>NC_042987.1:37317624-37995124 GCF_901001165.1 Salmo trutta | reverse complement strand
TTGAAATAAATAAATTACGCCCTAATCTATGGATTTAACATGACTGGGCAGGGGTGCAGCCATGGGTGGGCCTGGGAGTGCATAGACCCACCCACTTGGGAGCCAGGCCCAGCCAATCAGAAATTAGTTTTTCCCCCATAAAAGGGATTTATTACAGACAGAAATAGCTCTCAATTTCATCAACTGTCCGGGTGGCTGGTCTCAGACGATCCCGCAGGTGAAGAAGCCAGATGTGTAGGTCTTGGGCTGGCGTGGTTACACAAGGACCGCGTTTGGCAGGCCGGTTAGACGTACTGCCTAATTGTCTTATGGTAGAGAAATTAACATAACATTTTCTGGCGACGTTCCTGCAGTCAGCATGCCAATTGCACACTCCCTCAACTTGAGACATCTGTGGTGTTAAAGTTGCGACAGTTTGTTTCTGGTATCAGAACAAAATAGTCAGCACATAGTAACTTCTGATTTATTTGTACTTTAATTAATGCAAACACGTGTGTGGTATATGTGTGGTTCGTATATATACGGTCTCGCTGTTTTACCACGCAGGGCAAAACAGAGAAGAGGGCGTCACATTCTATTGTTCTCTCTTATATACTCTGACAGAGATAGTTCCCGCTCAATGCTGGCCTGTCAGAGGGAGGAGGAGCGTGGTTTAAACTTGCTCCTCCTGTCGTCGGCGTGCAGGCAGGTCCCAGCCTAGTGACGCACTTCCTGTTGCCGGTTGTAGTTCTTCTTGTCTTCAGCAGTTGATTTATCCGTAGTTTATATACTTAACATTGTAGCATAGCTTCCCCAGTATATTATATAAGTTATGCATACAAATAGCCAGTTCAACCCTAACAGTGGCATTGTGTTGTTTGACTAAACTGCTCATTTTAGAGTGGCCTTTTATTGTCCCCAGCACAAGTTGCAGCTGTGTAATGATTATGCTGTTTAATCAGCTTCTTGATATGTCACACCTGTCAGGTGGATGGAATATCTTAGCAAAGGAGAAATGCTCACTAACAGGGATGTAATCACATTTGTGCGCACAATTTGAGAGAAATAAGCTTTTTGTGCATATGGAAAATGTCTGGGATCTTTTATTTCAGCTCATGAAACATGGGACCAACACTTTACATGTTGCGTTTTATATTTTCGTTCAGTATAATTAAAGTTGGGTCACACCTTAAATGAAGTGCATGTCAAAAAGCCTGCATGATCCTTTGATAAAGCCTTCACAAACGCGGCACACATACATCCGGTTTATAAATTATTTATTGAACTTGTTAAAAGCGTGTGTAACTGAAACACCTCACAAGGTGTTATGCCACCTAATAATAGTTTATGGATGATTTATAAAGCCTTCATGTCTTGTGACAGAAACGGTGTGACTGCAGACTGTTGGGTGATCCAAAATTGTAAAATTCAGATTTAAGCTTATTTTTTAAGCAAACATTTCTGGGTGGTTGATACTGACAATAATCATCCTTGATTTTGTTAATATTGACAAAATAAGGAAAGGTTTTTAGAAAACAAATGTGTAAATACTTTCTTAATTATGGGAAATAGATATTCGTGAGTAGTTAAAGTAATTTATTATTTAGCCTACCCTTGTTAAAAAGGAGTTGTATTATTTTACTTATTCTTGTTCACCAGCCAGTGTAGAGGCCTGGTAAGCATGCCTTTTTAAAACTTCATAGGTAAATGTTCATTCACATGCCTAAGCACTACTCCTGTTCTTACTTCTTCTTGTATATTACTTGGAATTTTTCATAGATGTCACCAGTTTGAGGAAACAGTTTTAATCAAAGAGAATGGCGGTAGACTCTATGTATGAGTAATTGCTCCTGTAAGTTGCTCTGCATCGGAGCATCTGCTAAATGACTAAAATGTAAATCTATGTATTCTGTATGGTAATACCCGTATGACTCTTGATATAATTTAGAATTTTACTTAATTCACTCTGATGGATCAATGCTGTTGTTACTACCTCCCCCCTCTAAATCAGTATTATTTTACATAGAAAATGAAAGACGATGTTTGACATTAGTGTAATGCACCAATACTCAATTTGAGTGGGCTGACATGAACCAACAGAACAATGTTGATACATTGTAAAATACTCAACATACTATTATTATGTCCACCAATAGTTAGATTCTGTATGGTACATTTAACCTTTTGACCTTATATTACACTTAAACGATCATGCACATTTCTAGCCTAGCTATTAAAACCAGACTGACCACTGCTCTCACGTGCAAAGACGGATAATATTGTGTATTTTTCTAGTTCTGTTCTTGGAACAAACCTGCTCAATGGACCCACAGTGTGTCTTCGGGATCATCATCTTCTATTAAAACTTAAGTGGTGTGATGTACTTGATGTGTGTGTAATTTGGTCCCTAATTTTGTGCTTCTTGAGTTCAAACCCTAACTCTTGACTAGCCTGCATGCAGTGACCAGTGGTTAAGTAGAGCATGACCCTCTTAAATACCTACCGTAAGTTGAAACAAAACAATTTGATGACAGCTCAATTAGTTTGGAATCCTTCCCTGTTTGTTGAAGTAAAAGATGTTGATTGAAAGATTTGTGTTGTGGGTTTTTTCTTGCTCATGTCCATTTATTATTATTTTTTTTAACTAACTATATCTTGAATTTTCTGTGGACCATTTATGCTAATTAGAATTTATATGGACACTCATACAATTTAAAAAGTTCGCATGGTACCTGAGCAGCTAGCTAGCTAAAGTTAAAGTTGGATTAGCTTTATATAGCCAATATAGTGGCTTTTATAGGTCTGTTGAAGAACCACCAGATTCTCTGCGATGCTGATCAACGATGCTGCTTCAACTGAATCTGGCCCGGGCTCTACCTCAGCTGTCACCACTGCAAGCTAGCCCTCAACACGGTACCGGAGAGTCACAGCCCAATCGGGTGATACTGGACAAATACCCATGTCGCTTTTACAATGGGGAGAAAAAAAACACCTACTTGTTTTCTTAGGAGTGATGTTAGAATACTCTTTAAAGGCTGATGTGGCTTTTTGTTTCCCTAGTAGGACGTTTCCTTCATCAACTGCGACTGTTGACTCATTTTATGATGAAGCAGTATTGCAACTGGAAACATACCATTGAGTGAAACATGGGATTAATTTTCTTTAAAAGTTTAATGTAGTTGTTTTTGTCTCAACATCAAATCATTTCTGGGTAACAATTAAGTAGTCAAAGAAAAACAGCTTCATAGCAAAGAGCAATTTCTCAAGCAAGAATTTTGCTAGGACTGTCTGGGACTGAATGAATGAATAACATTTTATTTTCGTGTCAAATCGTTAGTTGGCAACACATCCCTTACAGGATTAATTTACACGTTACACTGTGATAATTATTCCTGTGTTCTGTGCAGTGCGCACCGCATAAAGAGTGAAACATAAATCTATACACTATAGTAAAAGTTATCCAAGCAATAATTATAAACCCTAGAGCCATAAAAATAATTTTAATGTAGTCAACTGGGTGGTACTTCCAACTTCATTGGCTAGAATGTTCCCACCTGATCTCGCCTGCCTTCAGCCCTTGTGGACATGTATGTCACGTGTGCCAATGGTTCTTTTTGAGTCCTTTTTCCTTTTCCGCAATTGTGTTTTATTTTGAATTGATTTACTTACTTAGAAGTGCTTTAATATCTATTTATTCCTCTGCTGTGTTTTAGTTTACATCTTATTTCTTATTTAAGTGACTTCCTTTCCTTTGAATTGGGTAACCCCTTTTGAGTGCTCGTCTCCTTGTGTGAATGAGGGAATGAGTGTGTTCATTAGGGACCTGAGCCACGCCACGCCCCCCCCCCCCCCCCCCCCCACACCTGTGGCGTATTGAGGTTAATGAGCTGCCCCTGCACCAAGGAAGCTCTCAGACATGTTCAGCAGATTCAAGCAACAGGAGAGGCCAGGTGCCGTAGGCTATGCTCGGCCACATCACTACCGCTGCGTCTGGGGAGAGGAGACCGGATGAGTGTGACGAGCTGACCGGAAACAAGCCTGCTCGGGATGAAGAGCCGAACAACGTTTTAGTGCGTACCGATGGTTTCCAATAGGATGACCTTACTGATGATGCTTTCTCCAGATGTGGTCTGCGACGACGAGACTGCAGAGGCCATGCCAAACAACTATGGCCTCTAGTGTGTATGTGGTGTGGGACTGTTCTTGTCCTGTTGCTTTTCTCCTGTAACACCATTTTTAATAAATATATAAAAAACCTTATACACTGTCTGTGGTATTGGGATTGAAAGATCTTTGTTTTTGGACATGTATTTCCCATTATTAGAGCTGTCAGTTGACTATATATTGTCAACATAATACATATTTGATTTAGAGAACATTAATTTGAACACTAATTCACTAATTGGGCATTCAAGTGCTAGTCAGAAGTGGAGTAACTTCCCCATAAGTCCAACATGATTGTTGATAGGGTGCGCCACAGGTGGCACGCTAACGTCCCAGGTAGCCTCAAGAAGTTAAAGTGCTTTAGAAGTCTGAGCAGTACTTCAACCAGTACTACTTGAGCTAGCTAACTTGCTGATAAAGGTTAGCTTACTTAACATTGACAATATGGTCAAACTATCTACATTATCCACAATAAGTTTGTAACTGTAAAAAAATACAAAAACAGACCTTATGGTTCAAAGGTCGGTGGTGAAACTGTCAACCGCCATAAAATGTTCTCAGTTTCCGTCATCTGAAAAGTTGAATATAATTTTGATCATCTTGAACGGAAGGTTTGGAGACAATGACTCCAATATCTACCATATTGAAACTAAATATAACATTTGAATATTCAAATGAATCTTGAACTCAAATAATGAGATACATATTCAATTTGTGCATGACAAATTCAAGCTTATGGAATTCAAATACAATTTCTGTTGGCACTGAAATCACACCCATGCATCAAATGATGGCTGTCAGTAAATCTGTCAAATAAAATTGGATGGTGCCTTAAAGTAGGCAAAGTCAGTGGTTCCCGACCTGTTCCATTCCTGGGACCACCAAATAAATCACTGTCAAAAGCTCTTGACAGCTATTCGCTGAATGTTTTTAGCATGAAAACTTGGCGGTCATATTTGGTCAATTTTAGCAGTGAATGTAAGACATTAAAGGCTTATTATTATTAATCATTTGCATTGTGCAACGTAATGTAAAATGTATTTAATACTATTAAAACCCACAACTGTTATTAATTTTGGAAGAAAAAAAAAGCAGACGGTCCACAGGTTGAAAACCACTTGGAAAACGTGAAAACTTAAATGACAAAACATCTTTAGAAGTAGGCCTACTAGCCTATTATTCCACTTTGTCAAAAATAATTCACCGTGTGGATAATCTATATTTGTACAGGGAAGTAAAGTTTCCACCCTTTCTCAAGAAAACGAAAGTTATCCGAATGTACAGTACAACATGTCCATATCTTCGACAGACTTTCACCATCGACACAGACAGAGAATTGACAGCGTGAAGAAGAGTCGACAACACCGTAAGACGATGCTTATTGAGTGACTATCGAACTAATTAACATTTAAAAGGTGAATGTATCTTTCTGTATGTTTCACTATTATTGGGCAAAATATTTAAATTGTTTTGTCGAAATTATGTTAAAGTTGTGGCGCAGCAGGTGTTAAAATTACTCGTTGACCATGATGATATAAAACTGATGATCAAAAACAAATCCTTGTTCACAAGTAGTCTAGTTTGGTCAAATCCTCGTTGTCTCGATAGAAAAATGAGAAACTGTTTTATACAGTTTCGCAGGGCATAAAATTAATTCCAAATCACAGTTACCTCAATATTCATTGTAAGTAGTTTTTCCATCGGCTAACTAGAGCGGTAGCCTACTTTGGAAAGTCATATAAGCCCAACCATATCTTTCGATGAGGCGTTGGCAAATTGAAAGTGAAAGCATGCTGATCAGGCTGCTGAATCATATGAATGGTTTGTAATGATGGCGTGTTTATGATTTGCAAACAGATCGGCTACATCAAGATGAAGTGTCCTGACTGTGGTCACCAAGTGGCAAAATCGTCAAAATTTTGCAGTGAATGCGGATTGAGGTTACCTGCTCAAATTTGCACCACAGGTAATATATTTTTTTTTACTATTTTAAAGTATGTAATATATTAATGGCGGGGAATAAAGCTATCATATTTGGATGATTACACTTAGCCCAAGATGTACTCTTAATTAAGGAGCCTACTGTTGCTCGTTAAGGTCCAAGGAATATATGTTATTTTCAGGGGTAGACTGGCTCTGGCAGCCAAATAGAGTACCACAGTATGAGTCATAATACCCATAAAACCTAGCGGTCAAACAGGGAAATGGCTCCAATCATTTTCCACCATTCATTTTTCCCAAGAGGGATTTTAGAAACACCAAACACAAGGGCTGTTTTTCCATGAAGGCTTACCCTGGCGTGACTATTTGATAACCGTGTAAATCTCTCACGGACAAGATTACTTTTATCAATATATTTGCCTGTGTTTAGCCCCAACAAATGAAATGCTAATTAGCTGCTAATGTGGCTATCATAAAGAACTACAAATGCCATGATGCTCTGGACGAGACTGTCAAATTGAGGTAAAAGTTATTAATCCAGACATTCTTACCATCTAATGTTTGCTAAATGTAATAATGAAGAAATTGGCTACATTTCTTTACATTTACAATTCTGTGAACTGTCTTGGGATATATTGATAAACGTCAACGTTTCTGAAAGAGATTTACATGTTTATCAAAACGTCACGCCAATGTTAGCCTACATGAAACATAGGCCTTTAAGTGTTTCCAAAATCCAACATGGGAAAAGTGAATGGTGGAAAAACGATTGGAACCATTTCGCTGTTTAATATGCTCACTGTTTGCGTCTGCATTTTTTTCCTATGGAAACCGAGAAACTCGGGGCAGGATCAACCTAGGGAATCATCGTGTAATGTTAGCACCCACGTGCTGGGGTTGAGGATGGATGGAATGAAAGATTTGGGACAAGGAAATCGGGGAAATGTGAACATGTCCAAGTTGTTAAGATTTTAGAAGTTGTGTAGTGTATGCCCAGCATTAGGCTATGCAGTATAACAGGTTGGATGAACTAGATGTTATGCAACCGCACCATTTTAGTAGGCTCAACCTGGACTCAGGGGTAGATGTAACATAGTAAACGTAAAGTGGTTGGAAATGAAATGATATGTTATGTTTCATATGGTGTGTATTCATTTACGGCTGTCCATCATCCATTTCATATGATATGTTACAAATTGCAATTCATGCAATACCTTATGAATTTGCTAAACGTATGATATGTTATGAATTCCCAATTTGTTGTAGCTAACATTAGCTAGGTGGCTAACGTTAGCTAAGCAAGGGGTTAGGGGTTTAGGGGAAGAGTTACCAAACATGCTAAGTAGTTGCTAAAAAGTAGTTCCAAAGTTACTTATTAGCTAAAATGCTAAAGTTCTCCTTGATGAGATTCGAACGTGCAACCTTTGGGTTGCTAGACCCTACTAGATTTTGCCTTAAGTAAACTTCTGTCTTATGTAACCATAGCAAACGTAACATATCATACCAATTTGAGTACTCAGATTTAGACCAGGCTGGTAGGCTAGGTTAATTATTGTTGTTTTATTATACTGAACAAAAATATAAATGCAACATGCAACAATTTCTAAGATTTTACTGAGTTACAGTTCATATAAGTCAATTGAAATAAATTCATTAGGCCCTTATCCATGGATTTCACATGACTGGGAATACAGATATGTATCTATTGGTCACATACTTTCTTTTTTTTTTTTTAAATGGTATGGGCGTGGATCAGAAAACTAGTCAGTATCTGGTATGACCACCATTTGCCTAATACAGTGCAACACATCTCCTTCACATAGAGTTGATCAGGCTGTTGCTTATGGCCTGTGGAATATTGTCCCACTCGGCTTCAATGGCTGTGTGAAGTTGCTGGATTTTGGCGGGAACTGGAACTGTGGTACACGTTGATCCAGAGCATTCCAAACATGCTCAATGGGTGACATGTCTGGTGAGTTTGAAGGCGATGGAAAAACGGGGACATTTTCAGCTTCCAGGAATTGTGTACAGATCCTTGCGACATGGGGCCGTGCATTATCATGCTGAAACATGAGGTGGTGGATGAATGGTACGACAATGGGCCTCAGGATCTCGTCAAGGTATCTCTGCATTCAAATTGCTATCGATAAAATGCAATTGTGTTCGTTGTCCATAGCTTATGCCTGCCCCATACCATAACCCCACTGCCACCATGCGGCACTGTGTTCGCAACGTTAACATCAGCAAACCCGCTCGCCCACCCAACACGTGGTCTGCGGTTTTGAGGCCGGTTGGACGTACTGCCAAATTCCTTTAGTAAGCATGTGGCATTGTGTTGTGTGAGAGAACTGCACATTTTAGATTGGCCTTTTATTGTCCCCAGCACAAGGTGCACATGTGTAATGATCATACTGTTTAATAAGCTTCTTGATATGCCACACCTGTCAGGTGGCTGGATTATCTTGATAAGGGAGAAATGCTCACTAACAGATGTACACAAATGTGTGAGAAATACATTTTTTGTGCGTATGAAAAATTTCTGTGATCTTTTATTTCAGCTCATGAAACATGGGTCCAACACTTTACGTGTTGCGTTTTTATATTTTGTAGAATGTTATTCTATTTAAAATGCTGAATTTAAAACAGCATACTCCGTACAGCAAGGGTTCTCAAAGTGTGGTCCGTACTTCAGGGGATCCATGGCCAGATTAAAAATATATCAACGAAATAATTGACAAAATATTTTTTACATTTTAATTATAGAAGTAAATATTAGTATCAACAAATGATTAAACACATTTTGGCCAAGGTATTCATGGAATAAATATAGAGGATGTAATAAAATACAATGTAATATTATTTGTCTACAATGTCAGTTCTTAACCCTGGGCAACATGGGCCTGGGAGGCTCACAGGGATATTGGTATCCACAGTACTCTGTTCTTAACCCTGGGCAACATGGGCCTGGGAGGCTCACAGTGATAATGGTATCCACAGTACTCTGTTCTTAACCCTGGGCAAAACTTGGGCCTGGGAGGCTCACAGTGATAATGGTATCCATAGTACTCAGTTCTTAACCCAGGACAACATGGGCCTGGGAGGCTCACAGGGATAATGGTATCCACAGTACTCTGTTCTTAACCCTGGGCAAAACATGGGCCTGGGAGGCTCACAGTGATAATGGTATCCACAGTACTCTGTTCTTATCCCTGGGCAAAACATGGGCCTGGGAGGCTCACAGGGATAATGGTATCCACAGTACTCAGTTCTTAACCCTGGACAACATGGGCCTGGGAGGCTCACAGGGATAATGGTATCCACAGTACTCTGTTCTTAACCCTGGACAACATGGGCCTGGGAGGCTCACAGGGATAATGGTATCCACAGTACTCTGTTCTTAACCCTGGACAACATGGGCCTGGGAGGCTCACAGTGATAATGGTATCCACAGTAGTCTGTTCTTAACCCTGGACAACATGGGCCTGGGAGGCTCACAGGGATAATGGTATCCACAGTAGTCTGTTCTTAACCCTGGACAACATGGGCCTGGGAGGCTCACAGCACAGATTTTCTTAACCCAGAGGCACAACGTTGCGAGACTTCCGGGGATGCTTGTGAAACAGACCAAGCAGACCAGGCCTTGATTTGGGGTTTGAGAAGTAAATGAGAAGTGAAACATTCTTCCTTAGTTGTTAATTTTCTCAATCTACAAAGGCACAATCAAGACAATGGCTGAAATGAATTTTTACATCTCATTAAAGAAGGCTGTTGACACCTCCCTAAAATAGTTGAACATGTTATTACTCTAACCTCATGAAAGTGACAAACTGACACGTTTACATTTTAGTCAAAACACAAATTTATATCGAGTGCCTTTGATTTGACGGTCTGCACATGCACAGTTTCTCTGCCATATGACAAAAATCTATAGAATAGCATGAAATTATCTTGAAAACGACCATTTTCTCTCCCGATGCCAAGAGGCGGGGCTTTAAAATGTTCTTTCCCAGGACCCGAGACTTGGTTCATCCGGCCAAGCACTGCAGAAGTCATAGTAAAACTCCTTGTAGGCAATATTTATCTCACTTGAGTTGTGTTCCTATTATGAGAGGGGTTCATTTCCTATCACAAATAGGGTCCCTGCCCCGAAAGTTTGAGCAGGTCCGGTACCAGAGCAAATCAGTTGGACAGGCATTTGATTTCTATGGACAGGCCTGTTTTGTGTTTTTTTTCTTCAGGGAGGTGTCAACAGCCTTCTTTAATGAGATGTAAAAAAAATCATTTCATACAAATGGGTGGAGTTGGAATTCAAATTTCAATTGTTAGAGCGTTTCAAACCCGTAATAACTTAAGCATATATACCCACGGCCCCGTGTTTCACGTGTTGACGTGTTCCTCATTAACCCTACATTGATCTGTAACTCCAGCGCTGTGATATGTATCATGCATGGCCTACTATATGAAATAGCTAAATACAGTAAGATTTCAATGAAATTAAAATACTTTTACTAACAACACTCTTAACTTGTCATATTGATATATCTTTATAATAGGCTAATGCACATTTTGTTCGCATTTGCAGACCAAGGCAAGATTAATTCCGACAGTAATTCAATAGATTTGGAAACATGCAAAATAGAATTGCCTCTATATAAATAAGAGGCCCGTTTATACCACATTCTTGCCGACTGTCACGTCTACTCCCGCTGGCGCTCGTTGTTACCAGTTTACTCATTATTACGAGCACCTGCACTTCATGAGACTCACCTGGAATCCATCACTTCTATGATTACCTCTCCTATATCTGCCACTCCCTTTGGTTCTTTACCCAGGCAGTATTAGTTCCTTTTGTTTCATGTTTATACGCTACTCGTGTTTGTTATATTGTTCGATAGTCCGTTTATTAAACTCACCATCTGCACTCGCTTTCCGACTCCCAGCGTATACGTTACACCGACATAAGCCTTTTATACCTCCCATGTGCATGCCGGCACCACCTTTGATGAGTGTGCGATGTGTGGGCGTCTATTTTAATAAATCCATTGAATATATATATATATATATATATATATCACAAAGAAACCCATTATTCTTTAGTTTAGTCCTAAGAAACACAAGACTTAATATAAAATAAAAATGGGGAATATTTTGAGTTCAACTATGTTGCTGGTCTGTGCAGCCGAGGCTACATGGCTGGACCATGCAGATTAAATCAATAGTTCTTATTTGGTTCATTAAACTGACTATACACACTTACATCCCCCATGCGCTGATCACAGTCAACACACCCATATAGTTATAGTAATATTTAATATAATGGAATACAATCATATAGCGGAATACAACAGAATAACATAGAAATAACTTAAGTTTCACCGAATGTGTGGAACCGCTGTGTCAAAAAACGTGGTATTTATCACACCGTGCGCTTAGCAGTTATTTTAATAAATCCATTGAATATACGCAATCACAAAGAAATCCGTTATTAATTTGTCCTAAGAAACATTATGTTACTAATAAAATGAACTCTGAGGGCTAGCCACATTGCCATGATCTCTAGCAACTGTAGCAGTGGTTTTGACGAGTGGAGTTTCAGCGCCACTTGTTGCAGAAGATGATGCTTTCCTTTTAAACCAATGTCTAATATCCATTTTGAATGTAGCCAAGGTTACTGATCACTGAGGCACACTTGTTGTGATTAACTAACGCTCCACACGCTGCTGATTTGAACTGCCGGTAAAAAGAGACGTGACTTCATGATGCATATGATGCATTATCATAGATCTTAAACCCTGTCAGTCATAATTACCTGAGCCATATTTAATTTAACAATACAAATATTTTTTTGAGGTAATTTAAAAATTAAATGGCCTATATGATACATAAATCAGTGTTATAGCAAAACTTATATCTTATTATTTTTATAATTTGGACAGGCCAGGAGTTATGATAGTGTGGGCCAGGGCTCCTAAGGCCCACCCATAACACCAGCCATGAGTTTGAGAACCCCTGCCCCAAGGATCCCGTTTAAGTATGCACACCTATGCAGGAGCTGCTTCTGATCACGTGACCTTACCCAGAAAGGCACTATGTATACAGCATTGTCCAGGACAAGGAAGCAAATCAGTAAAATATTTGTATTTTTTTTTAAAGGTCAGAATGGTTGCATGTCTCTATCACGTAGTTGATGATGATCTAAATGACTTGCCCTTCATGTCAGATGGGACCACTTCAGAGCATCAAACATCTGTGGTCCGTGAAGCAGAGCCCCAGAAGGAGGATGCACCGATGACATCATCAGGGGACAAGACCGACGCACCTATGAAACACTCCAGTGAAGAACCAGGGGGCAATGTCAAGAAAAAGGTCCCAATCTTTACTAGAATATAGAGTATATGCAGAGTCAGGATTGTTTTACATAGTTCAAAATTCGGTAACACTTTACTCAAAGCGGACAGGTATAATGTTTTATTTCCTGTTATGAGCATTCATAAGCCTTTATAATGTCATCTTATTAAAAGGCTTCTAATATTTTGTCTATGTAACCTCTTTTTAAATGACTCAACAGCTGTCATTAAGTCAGAGTATCATTATTATGAGACGATAAGAGATTTACAATTATATCTTTTTTTAACAGAACCAGTCACACTTTCACTTTGTGCCGTTAGGATGTGACCAGACGCGGGTTTTACATCAAGGGAACCCAGTGAAATTAGCATGGAATGGGAATGCTTTAATGGGCAGGGCTTATGAATCAGAAATGCTGATCCTTAATGATTATGATGTGTTAAAAGGCTTCATTTTTGTATACTTTGTTCATAGAGTGGAGGCTCTTCCAGCGCTACTGAGCTGAGCACCGACACACGTCAAGTGAAAGAGGAGTTGTCTGGCAGTAAGAGCTCTACTCCAGTGGTGGATTGCCCTCCTGTCAACACCGCCACACCTGCTAGCACTCCTCCTGTCAACACCGCCACACCTGCTGGCCCTCCTGTCAACACTGCCACACCTGCTGGCCCTCCTGTCAACACTGCCACACCTGCTGGCCCTCCTGTCAACACTGCCACACCTGCTGGCCCTCCTGTCAACACTGCCACACCTGCTGGCCCTCCAACTATACCTACAGCCTCTCCAAACCCATCCTCCCACCAGACACTGCCAGAAGACCAGGCCAAGGGTCCATCGAAGGTAAACGGAGGTACACCAATGAATGAGCCAAACCAACTTAGTCCTACATCAGTCACACAGGCCTCATCCACACCCGAGACAGCTGATCAGAACACAGGAGGACCTGCCTCAGACCCAACTCAACCAGCCAGTAAACTCTTTGATGAGGATGTCTTGAAGAGAACATCATATGGGTCAAGGGAGACATCAAAAAGCCTTGATGGTGAAGGTAACACAGAGGTTAGAGTTCTGAATGAACTGAAGACCTCTAGTAACCAGACCGACGAGAATGTCACAAATGAAGCAAACTCAAAGAAGTGTGTTGACCAATCCCAAGTATCTCTTGGTGATCAGAAAGGTTCTGACCCAACAGATGAGCCAAACACTAGTCAAACACAACCTGCTAGTCCAGCTCCCTCAGTTACACAGGAGGTGCCTAAGAAGACATCTAAGAGAAAAGATCAGAACAAAACAGAACCTGCCTCAGTTCCAAGTCAATCAGTAGGGCAGTTGTCATATAAAGACGCTCTGGTGGGGACTTCTCAGGAGACGGGAGATCTGTCCAGAAGGCAAGGGCTTGGCACCAGTAACCACAGAGACCAGAGCAGGAAAAATGAAGCAAACTCACAGAACTTTGTTTTTGGATCCCACAAGGCAGAGGTAATGCATATATTTCTATTCTGTTATTATTCAGCATGTGGAATAAGCCTTTGGTCCCGTGTGGCTCAGTTGGTAGAGCATGGTGTTTGCAACGCCAGGGTTGTGGGTTCGATTCCCACGAGGGACCAGTACGGAGAAAAAAATGTATGCATTCACTACTGTAAGTCGCTCTGGATAAGAGCGTCTGCTAAAATGACTAAAATGTAAAAATGAATAAACTGCATTTTTTTGTACTGTAACATTCATGCACTTAATTAGGCTGGTGACAAGCCTCAAGAATCAAGACAAGCGACTTCCAAGCCAAACAAGGAACCAGAGAAGCTGAGTAATATGGGTGGTGGTGGTGATGCCTCCAAGTCATCTACTATTGACGCCCCACTTGCAGGGAAAGATCTGCCTCCGAACCAACGCAATCAAGACAGCTTCCAGCATCAGCCACTGCCACCTCAGTTGTAAGTTCAGTAGAGTGAATCAGTTCCATCTTATTTTTAAATGTATGTTTCCTGTCACAGTTTAATCTTCACCAACCAGTAGTCCCAATGCCAGTTGTAACACGTTTCCATATGAAGAATTTTGTCATTTTATGTCTGCTTTGGCCATGGGTAAAGCAACATTGGGAAGGACAAGTGTAACTTTCCTGTACCCAGTGTTGGGAGGGAACAACCATCTAACTATCTTGAACCCATTCTTTTTGGGGGTGCCAGAATATCATAACATTTAACAGCAGAAAAAGTTGATCATGTAAATTGAAATAATTTTTGAATGTTACCATGATCGATTAGATTCTGTTTCTGCTTGTCTTCCAAAAAGGCCACCAAGAACACAACAGGTCCCTGGGAGTGATGACCTCACCATCTATTTCCATGCCATCATTTCCAAAGACTTCAAACTGAACTCAACTGACCGGATATTCTTAAGATCTGGAAGTCTTTTTGGATCTTGGGACATAGATGGCCCAGAAATGTCTGTTACGCGGTATGGTCTTTAATTCAAATAATAGAATTGTGTGTAGAAGGATATTAGTATACTCTGAATATATTACTGAAATACCCCACTGTCAAAAAAAAGTGTAACCTTTTTAACTGATAACAATTTCAAGATGGATGTTTAGACTAGTTGTACATTATCTTCATTCAACTTATATCTACATGATATTTAGTCACACATATTTTCTGTTGTTTACACAGAGAGTTGGGGAAAGATAGAGTCCTTGTTGCAGGACGAATGGTGGTTCCCGACAGGAGTAAGATTGAAATTCGCCCCATACCCTATAAATATTTTGTTTATAGTAAGTGGAACGGGAAGCACTATGATCACGGTACATTTGAGCACATCTACCAGACAAACTCCAGGCATATTGTCAACAGGTGCCTGTCCATCAATCAAGATCTTTTGACACATGAAGGTACAGTTGAGTGTCTAATACCAAATACTGCACTTGCAATTCCAACACATTTTGTTGAGATAAGGTTAGACCAGGGATGGGCAACTGCCGGCCTGCGGCCCCTTTTGAAGTCCCTTGGATACATTTCCTAAACTTATTTTGGGGGGGAATTCAGTTGGGGTCTCAATTTACTGTTGCAAGTTAAAATAGTAGAATACACAAGGTACAATTTTGAAATGTGGCTGTGTATCAGCAGTTTTTCTCTTATGTCAGTCTCTGATAGTCAGTCAATTAGCCAATGTCAGCTAAAAACAAATGTCTTGCTAAGTTAGTTTAGCGGCCATCTATCATGGTCGAATTGATTTTGTGGCAAAATGAGTAGAATTGCATGAAGTTTGTTAGAAAATTGCAAAATCTACTATTTTCTACATTGTAGAATAGTAGTGAAGACATCAAAACTATGAAATAACACATATGGAATCATGTAGTAACCAAAAAAGTGTTCAAAGTAGCCACCCTTTGCCTTGATGACAGCTTTGCACACTTTTGGCATTCTCTCAACCAGCTTCAGGAGGTAGTCACCTGGAATGCATTTCAATTAACAGTTGTGCCTTGTTAGAAGTTCATTTGTGGAATTTCTTTCCTCCTTAATGCGTTTGAGCAAATCTGTTGTTGTGACAAGGTAGGGTTGGTATACAGAAGATAGTCCTATTTGGTAAAATACCAAGTCCATATTATGGCAAGAACAGCTCAATAGTTTTTTAATTTAACTAGGCAAGTCAGTTAAGAACAAATTCTTATTTACAATGACGGCCTAACCCGGACGACGCTGGGCCAATTATACGCCGCTCTATGGGACTCCCAATCATGGCCGGTTGTGATACAGCCTGGAATCGAACCAGGGTCATTAGTGACGCCTCTAGCACTGATATGCAGTGCCTTAGAACGCTGCGCCACTCGGGATCAAAGAGAAACGACAGTCCATAATTATTTTATGACATGAATGTCAGTCAATCCGGAGAATTTCACGTGCAGTCGCTCTGATGAGGACCGCCACAGGAAAGGAAGACCCAGAGTTACCTCTGCTGCAAAGGATAAGTTCATTAGAGTTAACTGCACCTCAGATTGCAGCCCAAATAAATGCTGCACAGAGTTCAAGTAACAGACACACCTCAATATCAACTGTTCAGAGGAGGCTGCTTGAATCAGGCCTTCATGGCCGATTTGCTACAAAGAAACCACTACTAGAGGACACCAATAAGAAGATACTTTCTTGGGCCAAGAAACAGGAGCAATGGACAGTAGACCGGTGGAAATCTGTCCTTTGGTCTGATGAGTCCAAATGTGAGATTTTTGTTTCCAACCGCCATGTCTTTGTGAGACGCAGAGTAGGTGAACGGATTATCTCTGCATGTGTGGTTCCCACCGTGAAGCATGGAGGAGGAAGTGTGGAGTGGAGTGCTTTGCTGGTGACACTGTCTGTGATTTATTTAGAATTCAAGGCACTCTTAACCAGCATGGCTACCACAGCATTCTGCAGCGATACGCCATCCCATCTAGTTTGTTTTTCAACAGGACAATGACCCAGCACACATCCAGGCTGTATAAGGGCTATTTGACCAAGGAGAGTGATGGAGTGCTGCATCAGATGACCTGGCCTCCACGATCACCCAACCTCAACCCAATTGAGATGGTTTAGGGTGAGTTGGACCGCAGAGTGAAGGAAAAGCAGCCAACAAGTGCTCAGCATATGTGGGAACTCCTTCAAGACTGTTGGAAAAGTATTCCTCATGAAGCTGGTTGAGAGAATGCAAAGCTGTCATCAAGGCTATTTTAAAGAATCTAAAATCTAAAATATATTTTGATTTGTTTACTTTTTTGGTTACTACATGATTCCATATGTGTTATTTCATAGTTTTGATGTCTTCACTATTATCCTACAATGTAGAAAATAGTAAAAATAAAGAAAAACCGTTGAATGAGTAGGTGTGTCCAAACTTTTGACTCGTACTGGTAAATAAATAAAAGGTGACATTCTGTACTGTCGCCTCATATAAAGCATTTGGCCTCATATCCAAAATGCTGGAGTATAGAGCCAAATGAAACGTTTTAGCTAAACTGTCCAAATAAAATAAGTTGGAGTGTATTTTAACAAAACTGTGACATTCTTTCTTTTAAGGGGAATGGCACCAGTATGACGATCTCATATATCCAGAACCAAAACAAGACCTTCTGTCACGTGTTACAAACTGGTTACATTGGTGGGATACCATGAAGAGCAACTTAGTGAAGGGAAGACAGCTGGCTGGAAAGGTGATGTTGGAAGGCATCTTTGATCTTCTGAGAACCTGGACTGAAGTGAATGTGAGGAGTTTCTTTTCCCAGCTCCTGCAATTCTTCACCACATACAGCTATCCCTGTGTCTATGACGGTGGAAAGACACCATGGCAATTATCATTTGGAGAAGAACAGGTATATTTAAATTTGACATCGATAGAATGCTGCATTGCATGTATAGTGCCTATAGAAAGTCTATAGCCCCTTGAAGTTTTTCCACATTTTGTTGCGTTACAAAGTGGGATTGAAATAGATTTAATTGTATTTTTTTGTTATTGAAATACACAAAATACTTGATAATGTGAAAGTGAAAAGAAGATTTGACAAATTCATAAAAATTAAATAACTACACAGTATCTGGTGTGACCACCATTTACCTCATGCAGTGTGACACATCTCCTTCGCATAGAGTTGATCAGGATGTTGATTGTGGCCTGTGGAATGTGGAATGTTGTCCCACTCCTCTTCAACGGCTGTGCAAAGTTGCTGGATATTGGCGGGGACTGGAACACGCTGTCGTACATGTCGATCCAGAGCATCCCAAAAATGCTCAAAGAGTGACATGTCTGTTGAGTATGCAGGTCATGGAAGAACTGGGACATTTTCAGCTTCCAGAAATTGTGTACAGATCCTTGTGACATGGGGCCGTGCATTATCAAACTGAAACATGAGGCGATGGCGGTATTTATGCATTGAAATGGCCATCGATAAAATGCAATTGTGTTCGTTGTCCGTTGCTTATGCCTGCCCTTACCATAACCCCACCGCCACCATGGGTCACTCTGTTCACAACAGCAAACCATTGAAATCGGGATTCATCTGTGAAGAGCACACTTCTCCAGTGTGCCAGTGGCCATCGAAGGTGAGCATTTGCCCACTGAAGTCAGTTATGATGCCGAACTGCAGTTAGGTCAAGACCCTGGTGAGGACGAAGAGTATGCAGATGAGCTTCCCTGAGACGGTTTCTGGCAGTTTGTGCAGAAATTCTTTGTTTGTGCAACATGAACATTCAATTCTCTGGCAACCACTCTGGTGGACATTCCTGGAGTCGGCATGCCAATTGCATGCTCCTCAAAACTTAAGACATCTGTGGCATTGTTCTGTGGCATTGTTCTGTGACATTGTGTTGTGACACAACTGCGCATTTTAGAGTGGCCTTTTATTGTCCCCAGCACAAGGTGCACCTGTGTAATGATCATGATGTTTAATCAGCTTCTTGATATGCCACACCTGTCAGGTGGATGGATTATCTTGGCAAAGGAGAAATTCTCACTAACACAGATGTAAACAAATTTGTGCCATTTCTTTTTTGTTGATAAATAAGCTTTTTGAGCATATAGAACATTTCCGGGATCATTTATTTCAGCCAATGAAAAATGGGACCAACACTTGACATGTTTTTGTTCAGTGTAAATCTGCTTGAAAATCTATGGCAATTGACTTGAAAATTGCTGCCTAGCCACGATTCCCCAACACCTTGACAGAGCAATACAGGTGTGTGCAAAGCTCTTATGAGACTTACCCAATAAGGTGTTTCTATCATGTATTGACTTGGAGGGAAGAATACTTATCTAATCAAGGTATGTTAGTGTTTTATTTTTAATAAACTCTTACATCTTTTAAAGATTATTCTTCCAGTTTGAAATTACAAAGTGTTTTATGTAGATCTGTTGACTGAAATAATTAAATGAATTTGAATCCCACTTTGTAATACAATAAAATGTGTAGAAATCCAAGGCGGGGCGATGGTAGACTTTCTATAGGCATTTACATGTCATTGAATTAATTAAACCGCCCAGGACTTTAAATCTATAGTTGTCATATTCATGTGTACAGTCAACAAAATGAAACATGCGTACGCAAACACAAAAAAATTTACCCATTGTAAAATGTAAGTCTGTCTTTTTTTTAAATGTGAGGCCAGAGAAAGTAATTATGTTTGAAATGCAAAGTGATATCTTGAGTGATCTTTATTTCTATGTATTCCCTCAGGTGAGAAGACTCATGAAAGACTTCATGGAGGAAAACCTAGATCCTCAGTCCCAAAAGGACAGAGAAAAGCATGAGGTTTTCCTCTCAGACCCACTGAAAGCAGGAATTATTATCCTGATTGTGTACAACAAGTACAGATTGAAAGAGGACAACAGAGGTCAACTCTCTCATCTTTGTCAGCTGCTCTGCCTGCCAAAAAAGCCAAGAGATGATTTCCTTGCTTACTGGACAGACTTCACCCAAGGCCTACCCGAGCATATTGGGTATATGTTCATTGTCTTTTATTCAGTTAACCTTGAAATCCGGAGGTTATTATGAATGTCAAGCTAATATGTGATTATTTGTATACATCTAGTGTTGCAGAGGAAGTTCATTCGCTATGCAACGTTGCAAGAGAGGGGAGTGTTTTGAGCTGGATTTTGGTCATCCCTCTCCTGCATCTGCTTAAAGGGGACAGCAAGCCCTTTGAGCCCATTCCACCCACCATGGATCCACCGTTTGCTACCTGGGCAGGGCTTAAAGGGATCCGAATAAAAGACTCCTACAGAGACACAAGGTATGAATCTGTGAAATGTTGACTGAGATTGGTTCCAAAGCTGGAGTTTAAATGGAACTTAAAACTACAACAGTTTTTTTTGATGAGCTGCATTTCAAACTTGTATCAGAAAACATTTCCTTCTCACTGTAGAATATTTTATTGGTCATGTTTAAAATCTTAATGAGACTCTGAATCCAGGGGCCTGATGAAGGTCATGGCAGATCACACACACCTGGTGGAGGTGGATCATCTACTTGTGCACTCCTGGATGTGTCTGCTAGAGTTGGAAGACTTGATGAGCTTTATATCAGTCATCCATGGGGGTGTCTTGGACACACTTCAGCAACTCCAGTTCAGTCTCAAGTCTGTAACGTCTTACTACACCTATGGGGTATGTGTCCTTGGTAGAAAATGCAGTTATTTCTTGCAACAGTGAGGCAAAAAATGATAAATTAAAGAATCTGTTATGGACTGAGATTGAATTCTGGATGCAGTCCATAACTTTGAGTTCATAGTCTCCTTTGATTGAAAATTGCAGCATGTAATCATATCAAGGTAATACAATGTCCAAGATTTAGTGGCGATATACTGTACTTAACAACGATATGTCATTTATCTAGCAACCAGTGAAAGCGATTTTGTCATATCTTATTAAAATTACTGGACAACACTTCAGGTAAAGAAATTATTTTTTTACTATGTTATATCTAGAGAGAACATCCAACAATTGGAAGTGACATTCCTTTAATATATTGTATTAGAAAACATGTGATCTTCATGCAGTTACAGAACATACTGTAGTGTTCCTTGACCCTCACAAGTTATTTGTTGTTGTTGTTATCAGTGATGACAGATATGGAGAATGTTGCTTGAAAACAGCTGTGAGTGTTCTGGGGACAATCTGTAAAGACACTGCTAATTCAGACCACTGTGAGCTTCCACTGGACTGCCTGCATCTGGTCAGTCTGATTGCAGAAACTGCCGGAAGCTCCCATCCACAGGTACGCCCTATGTGAATGGAAAGTGTTTTGCTTTCTGAATATCAAATCAAATTGTACTGGTCACATACACGTGTTTAGCAGATGTTATTGCGGGTGTAGCGAAATGCTTGTGCTTATAGCTCCAACGGTGCAGTAATATGTAACAGTTTCACAATATATACCCGAAAATACACGTAAATCTATGTAAGGAATGGATTAAGAATATATATATACATATCTCAGAGCAGCATTGGACTAAGATACAGTGGCATAGTATAGACTACAGTATATTCATATGAGATGGGTGATGCAATATTTACACATGGCGGTTGTGAATATCTTTTCCTGTTCATTTCCATACAACAATAATAGTTCTGACAGACTAAGTCAAATGACATAATGGCAGACGTTTCAGTCCTTCTCAACTTGTTCATGTTCTAATATTTTTGTATTGCTTTATTTGAGCACAATTCTGGGTAAAAAGTGATTTGAATGAAAACACATTTTAAATGAGGAATCCGATAACAATATGACTGTTCTTCATAATTATAATATGATCATTGTAGTATAACATTACTAATAATATCTCAATATGATCAATGTCTTGGTTTTTCCAGTCAGAGAAAAGTAAGGAAAACAAAGTTCTGGAGGAGACACTTCGAACAATGAGGGACTGGCGACGAAAAGCATTCCCAGACAAACTAGTTAACCATGGGTCCTATTATACCTCAAAGATTGAGCTTGAAATGAAGGTAGGAATGTTAGGCTTAAAGTCCAAGCAATGAGAACTGTGTCGTTTTAAATCCTTATCAGAAGAATCAGTCAAAATAATTGTACATTAGCATAGCATTTTGATGTGTACAGTGATTGTTTCACAGATATTATTTTTTCTAGGTCTGGAAAAGGTTGATCTCAGTCACTTTTGGGAATGAAGAATTCACTGAACTATGGAGAAGTACTTTCTTGAATGATTTTGAAGGAAAACTAAAAAAGGTATTTATTATGCTTTAAATCAATTGTAAAACATATTTAAATTCACTGTAAAACATATAATACATTTAAAGGGGCAATCTGGAATTGGTGCATATATTTTTTGGGACTTTTTAAAAGAATCAATGGCTAATCATATGCTTAGTTGAACTGTCATTCCCCATCAGAAACAAAAAGCTTGTTTGTAAACAAGGTAATTGTAAATAAACGTTGTATAGATTCACAACATAGTTAAAACTATCATTTTGATCTCATTGATGGTCCTTGCATTCATAGCTCTGTCTATGAAATTTAAAGTGGTTACATTTCTCTAGCCCCATACCTCAGCTGTTTACCAAAACACGTGGCGGGGTGACCGCGTTGCAGTTTTTGATTTCCGGATTGCCCATTTAACAAAGAAAATAGCCATTTGTACTACTGTGAAAGTAAAAACTGTTGATCATGTGTGTCCATCAGGAGAAGCCCATGCATCAGATTGAAATCTACTGTGATAAGATCGAGGAAGTGGGCAAGACAAGTCCCTATTTGTGTAACTCTCTGGAGAAATGTGCCTTGGAGGCAGTCACCGCCATTTGCCAGGCAAGATTACATTTTTTATGATACTGTATGTACCTCGAATGATAAAATGTATTTGAAGTGCGTATGACAGTAAATGCTTCATCCTATTTTAAAAAGTTGAATGGTTTCGATGTTGGATTGTGTCTTACCACTTTTCATTATCAGGACAAATCTAATCTTCGTGAGCTGTTGAAGAAACATGACTTCAGCAAGTTTGGGAAGCTGATGTCTGTGATAGTCCTGAAGTCCTGGCCCAAAACCCGTGAACAGTACGTCGAGGGCGAGGAGTTGGTGATGAAGCACCTTCTCAGCTGGCCTATGGCCATAAGCATCTTTCGAGTACAAGGTGCATATATTATACATGCATTGCATTGCAACACATACAAAAAAAGAAAAGAACACATACCTGCCTTTATTGCATCCTGAGCCTTTGCATTCAGAGCCTTGTGTTTGAGTAAGATCATATTTTCCCACCATTTCTTTCTACCCACAATTGACACGTTTGTCTACTTTCAGGTGCAAATGGAGCATTGATTAACCAGTTGACAAATGAAGCTAAAGAGCGGATGGCAGTGGCAAGCTCAGCGTTCTGTTCTGTCGCAAATAAATTCATCAACGGGGAAATCCAGATTAACACTCTCAATCAAATCCTTGAAAGAAAAACAGAATTCACTGAGTTGCTGAAGATAGGTGATTGTTCTGGGAAATAGTCAACAATAAAAAAAATATAGTTAATATTGTTTCACTCCAGATGGAAAAAGAACATCTCAAACTGTAGGATGCGTGTTGACGTCAGTATTTTTCCAAAACAGATGACCTGTGTGATGATGGTCGTTGTCAGGACGGGGACGCCATGAAACGATTACTGAGATGGAGAGAGGAGGAAGTGGAGGCTATCGTCAATGACAAGAAGATGGTTGAAGGCCTTCTCATATTTTGCCACAAACTCCAGGAACATCTCCAAAGTGAGTTCAATGTTTTCAACACTGTATATATTTCTTAAGCGCTTATGATATTTGTATTTGCAACATTTTCCTCACGCAAAACAATGGTGGCATATCGCAAGGTCTGAACACGCAACATGTAAAGTATTGGTCCCATGTGTCATGAGCTGAAATAAAAGATCCCAGAAATGTTCCATACGCACAAAAAAACGTATTTCTCTCAAATGTTGAGCACAAATTTGTTTACATACATCCCTATTAGTGAACATTTCTCCTTTGCCATTTCCACCTGACAGGTGTGGCATATCAAGAAGCTGATTAAACATCAAATCAAATCAAATCAAATTTATTTATATAGCCCTTCGTACATCAGCTGAAATCTCAAAGTGCTGTACAGAAACCCAGCCTAAAACCCCAAACAGCAAGCAATGCATGTGAAAGAAGCACGGTGGCTGGGAAAAACTCCCTAGGAAAAACTCCTGAGAAAGGCCAAAAACCTAGGAAGAAACCTAGAGAGGAACCAGGCTATGAGGGGTGGCCAGTCCTCTTCTGGCTGTGCCGGGTGGATATTATAACAGAACATGGTCAAGATGTTAAAATGTTCGTAAATGACCAGCATGGTCAAATAGTAATAATCATAGTAATTGTCGAGGGTGCAACAAGCACGTCCGGTGAACAGGTCAGGGTTCCGTAGCCGCAGGCAGAACAGTTGAAACTGGAGCAGCAGCATGGCCAGGTGGACTGGGGACAGCAAGGAGTCATCATGCCAGGTAGTCCTGAGGCATGGTCCTAGGGCTCAGGTCCTCCGAGAGAAAGAAAGAAAGAGAGAAAGAGAGAATTAGAGAGAGCATATTTACATTCACACAGGACACCGGATAAGACAAGAGAATACTCCAGATGTAACAGACTGACCCTAGCCCCCCGACACATAAACTACTGCAGCATAAATACTGGAGGCTGAGACAGGAGGGATCAGAAGACACTGTGGCCCCATCCGATGATACCCCCGGACAGGGCCAAACAGGCAGGATATAACCCCACCCACTTTGCCAAAGCACAGCCCCCACACCACTAGTGGGATATCTACAACCACCAACTTACCGTCCGAAGACAAGGCCGAGTATAGCCCACAAACATCATGATCATTACACAGATGCACCTTGTACTGGGCACAATAAAAGGCCACTCTAAAATGTGTGGTTCTGTCACACAACATACGCCACAGATGTCTCAAGTTTTGAGGGAGCGTGCAATTGGCATGCTGACTGCAGGAATGTCCACCAGAGAAAAATGTGCAGTTTTTATAGCTAATCTCATGCTATTTTACAAATTTTGCCATGAGGCTGAGAGACAATGTTGCTGTTTTAGAGCTCAGGGATTCTTGAAAAACTAGTAAAACTAGTTAATGTGAACAACATTTGAAATATATATTTGATAGACCAAAGTATCAACTAATACACCATGTAAAGGAACAACCTATTTATATACTCTATATTTTTTTCCATAAAATGCAACTAAACTGGATTTATGTCAACTCTGTCAGGCATGACATTTTTACAAATATTGTCCAGCAAGTGTTTAAACGCCTTGCTTGTTTAATTCTAACATTAGATTATAAAAAAAATGTTATACAAATCTCCATACTTATTTCTGTTTTTTTTTATAGCACTATATAATGCTCCCGTCCTCATTTTGTTAGTATTCTGGCATGTTTTTTTTTTATTTAGAACATAAAGCAAACATTATCCCTTACGTTTAGCACAGCAAATACTTCAATTGTTTAAGCATATGTTGCTGAACAGTGATTATAATGGTTTATTTTTCAGAATATTGACCAACAAAAATCTATCTTAAGGGGAGTTGACAACAGATGCTCTAAACCGACATATTCTTGCCTCTAAAAATGAAAGTTCAATACAAATATTTTTTAAATATGGGAAGTCCCCAATAAAAACATAACCATTCTATCAGATCTTTCAGCACGGAGTTGAAGTTAGACAAAAATCTGACTGAGTTATAATGTTTCATGGAGTTGACAAATATTACATTTTTCATTCACAGTAAAAACATAAATAAAAAAAAGCCTCCTGAGGCACACAGCGGTCAAATTGTGCTCCGTACCGCATCGCCATGCGCCTCTAAAATGTTGTAACAATGCAGAGGGCTTCCTTCACAACCGCTCTGCGCTGCACAGCAAAGTGCATGAAGCATGAATGCCCTGACTTCATACAGAGGACATAACCGTAAATGCTGCACGGCCAACACAGATGTCGGATTGACCATGCAGCGACTTTTTAAGAAGCGGTCGATCTGTTCTATGTGATCTATTTCTATGTTTCCCGTTCTTAACTTTTAGTTTTTGAGTCTTTTACTTTCGGTTTTGTACACCAGCTTCAAACAGATGAAAATATAATATTTTTGGTTATGGAGAAGATATTTCAAAGCGGTTTATATGGTATAATGATTCTCTACCCCAGGGGTTCCCAAACGTTTTCACTCTGGGCCCCCCTGCAGCTCTTTATTTATTTTAAACACTTTTATTAGAGAGTTTGAAATTGGGATCCTTTGCTTCGGATGAGGGCATTTCCAGGCGTAGAGCTAACATGGAAATGAATAAATAATATTGAAAGTATTTTGAAAATTCCCCCAAATATTTTCCCATATATAATTCCCCCAAATGTACATTTTAAGCTCAAATAATGCAACAAAATATTTTTTTCCAACAATAAAAATAAGGATTGACCCTACTTGTCCCTAACAAGGATTGTCCCTACTTTCAAGAGTCGCTGTGCTAATTTCCTGCTATTCTACACATTTTGCCATGAGGCTGAGAGAATTGTGCAGTTTTAAAGCTAATTTCCTGTAATAAAAAAATTTAATGTCATGACTTATGACATGTTCATGTGCTATCTGGGGGACCTCCGACCCCCCAAAGCTCGTGGGCCTCCCTGCCTTGTGGGGGCTGTGTGCTACGCCAGTGACCGATAGGTGCAAATGATTTCCCTGAGAAAGAGACGATATATTTAACCACAGTTTAAGTAAACTGTGTGATTCAGTTATAGAATGCACAAATCACCATGAATTTTGGATTGTTATAGTTATTTTGTTCATTGCTTATATTTCTTTGCTTGAGGAAATTGTAGCCCTATGACTTGACATGGTTAAGGTTCTCATAAATACCATATTAATCCACAGTCGATGTGAGAGAGCTGCAGCACAAAAACCAAGAGAACATAGATCAGATGACGCTGGATGATTTCATGGAAGTTCACAGACTTGACCATGACTCCTCTGATGTAACTGGGGTGGTCACATATTTCAACCTGTGTGATGACACCAGGCAGATGGCATCTAGCCTACATGCTATCAGGGACAGCTACATTTTCACTATGTGTTGGGAGAACCAAGCCAAAGAGCTTTCACACAACCAACTTGACACAGATGAGATAGAACCAAAGCCTGAGAGGGAGACAGAAGTGTACACTCTCGATCTGATCCACAGCGAAATATTCCAGAGTTGCTACGATAATTACAGGAGGATCTATGAGAGTTTGAAATCTGGTACGATATCATTGGAGGAGGTGGATAGCATCTTTGAAGCCTACAAAGGCAAGTACAAAGACATGGAAAAAGATCTGAAGATCATGTGCAGGATCATCTCATCTGATGATGGAAGATGGATCAAGAGAAGGATCCAGCAAATCCAACAATACCATGACCTTCATCTAGCATTGGAATCAGCCAAGGTCATTATGGATGTCAGAGAGACTATCTGTCCTCAAGGGGACTTCAAAGTGCTACAGACACTGCTTGATATGGTGAGTTGGAAAAATTCTCACTTCACAAAAGTGATCTTGGTTCAATATATTAAGCATTTCTACACTCTTAGGAAAAAAAAGGTGCTATCTAGAACCTTAAAGGGTTATTCTGCTTTCCCCAAATGATAACCCTTTACAGAACCCTTTTGGTTTCAGTGTAGAACCCTTTCCACAGAGGGTTCTACCTGGAACCAAAAAGGGTTCTCCTATGGGGACAGTGAAGAACCATTTTGGAAGCCTGTTTTCTAAGAGTGTAGCATTACTAAAGTCTATTCATATAAATTATTATGGTGTTTCCAGAATACTGAGGACTTTAAGGAAGAGAGTCTGAATCGCATTGATGACAATTTGCTGGAGATCAAGAAAGATCTTGAGGACATCACAGAACCTCGCAGACAGTGTCTTCGAGAGCTCGGACTGAGGATAAACTTTGTCAAATGGGTCAAAGAAGCTCTTGAAGGTGAGGTCATACCAGAAGGCAAGGCAGAAAAAGAGCAGCACCAGTAGTAGCCAACAAGTTAGGGTTTCCCATAACTAACTTAACTAGTTAGGGCTTACCATAACTAACTTAACTAGTTAGGGCTTACCATAACTAACTTAACTAGTTAGGGTTTCCCATAACGAACTTAACTAGTTAGGGTTTCCTATAACAAACTAAACTAGTTATGGTTTCCCATAATGAACTTACAGTTTTTCTTTGCTGTTGCAGATATCAACGAGCTGAAAGTGTTTGTTGACCTGGCCTCCATCTCCGCCGGAGAGAACGACTTGGATGTGGACCGTGTAGCCTGTTTCCATGATGCTGTTCTTGGTTACTCCTCCATGCTCTATGGGCTTCCACCAGATGCCGACTTTCATGCCTTCAAGGAGGCTTTGACAAAACTGTGGAAGGCGCTTGGAAATGACAGCAACATACCATATAAGCTGGTTAGATGTTATGATAATTATGACATATTTAACATTTTGGGAAAAGCTTGTCAAACCTGAAGGACTGAGGCCTGTATTTCAACATTGTAGATCATGGATTTTCAGCACTACACTTTCATAATTGTGTTTGATTTGCAGAGCACCATTTACCGGACATGATATAATATATAATGTAATATATTTAGCAGATAGCTTTATCCAAAACCACTCAGTTGTGTGTGCATTCATTTTTCACTTACGGGTGGACCCGGGAATCGAACCCACTATCGTGTCATTGCAAGCGCCATGCTCTACAGACTGAGCTACAGAAATAATTCTTTAAACCCATATTCACAATTGTTTACTCCCTGATTGCAGCGGGATACTGCACGCCATTTGGAGTGGCTGAAAACGGTGAAAGACAGCCATGGTTCTGTGGAACTCTCTTCTCTATCATTGGCCAAATCCATCAACACAAGAGGCATCTACATTATCAGTGCACAAAACCAGAAGAAGGTATGTTCAATAAAATTAGGAAGGTTACTGTGTTTATAAACAATTGAAAGATGAGTTTCTATTAGTTTGTTGGAAGATGTATCTTTGTTAATAAGAAGTTACTGTCTAGTAGTGTTGAGCGATTACCAACCTCAGAAGGCAGTAATCGCTCAGCACTGCTGTCTGTTTGTACTCATACAAGGTCTTCAATTTCTTTCTGCTATTGTTTAACAAATATCTGTAAGCACTTTCCTGAATACCCGCAGAAATAGATTGATGCTTCTTATATTGGATCTTGTCAATTTTTTTTGTTTTCTTCAATAGCTGCGTTTAGACACTGCCCTGAAGCTGCAGATTCCAGAGCAGCAGGAGGAAGATCAGATGCGCAACTACTCTTTAGAAGACCTCAGAGATCTGCAGAACAAGCTAATGCTGATGTCTGGAAAGGGGGAACAAAGCCAGATTGATCACTTTACTGAGGTAATGTGATTGGGGACCTTGAGGATCATCACACACCTGAAATAATAATTACTGAAAATATCGTGCTATCACAGGATCTTTAAATTAACATTCCTGAGATTATATATTTTATTTGTAATATATGATTTTATGTACAGAAACTGAATTTTTAAACAACTTGCTTTATCTTCTCAGGTTTTTGACAGTGTCCAGAGGCTAGCTGTAGCATTTGTAGATCTTTATGCAGCTGGGAACCCACTTTTTAGGTGTTGGGAGGCTAAGATTAACTGTAATACTCAAAGTGATACTGGTATCGTAATGGAATTCAACCTTGGCAACATTCTACAAAACATAATGGTGGAGGGCAATGCAATGGACCATCTTACAGACCTGTGCAGGAAGATAGAGGTGTGTTTGGATGACTGGAACAAATTCATGGACAAACAAAGATCTCAGCACTATTACCTTAACTATTACACAGCAGAGCAGATCGTCTACCTTTGTAATGTTTTGACAGAGAAGAATTTGAACACTGAATTGGATGAAAAGGTGTTGATGATGCTGTCTTTCGTCAAACCTGACTGCTCCGCGTCAGACGTGTGGGAGACATGGATGACTTTTCAGAACAGCATGACAGATACTCAGCAAGATGAAGACATCGGATTTCAGACATTCATTGACCATCATAATGACTTGGGAGACTTTGATTCTTCTTTTGCTGGTGAGGGAAATTGTGCCATTGATGTTTTGCAGAGTGTTGTAGACCAGGCTGTTGGTTTACGAAAACTGGATCTGGTCTGGGATGCTTACATGAAAGATATGAGGAGCATTCTCCAGGACTCCTTAGACACCAGAAGCTTTGGTAGATTGCTAGAGATGTTGGCCAACAAAGAGAACCAGGAAGAAGATGATGAAGAACCCATGCTTTTAGAGCCAAGTGAGAATACAGTCCGGAGAAAGCTCCCAAAAGGCCTCTTCAATTGTCAACCTAATCTCATAATCTGCCCACAAGATGAAATCTTGACTTCAAGCATCTGCTTGTATATGACCAGTGATTATGAGCAGCTGCCTACCTACGATGAAGTCCTCCTGTGTACCCCTGCCACGTCCTATGAGCAGGTGGAGCTTTTCTTCCGGCGATGTCTCACACCAGGCTACTTGGGTGAGAAGATCTATACCCTGCTCTTCGCAGACCAGCTGAGCTATGAGGTGAGCTACGCAGTGGAGAAGTTATTTCAGAAACTGAGTTCATGTTCCAGGAGCAACTACAGGCTGGTGATCATCTGCAGCGCAGAAAGAGAGCACACCTACATCCCCTCTGCCTTCAGTCAGTTCAAACGGAATGTGGTGCCACAGGAGTCTCTTGAGAGGATTCAGAGATACCTGTCCAGGCATTACACTGTCCCCTCACACCAGACCAGTGCGGCATCTGTGTTCAAAGGTCGACACTTTGTTGGGATTGTGTCTTCCCAGAGGGCTGGAGTTGGTAAGTCATACCATACTGAATTTTTTTTACTTTATATAGTCCCACAGAGCCAAACATGGGGTTTCAAATGTAACCCTGGTATATTTAATATTATGAATGTGTTATTTTAAAAACTTGCATTTTTAATTTCAGTTGCAAGTCTTGAGTTTCAGGAATAGTAATAGTTTATACTCTCAACACATATATGAGTTCTTTAATCAGAAATTATTCAATGCCCATACATTTGACCTAGGTCTTTGTAGAGCTGAATCAAATGTGTTATTTATTTATAGGAAAATCTCTGTACATACAGAGGTTGTATGAAAAACTGGAGGGGACTGTGACAATGGGAACCACATTCCGTAAATGCATTCGCTTAATTGAGCCCAAGGTCGATGAGCATATCATTCTTCAGTCCATGTTTGAAACGCCAGAGAGCAAGGAACACAAAGTCTTTCATTTTGATGTCACATCCTCGGTAAATATTCCTAGTATTAATAAAATATTGAAAATAGTTGATGTTTTTCTGTGCCAGGAGGTTTACATGCGTGCTTTTTGATGTTCTCCAGGTACAGAAAGGCCTGCATGAATTTCTATTCAAACTGTTCTTCCTGCGTTACCTGACGGATTCCGATGGACTGATGTGGAAATGCAGTAACAAGCACTTGTATGTGATTGAGACACTACAATCCACCAATGAACCACTCAGACATGCTTCAAGATCTGTAAGTGTCAATCAATTTTTTATTTTTTTTTGTCATGTCACGTGAAACGTTTTGAAGTATACCGTTAAATAGCCCTACCAAACGCTGACCAGTGGCTAGCTGCTAGCGTGTTAAATGGAAAAAAAATTGTGGTCATAAAAGATAAGAGGAAGATCAGTGTTTTCCGATGTCATTATCTGAAAACACTGATGACATCATCTAGTGTGCATCATGTAATTTTAACCAACTATTTTAGGAAAACTATATATATAATATATTATTAAGGGGGATAGACCTTTTCACATGAAAAAACATGACCTTTTCTTTACCTTGAAAGTAGTCTGTGGGGTGGAGTCAGCAACCCAAGATTTGATTTGACTTTGTTTACTAGGCTACAGTGATTTACGATTAGCATTGCGTTTAGCTTCATATGATGCATTTTTCTTCATCACACTTTTTGCTTTGTCCAGAAAATGCTTTTATCTTAATACTTTTTGTTGTTGACATGCACACTTTTTTGGGATCATATCAACAGTGGACTAATGAACAAAATACAACAATATTTAATAAATATATCTTTAAATACTTTTTCTGTTAGACAACCCATTTTTGTCATGGAGATAGTGTTTGTCAAAATATTTAATATGACATGTATTTGTCTGTTTAGGATCCAAATGGACACTTTCCTCTCTTTGAGGTCTTTCCTAAGGTCCTCTGCCGTCCACCAAAAGAGGTTATGGGGTTAGAAGCGAGAAATGGAGACGATCCAGTACTGGACACTGAGGACCCACTCATGGATGACCAGTGTTTCAGGAGTGAGACCTTTCAAAGACCATACCAGTATCTAACACGGTTCCATAGGGGTGAAAATCTCGACAGCTTCAACTACCGAAGAGTTGAAGGAACTCATGCAGAGTGTCTTCAAATGCTCTTCATCTACTGTGGTATAATTGATCCATCCTGGGCAGAGTTGAAGAACTTTGCTGGATTTCTCAATCTTCAGTTGCTAGACTGTGAGACATCAGATTTCTGCAACTTTGAGTTTGTTGGAGACACTCTTAGGGGATTCAGAAACTTTGTGGTTGACTTCATGATCTTGATGGCCAAGGACTTTGCCACTCCGTCTCTCTGCATCGCTGACCAGAGCCATGGGAGGCAGCCGATGGACACCGGACTAAACGAAAGAGATCTAGCCCCGTTCCTCATCAGGAAGAGATGGGAATCAGAACCGCATCCATACATCTTCTTCAATGATGACCATGTGTCCATGACCTTCATTGGATTTCACCTACGGCTGAACGAGCAAAATGGGGTTGACGCTATTAATCCATCAACAAATGCAGTAATCAAGAGAAACATTATGACCAAACACCTATACAATGGCCTCAGACATCAAAGAGTTCCCTTTAACATCGACTTTGACCAACTTTCTCGAGCAGATAAGATTGAGCGTCTATGTAGTGTGCTGGGGACCAAGTGGCCAACAGACCCTGATGAAACGTATGAGCTCACCACCGACAACATACTTAAGATGATGGCCATTCACATGAGGTTCAGGTGTGGCATTCCAGTCATCATAATGGGGGAGACTGGCTGTGGGAAGACACGGCTCATCAAGTTCCTGTGTGAGTTGAGAAGGAGTGGGGCGCCCACGGAGAACATGAAACTCGTCAAAGTTCACGGTGGAACTACATCTGACATGATCTACAACAAGGTGCGGGAGGCAGAGAAGATTGCGGTTGCCAATAAAGAGAAACATGATTTTGATTCTGTTCTTTTCCTCGACGAAGCTAATACCACTGAAGCAATAAGCAGCATTAAGGAGATCCTATGTGACAACACTGTGCAAGGACAACAACTCAGCTCCCAAACTGGCCTGAAAATCATTGCTGCGTGCAATCCTTACAGGAAACACACAGATGAGATGATCAAGAGGCTGGAGGCAGCTGGTTTGGGGTACAGGGTCCGAGCTGAAGAGACTGAAGAAAGACTTGGATCAATCCCTCTTCGTCAGCTGGTGTATAGGGTCCAAGTGTTGCCCCCGAGCATGATCCCTTTGGTGTGGGACTTTGGGCAACTCAGTGATCAAACAGAGAAAATGTACATCCAGCAGATTGTACAGAGAGTTGTGGAAACAAATTCAATCAACAGAGGATCCATCAGGATGATCACTGATGTGCTGTCGTCATCACAGGGATTTATGAGAAAGAAGAAAGATGAATGTAGCTTTGTCAGTCTCAGGGATGTGGAGCGCTGCATGCAAGTATTTGTGTGGTTCTACAACAACCACTCATTGTTTCAGGATGAGTTAAAGACATTCCTCCAGAAACAACCCCAGGAGGAGAGGAGCAGGAGTGACCAGCTACACTCACCTGCCAGTGATCCAGTTGATTGGTCACTGTTGATGGCTGTTGGTGTATGTTATCAAGCCTGTCTAGAAACAAAAGGTGAATACCAGACCGCAATCTGCGAATTCCTTCCCCAAGTCACCCCAAAGAAGATGAAGCAGGAAATCTCAGTCATGCAGGACCTTCTCCTAAGTGGTGTCCCAATGGGAGAGACAATAGCAAGAAACAAGGCTTTGAAAGAGAATGTTTTCATGATGGTGATCTGTATCGAGTTACGAATCCCCCTGTTTTTGGTTGGCAAGCCTGGGAGCTCCAAATCTCTGTCTAAAACTCTGGTTGCAGATGCCATGCAGGGCCAAGCTGCACATTCTGAGCTGTACAAAAGGCTGAAACAGGTACACCTGGTGTCCTTCCAGTGCAGCCCTCACTCCACGCCAGAGGGCATCATCAACACATTCCGACAATGTGCCCGCTTCCAAGAGAGCAAGAATTTGGAGGAGTACATCTCTGTTGTTGTGCTAGATGAGATTGGTTTGGCAGAGGACTCCCCAAAAATGCCTCTGAAAACATTGCACCCTTTACTGGAGGAAGGCTGCATTGATGATGAGCCACTGCCTCATAAGAGAGTTGGATTCATTGGCATCTCCAATTGGGCCTTGGACCCTGCCAAGATGAACAGAGGCCTCTTTGTGTCCCGTGGTGACCCAGACCAAAATGAGCTACTCGAGAGTGCGAAAGGCATATGCTCATCTGACAAGATGATACTCGAGAAGGTTAAGCACCTCTTCACACCTTTCTCAAAAGCATATATGACGACTTCCAAGAAAGGCAAAGGGTTTTTTGGTCTACGAGATTACTATAGTCTGGTGAAGATGATGTTCGCCATCACCAAGGCCTCTAAGCAGAGCCCCAGTACAGGTAAAATCATTGAAGCAGTCCTAAGGAACTTCAGTGGAAGGGACGATGTGGACGCAGTGCGTATATTCACCAAAGAGCTGCCGGGCCAATCCATTCAACCTGATTTGGATGGCATCAGCACTATTGATCTGGTGAAACAAAACATTGTTTCCATTTACCAAGATGAGGAGTGCCGATATCTCCTTGTCCTCACCAAAAACTATGCAGCCCTCCAGATTCTCCAGCAGACATTCTTCTCAGACCACAACCATCCAGAGATCATCTTTGGTTCAAGCTTCCCAAAGGATCAAGAGTACACTCAGATCTGTAGAAATATCAACCGAGTGAAGATCTGCATGGAAACTGGCCAGACTGTTGTGCTTCTGAACCTTCAGAATCTGTACGAAAGTCTCTACGACGCTCTCAACCAGTATTATGTTTCACTTGGGGGTCAGAAGTATGTCGATCTTGGATTGGGAACCCATCGTGTGAAGTGCAGAGTTCACAAAGACTTCCGGCTAATTGTCATTGAAGAGAAAGAGGTGGTCTACAAGCAGTTCCCAATTCCTCTGATAAACCGTCTGGAGAAGCACTACCTGGACATCAACACTGTTCTCAAGAAGGACCAGACGGAGATTGTCGAACAACTAAAGGAATGGGTCAAACAGTTTGTCTCCTTGAAAAGTCAGCAGTCCAAGACAGACCGCTACAAGCCACATGATGTCTTCATTGGCTACCACTCAGACACATGCTCCTCTGTGGTCCTGCAAGTGACTGAGAAGATGAAAACCGAGTCTGACGAATCTGACACTCAGAGGAGAGTCCTGGATGAAGCCAAGCTTATCATGCTGAACTGTGCAACTCCAGATTCTGTCATTCGGCTTGACGGGACTAAATTATCTGATGATGAGACCGAGTACCTGACGCAAATCTATTTTGAGGAGCAGAATCATCATTCCCTGGCAGACTTCATTGCCTCTCACACACAAGAGGAGGAATGGTTGCATTACCACTTTACAGAGGTAATTCACTTGAATCTTATCTTTTTAAGAATATACCTTGAATAGAATGCATCTTATATTGCTCATAAATCGTTTTTTTTTGCTCTTTTTGAAGGTCACAACATTTTCCCGGTTATTGACAGCAGCAGATATCCATCAGCTGCAGAACATCACAGAGCGTTGCAACGTCAAGCTTCTCTCACTGCAACAGTTTGACACAGAGCACTCCTTCCTTAAAGAAATCAGGTCTGCTTAACATTTTGAAGAGAAGCTCAGTATATAGGGTTGCACAATTCAAATTACTTTCCCAAAATGTTTTCCAGAAATCCTGGTTGGAAGATTCCTGGATTTCCTGCTTATTCCGTTCTGATTGCAGGCGTTTTCCAACCAGGATTTCTGGAAAAACCTGGGAATTCTGGGAAAGTTACCAGAATTTTGCAACCAGAATTTTGCAACCCTAATTGTATCACTTGTGTGTGTGTGTAACCTTGTAGATCATTCATAAGAATGGTACAGGATTAGGAAAATAACTGTGTTCTCTCTAGGCAATTTCTTGACTCCACATCTGCCGACAAAGTCCTCATCATCCAAACAGACTATGATGAGGACTCCCAGAGCATGAACATTCTGGCATCTGCCAAGTGAGTGATTCTCATTTAGATTTCTCGTCACAACTATTGGAGAGAACTAAACTGAAGTATTAGGTTATACTTGTTGTTGTATTTTTTTCCATTTAAATGTTTGATCTTTGAATCTCCTCAGATATTCATCCATAAATGAAATAAACAAATCAAAAGAAGATGCTGACAATGGAAGGGTGTTTGTGTACTTTGTTACCAAACTGCCCCGAATTAAAGGTGGAACCTCCTATGTTGGATTTCATGGAGGTGAGTTCTGTTAAATGCTATACAACAGGCCGATTTAATAGTATGATCTAGCATCCCACAAAGAAATGATCTGTTCTGAAATGCTTTCAATATTTACCGGTATTCAAAATACAAAAAAAGGCACTTGCACATCTGAGCAATCATTTTTCGTAGGTGCATGGTAACAATTGAAATAACACTGAAAGAAAAGAGAGGAGCAGCATACAGCTCTTGCTAGCGTCACTGTTCTTTATCAAGCTTTACGTATCGTCAGAGCTTTGACAAAGGCCTTGAGGCCGATGCGTAAAGTTTAATAAAGAACAGTGATACTAGCAAGAGCAGTATACCGGTTTCTCTTTAATATTTACCGGTATGCAATTTCCATCCTCTTTTTCTTTGCAAAGGACCCTGGAAATCAGTTCACATTGACGACCTTAGAAAATCCAAAGAGTTTGTATCAGATGTCCAGTCCTTGAGAAAGCTACCCATCAGCCAACTTTTTGAGAAAATTGAAGAGCCATCCGAGGGTACATTTTACTCGTATTATAAATGATAAATATCCAAAATTACTTAAGTACAATTTTTTATGGGTAGCCCCAGTGGGAAGAGAACCCATGACCCTTTCGTTACAAGTGCCATGCTTTACCAACTGTTATTATGCACAGTAGCACAAATGCTATAGTTGGGAATTGACTGTAAATAATCCTAGATAATTCGTTTTTTCATAGTTTTCTTTCTTGTTCCAGCAATGCAAACAGATGACACATACATCGAGGCACATGGGGTAGAGCACTCTGTAAGTATTGTATACTATATATTGTATACAAGTTTGTATTGCAGTTCTTAATTATGATATGCAGGTGCTTCTGGTTTCTGTAAACCTAACAAGGTATGGGTGTGTTATTCATGTGAGCATGTTGTTGTTGTTTCAGGCTGAGTTTGATGCCACAGATCTGGTGCGAAGCTGTGTGCAGAGTGCAGTGAGCATGCTCAGAGACCAGGAGGACAGTGGAGCTCTCAGCACCAGGAGAGTTGAGATCCTGCTGACACTTCTGGATGATAGCGAGGACTTGAAAGGTTACTGACCCACAATATTTCCAGTGTGTTACCGTAATTTCAGTGATGGCAAGGACCTGAAAGGTTACTAACCAACAATATTTCCAGTGTGTTACCGTAATTTCAGTGATAGCAAGGACCTGAAAGGTTACTAACCAACAATATTTCCAGTGTGTTACCGTAATTTCAGTGATAGCAAGGACCTGAAAGGTTACTAACCAACAATATTTCCAGTGTGTTAACTGTAGTTGCAGTGGTTAAAGACAAGACCTAGAACCTTCTCACTTGAAAAAAAAAAAAATACTACAGATCACTATAAAATATTACAGTACTTGCTATAGAATTCTGTAATAAACTAGAACAGTATACTGTAGTATACACTGTAGTATCCCTCGATTGTGTAGCGCTTACTATAGAATGTTGTATTATGTGTAAGGGATAAACGCCAACGTTCCCGTACATTACCTTGGAAATAATGGACGAGGCAGCGGCACAAGGCAGAGCCGAGTCCTCTTGCGGAGTTCGTTTTTCCAATGTAATGTTCAGAAAGGAGGCATTTTATACCGGTTATACCACAGTTGCCAAAGAAAAGAATATTAAAGCACACATTTAACGGTAGAACAAAAAAAAAGTTGATATTTAAATGTTTATAAAAACAAATGAATACTTTCTCACCTTTTGGTTGCTAGAGACGCGACCCAGTTGTTTGTTTGATATTGATGGTTCTATATGTGTTTCTTCTATATTTTCACTGGCAATGTTCTTATCCTTTTTTGCTTACTAGCCAAATAGCTACGGCTAACACAGTTACGAACTCTGCAGCCAGAATAACAGCAAAGTATCTGCATTTGCGTTTGTTTAAGCTGTTCTCTATTGACATTCATTTGGATACATCCATAACAATCTGATGATGCCAGATTTTGCCTGGCATAGCTAGAAAAGTGTTTGCCTTGTCAGGACACTTGACACCGTTCTTTACAAGGAGATTGCATTACATATCAAACACTAGCTAAATCATTTGTTGAACCTGTAAATAAAAACTAGAAACATGTGGGAGGATTTGACAACATAGCGCCACTAAACTAGAAATATATGGGAGGATTTGACAGCATAGCGCCACTAAACTAGAAACATCTGGGAGGATTTGACAGCATAGTGCCACTAAACTAGAAACATCTGGGAGGATTTGACAGCATAGTGCCACTTGCGTCATGACTGCAACAGTAGTGACGAGGGAAATTAATGTTCATCACTCACCATGTTAAGTCATCAGATGCTCCAAAAAAAGTAGCTAACTAGATGAGTTTTTCCTTGTTGGACCTGTGTTTACAATGTATCCTATTTTGGTTTGTGTGGTTGTTGGTTTAGCTTTCTGTAACTTTGTAGCAAGTACGGTCTGCATGTGTAGGTGTCCCGATTTTCTATATTTTCCAACTGTCCATTATCTGGTTTTAATGCCCATTCTAGAATGCCGTTCTAGCCAATCAGAAGCAAGTATTCAACAATGCTGTGGTATAATGTAGAATACTATACTACACACTGTAGTATCCCTCGATCATGTGTAGTACTTACTATCGAATGTTGTAGTATACTGTAGAAAACTATAGTAAATACTACAGTATTTTCCACACAAAAAACACTACAGCAAATACTACAGTAAAGTAAGCAAAACACTACAGAGAATACTACTTTTTTGTAAAAACACTACAGTAAATACTACAGTATACTACAATCCCCCAAAACACTACATTCATTACTATAGTATTTACTACAGTTTTTATTTTACTACAGTAATTTATACTATATTTAGCTGTAAATGCAGTCAAATCTGCAAAAACACTACAGTGAATACTATAGTATTTCTACCATAATTTACTATTGTACTTTTCATTAGAAAGGGGCTCTAGATCAAAAAATAGAACATCTGAGACGAACAATTATCTCAGATCGTAACAGCAGACAAATACTGCAACTAAAGGTAACTGGCTTTTACATGAATTTATATGCTTGATCTCTGTATTGTGCCCTTAAGCTACGTTCCTGACAACCCTGAGAAGCCGCCTTCACTCTCTACTGGAGAACCGTGAGCGAAATATCCCTTCCCCCAAGTACTGGGTGTTAACGGAGGCATCCAACATCAATGCTCTTCAGGAGGGGGGAACATTCACGTATGTTAATCAATGATACTGCACTACTCTGCAAATGGAAAATCTATAATTTCATTCATTTTCAAATTATTATTTGGTCTTGTCATTGTTCAGAAGTATAGTCAGTTCATACTGTATTTGTTCCACAGACAAACTCTATGGAAGAGAATCCAAGCAGTGGTCACACCCCTCTTGGCCCAGTTGGTCTCAGTCATCGACAGGGACTGTAATCTTGACCTCCTGCTGGACAGCAACAGTGGGGAGGAAGTCAGAAACCTGTGGCTGAAGATATTCGGCAGTAACGAGATGCTTGATATTCCTAACGTTGATCTCAAGTGAGTGATTTATGTGTGATGATGATGATACACATACTGGATTAAGAAAGCGACTGGACTGCCTGGAGTCCTTGTATGATGTATAAGGTTTTATGTAGCCTGTGGTGTGTCTCAGTGGAACAGGTAGATGTCACTGCTAACAGACTCCCCATTTCCCACAGTTCTGAGTCTAAGACCATCCTTGTGCAGAGCCATGTCATAGCTGAGAGGACCATGTGCTGCACTATGCCCTTTAGCTGGAGGATCAGAGATATCCTGGATGAACTATTGATTCAAACTCAGCAGAGCGGAAGTAAATAATTGAATGCCTTAATTCAGACTTTAAAAAATGAACGATACATTTAGATAACAATTGTATAGTTTATGCAAATGTAATACATTATTCGTAAAGGTGTATTTCTTAACTCTCATGTGGACTACTTATAGTATTTAGTTGTATAAACTCAATCTTTTACCATTTTTTTCTTGGGAGGACGTGTCGGGCTGTTCTTTGAGAAAATCCCCATTGGTCAGTATCTGGCTACATTGGGTGAGAAACTGCAGAGGGAATTTTTCCAAAGGTACCTGCAGGACTTCATTTCCATGACGATGAACGTGGCTTCGGAGGGGGAGTTAAAGGTATGACTTGCTCATCATGTTTTCAATACATACAAATCGTAAAACAATAGGTTCCATTTTATAGAAAGGTCCTTTCTATTTACTGTCATATATGATAATAATATGGCTACCCATCAATTAGGCGATCCTAATGAATATATGTAATACTATTTTCCCAGCATCTGTGTGAAGCCCTGAGCTGCTGTGTGAATGAGCTCCAGAGGCGACGAAAAGCTTCAAGTGAAGAGATTCCATCCCTGCCCCTGATCCACACTGCCTACAACATGTACCGTACCCGTCTGCACAACCTCACCAGAATGATGTCGTTGCAACCACAGGTGGTTCCTCACTTGCAGAGAATCCCACTAGTGAAGGACAGCCCAGAGATGGTAAGAATCACACTAGTGAAGGACAGCCCAGAGATGGTAAGAATCACACTAGTGAAGGACAGCCCAGAGATGGTAAGAATCACACTAGTGAAGGACAGCCCAGAGATGGTAAGAATCACACTAGTGAAGGACAGCCCAGAGATGCTAAGTACATATATTTTCCACACACTGCTGCATTTAGTTTTGAGAAATCAGGTTTTTTTATGTGCCAAATGTTTGTATAGAGTATATATGAATGTATGATAGTAGTTGAAGATACAGTATATATGAATGTATGATAGTAGTAGAACATCAGTATATATGGTAGTTGAACTTTTACCAGGTTATGTACAGTATATACTGTATTGAAATGAGGCTGCCAACATGCTGATAGAAATGTCATAGTAAACATGCCAGTAACTATACCATGTTTCTGTCTCACTCCTCTGCCAGGTTATGGATGTCTATGCAGCAGTTGCCTGTGTTGAGCTCCTGGAACCCCATACATTGGACTCTGATGCCCAGTGCCAGGACTGGCTGAAGCAGGTGAAAGGACTGAAGGGGTCTATGGAGCTGGTCTGCTCCCAGAGAAGCCTGAAGCAGTATGGAGAGAGGAGCCGGGAACTGTTTGACTACATCTGGTGAGGGAAATGTCCCTTTGAAAGACTACAGAGGGCCATTTGACTTTCTTTATTCATTTTGTTTTTTAAGAAAGTCAATATGCATTGCGAAAGAGGTGAAGACCTTCACTGTATAAAGTTCTGAATTCAAGGTGCTAGTCCATCCACACATGTTGGAATGAAGTAATAAAGCAAGCATATCCATGATATTCAAAAAGCAAAAACAAAAATATATAGTATCAGTCAAAAATCTGGACACTTACTCATTGAAGGGTTTTTCTTTATTTTTACTATTTTCTACATTGTAGAATAAAAACTATGAAATAACACATAAGGAATCATGTAGTAACCAAATGAGTGTTAAACAAATCAAAATATATTTTAGATTCTTGAAAGTAGCCACCCTTTGCCTTGATGACAGCTTTGTACACTCTTGGCATTCCCTCAACCAGCTTCACCTGGAATGCTTTTCCGATAGTCTTGAAGGAGTTCCGATATATGCTGAGCACTTGTTGGCTGCTTTTCCTTCATTCTGCGGTACAACTCATCCCAAACCATCTCAATTGGGTTGAGGTCGGGTGATTGTGGAGGCCAGGTCATTTGATGCAGTACTCCGTCACTCTCCTTCTTGGTCAAATAACCTTTACACAGCCTGGAGGTGTGTTGGTTCATTGTCATGTTGAAAAACAAAGGATAGTCCCACTAAGCACAAACCAGATGGGATGGCATATTGCTGCAGAATGCTGTGGTAGCCATGCTGGTTAAGTGTGCCTTGAATTCTAAATGAATCACTGACAGTGTTACCAGCAATGCACCCCCACACCTTCACACCTCCTCCTCCATGCTTCACGGTGGGAACCATACACCCGGAGATCATCTGTTCACCTACTCTGCGTCAAACAAAGAAAAGGACAGATTTCCAGCGGTCTAATGAACATTGCTCATGTTTCTTGGTCCAAGAAAGTCTCTTCTTCTTGTTGGTGTCCTCTAGTAGTGGTTTCTTTGCAGCAATTCGACCATAAAGGCCTGATTCACGCTATATCCTCTGAACAGCTGATGTTGAGATGTGTCTCTTGAACTCTGTGAAGCATTTATTTGGGCTGCAATCTGAAGTGCCGTTAACTCTAATGAACGTATCCTCTATAGTGAGGTAACTCTGGGTCTTCCTTTCCTGTGGCGGTCCTCATGAGAGCCAGTTTCATCATAGCACTTGATGGTTTTTGTGACTGCACTTGAAGAAACCTTAATATCTAAAACTAATGCTGGACTCTCGCTTCTCTTTGCGCTGTTCTTTCCATAATATGGAATTGGTCTTTTACCAAATAGCCCTATCTTCTGTATACCACCCCTACCTCGTCACAACACAACTGGTTGGCTCAAACGCGTTACGACAGAAAGAAATTCCACAAATTAACTTTGAACAAGGCACACCTGTTAATTGAAATGTATTCAAGGTGACTACCTCATGAAGCTGGTTGAGAGAATGCCAAGTGTGTGCGAAGCTGTCATCAAGGCAAAGGGTGGCTACTTTGAAGAATATCAAATATAAAATATATTTGGAATTAACACTTTTTTTGGTTACTACATGATTCCATATGTGTTATTTCATAGTTTTGATGTCTGTGTTTGTGTTTTGATACAATGTAGAACATAGTAAAACTTATATAAGTAAAGATTTGTCCTTGTTTGTTTTGTGTTTTTAGGAATCATTGGAACCGTATCTGCATCGTCTTTCTGTTTGTGGAACACATGCTGATAGGCTTTGAGTCTGAGGAGAGGGAGCTCAAGTCTCTGGTCCTTGATCACACTCGTACCATAGGCAAAGTGAGTTTATATCATATATTTTTGTTCTTTAAGTCAACATGCCACCAATTACATTTGTGCTTTGTTAATACCTAGTTTAAGTCTGATGATTGCTAAACCTGAAATATGGGATGGAAATAAATGTAAATGTGAACCTGAGCTCTTGAACTATGTTAACGCATTGCAATTTTGTCATTGCATTGAACTTTGTGGTTAAAGGATAAATTCAGTATTTTACAAGTGAATGTTTAAACGGTTCCTAACCCTGGAACTTCAGCTAACTTTTGACACCACTAGCTAAAAACCAATGGGAGTGATGGGCGACAACTGTCATTTTTTTTAAACATTTCAACTGAAATCAACTCAATTGGTTGGATGTCATTTTAACTAATCTATGTGACTGCTAATTATCTCGTGTGGCAGATTCTGGCAAAAAACTCAGACGTAAAATTGGAGGAACCATTTGCGGCCATCATTACAGTACTGAAGACTTGCAAGCAAAAAGCAAGTGATCTGATTTGCAAGTAAGTCTATATGATATAATTTATTTAGTGTAAAAGTCTATTCATATTATATGTCTACATTATTCGCTGTGGTTGATAAGCTGTATACAGAATTTGATGTTTAATAACGGCAGCTATTTTTTTCTCTTAGGTTTGGTTTCCAGTGCCGTGTGTGCATGGGGGAACCACAAGATCCCGTGGACCTGCCCTGCCACCACATGTTCTGTCTGACCTGTGTCAGAGGATGTCTCAACACAGGCCAAATGTACTGCCCCATGTGCAAACACGAACTCCCAGATGACTTCGAGGTCAAAGTGTCTGAGGACATAAGGTGGGTGTGTTTTACCCTTTTTTTTAAATCTGGATAACCAATGATAAAGGACATGTCTTTCCCTGTTCACCGTCTTATCTGTCTAATCTGTCTACTATGGTTTTGCAGAGCTTGCATCACACTAAACGCTCAGTTCAGGCAGAGTTGCAATGCGTTTTTCATAGACCTGGTCACTACTGTGTGCTTCAAGGACAACATCCCCCCATCAAAAGGTGTCATCCTGCATCTGTTGTCCTTCCTCATGGTTGAGACAGAACCCATCCCACTCATCAGAGGTACCCTCAACACACACACACACACACACACACACACACACACACACACACACACACACACTAGCTAAAAATATAGAGTTTAGATTCAGTTTGTTCCTGTATTCTTTTTGACATTTTAAGCATTAAACAGACCAGAGGGAAGATTGTGGCTCAGTAAAATGTTTTTATCTGTGTTCTGATTTGTATTATATTTGTACCAGCACAAAGTCAGATACACACCAAAGATTTCTCACCATTTGATGAGTCTATGGACAAGAATCCTGTGGTGCGATCAGTGATACTCAAGCTTCTGCTCAAGTACACGTGAGTGAACCAGAAAAGATTGTTGTTTTTACACTATATATACAGAAGTATGTGGACACCCCTTCAAATGAGTGGATTCGGCTATTTCAGACACACCCGTTGCTGACAGGTGTATAAAATCGAGCACACAGCAACGCGATCTCCATAGACAAACATTGGCAGTAGAATGGCCTTACTGAAGAGCTCAGTGACTTTCAACATGTCAGTTCGTAAAATGTTTGCCTTGCTGGAGCTGCCTCTGTCAACTGTAAGTGCTATTATTGTGAAGTGGAAACGTCTAGGAGCAACAATGGCTCAGCTGCGAAGTGGTAAGCAACAAAAGCTCACAGAATGGGACCGTTGAGTGCTGAAACACATACCGCGTAAAAATCATCTGTCCTTGTTTGCAACACTCCACTATCGAGTTCCAAACTGCCTCTGGAAGCAACGTCAGCACAAGGACTGTTTGTCGGGAGCTTCATGAAATGGGTTTCCATGGCCGAGCAGCCGCACACAAGCCTAAGATCACCATGCGCAATGCCAAGCGTCGGCTGGAGTGGTGTAAAGCTTGCCGCCATTGGACTCTGGAGCAGTGGAAACGTGTTCTCTGGAGTGATGAATCACGCTTCACCATCTGGCAGTCTGACGAACTAATCTGTGTTTGGCGGATGCCAGGAGAATGCTACCTGCCCCAATGTTTAGTGCCAACTGTAAAGTTTGGTGGAAGCGGAGGAATGGTCTGGGGCTGTTTTTCATGATTCGGGTTTAGCCCCTTAGTTCCAGTGAAGGGAAATCGTAATGCTATAGCATACAATGACATTCTAGACGATTCTGTGCTTCCAACTTTGTGGCAACAGTTTGGGGAAGGCCCTTTCCTGTTTCAGCATGACAATGCCCCCGTGTACAAAGCGAGGTCCATACAGAAATGGTTTGTCAAGATCGGTGTGGAAGAACTTGATTGGCCTACACAGAGACCTGACCTCAACCCCATCGAACACCTTTGGGATGAATTTGAATGCCAACTGCAAGCCAGGCCTAATCGCCCAACATTAGTACCCAATCTCACTAATGCTCTTGTGGCTGAATGGAAGCAAGTTTCACAGCAATGTTCCAACATCTAGTGGAAAGCCTTCCCAGAAGAGTGGAGGCTGTTATAGCAGCAAGGGGGGGGACCAACTCCATATTAATGCCCATGATTTTGGAATGAGATGTTTGACGAGCTGGTGTCCACATACTTTTCGTCATGTAGTGTATCACTGCAATGCTGCTGTAACCAGCAACGCAATTCAGTTGGTTTCAGATGTTATCAAACATTTGACTGAAAATTAACTATTTTTTGTTGTTGTTGTGTTTTTAGCTTTGATGACGTCAAAGAATATCTGCAGCAGTATTTGACATTGATAGAAGAGAGCAACATTCTAGAGGCTGAGGATAAAAATGAACTTTATGCGCTCTACATCAACTGCCTTGAGGTAGGATCTGACAGGATTTCACCCTAAATCAATGGAGTGCTATTTGTAAAAGAGGTCTTCTAACCTCAACGGGACTTTATGGATAAATAAAGGTTAAATAAATAGAATAGATGTTTATAACTATTTTTCTGCAGGACTCCATGTTCGACAGAAAGCCACATGAATGCCAGAAGCCTGCAGATCAGCAGGCCTACCTGCAGAATGAGACTGAGTTCTTGCGTCACTTCCTGGACTTTGTCACTGCGTCGGCTGAGACCGTCACAATAGAGTACCTGCAACAGATCGCGAGGGTCCGTCTATGCCTGGACATGGCTGCACACCTGCTCCATAGCATACAGTCTGGTAAAAACACTCAGTCAATATGGCGTCATGAATTCTGATCCTTGTTGCTTTAAAAATTGTGCTTGTTGGTGTAAATTAATGATAGTTTTTTTTTTTATATACAGAATGTTTTATAAAGAATGCTTGCAATCACTTTGACTGACTGATCCAAGATCTGTCCTCGGTTCCTCACATTGTGTGCAGGGGAATGTGAAAATCCTCAGGATGTGGTCGAGGAGTTCCTGTGTGCTGTTAGGAGCCTGTGTAAGGAGACTAAGAACGACTGGTACCGGGTTTACCTGATCCGCAACGTCAGCAGCCAGCACGGTGTAGAGTATGTCCAGAGAATGCTGAAGGATACAGAGAAGTACAGGTGGCTTTTTCCTGAAGAGTTGCAGCAGCAGGTACATCACAGGGTTTCATGAAACGTTTCATACAACCCCATTTTGTTTTAAACTGTTGAAAATACCCATCGGTCCTGTTTCCTGTTCTCTATTGTTTACAAACATGTTTCTAAAGAGGACCTGAGCGGGTTAGATACAATGATGTGTATTTCCTAGCTAGTACTGTGAAGGACGATGTTCTAGATATCAGGGTCTTCCATCGTCTTGTATGCAGAATGAAGATGTTGGCCAGATGGACCAGTATCTCGTCTATGGAGACGACTACCAGGATATCCGCGAGGCTGTTGCCAAAGCAGTACTAGAGGACAGTGTGCAGGAGATTGAGGATACCTGTCAGGTATTAGTTTAACTCCACTAAACTCAATACCACTGTGTGTGTGTGTGTGTGTGTGTGTGTGTGTGTGTGTGTGTGTGTGTGTGTGTGTGTGTGTGTGTGTGTGTGTGTGTGTGTGTGTGTGTGTGTGTGTGTGTGTGTGTGTGTGTTTTATTAAAACTATTTCTAACCTAGAGTTTATGGATGTTTGGTGAATTTGTCCTCCGCTTTGTGTGTTGTTTTGTTGTAGAGATGTACTGCACCTGCAAGGAGGCGGACCTTGTATGTCCTGCTGGCTCTTTTCAGAGAAGTCACCAGTCTGTACCGAACAGCCAACACAGGCCTCCACCCCACCCCTAAGGTAGGAACACAGGCCTCTACCCCACCCCTAAGGTAGGAACACAGGCCTCTACCCCGCCCCTAAGGTAGGAACACAGGCCTCTACCCCGCCCCTAAGGTAGGAACACAGGCCTCTACCCCGCCCCTAAGGTAGGAACACAGGCCTCTACCCCGCCCCTAAGGTAGGAACACAGGCCTCTACCCCGCCCCTAAGGTAGGAACACAGGCCTCTACCCCGCCCCTAAGGTAGGAACACAGGCCTCTACCCCGCCCCTAAGGTAGGAACACAGGCCTCTACCCTGCCCCTAAGGTAGGAATACAGGCCTCTACCCCACCCCTAAGGTAGGATCACAGGCCTCTACCCCGCCCCTAAGGTAGGAACACAGGCCTCTACCCCACCCCTAAGGTAGGAACACAGGCCTCTACCCCGCCCCTAAGGTAGGAATACAGGCCTCCACCCCGCCCCTAAGGTAGGAACACAGGCCTCTACCCCGCCCCTAAGGTAGGAACACAGGCCTCTACCCCGCCCCTAAGGTAGGAATACAGGCCTCCACCCCTAAGGTAGGAACACAGGCCTCCACCCCACCCCTAAGGTAGGAAGACAGGCCTCTACCCTGCCCCTAAGGTAGGAACACAGGCCTCTACCCCGCCCCTAAGGTAGGAATACAGGCCTTTACCCCGCCCCTAAGGTAGGAAGACAGGCCTCTACCCCGCCCCTAAGGTAGGAATACAGGCCTCTACCCCGCCCCTAAGGTAGGAACACAGGCCTCCACCCCGCCCCTAAGGTAGGAACACAGGCCTCTACCCCGCCCCTAAGGTAGGAACACAGGCCTCTACCCCGCCCCTAAGGTAGGAACACAGGCCTCTACCCCGCCCCTAAGGTAGGACCACAGGCCTCTACCCCGTCCTAAGGTAGGACCACAGGCCTCTACCCTGCCCCTAAGGTAGGACCACAGGCCTCTACCCTGCCCCTAAGGTAGGAAGACAGGCCTCTACCCCACCCCTAAGGTAGGACCACAGGCCTCTACCCTGCCCCTAAGGTAGGAAGACAGGCCTCTACCCTGCCCCTAAGGTAGGAAGACAGGCCTCTACCCTGCCCCTAAGGTAGGAAGACAGGCCTCTACCCCACCCCTAAGGTAGGACCACAGGCCTCTACCCCGCCCCTAAGGTAGGAAGACAGGCCTCTACCCCACCCCTAAGGTAGGAACACAGGCCTCCACCCCACCCCTAAGGTAGGAAGACAGGCCTCTACCCTGCCCCTAAGGTAGGACCACAGGCCTCTACCCTGCCCCTAAGGTAGGAAGACAGGCCTCTACCCCACCCCTAAGGTAGGACCACAGGCCTCTACCCCGCCCCTAAGGTAGGAAGACAGGCCTCTACCCCACCCCTAAGGTAGGAACACAGTCCTCCACCCCGCCCCTAAGGTAGGACCACAGGCCTCTACCCCACCCCTAAGGTAGGAATACAGGCCTCTACCCTGCCCCTAAGGTAGGAACACAGGCCTCCACCCCACCCCTAAGGTAGGAATACAGGCCTCTACCCCGCGCTTAAGGTAGGAAGACAGGCCTCCGCCCCGCCCCTAAGGTAGGAATACAGGCCTCTGCCCCGCCCCTAAGTTAGGAATACAGGCCTCCACCCCACCCCTAAGGTAGGAATACAGGCCTCCACCCCGCCCCTAAGGTAGGAATACAGGCCTCCACCCCGCCCCTAAGGTAGGAATACAGGCCTCCACCCCGCCCCTAAGGTAGGAAGACAGGCCTCCACCCCGCCCCTAAGGTAGGAATACAGGCCTCTACCCCGCCCCTAAGGTAGGAATACAGGCCTCCACCCCGCCCCTAAGGTAGGAAGACAGGCCTCCGCCCCGCCCCTAAGGTAGGAATACAGGCCTCCGCCCCGCCCCTAAGTTAGGAATACAGGCCTCCACCCCACCCCTAAGGTAGGAATACAGGCCTCCACCCCGCCCCTAAGGTAGGAATACAGGCCTCTACCCCGCCCCTAAGGTAGGAATACAGGCCTCTACCCCGCCCCTAAGGTAGGAATACAGGCCTCCACCCCACCCCTAAGGTAGGAATACAGGCCTCCACCCCGCCCCTAAGGTAGGAAGACAGGCCTCCACCCCGCCCCTAAGGTAGGAAGACAGGCCTCTACCCTGCCCCTAAGGTAGGAATACAGGCCTCCACCCCGCCCCTAAGGTAGGAATACAGGCCTCCACCCCGCCCCTAAGGTAGGAATACAGGCCTCCACCCTGCCCCTAAGGTAGGAATACAGACCTCCACCCCGCCCCTAAGGTAGGAATACAGGCCTCCACCCTGCCCCTAAGGTAGGAATACAGGCCTCTACCCCACCCCTAAGGTAGGAATACAGGCCTCCACCCCGCCCCTAAGGTAGGAACACAGGCCTCTACCCCGCCCCTAAGGTAGGAACACAGGCCTCTACCCCACCCCTAAGGTAGGAAGACAGGCCTCTACCCCGCCCCTAAGGTAGGAACACAGGCCTCCACCCCGCCCCTAAGGTAGGAACACAGGCCTCCACCCCGCCCCTAAGGTGGGAACACAGGCCTCTACCCCGCCCCTAAGGTAGGAATACAGGCCTCCACCCCACCCCTAAGGTAGGAACACAGGCCTCCACCCCGCCCCTAAGGTGGGAACACAGGCCTCTACCCCGCCCCTAAGGTAGGAACACAGGCCTCTACCCCGCCCCTAAGGTGGGAACACAGGCCTCTACCCCGCCCCTAAGGTAGGAACACAGGCCTCTACCCCGCCCCTAAGGTAGGAAGACAGGCCTCTACCCCGCCCCTAAGGTAGGAATACAGGCCTCTACCCCGCCCCTAAGGTAGGAAGACAGGCCTCTACCCCGCCCCTAAGGTGGGAACACAGGCCTCTACCCCGCCCCTAAGGTAGGAACACAGGCCTCCACCCCGCCCCTAAGGTGGGAACACAGGCCTCTACCCCGCCCCTAAGGTAGGAACACAGGCCTCCACCCCGCCCCTAATGTAGGAAGACAGGCCTCTACCCCGCCCCTAAAGTAGGAATACAGGCCTCTACCCCGCCCCTAAGGTAGGAAGACAGGCCTCCACCCCGCCCCTAAGGTAGGAAGACAGGCCTCTACCCTGCCCCTAAGGTAGGAATACAGGCCTCCACCCCGCCCCTAAGGTAGGAATACAGGCCTCCACCCCGCCCCTAAGGTAGGAATACAGGCCTCCACCCTGCCCCTAAGGTAGGAATACAGGCCTCTACCCCGCCCCTAAGGTAGGAATACAGGCCTCCACCCCGCCCCTAAGGTAGGAACACAGGCCTCTACCCCGCCCCTAAGGTAGGAACACAGGCCTCTACCCCACCCCTAAGGTAGGAAGACAGGCCTCTACCCCGCCCCTAAGGTAGGAATACAGGCCTCCACCCTGCCCCTAAGGTAGGAACACAGGCCTCTACCCCACCCCTAAGGTAGGAATACAGGCCTCTACCCCGCCCCTAAGGTAGGAATACAGGCCTCCACCCCGCCCCTAAGGTAGGAACACAGGCCTCTACCCCACCCCTAAGGTAGGATCACAGGCCTCCACCCCGCCCCTAAGGTAGGAAGACAGGCCTCTACCCCGCCCCTAAGGTAGGAACACAGGCCTCCACCCCGCCCCTAAGGTAGGAAGACAGGCCTCTACCCCGCCCCTAAGGTAGGAATACAGGCCTCTACCCCGCCCCTAAGGTAGGAACACAGGCCTCCACCCCGCCCCTAAGGTAGGAAGACAGGCCTCTACCCTGCCCCTAAGGTAGGAATACAGGCCTCCACCCCGCCCCTAAGGTAGGAATACAGGCCTCCACCCCGCCCCTAAGGTAGGAATACAGGCCTCCACCCTGCCCCTAAGGTAGGAATACAGGCCTCTACCCCGCCCCTAAGGTAGGAATACAGGCCTCCACCCCGCCCCTAAGGTAGGAACACAGGCCTCTACCCCGCCCCTAAGGTAGGAACACAGGCCTCTACCCCACCCCTAAGGTAGGAAGACAGGCCTCTACCCCGCCCCTAAGGTAGGAATACAGGCCTCCACCCTGCCCCTAAGGTAGGAACACAGGCCTCTACCCCACCCCTAAGGTAGGAATACAGGCCTCTACCCCGCCCCTAAGGTAGGAATACAGGCCTCCACCCCGCCCCTAAGGTAGGAACACAGGCCTCTACCCCACCCCTAAGGTAGGATCACAGGCCTCTACCCCGCCCCTAAGGTAGGAGCACAGGCCTCTACCCCATCCCTAAGGTAGGAGCACAGGCCTCTACCCCACCCCTAAGGTAGGAACACAGGCCTCTACCCCGCCCCTAAGGTAGGAACACAGGCCTCCACCCCGCCCCTAAGGTAGGAACACAGGCCTCCACCCCGCCCCTAAGGTGGGAACACAGCCCTCTACCCCGCCCCTAAGGTAGGAATACAGGCCTCCACCCCGCCCCTAAGGTAGGAACACAGGCCTCCACCCCGCCCCTAAGGTGGGAACACAGGCCTCTACCCCGCCCCTAAGGTAGGAACACAGGCCTCTACCCCGCCCTTAAGGTGGGAACACAGGCCTCTACCCCGCCCCTAAGGTAGGAACACAGGCCTCTACCCCGCCCCTAAGGTAGGAAGACAGGCCTCTACCCCGCCCCTAAGGTAGGAATACAGGCCTCTACCCCGCCCCTAAGGTAGGAAGACAGGCCTCTACCCCGCCCCTAAGGTGGGAACACAGGCCTCTACCCCGCCCCTAAGGTAGGAATACAGGCCTCTACCCCGCCCCTAAGGTAGGAAGACAGGCCTCTACCCCGCCCCTAAGGTGGGAACACAGGCCTCTACCCCGCCCCTAAGGTAGGAACACAGGCTTCCACCCCGCCCCTAAGGTGGGAACACAGGCCTCTACCCCGCCCCTAAGGTAGGAATACAGGCCTCCACCCCGCCCCTAAGGTAGGAAGACAGGCCTCTACCCCGCCCCTAAGGTAGGAATACAGGCCTCTACCCCGCCCCTAAGGTAGGAAGACAGGCCTCTACCCCGCCCCTAAGGTGGGAACACAGGCCTCTACCCCGCCCCTAAGGTAGGAACACAGGCCTCCACCCCACCCCTAAGGTAGGAAGACAGGTCTCTACCCCGCCCCTAAGGTAGGAAGACAGGCCTCTACCCCGCCCCTAAGGTGGGAACACAGGCCTCTACCCCGCCCCTAAGGTAGGAACACAGGCCTCCACCCCGCCCCTAAGGTGGGAACACAGGCCTCTACCCCGCCCCTAAGGTAGGAACACAGGCCTCCACCCCGCCCCTAAGGTGGGAACACAGGCCTCTACCCCACCCCTAAGGTAGGAACACAGGCCTCCACCACCTTCCCTAAGCTATACACGTTAGACCATCTCCTTCAACTCCACATCAGAGGGAAAACTGTTAGCCCACAACTAACGATAGAGTTGGCAAACTATTTCGATTTTTATGTTATAATAGTTATACTTTGAATTATACTGACTTTGTAGACTTCAGAAAATCCCAATTACATTTTTCCAAAATGGCTGACTTTTGTTTTATTCCTCCAGCAATGCAAAGCACTTGAGGACTTCATCGAGGGATCAAGGTACCTAAATTGCAGGGAAGTGAGGGACTTTGCCAAAGAATTGGTTCACAACAGGATGGGAGGACTGAGTGTCCTGGCAGACCGGTCCAGTGTGGAGCACACCCTTATAGAGCTGGTTGTCCACATGTCTGCTGTGCTGCTCACTGGGACAGGAGGGCTGCTCACACCTCTTCAGCAGCTTGGCCTGTCTCCCAACAATATGCTGGTATGATTCTCATCAGCACCTGTCAATATCTTACATTGACTTTCTCCTTGTTGACTGTGAGAGTTGTCTTTATCTGCTTATGTCTACCCCAACAGAGTGCCTTTCTACCCACAATGCCTGAGGACATGCTGGCTGTCGCTCAAAGGCTTATAACACAGAGTAAAGTGGATTATGGACTCTCCTGGTACTGTAAGTACAGACATTTTGAATCCTAACCTGATAAATGCATGTACTGTAACTTGAACTTTGAGTAAATCATCCGAGTTACACCTCTGTGAAATTGTATTTGTTAACATCGTGCTACAGGAAGCATATAGACAGTATAGACATATACATTAATTGTTATTTTCAGATTCAGCTAATACAATTTTGGGTCAAAAACAATGACATTTCTGTAATAATAAGCTCAGTTTTGACTCAAATCTCAACAGCTTGTCCGAATGGTCACCCCTGTGTTGTGGATAAGGTAAGCAAAGTTCTTCATGTAAAATTGCGCTAGTTTCATATTTTATGTTCATTAGCTAAGCAAACAACCAACTGATTTACTCACTCTATTGCAGTGTGGTAAACCCACCCATAAGGCACACTGTCTAGAGTGTAGGGCGGAGATTGGAGGGGAGAACCATGTTCCCTTGACTGGTTTCCAGAAGATGGAGCTACAGCAGTAAGTCAGCTCTCTAAGGGCCCAACATTGATATTACTGCCAAAGCATCAGAGTAGGAGTGCTGATGTAAGATCAGTTTGGCCTTTAAAATAATACTAAAGTATATGGACAGGAGGGACCTGATCCTAGACCAGCACTCCCACCACTCTTAGAAAAAGGGTTCTTCATCTATCCCCATAGGATAAGTCTTTGAATAACCCTTTATGGTTCCAGGTAGAACCCTTTTGGTTCCATGTACAACTCTTTCCACAGAGGGTTCTACATGGAACCCCAAAGGGTCCAACCTGGAACCAAAAAGGGTTCCCATGAAGACAAGAACCCTTTTGGAACCCTATTTTTCTAAGAGTGTTTTCTGATCCGTTTTATACATGGCTCCAGATCTCATGTCGTGACCAATAACTGAACGTGTCCTCTTAGGGGAGATCTCACAAGGACTGGCCACATCCTGGGAGACCCTCAGAGGAGGGACAACCCAGACACCCTGGACACCAAAAACATGTCCCTCACCCCCTTCATCCTGGTCAGACTGCTCACCCACCTGGCCATGCTGAGAGGGGCCTCAGAGCAGCCACAGGTAGGCCATCTTGTCTGCCAAAGGCTACCAACTCTTTCTAGCTTTATGGGTCCGGTGTGTGAAAGAACAGTGCCTTAATTAAGTAGGGAGTCCACCCACGCTGCCAAGAGGGATTGCTTTGGTGATGAAGTTCCACTTCCTTGTATTATAAAATATATTTTACCAATAGAAATATGATAATTCATGTTATTAATTGTTCAGTGGGTTCTTTCTTGAACATATCATCAACATTAAAGTTGGATTTCATAACATTATAAATCTGATTTATAAGCATCGAGCTCTATTGACAGAGGTGCAGGTTTCTAATAACAATTTTTGAGGATTTTATATTTTGGGGTTATTCACCTTCAAAGTTGTTTCTGCGGGTCGCTAAAAGCAAAATTTGCATGACGAGCTAAATTTAAATGTAAAAGGCTTTGTAAATAAAAAGCTTGGTATACAGTGGGGGAAAAAAGTATTTGATCCCCTGCTGATTTTGTACGTTTGCCCACTGACAAAGAAAGGATCAGTCTATAATTTTAATGGTAGGTTTATTTGAACAGTGAGAGACAGAATAACAACAAAAATATCCAGAAAAACGCATGTCAGAAATGTTATAAATTGATTTGCATTTTAATGAGGGAAATAAGTATTTGACCCCCTCTCAATCAGAAAGATTTCTGCCTCCCAGGTGTCTTTTATACAGGTAACGAGCTGAGATTAGGAGCACACTCTTAAAGGGAGTGCTCCTAACCGCAGCTTGTTACCTGTAAAAAAGACACCTGTCCACAGAAGCAATCAATCAATCAGATTCCAAACTCTCCACCATGGCCAAGACCAAAGAGCTCTCCAAGGATGTCAAGGACAACATTGTAGACCTACACAAGGCTGGAATGGGCTACAAGACCATCGCCAAGCAGCTTGGTGAGAAGGTGACAACATTTGGTGCGATTATTCACAAATGGAGGAGAAACAAAAGAACTGTCAATATCCCTCGGCCTGGGGCTCCATGCAAGATCTCACCTCGTGGAGTTGCAATGATCATGAGAACGGTGAGGAATCAGCCCAGAACTACACGGGAGGATCTTGTCAATGATCTCAAGGCAGCTGGGACCATAGTCACCAAGAAAACAATTGGTAACACACTACGCCGTGAAAGACTGAAATCCTGCAGCGCCCTCAAGGTCCCCCTGCTCAAGAAAGCACATATACATGCCCATCTGAAGTTTGCCAATGAACATCTGAATGATTCAGAGGACAACTGGTGAAAGTGTTGTGGTCAGATGAGACCAAAATGGAGCTCTTTGACATCAACTCAACTCGCTGTGTTTGGAGGAGGAGGAATGCTGCCTATGACCCCAAGAACACCATCCCCACCGTCAAACATGGAGGTGGAAACATTATGCTTTGGGAGTGTTTTTCTGCTAAGGGGACAGGACAACTTCACCGCATCAAAGGGACGATGGACGGGGCCATGTACCATCAAATCTTGGGTGAGAACTTCCTTCCCTCAGCCAGGGCATTGAAAATGGGTCGTGGTTGGGTATTCCAGCATGACAATGACCCAAAACACACGGCCAAGGCAACAAAGGAGTGGCTCAAGAAGAAGCACATTAAGGTCCTGGAGTGGCCTAGCCAGTCTCCAGACCTTAATCCCATAGAAAATCTGTGGAGGGAGCTGAAGGTTTGAGTTGCCAAACGTCAGCCTCGAAACCTTAATGACTTGGAGAAGATCTGCAGAGGAGTGGGACAAAATCCCTCCTGAGATGTGTGCAAACCTGGTGGCCAACTACAAGAAACGTCTGACCTCTGTGATTGCCAACAAGGGTTTTGCCACCAAGTACTAAGTCATGTTTTGCAGAGGGGTCAAATACTTATTTCCCTCATTAAAATGCAAATCATTTTATAACATTTTTGACATGTGTGTTTCTAGATTTTTTTGTTGTTATTCTGTTTCTCACTGTTCAAATAAACCTACTATTAAAATTATAGACTGATCAATTCTTTGTCAGTGGGCAAACGTACAAAATCAGCAGGGGATCAAATACTTTGTTCCCCCACTGTATGCTTAGTGCTCAGTTTACATTTTCAGAGATATTCTTGTTTTTCAGAGAAATATTTGAAAAAGAACATGAAATAATTTGTCTCAAAATTGATATCCATCTTACCTCTTTTTTTATGTCCTGTGGGTTCGAGAAGAAAGAACGAGTTCAACAGGAAAGTGAGCCTGTCAGGTAGCCTTAATTCTTGCACAGAATCCAGCCTAGCTGACGCAATACAGTGTTCCACATTTCTGACTACTTTTTTCTCTCTGGCCCCCATTTGATTTAGTCCCCCATTTGATTTAGTCCCCCGAATTCTGGCCATCCAACAAGGATAAAAATTTCATTTTCTTAACCTCATGTCTCGATCATAATCTGTTATCTTAGAAGATTATCTATACCAGAGCATGAAGGGGAGGACCATCTTCTTCAGTGAATTCCATAAAAATAGTGAAACATTAAAAAAGTTATCCTTTAGATAAAACTATACTAAATATTTTTACGTCTCCAAATAATTGATTAAAACACACTGTTTTGCAATTAAGGTCTACAGTAGCCTCAACTGTAGGGTAGCACCATGGTGTAGCCGGAGGACAGCTAGCTTCCATCCTCCTCTGGGTACATTGACTACAGTATAAAAACTAGGAGGCTCACGGTTCTCACCCCCTTCCATAGACTTACACGGTAATTATGGCAACTTCCGGAGGACGTCCTCCAACCTATCAGAGCTCTTGCAGCATGAACTGTCCACCCAATCAAAGGATCAGAGAATGAATCTAGTACTGAAAGCATAAGCTACAGCTAGCTAGCACTGCAGTGCATAAAATGTGGTGAGTAGTTGACTCAAAAATGAAGGAGAGAGAGGGATTTCGTTGTATTTTTTTCTTCCAATTTCTTAGCTAGCTAGTTTAGCGTACTCAAACACCCGGCTCAAACTTTTCCAAGTCAAGGTAAGCTTTTGATTTTATAAATGTATTGCCACCAGGGCCCGCCGGTGTAACTGCTAAACTGCTTGCTGACTGAACACTGTACTGCATGATTGTAGCGTGTTTACTAACGCGTTAGTTCTAGTAGCTATGTTGACTATGACGTTAGATAATATGGTGACAACGATGTAGGCTGTGTTTAGCAGTTAGGATATGAAGGTTTGGCTTGTAAAGGTCCCAGACAGCTGATGTGTTGTGCACTGAAGTCCACAAGCGAAGGGAAAAGGTGAGAGGAGGAGAGTGTGTCGATGCGAGAAGGAATTATGCTGTTTGTATCTGGCTGCTATGAAAGTGAACTGTGTTTGCGTGTGATCAGGGGTGTATTCATTCAACCGATTCTGTTGAAAAACATTTCTTAAACGGAAGCATAAGGAACGAAATGGGTATAAACATACCTAAATTTGTCCAATAGAAACTCTCGTTTGCAAATGTTGGACTAATGATTACACTCTAGATCAGCTAGATGCAGGCAAGAGTGCAAGGTGGTATTGAATATGTCACTGACTGTCACCTTCATTACTCACATTGTTTCTCTCGACCTGTGCACCTACGGTGTAAAATTTCATTCATAGGCTAGGTTGTAGCAACCTCATGATGGGTATAGGGAAAACTAGAGTATCATGTAGTAACCTAAACCTATCGATGTTACATTGAGCTGGATGAATGGAAAATGAATGACAGTCATCCAATATGCTGTAATAGAAATAAGGCCATGGCCATTAAAAAAAAGTATCGTCCTCCTCATCTTGAACAGCACCGATCCACACAATTAACATATTATTTTACCCGTTGGTCAAAATATGCGTTTTTGATTGGACAACCTACCTTAAATGTAAATTTAAATTGTGTACCATTGTTTACTTAATTATATAGCTCACAATAAGACCTGTATAAATGTAGCATCAGTCAGCTTGTTCGTTTATTTTACTAATTTCAAAATTTCTATTGTAATGAAATCCAAAGAAGTTTATAGCAGGATTTCACAATAATATTCTCCGAAAGTCAGTATGAAGGTTTGCGCTCAGACTAGAATGAAAAGTGGCTGGTACGTAGGAGAAAAAAATATCTATAGAGTTCAAAAGGTAGTCGCACTTTAAAACCAGGAAAAGGAATAACCCAACGAGGCCGAGATGCAAGATAATATACTTCATTAGTATTAAAGGACATTTATGCCACGTTTCAACCTCATTCGTTATCTCCAGCACCTAACCAACGTCTACAATATGTGAAAATAGCACATTTCTCTGATCTGTGGTTCAAAAGATAAGGAGGTCCTAAAAGAATACTTCTCTGTGACATCACAGCGTAGGATTAAAAGTTAAAAAAAAAGTGATTTTCAAAACCTGCAACAAGTTTCTATCCAGAAGCAGAGTGTTTTCTTGCTCTCCACGTCGCCGCGAATCTCATTGTGTTTGAAAAAACCTTTTCAAAAACAGTGATTTAACTTTTGATGATGTCATCGGGTAGAACCTTTTTAACTGAAGGCTGAAACGTATGCTCCTTGTTTTGTTTTGTTTTTACAGCACCTTGCACTTTCACCCTCTTGTATTCTTTCCTGCAATAATCTCCCCATTTTTTTTCTTTCTAGTCCATCCAGCAGATCATCCAGCCTCCAGTCCAGGACGCCTGTGAATTTCTGATTTGTCACCTGCTGAAAGACATGGATCAGCTGACTAAAGCCCTGGGGAAGGGAACTGATGACACGGTCACCACCGTCCACCTGATAGTCAGATCCATTCTGGAACCACCACCGACCAATCAATGTAAGGACATTCATTTCAAAGGGAATTGTTTGAGTTTGGCAGGTACTCACACTCAAGCTATAAAAAGGGAACAAGAAGGCCGAGATGTAAAATATACTTTATTTAATTCCATGCTGGAAAGAATACACAAAGTGCCATTGTAAAGTTAAAAAAATTGCTTTATTTTTATATTTTAGTATATATTTTGTTCCTTTTTATGGCTTAAGTGCGAGTACCTGCTGAACTCTGCTGTTTACAATTATGAAAGCTAAAAATGCTTGGAGACTGTATAGCACACCAGTAGCCCCATCATTGACTAGTTGTGTCTTTGTTTCTAGTGCCGGCTGACAATGATCCCCAACTCTCAACTAAAGAGGCCAGAAATACCTGGGAGACAAGTGTTGCTACTGACATCATCACTCCTCAGTTGAAGGTGAATCCTTTTGGATAATATTTTCAGTTGGCTAGTACTGTACAGCGTGATTAAAGATATTCTATTCCAGCTTTGACAAGAACAATGACAACCATTTGTGTGTGTCATCACAGAACCTTGACCAGCAGCTGAGGGAGGTGAACGCCACCATCAGAGATGACTCCCGTATCTCATCTAACTTCGTCATGAGGGTGACATTTGGGGACGAGTGTCCGTTGTCCTCCCTGCCTCAGGGCTCCCAGGTCCACTGTTCAGGGGTTTGGAGCTGCAGAGAGAGGGTGTCCCTACTCAGCCTCACCCACATCGTAGAACAGAATGACGGAAAGGACAAGCTGCCGTTACTCTGGAGGTTCCTACAGAAGGTAAACAGTCATGAAGTGTCTTTGGGTTTTTCGTAAACGCTCTGTAAGTATGTATACTGTAACTATGTATTAGTTACGGCACTTTGAGATATCAGCTGATGTAAGAAGGGCTATATAAATACATTTGATTTATTATGAAATATGTGCTCTTTCTTGCTATTGTATGTGGTAAAATGTCAACAGCATATTTGAATGGTTTCTTTGTGGGACATTTTTAAAGCACATGATTGGCTGCTTTATTCATTTGGTGATTTAACAGGAGGCGGAGTTCCGGCTGGTCAAGTTCCTTCCAGATATCCTGGACCTACAGAAGAGTCTGGTGAAAAAGTTCCAGAACTCATCAGACCTGATGGATAACTCCATCAGAGAGTTCATCCAAAGACAGTCAGGTAACTGCATCATAACAATCCATCCTTGGTACTATGCAACAGAAGTTACCAGCTGAGTTATTGACGATTTGCCCAATTTCATATAGATTTCCTTATTAAAAACAGAATTTTATTTTTTATTTTATTTTTTGTTCTCAATAAATGTTTATCTTCTAACAGGACCAATGAGAGTGTGGTACGAGAAGCGAGTCCAGATATTCCTGAACACATGGAACCTGCTCAGAGTATCTGTAGCCACCAGTGAGTTACCCTGTCCTCTATAAAACATGGCAGGTTGCCCTTACGACCAGAATGAATAGTCAAAAACAAAAATCTACTGTTTAGTGTGTGGTTTTGACAGCTCCTGTCTGTGAATCATGAATGTTGTCATTGTGTGTGTGTGCAGATGAGATAAAGATCCCAGAGGACTTCTGGAAGGAGGATTTGGACCTGGACAGTGACCTCCAGTACCTCCTGCCGCGGCGCCAGGGTCCAGGCTTGTGTTCCACGGCTCTGCTAAGCCACCTGGTGGCCCTTCACAATGAGCTGGTGCACTTGGTGGACCGCCACACTGGGGAAGACACCAGGTACACTAATGAAGAATGATAGTTCCACCGAAAGCTTACTTAAAGAGACATTTTTAAATGGCCATCTACTGTTATAAGCTCCACCCGGCACAGCCAGAAGAGGACTGGCCACCCCTCAGAGCCTGGTTCCTCTCTAGGTTTCTTCCTAGGTTCCCGGCTTTCTAGGGAGTTTTTCCCCTAGCCACCGTGCTTCTACATCTGCATTGTTTGCTGTCAGGGGTTTTAGGCTGAGTTTCTGTATAAGCACTTTGTGACATCTGCTGATGTAAAAAGGGCTTTATAAATACATTTGATTTCAATTAGATATTTTATTCAAAACGATATGTTAGGATTTTTTGCTCTGTACTGAAAAGTGCTTAATATTGAAAAATTGTAGGATTGTATTAACAGTGGACTAATTAATGATCAAAATATGGGAAGCAATTAATAAAGCAATACACAGTATAAAATAAATAGATTAAAGCCCGTTACTTTCTGACTCAACAGCTACAAGGTGAGCCTGTCAGAGCTGACAGAGCTGCATGTGATCCGCTATGAGCTGGAGAAGGACCTGTTGCCCCTGGTGCTGTCTAACTGCCAGTACAGCCTGGAGCGTGGCAAGGAGACCCTGTCTGAGTACGACCTGCCCAAGATCCAGCAGCAGGTTCTTACCCGCTTCCTGCAGGGCAAGCCTCTCATCACACTGACTGTGAGTCCAGGGCCTGGTTCCATTTCAGTCCCTAGTCACTTTCCATAGTTCCTACCCTTTCATTGTGTTCACAGATCTGAGTGGAATATTGGACTATTGTTGAAGGTAATATGGCACTCACTGACTGAACCAATGTGTTGACTTTCAGGGAATCCCCACTCTGGTCACCAGACACGAGAGAGATTATGACGTCATTTTCAAAATGGTGAAAGGAAACGTGTCTCAGGCAAGTCGTTCTTCATCATCAAACTTGTTTTTGTTTATACTCTGAATATGGCATTCACTCCACTTTACAAAAAATATAAAGATGTTGTTATGTTGTTTCTTCTAGGAGCATCTGCCGTCCCTGACCCTCACAGCCCTGTCCAGGGATCTGCAGTCGTACAGTGAGGTGTGTGAAGCTCTGAAGGCTGTGGAGCTGGCTCTGGGCTTCCTGTCCATGACTGGGGGAGATTCCCAGATGCCCCTGGTCTGCTACCTGGAGGACATGCTGAAGATGGGCGAGCAGACGGACCCTCACATCTTAAAGGTGATACAGCCCCGCCCCACCATTTATCATATTACATGAAACACATGACTTGGTCAATATCAACTTAAACTGAGACTCGGCAGCACGATGTTGTCACGAACAGCACTGCAGACATTGAGATGAACGTGACGCAATAGTTCTCACACAGTCACACAGAGAGTATCTATGCATGTACACGGCTGTGCTGTTCACGCTGCTACAACGTGAACCAAAACAGCAGAGAGGTTTAGCCTCACACTTCAACGCTCTTAGTTGTTTAGAACTCTACCAGATATTGCTGTTTTTAATTTGGTGCATCGCTAATTCTACCTTAAATGCAAGTGGTGAATTGTTTTCAATGTTCGAAATGTGTGTTCTATGCGGTCCCATTTCTGTAGGCTCTGGGCAGGTGCAGTCTGAAGCACTGTGTGGCTCTGTGGCAGCTCCTGTCTTCCCTCAAATCAGAGAACATGCTGAAGAGTCTGAAGAGGGTAAGACACGTTCAGAGCAACCAACGAGACACAGAACATGACACAGTCATCCACAGAACATGACACAGTCATCCACAAAACATGACACAGTCATCCACAGAACACGACACAGTCATCCACAAAACACGACACAGTCATCCACAGAACACGACACAGTCATCCACAAAACATGACACAGTCATCCACAAAACATGACACAGTCATCCACAGAACATGACACAGTCATCCACAGAACATGACACAGTCATCCACAGAACATGACACAGTCATCCACAGAACATGACACAGTCATCCACAGAACATGACACAGTCATCCACAAAACATGACACAGTCATCCACAAAACATGACACAGTCATCCACAGAACATGACACAGTCATCCACAGAACATGACACAGTCATCCACAGAACATGACACAGTCATCCACAAAACATGACACAGTCATCCACAGAACATGACACAGTCATCCACAAAACAACGTGACTGTGTCAATTGTGTGAGCTCTTCTGAGAGAGGGTTCAATGTTTTTTTTAAATTCAAACTTTTAAATTCAAAATTTAAAATGTTAAGTTAGTATTTGCACAGCTGAGAGAGTTTCCACACTCTCTTCTCTTCAAGGACCCTTTCTCTGGGGTGTCTGCGGAGTACCAGCAGCCTCTGGAGGAGGAACAGAAGAGGCTGCTCCAGGGATTCATCTCCAAGGGTCACGTTGACACCTGGCTGCTGGAGATGCACGAGTTCCTCCTGCTGAATCTGGGGAAACCACATGTCTCAGGCACCTACATACCAGACTGGAGGTGAGGTCAAATGGCAACCATGGAGGAACTCTGGGTCAAATCATAGGTTCCAAACCATGCAACGATATTCACTCATTCTAACTTTTTAAAGGGATAGTTCACTTTTCTAGTTTGGCTTGTTTTGTGGCTAACATTGTTTTCGAGTATGTAGCAATCATTGAAATAAGAATGAACAGAATGGGCTTGGAAGCTAACCTCTGGCAATAGATTGGTAAACTCATGGGTACACTTGCAATGGCTGCCTGGTATTGTGATGCCTGGTAATGTTCTATCAAATGATGCTAACTGATATGGCTCATGCAATGGAATGTATTTTTTGTCATTTAAGCAATAAGGCACAAGTGGCAGTGCTGTATCATGAATACAGTCACGGGTAAATGGCGGCATTCGACCCGACGCGATAAATACAATATATTTATATAGCCCTTCTTACATCAGCTGGTATCTCAATGTGCTGTACAGAAACCCAGCCTAAAACCCCAAACAGCAAGCAATGCAGCCAGTCCTCTTCTGGCTGTGCCGGGTGGAGATTATAACAGAACATGGCCAAGATGTTCAAATGTTCATAGATGACCAGCATTGTCAAATAATAATAATCTTAGTGGTTGTCGAGAGTGCAACAGGTCAGCACCTCCAGGAGTAAATGTCAGTTGGCTTTTCATAGCCGCTCCTGCTGTCTCTAGAGAGTTGAAAACAGCAGGTCTGGGACAGGTAGCACGTCCGGTGAACAGGTCAGGGTTCCATAGCCGCAGGTAGAACAGTTGAAACTGGAGCAGCAGCACGGCCAGGTGGACTGGGGACAGGAAGGAGTCATCAGGCCAGGTAGTCCTGAGGCATGGTCCTAGGGGAGAGAGGGAGAGACATTAAATACTCATACAAAACCATAGTTACACATCAATTAAAAACACAATTCCAAATCCTCCTCCACAGTAACTAAACACAACAGACTCTGAATACCCCATATACTCATAAACAGATCAATATTGTTGACCAGTTTATAATAGGCAAACTCAACCCTCAGTCTCGCTGCCAACATTCCCACCACATCCACAGACCCCTGTCCCCGAATACTGTTCTTTCGGGTCTTCCATATCTCTAATTTAGCTGTCCCTGACACAAAACACAACTACACCCCTTTGACTAAACCTGTACGTTTGCCCAAATATAAACTGTTGTGAAGAGAAAACCTCTCCCAGAGCTGAGAACCAACTAGTGATCAGGTCAATCATCCTGACCAACCTGAGACACTGTAAGAACTGATGTGCCAGAGTTTCAGACTCAGCACAGAATGGACACCCTTCCCCAACAGTAGGATCCAGGTGTACCAGATGCATATTGGTGGCTATGGCTCCATGTATTATCCTCCATTGGAGGTCAGCTGTCCTCTTTTCAACAGGCAGTTTGTATAATGATCGCCAACAGCATTTTGGGGATGCACCTGGACCAAACACACCCGCCCACCTCATCGATTTTACCCCTTCTAGGGAAGAGGCATGGGACACTTTTAAACATATTCTGTACATGGCCTTCTTTCCCACCTCCTTGAACTCCCCCAGCTCCGGGGTATCGAAGGAAAGCAGCATCCCCACGTCCTCCACGAATGCCCCCGCTGCAGCACTAACAATCAGTGCAGGGAACACATAATCCAGACCCTCCGTCCACCGATCAGAATTGGAAATGTCAGTCACATACTGCAGATGAAGTACTGGCAAGGAGTCACAGACCTCAGCGACGACCTTCCTCAGTAAGCGAGATGACCGGATCCCCGCTCTTTCTCCCAGCTCCTCCAACGATCTGCTCCGCATCAGATGACCCAGCTTGGTACACCCCACACCTAACAGGCATGAACGTAGGCTGGCTGAACCCAGAGCATGAGACTGGATGGCAGTGTTGTGAAAAAGAGGCTCTTCAAAAAGCCACATCCCTGGTAGCGTGCCGGCCTTACGGGACTTGACAAGAACTCTCCAAGCCTGCATAACAGACTCATAAAATGGAGTCAAGCCAGACAAATCACCCTCCTCCAGCTTTAAGAGGAAAAGGTGCTTGTCTAAGCCCAAACAGCCCACTCTCCTCATCACTGTGTAGGCTGTGTCGACCCAGCTAGAACCGTCTCTGTACAACAGTCTCTGGGCTGCTTGAAGCCGGAAAGCCATGATCCTAGAGGAAATATCCACCAGATCTTGTCCACCCTCATGCAGTGGCAGGTACAGGGCTGCAGCTTTTATCCAGTGTTGTCCCGACCAGAAGAAATTGACAAGGGTCCTCTGAAGCTCTTATATCAGACCCCCCGGTGGCTGTAAAATCATTAGTCTGTGCCACAGGGTAGAGGCAGCAAGATTATTAGCTACCAGTACCCTTCCCCTATAAGACAGCTGGGGTAGCACCCATTTCCACCTAGACAGTCTGGCACACACTTTCTCCACTACACCCTCCCAGTTCTTATTCTGAAAGACATCGGAGCCTAGAAAAACCCCCAAAGTCTTCATACCATCTCTGCCCCACTGAAGCCCCCCTGGTAACCGTGGAGCAGACCCCATCTGAAGCTGACCTGCCCACAGCGCTTCACTCTTTTCCCAATTGACTCTAGCTGCGGAGGCCCTCTCATACACCTTTAAAGCATTTGAGAGAACCTTAACATCCTCAGCCCCTGTAATTAAAACGGTCACATCATCTGCATATGCAGACAGTGCTATCGTGGGACCCTTCATAAACCCTGGCACAGAGAAACCAGTAAGCCTCGCTCTTAAAAAACAAAGTATTGGTTGAATTGACTATATAACGGCCCTGAAATTCCTTTGGACAGGGATGGGGCCACTCAAACCACCCCCCACCTTCACCATACACGAGGCCCCAGCATACAGTAAACTCATCCAAGACAAAAAAAACATCCCCAAACCCAAAGGCTTTCATTGTTTTAAACAAGTACTGGTGGTCCACACGATCAAAAGCCTTCTCCTGATCCAAAGAAAGTAAACCCACATTTACAAATGTCTAAAACATCTCTTATCAGAAACAAGTTGTCAACAATAGAGCGGTCAGGTACACAGTAGGACTGGTCCTTGTGGACCAACAATCCCAGATACTCTTTCAACTTGTTTGAGAGACATTTAGATACCATTTTATATTCTGCGCACAGCAAAGCAACAGGTCTCCAATTTTTTATGAGCCAAATCCCCCTTTTTTGGCAACAGTGAAAGCACAGCACGTTGACAGGAAACAGGAAGAGAACCCTCATGAAAAGATTCACACACCACTTCATAAAAACCCTCCCCAATAGACCCCCAAAAGTGCTTATAAAACTCAGATGTAAACCATCGATGCCAGGGGCTCGGCCTGATGAGAGCTGTGTAACTGCTGTGGACAGCTCTTGCAGTGTAATGTCAGAGTCCAATGCGACTCTCTGCTCAGGTCCCAATTGAGGAAGACCGTGTAGCAACTGTTCAGTACACAGAGAATTACAATCCTCCGCCTTATAGAGGGCAGAGTAGAAATCCACGGCATGTTGATGCATTTCACTGTCATCTGTGGTCACCTTCCCATCAGGGAGACGAAGGCAGACCATCTGTTTACGTTGCAGTGTCGACTGTCCTAGGTTAAAAAAGAAAGCACTAGGAGCATCCATATCCTTGAGGGAAGCGAAACGAGACCAAATCAAGGCACCCTTCACTCTTTCATGTAGAAACGACCTCAGTTCATGTCTCTTGTCCTGTAAGTTCATGACTAATCCAGGATCGTTCTGAGTGAGCAGCTTCAATTCAATAGATTTGATGTCCTGTTCAAGGGCCCTGATAGTCTCTTTAACTTCAACACTAGACAGAGCAGTATACTGCTGACAAAATAATCATATTTGGTCCTTCCCAACCTCCCACCATTGTCTCAAGGACTCAAAATTCCCTTTTGTAACCCTCCATTTTTCCCAATTCAACAAAAACCTTTCACAAAACATGACACCATGTAACAATTTAACATTAAAATACCATTAACTTCTCAGGGCTACGTAGGACGCTACCGTCCCACCTGCAGGACACACTATTCAACAGCCAGTGAAATCGCATGGCGCGAAATACAAAACAGCAAAAATCTCATTTCATTTTCTCAAACAATCAACTATTTTACACCATTTTAAAAGATAAGACTCTCGTTAATCTAACCACATTGTCCGATTTCAAAAAGGCGAAAGCATAAAATTTGATTATGTTAGGACATAAACTTCACAAGAAAAACCACACAGCCATTTTCCAAGCAAGGACATGCATCACAAAAACCAAAAGTACAGCTAAAATATTCACTAACCTTTGATGATCTTCATCAGATGGCACTCATAGGACTTCATGTTATACAATACATGTATGTTTTGCTCGATAAAGTTCATATTTATATCCAAAAACAGCATTTTACATTGGCGTGTGATGTTCAGAAAATGTATTCCCACCAAAACTCCCGGTGAATGTGCACATCAATTTACAAAAATACTCATCATAAAGGTTGATAAAATTTACAACAGTTATTGAAAGAATTATAGATACACTACTCCTTGACGCAACCGCTTTGTCAGATTTCAAAATAACTTTACGGAGAAAACACATTGTTCAATATTCTGAGTACATAGCTCAGCCATCGAAGCAAGCTATACAGCTACCCGCCAAGTTCTGGCATCAATAAAACTCTGAATTAGTATTATAAATAGTCTCTTCTCGTAAATCAGGACACGAAAAGTCAAAATGTTCCATTACCGGTCGTAGAAACATGTCAAACGTTGTTTACAATCAATCCTTAGGGTCTTTTTAAGATAAAATGTCAATAATATTCCAACCGGACAATAGCGTATTCATTCCAGGAGAAAAAGAAGGAACGGCGCGCTCACGTATACCCAAGCCCTTTGTCCATAGGCAGTCCACTCATTGACTGAGCTACTATTCTCTGCCCAGTAACAGGAGGAGGAGGAGGAAACAGGTTTCTGAAGGCTGTTGACAGCCAATGGAAGCCTTAGGAAGTGCAACGTGACCCCACAGACACTGTAGTTTCGATAGGGATTCAAAAGAAGAACTACAATTCTCAGATTTCCCACTTCCTGGTTGGATTTTTCTCAGGTTTTTGCCTGCCATATGAGTTCTGTTATACTCACAGACATCATTCAAACAGTTTTAGAAACTTCAGAGTGTTTTCTATCTATATTTACTAATAATATGCAAATATTTGACTCTGGGCACGCTTTTCATCCGAAAATGAAAATACTGCCCCCTATACCTTAAAGTTAAGATGATGACCTTCGTGGACAGGTTGTGAATATCAACAGTAACAATATGGTGATCAGAGAAACCCACAGGAGTAATATCACACCTTTCAACCCTACTACAGTAGTGATCAGATACATACAACCTGTCTAACCTTCCAACCCTACTACAGTAGTGATATTACCCCCATAAGTGTCACAGGACTCGTCTCAAGGTAACCCATACAAACAAATGGAAGTAGTTTTGTGCCGACAAAAATAAGGAGTTAAATATGTGTCCAAAAATGTTTTCGAATTCCTGAGCTTTCTTATATATCCTAGATATAGGGCAGACACTTCAAAACCTTATTCCTTTTTGGACTGTCTTTTTTTTTTTTACATTTATGAATGTGTTATTCAATGCATTTCTATGGACTATAGTAGTAAAGGCCAAATTCTATATTTGATTTTAAAAAATGTACTTAGATTTTTTTTTTTATACCTAAATGATCCATGGTATGACCGCCCCAACTGCTTAGACTTCTAGAGGTTAACTCCCGTTGTACCAAACTAACTGCTAGGCAGGAAGTTGATAAATACAGGAGGTGATTGGGACAGCAACATGAACAAGATATTTTTATGGAGGCGCAGTGATCATTTTCAGATGGAACTGTTAGCAGGCATAGGTGTGTCTCTGACGGCCAATACAGCACGGCTTGGAGCTGCTCGTCCACTCAGCATCCAGGATCCAAACGACCAGTTTTTGTCAGTTGAGTTGACTCAATAAATCACAGAACAGATTGAAGGGTACACTCAAAATGGCTGCCAGTCCACCCATTATGACATCATTGACTTAAAAGGAGACGCCCTTTCTGTTCATTCTTCTTTAACATTTCTATGGTAGCAATGCTAGTAGAAACAGCTTGTTAGCACAAAGACACCAGCTAAATGACTTTTTTTATTTTGAAGGAAGCTACAGCACCCTGGGAAAGTTGAAAATAAGTTAAAACTTCCAAAAATTTACTTTCACTCATTTTCTAAAAAAGGGGAAATGTATCATTATTTTGTGCATGTATGCATTAGTCTAATTAATGGGCCTAAGCCCTAAACAATATAGTGCTTTTCAACCGTTCGCTGCCCGCACCCGCCCGCCCGACAATAGTGGACGGTTCTGACCTAGAATACGTGGACAACTACAAATACCTAGGTGTCTGGCTAGACTGTAAACTCTCCTTCCAGACTCATATGAAACATCTCCAATCCAAAATCAAATCTAGAATCGTCTTTCTATTTCGCAACAAAGCCTCCTTCACTCACGCCACCAAACTTACCCTAGTAAAACTGACTATCCTACTGATCCTCGACTTCGGCGATGTCACCTACAAAATAGCTTCCAATACACTACTCAGCAAACTGGATGCAGTCTATCACAGTGCCATCCGTTATGTTACCAAAGCCCCTTATACCACCCACCACTGCGACCTGTATGCTCTAGTCGGCTGGTCCTCGCTACATATTCGTCGCCAGACCCACTGGCTCCAGGTCATCTATAAGTCTATGTTAGGTAAAGCTCCGCCTTATCTCAGCTCACCGGTCACGATAACAACACTCACCCATAGCACGCGCTCCAGCAGGTATATCTCACTGGTCATCCCCAAAGCCAACACCCCCTTTGGCCTCCTTTCCTTCCAGTTCTCTGCTGCCAGTGACTGGAACGAATTGCAAAAATCGCTGAAGCCGGAGACTTACATTTCCCTCACTAACTTTAAACATCAGCTATCTGAGCAGCTAACCGATCGCTGTAGCTGTACATAGCCCATCTGTAAATAGCCCACCCAATCTACCTACCTCATCCCTATATTGTTTTATTTACTTTGCTGCTCTTTTGCACACCAGTATCACTACTTATACACCATCATCTGATCATCTATCACTCCAGTGTTAATCTGCTAAATTGTAATTACTCAGCTACTCTGGCCTATTTATTGCCTTACCTCCTCATGCCATCTGCACACACTGTATATAGACTTTCTTTTTTTCTATTGTGTTACTGACTGTACGCTTGTTTATTCCATGTTTAACTCTGTGTTGCTGTTTCTGTCGCACTGCTTTGCTTTATCTTGGCCAGGTCGCAGTTGTAAATGAGAACTTGTTCTCTACTAGCCTACCTGGTCAAATAAAGGTGAAATAAAAAAATTGTCTGAAATCACAAGACTTTTCCTCTCTCATTCTACCTTGTTAGTGTCAAAGAGACGTTGGCTGGATACATGGACCGCAAAGAAGTAGAAGTCCTGCCTGACGTGGAGGCCTCCTTCCCAGACGACATACTCCTCTCACAGATTGTAGAGACCTGGAAATTTACTGTGACTTCCCAACAGGAATGGATGATGTAATTGATTAACTGTCCATTTGAATGTAAATGGCTACTATAAACAATAGATAATCAGGGAAATGTTAGAATAGATAACAGGAGTAGCCTCTCATAAACACGATTTGTTATTAGCCTTTAAGTGATAGCACAGTACAGTATGTGCCCCACTGACACTCCAGATGTAGGCAGAGCATATTTAAATGGTAAATATGAAGAATCATGCCTTCCTCCATGCAAAAAACTGCTTTGAATGTGATTTTTTTTCCCCCTGACTGTTAAAAGTAATAGTTTTTACTGAATCTTTTTTATGTTCATTTTTGGGGGAAATATAGTTTACTTTGAGATTCTATTCAAACTTTTCTATAATTTTTTATTATACTTTTATGTTACGCTCTCCTTTTTACCATGTTTTAAGAAAAATAGGTTTAGCAATTTTCAGACTGTTATTATTTGGCGTTTCTTCCAAGATAATATATCTTGACACCATTGACTTTAGATCAGTGGGCGCTATGGGTCCACTTTTGTCTAATTTGCAGCCTTGATAGTGAAATGCATGACATTAGAATCTGGTTGAGAATTCAGTATAGCCCTCATCTCCAAAAAAATATGACTTTTAGTTTTTTGTTCTGATTGAATATGAGTAGATTCTTTGCTTTGTCTTAAATCATTTGTCCAATCATGACATCCTGAAATAAAGGGGCTGGAGCCATCATCGCACTTTGAGATGACATTATAGCATGGCTGTCCTTCACTGTTTTGCGCCACAAATGATGTGCAGTATCCTGCTAATATCAGAGAGAAAGCAATTCTAAAACTTGGTTAAAATGTTGAGTGCAAATGATTATCATTTTGTTTTTAAAAGGGTAAGTTCATCAAATTTATGTTTGGGTCAAAATTAAGTTAATCTTAACTGAATGAACATTTACCCTTTTAATGTAGTCAGTCCAGTTTAGATTATAAAAGCATATCATGGATTCATTCATCCAAAACACAATCAAGATTTCTTTCACTTTAGGACCTAATTAATTTATTTCAATTAACTGATTTCCATTTAATTTGAACTTGATAAAATGGAACGGTTCTTCCATGGCCTGCACACTCAGACATGTCACCCATTTAGCATGTTTGGGATGCTCTGGATTGACGTGTACAACAGTGTTCCAGTTCCCGCCAATATCCAGTAACTTCGGACAGCAATTGAAGACGAGTGGGACAATATTCCACAGGCCACGATCAACTCTATACGAAGGAGATGTCGCACTGCATGAAGCAAATGGTGGTCACACAATATACGGACTGGTTTTCTGATCCACGCCCCTACCTTTTTTAAATGGTATCTGTGACCAACAGATGCATATCTGTATTCCCAGTCATGTGAAATCCATAGATTAGGGCCTAATGCATTTATTTCAATTAATTGATTTCCTTATATGAACTGTAACTCGGTAAAATCTTCAAAATTGTTGCATGTGATTAAATATACTGAACAAAAATATAAATCTATGGCTTTCACATGACTGGGAATAAAGATATGTAACTGTTGGTCACAGATACCTTAAAAAAAAGGTAGGGGTGTGGATCAGAAAACCAGTCAGTATCAGATGTGACCACCATTTGCCTCATGCAGCGTGACACATAACCCACTGAAGTCGGTTACAACGTCGAACTGCAGTCAGGTCAAAACCCTGGTGAGGACGATGAGCGTCCCTGAGACAGTTTGTGTAGAAATTCTACGGTTGTTCAAACCTACAGTTTCATCAGCTGTCGGCGTGGCTGGTCTCAGACGATCCCCCAGGTGAAGTCGTCGGATGTGGAGGTCCTGGGCTGGCGTGGTTAAACGTGGTCTGCGGTTGTGCAGCCGATTAGACATACTGCCAAATTCTCTAAAACAATGTTGGTGGCTTATGGAAGAGAAATTAACATGGCAACAACTCTGGTTGACATTCCTGCAGTCAACATGCCAATTGCACACTCCGTCAAAACTTGAGTCATCTGTGGCATTGTAACGAAACTGCACATTTTAGAGTGGCCTTTTGTCCCCAATACAAGGTGCACCTCTAATGATCATGCTATTTAATCAGCTTCTTGATATGCCACACCTGTCAGGTGGATGGATTATCTTGGCTAAAGGAGAAATGCTCACTAACAGGGATGTAAACAAATTTGTGCTCAAAATTTGAGAGAAATATGTACGTATAGAACATTTGTGGGATATTTTATTTCAGCTGAAACATGGGACCAATACTTCACACGTTGCGTTTATATTTTTGTTCAGTATATAATTGTCATGTTCACACTGCGTCAAACATTTTTTTTTTTTTTTTTACAATAGAGCAAAATACAAAATGTACACATTACATAACATTAGATAACCCTACAGTGAGAGTTTGAGCGACAATAACAAGGCTGTCTTGGCTGATTATTGATAATATTCCAGATGTCCAACGGCACACACCAACAACAAAAAACAACAGACACGACTATGTCTATATATGCATTGCACTGTGGTGGCATAAATATGGATAGCTTTTGGCGTTCATGAACATTGCTGGAGAAGTGTTCACCAATATTTGTATTACTTTTATAGCTCTGAATATTTTTTTTTGCATTTGATGATTACAAGCAGCACTGAGGTACATATGATGTGATGCAGACCTGCCAACCTTAATTTCTAGGAGTACCACTTCAGCTCAGCGGTAGCACCCCCATGCGACACCCGTGATTGTTTTGCAGAAGACTGCCTCAATAGGAATGGTATGCTACAGACTTATGGGTACTTGGTAATTAGCTGCTCTTCAGTAGCTAACTAGAAATATGTTTCAAAAATGTACAATCATGCTCTCCCTAGGATTTTCTGACAATGTGGTGCTGCTGTAGGCCTAAGGTTGGGTAGACAGGAAGTCCAGGAGGAGGCAGTCAACTTCCCCCTCAACATGTTGGCTACCAATGGCCACTTCCTGAAACGGAAGAGTCTTAAATTATATCAAACATTGTACCCAACACAGTTTGATCCTAAATGAAATGGAGGTGGTGTCAACGAGCTTACATTTTTGTAGGTAAATATTTAGGAGTCTGAATATTCTAATTAATAGGTGGTGTTCATGTGGATAGTCTTGTGAAAATATAAAACTGGCTTAAAATTTTGTTTGGGGAGAAAATTCGGAATAATTAAAATTACTGAATGCAAGGTAGTAGTTTAGCTTACTGCAGGCTATTTGAAATACGAAACAACTGAACTAGGCTTATATGAATGTGCCACACGTCCATCCCTGACCTAATCCATCAGGTTACATATCTAGGATTTACAGTGTCTAAAGGAACTAGACACCCCTTGAAATTTTACACATTTTCTTACAGCCTGAATTTAAAATGGATTACATTGAGTGTGTCACTGGCCTACACACACACACACACCCCCCCCCCCCCCCCATAATAGACATTTTCACAAATTAATAAAAAGCTGAAATGTCTTGAGTCAAGTATTCAACCCTTTTATGGCAAGCCTGAATAAATCCAGGAGGAAAAATGTGCTTAACAAGTAGCATGGACTGACTCTGTGCAATAATAGTCTTTAACGTGATTTTTGAATGACCACCTACCTCATCTCTACCCCAACACATACAGATGATTGTAAGGTCCCTCAATCAAGCAGTGAATTTCACACAGATTCAACCACAAAGACCAAGGAGATTTTCCAAAGCCTCAAAGATGGGAACCTATTGGCAGATGTGTAATAGAAAAAAAAAAAAAAAAACGCAGCCATTGATTATCCCTTTGTGCATGGTGAAGATATTATTTACACATTGGATGGTGTATCAATACACCCAGTCACTACAAAGACACAGGCCTCCTTCCTAACTCAGTTGCCGGGGAGGAAGGAAACCCACTCAGGGATTTCACCATGAGGCCAATGGTGACATAGTTTAATGGGTGTGAAACTAATTGACAGAGTGAAAAGGAAGCCTGTACCGAATACAAATATCGTAAAACATCCATCCTGTTTGCAATAAGGCACTGAATTAAATCTGGACAAAAAAATGTGGCAAAGAAATGTACTTTGTCTTGAATTCAAAGCGCTATGTTTGGGGCAAATCTAACACATCACTAAGTACAACTCTTCATTTTTTCAAGCATGGTGGTGGCTGCATCATGTTACAGCTATGCTCGTCGTCGTCAAGACGTGGGAGTTTATGATAAAATATATGGAATAGAGCTAAGCAGAGGCAAAATCCAAGCGGAAAACCTGGTTCTGTCTGCTTTCCAACAGACACCGAGACAAATTCACCTTTCAGCATGACAATAAGCCAAAACACAAGGCCAAATATACACTGGAGATGCTTACCAAGACAACATTGAAAGTTCCCGAATGGTCTAGTTATGAGTTTTGATTTAATAGTGTCTTGGAAATCTATAGGAAGACTTGAAAGTGGCTGTCTAATAATGGTCAACAACCAACTTGACAGAGCTTGAAGAATTTTTGTAATAATAAAAAGGGTAAATATTGTACAATCCAGGTGTGGGAAGGGCCGAGACTTATCCATAAGGACTCACAGCTGTAATCGCTGCCAAAGGTGATTCTAACATGCTTTGACTCAGGGGTGTGAATACATAACGTAATTTAGATATTTCTGTATTTCATTTGCAAACATATCAAAAAATAAATAAAATGTTAAAAAAAAATTTGGCAAAGCATGAAGTCTACGAAACGTAATGCATCGTGTTCGTAACAGATTCTAGTTTTTGGGAATATAACTTTGAGATCAGATGTTTCATTGATGAGAAAAATTTGCCCGATTGTCGGCCCCGTTTGACCTAGTTCCATCTTCTCCCACTAACACAACTGGATTTCGGCTCACTACCATATATGGTGGTGAGAAAACAAATCTAAAACAGATGTTTCAGCTTTATAGCCCATGACATGTCTGGGTTTCCCCTTCTGTCTGTGCTACGACTACGGGAGGGGGGAGGGGGGGGGCTCAGCTCCAACTTCAAACGGTTGAGTCAAAAAACAAAATTGTGCCAACCAACTAGAAGCATAATGTTTTACATATTTTAGGGTTGTTTTTCAAACCAGTGTACTTTTACCTCAGATTGCGTGCAGGTTGGCAGGTCTCAGTGATGTATAAGTTTGTGTCCCCCCCCCCCAGTGTGTACAGTACGAAGTGTGTGTGTGTGTGTATGCGGTATCTTTCTGCATTGTCGTGTTTATTCAGTGCGTTTACTTTGTCATTTACCTGTTCTAACCTTGGTTTCCATTGCATGTTTTTAAATCACTCACTCATCACCCTGGTCAATTTTTTCTGTACGAATAAATATTAATCTTCACATATTTCAATTAGTTTGAGTTTGACTCCACTTCACAGTAAAGATTAATGGGGGGGAAGTTGCAAGCATAATATCTTTATTTCCGGAACATCATTTGTTCTTCTACATTTCATGTACTACTGGAATATTTCAGTAATTTTGCTATCTACTCAAAATCTATACAGCAACCTTGGCTTTGACATCTCATGTACAATCCTCTTTTCAAAAACAAGGAAACAACCCCAAGCTACACTTCTGTGAACGTTCTTTACAAAGCCAGACGGATTTTAGATTTTTTTTGGTCATTGAAGTAATCCATAGTTAAATACTGGCTGGGTTGTGAAGTATCTAAAAAAACTTAGTCTCCCCTCCCACTCTTCTAAAGCCCCACTCATCATGCCTTATACTCAAGGGGGCCTTAAAGGCATGAAGATCAAGGGCAGTGCTCCCATCCAATCCCTGGAAAAGGGCACTATAGTCAGTCTCTCTGGGTCCTGTTCAGGCTGGGTGGAGTTACAGAACATCTAGACAGAAATGTACTTTGTAAAACAGGATGTGAGCAGAGTGGAGGGAGGAGTAGAACGTGCGTAATTTGGCTGGATCGAACCTAAAAAAGAAAAAAGAAAAAAAAAGAGACGGTCGGGGCCTTCTCTCTCGCTCTCCCCAATTTTGCTCCGGTACCGCTCAGCCACGAGCTCTGGGCAGCATTTAAAAAAAATGTCCTTCACCACTGTTATTTTAAATTAGGCCTATTCTTGTGTATTTATTTAGCCTACCTCCACTACTAATGCTCAGAGATGTTGATATGAGTCGACTAAGAAATAGTTCACAGCCTGTGTAATTGATGGCAAGACAACAAATGAGCTCATGTAGCAGCAACAGAGACGTTTAGATTTTTATAAAGGCTATTGTAAAAAAAAAAAAAAAAAAGGATTCCATGTAACAGTGTTAAAGTTGTCCATCAACTGTAAAATGTGAGCAGCCACAGTTACAACTGAAGTAGCCTACCTGATCATCAAGAGAAACACATATTTTTTTTATTTTAACACAGCGGCCGCATATCATCAGGTAGGTCCTGGTTCAGTAGCCTATGACATGTTGTTGAAATGTTGAAGCTTGTTATGATAGCCTACTTCAAAACAAAAATGGTACATAGTCACAAAAGAAGATGATATAACTTAAATTCTTGTTTTAAACTAAACAAATACAGCGAATTTGGAGCGGCAGTTTTTTTTTTCTCCTTCGAGTGCCGAGCGATTTTTTTTTGGGTGGAGCGGGAGAAAGGATGATGATCGCCAGAGCAGTGACGCCGCTCCGTGAGCGATGAGTGGGATTTCCAACTGCTCAACTCTGCTGAAATATTCTGGTGGTGAACAGATAAGATTATTCCTCCATGTTGAATAGGGAATAAATAGCTTTATTAATGACAGGTTTAAACCCCCCCCCCCCAAAAAAAAAATCATGACTGCAATTTAAGTCGATCTTAGATTTGGCGGCAAAACTTTTTGGCTCAAGGGCCACATTGGGATTTTGAAATTCAACTGAGGGCTGCACAGATTTTTTAATTTTTTATTATGACCGATTTGTTAGTCAAAATCAATTTTGAGGGCCAGAAACATAAGTTATAAAAAAAAAATGGGTCTATTATATTTTCTACATAGTTTTTAGTTTTAGATGTGTGGCTTAGTGTCTTCTTAACCCAAATTAATAACCCCCCCCCCCCCACAAGATTTGATATATTTTGTTTACTCTAACCATGACAGAACTTTTAACTCCTGTATGACATTTTTTATCTGCAACGTTCAGAATGTTTCATCCCCCAGACCATTGCAAAGGATGCAACTGACCAATCAGAGGGATCCTGGGCATGGTTCAGTCAGGTAACGTTTAGGTGGGGCTTACTGACGTCCTTCCACCAACCTGTTCTAATCTCAGTACAGCCTCATACTAAAACAACAACTCTCGGTGAGGCCAAGCAGTCCCCGTTAGAAGGGCATCCCTCCGGAGATCTGTCGGGCCACCTGTTCCTCGGTGCTTTCCTCCTTGTCGCGCTCCTTGTTCCAGTCCTTGAGGCCCTCAGGCAGGGATGTGTCCTCATCCATGCCCCCCGTGCCCTCAACAAACTCCTCGTAGGTGGACTTCTCAGCGAACGGCCGTAGCCCCAGGAGCTCCACCATGTCCTTCTTGTCCAGCACCTCCTTCTCCAGCAGACGCTGCGCCACCTGACCAGGCAACCATTATTATTACATTTGGCGTAAGTTTTACTTGTGTGTCTGTGTGAGACAGTGTAAGCCTACGAGTAAGTGTTTTTTATGTCCTACCACCACACCTGCTCCCACACGTACCTTCTCCACGTCGCCTTTCTTCTCAGCTAGTAGGGTGTGGGTACGCTCGTACGCCTCTCGGATGAGATTGCGTACCTCCGTGTCGATGAGGCGCGCCGTGGCCTCGCTGTAGGGCTTCTCAAGGGTCATCTCTCCCTGCCGGGGCAAGTCGAAGGACACCTGGCCCACCTTGTCATTCATGCCAAACTGCACGATCTGTAAAAACAATGGTGTAGAAACAGAGTAACACTTTATTGGAATGTCCTAATACCACAGACTGAGATTATCTGTATATTCAATTAATTAAACAAATATATATAATGTGTGCAGGCACCATGGTCTGGGTACATGTTCACAACCCAAAAGACCAGGGTTGGTGGACCATTCTTGACACACACAAGGAAACTGTTGAACGTGAAAAACCCAGTAACGTTGTAGTTCTTCACACTCTCAAACCGGTGCGCCTGACACCTACTAGCATACCCTGTTCAAAGGCACTTAAAAATGTTGTCTTGCCCATTCACCCTCTGAATGGCACACATACACATATAATCTTTCTTTAACATGTCTCCTCTTCATCTACACTGATTGAAGTGGATTTAACAAGTGACGTCAATAAGAGATCATAGCTTTTCACCTGGTCAGTCTATATCATGGAAAGACCAGGTGTTCCTAATGTTTTGTACACTCAGTGTATGTGATAAAGGAATTTATATGTTTAAAGTAATGACTAAAGGATTCCACCCTGAAATCATATAATTGTATGAAATGTGTTAAGAGTCATAATTCCATAATGTGTGTGTGACTAGACCATTGTGTTACTATGTAGTAATGTGAGAGTTGAGAAAACAAAGGACAACAGGAAAGAGGCCCCTTCCAAGGCCTCTCTAACCTAGGGAAGCTTAGGCTGGTAGAAAAGTGATAAGTGTGTGTGTGTGTGCGCGCCCACGCGTGTAGGTGGGGGGTGAGAGTTATAAAATGACGGTGTATGTATTTTTGACTCCTCTGAATAAACTACGAACCTTTTGCAGAATCTGAGACTTTGCCTAATTATTATTAAACCCAGGGTCTTACAAACCTCGGGGAATTAGTCAAAGCTTAAATGATTGTTAGTTATCATCACTGGGATTGAAAATTCTCGTGACAGTATGCTTCTCCCCACCGGAAACTCGAGTTCAATCCTCATGTCCTCCCCTCGACTCTCCCACTTGAATGCATTTCTCTCATTTCATTACTGTCTCAAAATGCAAAATGTCATATGATAATCCATTCTACTTCAACAACAACAAATAACTGGAATGTGACACACACACACACACCTTCATGAGATTAGTACAACCGTCTTACCCAATCATAAACCCATTGTGTACTAGCCCTGTGAAACACAAAGAGAAACGCAAATAAATCTGGTGGTGGTGGTGACGGGGACAGACCTGGGCGTACGCACTCTGGGTGACCTTCCTGAGGTCGTCCTGGGCCCCCGTGGTGATGCGGCCAAAGAAGATCTCCTCAGACACGCGGCCACCCAGTGTCATGCACATCCTGTCCAGCAGCTGCTCCTTGGTGTATAGGTACTGCTCCTTAGGCAGGTACTGGGCATAGCCTAACCCTTTGCCTCTGGGGATGATAGATACCTGGAGAGGACAAAATGTCAGAGGTAAGTTGAGCCTGGTAGTTATTGGTCACCCAGTATTAAATCTGGCTGATACGGGTTAAAATGCCAAAAACCGTGAACTATCCCTTAATATCTTGCAAAGTATGCATATATTCTCTAGAGCTAGTCAAACTGATGTTTTACAAAGCCACCAATATTAACATAACACTTTTTCTAAGGATGCATGGTTAAGACCATCAAACTCAGCAAAGCCAGCCAGTATAGCGTAAATATTATAAAACGGGGTGTTTGGATTCTGGATGTTGATTGGTTGGACAACAACTCCCGCAAAATAACATGTATTAAATGTCATAATTCCACTGTCCCGCAGCCCAGGCAGGGAATTCATAAACTTCATCTCTCTCGGGGGCAAGCATCTACACATTATTTGTCCACGCCACCATTTGGTTTGCAACAGTTGGCAGTTGAATGTAGATCTACCTACAACCTGAGCAACAATGTATCATATCTCCCATGCCAGTAGCCCAACAATGAACGTAAAATGAGTAATAAATCATGGAAACCGTAAACACTCAGAACTCCACTCATTCATTAACCAGCACAGTGCAGCCTATTGTATATTAATGAAATCATTATTTATTCAAGTTCTTGTCACTCATCCTCATTTAATCTCTGCTAGCTAGCTACATGATAATGATTTGTTTAGCATAGTAACATCGCATGAATAGAATTATTAGCATTAACGACTGGGTCAAAACAATGACCAGTATAGAGAGGCAGGTAGAATATTGGTAGTGACTAGGATCTACCAGTAGAGAGGCAGGTAGAATATTGGTAGTGACTAGGATCTACTAGTATAGAGAGGCAGGTAGAATATCGGTAGTGACTAGGATCTACCAGTATAGAGAGAGGCAGGTAGAATATTGGTAGTGACTAGAATCTACCAGTAGAGAGAGGCAGGTAGAATATTGGTAGTGACTAGGATCTACCAGTAGAGAGAGGCAGGTAGAATATTGGTAGTGACTAGGATCTACCAGTATAGAGAGGCAGGTAGTATATTGGTAGTGACTAGAATATACCTTGAGCAGAGGGTCAGCGTGCTCCAGGTACCAGCCTGCCACAGCGTGCCCTGCCTCGTGGTAAGCTACAGTCTTTTTCTCCTCAGGCTGCAGGACCTGAGTCTTCTTCTCCAGACCTGTACATTCAACAACAGAAAGTAGTTGACATACCCGTGTGACTTTCGAAACAATCTGCATGACAAAGAAGGTACCCAATTCATATGGAAAATGAATGAAGGAGGTAGAACAGAAGGAGTGAGTAATCAATGACGTTTACATTTAGTCATTTAGCAGACACTCTTATCCAGAGCGACTTACAGTAGTGAATGCATACATTTCATACAATTATTTTTTTTTTGTGTACTGGCCCCCCCGTGGGAATCGAATCCACAACCCTGGCGTTGCACACACCATGCTGGCGTTGCAAACACCATGCTCTACCAACTGAGCCACAGCGAAGGCTAGTACACAAAAAAGATCTTTGTTGCTGTGTAAAAAGTCCAGTCGATGTATCAAGCCACACTAGTTCAATTAGATCATATAGATTAGAATACATTATATACTTTCAGTTGAATAAATTTCAAGTGAAATTTAATAAATCACATTACAATTGACAGAGAAGTCATATTGGAGCTCCTTGCATCTCTATGGTTTGCTGGTCTTGACAACACAGCTTGTAAGTAGCCAATACATGTTACACATTTTTATTTTATTTAACTAGGCAAGTCGGGCCTCCCGAGTCGCACAGTGGTCTAAGGCACTGCATCGCAGTGGTAGCTGTGCCACAAGAGATCCTGGTTCAGGCTCTGTTGCAGCCGGCCGCAACCAGGAGACACATGGGGCGGCGCACAATTGGCCCAGCGTAGTTAGGGGAGGGTTTGGCCGGCAGGGATGTTCTTGTCCCATCGCGCTCTAGCGACTCCTGTGGCGGACCTGGCGCACGCTGACACGGTCTAGTTGTACAGTGTTTCCTCCGACACATTGGTGCGGCTGGCTTCGGGGTTAAGTGGGCATTGTGTCAAGAAGTAGTGCAGCTTGGCTGGGTTGTGCATCGGAACACGCACGGCTCTTGACCTTCACTTCTCCCGAGTACGTATGGGAGATGCAGCGATGAGACAAGACTGTTACTACCAATTGGATACCACGAAAAAGGGGCAAAAATAAAAATAAATGTTTGTTTTTTGTTTTTTTTAAACTAGGCAAGTCAGTTAAGAACATATTCTTATTTACAATGACGGAGCTGGGCCAATTGTGCGCCTCCCTACGGGACTCCCGATCACGGCCGGTTGTGATACAGCCTGGAATTGAACCAGGGTCTGTAGTGACACCTCTAGCACTGAGATTCAGTGCCATTATACCGCTGCCCCACTTGGGAGACCGAGTGGCTTAATACGGTATGTAGCAAAATCAGTATGTGTTCATTTGTATATGTATGCGCTTGTGCTCACCTCCGATCACGCGTTCGATGGCCTGCTCAAAGTGCTTCTGGTTAATTGAGTCCGCTAGGTGGCGAGCAGCAATCAGCGCGGCTTCATTGCACACATTGGCAATATCAGCACCTAACAAAACAGAATTTAAATTGATATTATTTTTTTTTTTATAGTTAAGCCTCATCCAGAGCAGTTTTCAACGAGCCTATTAAAATTGAAAGGCAAAAAATATATCTATATCAGCATTGTAAGAAAGACCTCACAAATTCATATTTTGTTTCTGTGTACAAGTATCAATATGAAAATGTACAGGGAAAATGCAACATTATACAGTATGTATAAGCAGCAGGGTTTTCGCCGGACAAGTGACCGGGAACATTTTTATTTAACTGACATTTGAGCACTTTACTGGCCATCCATATGCATTGGATCTGTAATGCACCAACTAGGGCGTCCACCCACGCAGCCAGCGCAAAACAATAAACAGATAATTACGTGTCCTTAAAAAACAGCCATTATCAAAAACACTATTCCTTGTGTTTCGATGTGCAGCATTACAAAATGTATAGCCTATTGTGTTATTGGTTTTTACTTTCCTAAAATAACAATTGTCCACCTCACGGTTCAGCTGTCGGAGATTTGAACACTAAATGCAACAGGGCATTGCATACAGACTTAGGATTCCACTGTAGGATATTCATATTTAACAATATAAAAAAGGAAGAGAAGCTTAGGCCTAGCACCAGAGAGAGAGATATGTCTGCGGCATGCTACGACACCGACATACATTTCATTATCTTTGTCAGACTATTGTGCCTGTTATACAGGTGTACAGAAGGAGGCTACCGCGCCTGTTATACAGATACAGGTGTACAGAAGGAGGCTACCGCGCCTGTTATACAGATACAGGTGTACAGAAGGAGGCTACTTCGCAAATGTTCAAATCCGAATCTTTTTTTAATTTTTTTATAAAGATCAGCATTATATTGTAAGATTATGGCGTAACTCTAAAACATTGTTCTTCACCTCAAGTTCAACTGGTCAATTGGTGTGACGTTGTGCAATGCCTTCATACCATAGGACTGCAGTATAAAAGGCTAATAGCCACACCTTCACAAAAGTTTCGAAGCTTTATGAGGGTGAGTCAAGCCATTGTTTATATGGAAAATACGAGCAGGATATTATATTGCGGCAAACATTACAGTTGGAACTTAAATTTGGCCAAAGAAAATGGCTCAGATTGAAACAAAACATTTACGAAATGGTTAAATAAACCTTCACAAAAGTATTGAACAGGCTGTACTGCAGCAATTACCAAGAAAGGCTAGTGCCTACCGTACCCAACAAATGACAGTAATATGTTAATATTTATTTTACAACAGGCCTACTTACAACCCATCTTAAACTAAATACGGAGCACAAAATAAAGAAAAAACAGATTAAACTTAATTTAGCCAAGGAAATTGTCTCAACAGAATGAAACAAAACACGTTGTGCATATTTAAAGACTGGTTTTAATTAATAAATAGGTCTACAATAATATACAGTAATACAAAATTATAAATACGTTAAATTGCATCCTACCTGAATAGCGAGTTACACAGTAGCCTGAATTTATTTGGCCATGCCAACATTCTTCCCATCTTTGTTCACTACAGTATTAAAAACATATCTTTAAGGAAATTCCCCTTGTGGGCTTTTCACTGTAGGCACTCTCTCTAATTTTAATTTTACTTCAATGAAAAAGGCATCCCATCCTCTTAAATCAACAGTAGCCCAAGACTCCTCCAATCTTGCCCTCTCAGCAGCATGCACCTAAATCAGCGCGCAAGTAGTGAGAGGAAGGTGCTGAAGCGAGCAATCGGGATGCCATGATATGCAAAATTTGGCCTGCGACAACTTTATTTATAGGCTTTTAAAAGATGTACCGTGCAGAAATCGCGTCGCAATTTCCTGGTTGCTAAAATTCTAATAGTTCAGTTTATCTAAAATAAAAATAAATAAAAGCAAGTACAGTGTAGAGAATCATTGTACCCCTATGAAAAATCTTTTCCATAAGCCAAAAATACTGTATTTTCAGCTGGTGTACAAATCCAAAAGTAAAAGGCAGTAAAAGACGCAAAAAAACTAAACTTAAGCACAGGAAGCATAGCAATAGTGCATGTAGAACAGATCTACGACTTCTTAGACTTGATTTCAATGAGAATGACAGATGTACAATTCAAGTTTCTATGTGGATTTGGTCAGGTCTCCCAAAAAGTGACATATTGCAGCTTTAATACATTTTTGAATCGACAAAAGCTGGTTATTACCAGCTAACTTAAACCCTGGTATGCAGTATATGACATTCTGAATATGGCTTGTCAACCATATGGTAACAGTTTGTGATCCTTTTAACTAGGTCTATAAACCCAATGATGGCGGTTCTGACACCATTGTCTAAAATGGCATCCCCAGTGTGCCTCAAAAACCTACCTGAGAAGCCTGGGGTGAGGGCAGCCATTTTCCTGGCGAGAGCTTCTTTGTCCATCTCTGCATCCATTTTCAAAGGCCTCAAGTGCACTTTAAATATGGACGATCTGCCTTTAATGTCAGGATGACCTGCGAAAACAATGTTACCAATGTTCAAAAGCTTTTCCACGGTTTCCTAACTTGGTCAGTTATTCCTTTTAGCATTAACGAAAGGTTGACCAATTACTACTAAAAACGAAACAATTTCAGGCTCCTGGATAGGTTATGATATGTGACATGTTGTGGTAATAGGATCATCATTACACTGTGGTTCAATAACAGATAGTACAACTTTCATTTTCCTGTATTAGTGAATTCATATTTTATTTGACCATATCCAACAACTATATAAATCCAGAACTGGAGGAAACCCTAGCAGTCAGGGGGCATATGATAAAACTTTTTATTTATTTTTTAAATGGGCTCGTACCAATGTAAATCTGTCTGTCAAAACGTCCAGGCCTCATCAGTGCAGGGTCCAGGATGTCAGGTCTATTAGTACCGGCTAGCACTACTACATTGGTTGCTGTGTTGAACCCTGGAAACAAAGAAAAAAGGTAGTGTCATACGGATTCTGTTTAAATCAGTGTTTCTTAATCCTGATCGACCCCAAAGGGGTGCATATTGTAGTTTTAACCCTAGCAACACACACACCTGATTCCATTATCAGTGTTTCCCCTATATTCATTTAGCAACAGCGGGCCCAGCTGTTGTCAGTAGCTAGGTTCCCATCCAACTGGTGACAGAATATTCTAAAAATCATCAAGAAAATGTGCATTTTCCCACCAGTGGTGTGCTTCCAAACAGACACCAATCTTTAGATGTACATTAAAGTATGTAGAAAAGATAAACACACACACACACACATACATATATACATACATACATATACACACTAGTTATTTCGTTATAATGTTTGAGTCACTCAGATAGCATACTAACAAAGAGAATTACAGGAAAGTAGCTTTAAAAATGACATTACATTCTCCCAGCCCCATGAAAAGACGTGTAGAATTGCAGGAAATTAGCATTAAACCGCAAAATGTCTCTGTGGCCGATAAAAACGTTGGTTGGAGAACGTGCAAATGGCCACGCCCAATACCAGGGGAAACACTGAATCAACTATCAAACCTTTTATTAGTGAAATCAGGTGTGTAGTGCTAGGGCAAAAACAAAAAACTATGTGGACCCCTTTGGGTCTACCGGACCAGGAAACACTCGTCTAATTATAATTTTAATCAGCAGCCAGCTCAGGTAGCCAGCTCAGGTAGCCAGCTCAGGTAGCCAGCTCAGGTAGCCAGCTCAGGTAGCCAGCTCAGGTAGCATGGCTAATTGAGGCCATTTTACTGTGCTCCCTGTCCAATGTCTACAACTCCATTCATATGAAACAGCCTGCATGTTGGTTGATCATTGTAGCCAGCTTAATTCCGTCATTTTAATTCCCTTCTTGCATTGAATAAAATCTCCCCACTTCACTCTCCATTTTCTCTTTCTCAAAAATGAATACTCTCCCAAGTAATTGAATACTAAAGTATGTTCGGATATTCAAATAACCGTGTCCATCCCTACTGCGGTGGCCTGTGTAGACAGACCTCGCAAAATGAGTGGACTACGTATTTTGCTAGGGCATTTATTGCCCCAGTCATTGCAAAATTTTGGCTGGATTTGATGAACTACCGTAAATTCCGGACTATTGAGCGCACCTGAATATAAGCCGCACCCACTGAATTTAAAAAATATATATTCTTTTGAACATAAATAAGCCACACATGTCTATAAGCCGCAGGTGCCTACCGGTACATTGAAACAAATGAACTTTACACAGGCTCTAACGAAACACGGCTTGTAACAAAAATAAAAACTACCAAATAAAGTTCATTTTCTAGTTCGGGCCATCTGCTTTTCTTCCCTCTGAAAGCTTTAGTTGTCTTTTTGCACTGAGTCAATTCCTCACGCTGCTGTTTCCAACGTCTTATCATCGACTCATTAAGACCAAGCTCCCGTGCAGCAGCTCCATTTCCTTTTCCAACAGACAGATCAAACGCCTTCAACTTGAAAGCTGCATCATATGCATTTCTCTGTGTCTTTGCCATGATGAGGGTGACAAAATGACTACCGTAATCAGAATGATGGGAAGTTTGAGAGCGCTCGATTTAATCTAAACAGTTAACAAAAAAGTTGTTTGACCTTAGCCCGTTCGGCAATTTCATTGGTCTAATGAAAGCTTCATGCTGCCAAAAAACTGAGCACGTCACAGAATGTGTTTTTTTTTTTTTTTAAATAAATACATTTGGAAGTGGGGAAAATCCATATACTAGCCGCATCATCGTTTAAGCCGCGAGGTTCAAAGCGTGGGAAAAAAGTTGCTGCTTATAGTCCGGAAATTACGGTATACATTTTTGCCCTGAGCCTTGGTTAATTTGACTCTGAGCAATACACACCATCCATCTCGACCAGCAGCTGGTTGAGGGTGTTTTCCTGCTCGCTCTGGCCACCAAAGTTCCCTCTGCCTCGCTTGCGCCCAACGGCGTCAATCTCGTCAATGAAGAGGATGCAAGGGGCGTTCTTACGGGCCATGACAAACAGATCTCGAACCTGGAAAGCACAAAGCAGGGACAGAATAAAACCCAGAGTACATTAGGCTTTGGCGTTACACCGTGTATAGGCTTGAGTGGTACACCATATATACCAGGGTATTTGGAAATAGCCACGGGATGGTTTTTCAATATTGTTGAAACTATTTCTCTAAAGTTTAATAGATTTTTATATTTGTAGCTACTTCTTATTAAGTAAATACCTGCAGTCAACTTGTGCAATACGTTAGGAAATAAAGCAGATCGCATTCTTAATTTCACCTGCCACATTATTTTACATTAAGAAGCTGACCGGTAGTCCCCAGTCACATGTTGCTTGTTTACAAGTACACAACGACGAGAGACCAGAGCCTTAGGAGTCACTCACCACTGTGCAGCACGCACTAGGTTATCTAGTTACAGTATGGAATTCACAACTAAATGTTTGCCAGCTAGATATCTTAGAACTAATAAGTTAACTTTCTAAAAAATGTGCTAGACGCTCTGCAGTTGTGCATTTGGTTTGCCAACTCAGTACCTAGTTATCGAGCTAAGTGGTTAGCTTCCTGCAATCAAACTCCTCTATTGGTAACAGCAGAGACTCCCCTCCTGGATCAAGAGCCATACTGTCTAATATTTGTTTTAAGCATGCAGAAATTTAAAAAAAAAAAATTGTTTAACTTTGAGCTGGATGTCTGTCCTGCAAATAGTTTGCAAAAGACTGTATAAAATGTTCGCATGCGTTTGTTAGCATTTAGCTAGCATTCGCTATGGTATTTTACATGTACTTGTTTGCCTTGCTAACCTTCGGATAAAAAAATGAATAAAATCGCCCCTCGTGTTCAGTGCCGGTATCACCCAATATACTGGGACGGTATAAAAGGTCGGTATGCAGGTATGACAATCTGGATACCGCCCAAGCCTATCACTGATATTGCTTTTAAACTGGAGTCCTAGTTCAGAAATCTTCCAATCGAGAGCAAGACGCAACTGTCAAGAATTGTGAGTATGAACATTAGGACAGGTCTCCACTTGGCAAAGGCTGACAGGGCGGGGCTTGACTGGGCGGGGCTCGACAGGGCGAGGCACCTCATGTACAGTAGATGTGAAAGAATTAGATGGCTGTCCTTTCCCTTTGTCAGGTGGATATTCAAATGAAAGAGCGTTGCAACACAGTTAAGCTTCGATGAAAAAAAAAGAAGGGTTGACATGGTGAAATGAACAATACATTGTGCAATCAATCAGAAATGTCCATCAACCCAAAATATTGTGACACCAAGATCCACAGTGTTGTCACTTACCCTGGCGGGGCCCACTCCCACAAACATCTCCAGGAACTCTGAGCCGTTTACGGTGATAAAGGGGACGTCGGCCTCTCCGGCGGTGGCCTTGGCCAGCAGGGTCTTCCCTGTGCCAGGGGGTCCCGTCAGGATGGCCCCCTGTGACATAGAAGAGTATGACTTTGGTGGTGTTCCAGGTTGTCGGTTTTGCAGTCATGCTGTGCATCCCAGTAGACTGCTGTAACATATCGACCCTCTGGAACATGCTCATTGCTTACTTACTCCTAGAAACTATCCCCTATCCCCTGAAGAGATCTGATTTAGATATATATATATATGATTTTTATATTGCTCTATGATAGGCTAAGTGGAATTTTCATATAAACTGTTCATACATATTGTTTATGCTTATAAGCAAAGTTCTCTCCTGCCGGCTCACCTTGGGGATCTTGGCGCCCAGGTCCTGGTACTGCTTGGGGTTCTTGAGGAAGTTGACAAACTCCATGATCTCCAGCTTGGCCTCCTCGCAGCCTGCCACGTCCTTGAACTTCACGTCGATCTCATCGCGCAACACCTTGGCCGTTGTCTCGCTGACACTGAATAGTCCGCCCATGCCCCGGCCGCCCGGTCGGCCAGCTCCCGCTGGCCCCCGTCGCAGCATGAAGAGCAGGAAGCCGATGATGAGCACGGTGGGCAGCATGCTGAGCAGGAACGACCTGAGGGGAGAAGAGAGATGTGCTACTGGGAGCTGGGCCGAGCTGGGCCGAGCTGGGCCGAGCTGGGCCGAGCTGGGCCGAGCTGGGCCGAGCTGGGCCGTGTTCCCAACGGAAAAGGAACAAGGAGCTTTTCTTAACAAGGTGATCTCTTCCCATTTCAGTCCATTTGGTGTCCAACTTACCCGTCGCTTTCAGCAGAATACACCACTGGCAGACGGTTCTCCCCCTCGATACCCATCTCATACTGAGCTGTCTCTAGGTTCCGCTCAAACGTGTCCACGCTGCCGATGTTAAACCACACGTATTGCTGGGTACGAAAATACAAACCACTCATTACTACCTTTGTTCTAACAAGTGAGGAAGAGAACACATGCATAAAAAGAAAAAAATGTTTATGGGTACAAATATTTAACTTACTCCATCAACTGGAGTCTTTCCGGGTGTAAATACCACTTTCACATAGCGCTTGTTTATTACCTCCAATCTGTCAACCTAGAGAGAAAAAGAAAAATCCCCATTCAAGTCCCCGAATGTGAGATGATCAACAGCAGTGGACAAAATCATCAGATTCAGTCCATACATCAAGCAAACGAACATCTAACCTCTAGCCAAACACACGATTTCATATTGTTAAAAATTACACACCATTTTCCTATCAATGATACTTATAGAATACTTACGACTTCTTTCGAGAGGTAGTTATTGACAAAGTCTTTCCAAGTGACCTCTCTCCCTCCTTCCCGTAAAAAAAAGAAGTACGTAACCATGGTCCAAAACGCAGCGCCACTCAGGAAGTACATACGAAACTCCTTATCATCCCATGGCACATCACCCTAAGGATAAACACGTTGCGGAAAAATTTGAAATAACAACCGATTTCATTGTATCGTTTTGTCTCATTTGCTCTGTTTGTACTGTGCACTATATTGTCTTGTTGGGAGTTGGGTTTTGTTTACAACAGTTTAACATTGACATGATGCTAACAGTAGTGCAAAAATAATGGTAGGAGTGGTAGGACCTTGGTTAGCATGCTCTAAATACCCAAATCATTAAGTCAACTTCAGACCAGGTTTCAGGTGTTGATTCTCACCTTTTGAAGCCGGCTATACCAATGGGACTCATCCTTCCTGCCTCCTCTTTTTCCTCCTCCGCCTGAGGCACCACCTCCTCCTCCTCCTCCTCCACTAGCTCTACCAGTGGCCTTCTGTGCATTGGTAGTTGGCTTGGCCTCTGAGAAGGCAGATAGACACAGTTTTCAGCCTAAAACCGAAGTCAACCCTCTGTTTAGAACATGGAATTGGTGTAGTGCAGTAGTTCACAGAGGCTTCCATAGATATCGTTTACATGATGACATACCTCATCTAAACACTGGAAAAGTTAACATTTTGTTGACCGCCACATACAGTGCATTGGGAAAGAATTCAGACCCCTTGACTTTTTCACCATTTTGTTACGTTACAGCCTTATTCTGAAATTGATTCAATTATTTTTTCACCCTCAATCTACCCTCAATCTACACCAGCCTTGAGTTTCTCCCATTCTTCTCTGCAGATCCTCTCAAGCTCTGTCAGGTTGGATGGGAAGCGTCGCTGCACAGCCATTTTCAGGTCTCTCCAGAGATGTTCGATCGGGTTCAAGTCCGGGCTCTGGCTGGGCCACTCAAGGACACAGACTTGTCCCGGCGCCACTCCTGCATTGTCTTGGCTGTGTGCTTAGAGTCATTGTCCTGTTGGAAAGTGAACCTTTGCCTCCCAAGTCTGTGGTCCTGAGCACTCTGGAGCAGGTTTTCATTAAGGACCTCTCTGTACTTTCCCTTGACCCTGACTAGTCTCCCAGTCCCTGCCGCTGAAAAACATCCCTACAGCATGATGCTGCCACCACCATGCTTCACCGTAGGGATGGTGCCAGGTTTCCTCCAGACGTGACACTTGGCATTCAGGCCAAAGAGTTCAATCTTGGTTTCATCAGACCAGAGAATCTTGTTTCTCATGGTCTGAGAGTCTTTAGGTGCCTTTTGGCAAACTCCAAGCGGGCTGTCATGTGCCTTTTACTGAGAAGTGGCTTCCGTCTGGCCACTCTACCATAAAGGCCTGATTGGTGGAGTGCTGCAGAGATGGTTGTCCTTCTGGAAGGTTCTCCCATCTCCACAGAGGAACTCTGGAGCTCTGTCAGCATGACCATCAGGTTATTGGTCACCTCCCTGACCAAGGCCCTTCTCCCCCAGTTGCTCAGTTTGGCCAGGCAGCCAGCTCTAAGAAGAGTGTTGGTGGTTCCAAACTTCTTCCATTTAAGAATGGAGGCCACTGTTCTTGGGGACCTTCAATGCTGCAGAAATGTTTAGATACCCATCCCCAGATTTGCTCTGACATGCACTGTCACCTGTGGGACCTTATATAGACAGGTGTGTGCCTTTCCAAATCATGTCCAATTCATTGAATTTACCACAGGTGGACTCCAATGAAGTTGTAGAAACATCTCAAGGATGATCAACGCAAACAGGATGCACCTGAGCTCAATTTCAAGTCTCATAGCGAAGGGTCTGAATACATTAATGAATATGCAAAAATGTCTAAAAACCTGTTTTCGCTTTGTCATTATGGGATACTCCTCGTTTTTTATGAGGACTGTTTTTTACTTAATACATTTTAATATGGCTAAAACGTAACAAAATGTGGATAAAGGGAAGGGGTCTGAATACTTTCTGAATGCACTGTAGTGTTCAGTAGGTCTTAGCCAGCTAACAACATAGGGCAGGAAAGTATATTTTGTAAGCGGTTAAAATTACCTTTGGCTTCTCCATTGGTTGGGTTGGACTCACTGCTCTTCGGAGCATTCTTCGGACCATTGGGGAAATATTTTTCAAATCCTGAAGTAAGAACAACAAACTTTAGAGCACAAAATCAACTAAATCATAAATGAGCATGAAAAGCGTATCCTCTCATTTTAATGACCCATAAATACATAAGGCTGTGTGTTATATATAAATCAGAGAGAATGGGAATCTGCTAGATGAATACAGTGAACGTTGAGGTACATACCTTTTGGTGGTTTGGAGCAGAGTCTTTGATAGGCACCTAACACATGTTCAAACAGGGTCCTTCTTTCAAGTACTATCTGGCTGTCTGCTTGGCTGGAGACCTTGAAAATGAAAGATGACAATGAACAAAACATATGTCATTTAGCAGACGCTTTTATCCAAAGCTACTTAGTCATGTATGCATTCATTTTACGAAAGGATGATCCAGGGATTCTAACCCACAACACTGGTGTTGCAAGTGCCATGCCCTATCAACTGAGCTATACAGACCCAGAATGCTTGGAAAAGGTAATGTTGCACTAAATAACACACTTTTTCCTCAACTCCATCCGTGGGGATCACCGTCCTTTTAAATGTTTTAATCGATTCAAACAGCAGCACACTTTCAACTGCTCAATTAGGTCTAGTTTTTAAACCATTGGCGTATTTAAGTAGTAGTAGTAGTAGTAGTAGTAGTAGTAGTAGTAGTAGTAGCAGCAGTAGTAGTAGTAGTAGTAGTAGTAGTAGTAGTAGTAGTAGTAGTAGTAGCAGCAGTAGTAACAGTAGTAGTAGTAGCAGCAGTAGTAGTAGCAGCAGTAGTAGTAGTAACAGTAGTAGTAGTAGTAGTAGTAGCAGCAGTAGTAGTAGTAGCAGTAGTAGTAGTAGTAGTAGCAGTAGTAGTAGTAGCAGCAGTAGTAGTAGTAGCAGTAGTAGTAGTAGTAGTAGCAGTAGTAGTAGTAGTAGTAGTAGTAGTAGTAGTAGTAGTAGTAGTAGTAGTAGTAGTAGTAGTAGTAGTAGTAGTAGTAGTAGTAGTAGAATAGTTAGAGTTGAGAAACACGGGCCTCCCGAGTGGCGCAGTGGTCTAAGGCACTGCATCGCAGTTGCTGTGCCACTAGAGAACCTGGTTCGATTCCAGGCTCTGTCGCAGCCGGCTGCGAGGACAAACGGCTCTCGACCTTCACCTCTCCCGAGTCCGTATTGGATACCATGAAATAAATAAAATAAAAAAGATTTGGAAACACTTGTCTTTACTTGAGTACTACGTACAGAAACCAAGTGCATGTGAAAACGGCATGGAATACACTTCAGAAATATTGCTCCATTACATTTTTTGTCGTTGCCTACTGTCATTTCTCAGAGTAACACTACAACATAAAATTGGTAGAGATAAAAAAAAAAAAACTCAAGCATCATTAGCTAGTTTAATGATCGCTCTGAAATCTTAAACATTCACTTTACTGTCAAAGTTGAACAACATCCTGACCACACTGGCTCCATTGCGTGCGCAAACGTTGCAAAATAAATGTACACATACATATTACTCAATAATTTCATCCAAATTGCTTTTGAGTGTCTGCATAGCCAGGCGCTAAAATAGAACTTGGTTCTATCAACTTGGTTCTATTTTAGAAGTTTGATGCGCTGCAAGTCCTGCCTCCTCATTGGTTTTTAGGAGCATAAACCCGCTTAGGTGATTTAATTAAAGATGAACGAGGTCCACAGTCCAGCAGGTTGCCAACACCACATAAACCTTACTAGGAGAGATCACTTTTTACCTAACTGGGTTTCCCCTTTTATCTGTGGATTAATTGTAGGAGTAGAGAACACACGCTTTTGTGTGTTACTCAAAATGGGTTGATATTCTACAAAAGATCAAGCAAGAAAAAGGACCTTGTACATTTCAATTAAAATAACCCAATGTTTATATCCCAGGACAAATGAGTTACCAACAGCAAGTTAGCTAGCTAAATGTCCATGAATGTTTCATTTCCGTTTCGACCTGTCCCCAAATTAAATTAATTCGTTCAGAGCTCTTTGTGATCTTTCCACACAATCACCATGCGTGCGTACCCGGCGTAGTCCGTATTTTAACATTGGCGAATGCAAAATAGTCACTACACGTACATACATAACGTTACCTAACTAGCTAAACATGTTGTAACGTTGATTTGGCAAGAGATAGTTGACTAGCTAACGTTAAATAACAATTTAATTCATGATGTGTAATCTCGTCCTGCGTTATCGAACAACGGCAATGTCATTCGCAGGCCTGTTATACTAGCTAGAACGACAGGTTGTTTTGTTGGGCAAAATAATGTTGGATTATGACACTATCTCGATTTTTCTACAAAAACAGACGACATGTAAAGACTGCACATTCCCAAAACAAACTCTTAATGCCTTGTCATTCAATAAGAATCGACTAGCACTGTTTTGTTTTGATGTTGTAACGTCGTTAGCTAGCTTGCAACTCACCAGTCGTGCACAGCTAACGTTAGTTGTTCTGACGTTTGGAGGCAACAACATTTTGAATAGATTCCTGCCTCCTCTTGACAAGCGGAGGTATCGGTGAGCCATTCTGACTTGTTACGTTGACACCTTGGTTTTTTTTTTTCGGAAAGATTTATCACAAAAATGTTTTGAAGACTTATCTCATACATGCACTATCCCATCCCATAACAAGAGCCGCCATTATTTTTTTTCTCCCTTCAAAATGACGTGATGACGCAGGCTTCTCTTGTTCTTTTACGGCAGACTACACCTATTGGTTTATTGTCGCCACCTACTGTACGGGTAGTGAACGGAATAAAATAAATAAATAAAAATCTAAATCTATTAATACCAGCATCAAATACAATACACAAATAACATTTATCAACAACAACAAAAAGACCCACCCCACTCCTTCAGTGATAAAACAAATCACATCCCTACACAGGCTCAGGGGCCTGTGTAGACAGAGCATTCATAGACAGGATTCCTTGTAATACCTCTGCTGTAAAATAAAATTAAAAAAAACATTCAGCCGCATTCACAATGCCTGTTTTCTCAGATGTCTTATTTGTTTGCGCTGTACAGTTTATAACCAATGCAATAAACAATACAAAGTCCACCTTTTTTTTTTAACATGCATTGTGTCAGGATCCGGTTGGCGAGCAACATTTACTGAGGTCTTGCAGGAGAAAATTCATGACTATGGGTGATTTTCCAGTATCTAGACTGTTCTCCCAGAAGTAGTAAGCAGAATCAACATAAGGTTAATTAATAGACATGTGCAAGCAGAATAAATGCTGAGCTCAGGTGAACAGAGCTGGGTCAACATGGAGTTCATCACTAGACATGTAAAAACAGAACTTAAGCAGAAAATGTATGCCTGTGCTGTTGTAGGCCTGAGGGAAGTCAATGCCTGGTCCTGTGACTAGCTTTAAGGCATAGGATTGAATTGTATATGTATGTCTGTGCCATTACAGGCTTAGGGAAGCCATTATGTAATCCTATGAGTATCATTAGACAGACACCTGCATTACCTGTGTCTTATTTTTTGCATCATCGCTATGGTTACGCCACCAATAGACTCTTTAAACAAGCATGAATTGAGACAGAAAGATAATGGTGGCAGAGGCCAAGGGGTGTTAATGATCTACATAGAGGGGAGTGACCATGTGTGTTATCTGAATGTGGAAACCTATAAAAAGTCTGAGGTCTGTAACAAGAGAAGGCAGTTCTTCCATGGAATTGCTCGGCTTTGTTACTTTTTGTAAAGTCTATTTGAATTCACAAGCTCCGGTATCTGAGAAATATTTGATTCAATATTTCCACGACAGTCTCTAATACAACTACCATGGCTTCTTCAACGTTACTTCCTTCTTACACTTCCTGACCACCTCCGGATAGGAGACACGCTGGACTAATTCTTGCCACCTCGGTCTCCTTCACCCTAACAGGGCACTTCATGAATTCTGGTGCATGCTCCTCCCATCTACATACACTTGACATGTCCAAACAGTTTACATTTATCACACTGCAGGGGGTTTGAGCACGAAGGCTCTTACAAGATATCTCACATAACCCAAATATACGCATGAAGGGAGAGACTCTTCTTCAAAGAACAAAATACTGGATGGACTGAGCTTCCTCAGCCCATCCACCATACGGGTCAGTCGGCCTGCACCAACCACTGGGTTTCCTCACTCCATCCACCAAACGGGTCAGTCGGCCTGCACCAACCACTACTGAGCTTCCTAACTCCATCCACCATAGGGGTCAGTCGGCCTGCACCAACCACTGGGCTTCCTCAGCCCATCCACCATATGGGTCAGTCGGCCTGCACCAACCACTGGGCTTCCTCAGCCCATCCACCATATGGGTCAGTCGGCCTGCACCAACCACTGGGCTTCCTCAGCCCATCCACCATACGGGTCAGTCGACCTGCACCAACCACTGGGCTTCCTCAGCCCATCCACCATATGGGTCAGTCGGCCTGCACCAACCACTGCATCTATTTCTTCAGTTACATCCTTTGCACTCCCTTCTAGTGTCACTCCAGAGATAACCCACTTGATAGGTGCCCTGCATCGCAGATCCACACGCGATACATTCAAATCCAATATCTTTTTCAGGTGCAAAGCACGCTCTTTCTGCTCCTTGTAAATAATAAAAAATAATAATATATATTGTTATTTTCACTGACACCACCTCATCTAACGCATCTATGATTTTCGTCGAGACTTTTGAAACGTATTTCCCAGGTTTCTCTTTCGATCCAAAACAGTCAGAACTAGGCTTGGATTTCCTAGACTCCACGACCACTCTCCTTCTCTTGTTTCCTTTTTTATTTGACACTGTAATCCATTCCTTCTCACTTGTCTCCACTCAACGCGCCATCTGATTCAAACAAAACATCCGCCTCCGCCATCTTCTGAATAGGTTACATTCCTCAGGCAGCCCTGTCGACGAACGGATTCAGTTCCAGTCTTCTTCTCTAAGGTTTTATGGTGCAGCTACCAAAACTAATGTTGTATTCCCGCCACCAACTGGATGGGGGTAAAACATGTTTTTTATACATTCCATTACAGATATGGGAAAAAAGTGATTAATCCACACACACTAATAAAAAAAAAATGTTTTAACACGTAACAAATGTCAAAAACTCCATAACTCCCTACTCAGGCTCTGGGGCATGAGAGGATGGGGCCGCTCGAGAAAGTACATTAAATATTTTAATCCAAGGAACTGTTCAACAGCAGAAACAATAGAAACAATGATGTCAATCTTTCTTGACTTCTTTTCAACTTGAGCGGTTCCATTTACTACTATTGCTATGAAAGTCAAAAGATCCACCTTCTTCACATGGAGAATTTCCAGTGTTCTCCAATCTCATAAAACATTTTTAGAAAAAGCCTCAGTGCTGTTATCCTCACAAGGTGAGGTATTGAAAGGTATTGAAAACATAGGTGCCAATAATTTTGACCCCTATCTTTTGAGAAAAAAATGTAGTACATAATCCCTTTCTCTGGGCAATTATATTAGTGTAAAATATATACAGTTGAAGTCTGAAGTTGACATACACCTTAGCCAAATATATTTAAACTGTTTTTTTTTCTCACAATTCCTGACATTTAATCTGAGTAAAAACTTCCTGTCTTAGGTCAGTTAGGATCACCACTTTATTTTAAGAATGTGAAATGTCAGAATAATAGTAGAGAGAATGATTTATTTCAGCTTTTATTTCTTTCATCCCATTCCCAGTGGGTCAGAAGTTTACATACACTCAATTAGTATTTGGTAGCATTGCCTTTAAATTGTTTAACTTGGATCAAACATTTCGGATAGCCTTCCACACGCTTCCCACAATAAATTGGGTGAATTTTTGCCCATTCCTCCTGATAGAGCTGGTGTTACTGAGTCAGATTTGTAGGCCTCCTTGCTCGCACACACTTTTTCAGTTCTGCCCACAAATATTCTATAGGGTGGAGGTCAGGGCTTTGTGATGGCCACTCCAATACCTTGACTTTGTTGTCCTTAAGCCATTTTGCCACAACTTTGGAAGTATGCTTGGGGTCATTGTCCATTTGGATGACCCATTTGCGACCAAGCTTTAACTTCCTGACTGATGTCTTGAGCTGTTGCTTCAATATATCCACCTCAATTTCCTTTCTCATGATGCCATCTATTTTGTGAAGTGCACCAGTCCCTCCTGCAGCAAAGCACCCCCACAACATGATGCTGCCACCCATGCTTCACGGTTGGGATGGTGTTCTTCGGCTTGAAAGCCTCCCCCTTTTTCCTCCAAACATAACAATGGTCATTATGGGCAAACAGTTCTATTTTTGTTTCATCAGAACAGAGGACATTTGTCCAAAAAGTACGATCTTTGTCCCCATGTGCAGTTGCAAACCATAGTCTGGCATTTTTATGGCGGTTTTGGAGCAGTGACTTCTTCCTTGCTGAGCAGCCTTTCAGGTTATGTCGACATAGGACTTGTTTTACTGTGGATATAGACACTTTTGTACCCGTTTCCTCCAACATCTTCACAAGGTCCTTTGCTGCTGTTCTGGGATTGATTTGCACTTTTCGCACCAAAGTACGTTAATCTCTAGGAGACAGAACGTGTCTCCTTCCTGAGTGGTATGACGGCTGTGTGGTCCCATGGTGTTTATACTTGCGTACTATTGTTTGTACAGATGAACGTGGTACCTTCAGGCGTTTGGAAATTGCTCCCAAGGATGACCCAGACTTGTGGAGGTCTACCAATTTTTTCTGAGGTCTTAGCTGATTTCTTTTGATTTTCCCATGATGTCAAGCGTCAAGCAAAGAGGCACTGAGTTTGAAGGTAGGCCTTGAAATACATCCACAGGTACACCTTCAATTGACTCAAATGATGTCAATTAGCCTATCAGAAGCTTCTAAAGCCATTACATAATTTTCTGGAATTTTCCAAGCTGTTTAAAGGCTCAGTCAACTTAGTGTATGTAAACTTCTGACCCACTGGAATTGTGATACAGTGAATTATAAGTGAAATAATCTGTCTGTAAGCAATTGTTGGAAATATTACTTGTGTCATGCACAAAGTAGATGTCCTAACCGACTTGCCAAAACTATAGCTTGTTAACAAGAAATTTGTGGAGTGGTTGAAAAACAAGTTTTAATGACTCCAACCTAAGTGTATGTAAACTTCCGACTTCAACTGTGTATAATAGGCAGAGGAAAGCCCATAAAATTGTCAGAGACTTCAGTCACCCAAGGTATTGACTGTTTTTTCTGCTGTACCGGAGCGCCAAGTCCAGGGCCAAAAGGCTCCTCAACAGTTTCTACCCCCAAGCCATAAGACTGCTGAACAATTCATAAAATCTTTATGTCTTTAGATATTTTTGTCAGATGTTACTATGGAATACTGAAGTATAATTAGAAGCATTTCATAAGTATCAAAGGCTTTTATTGACAATTATATTAAGTTGATACAGAGTCAATATTTGCAGTGTTGACCCTTCTTTTTCAAGACCTCTGCAATCCGCCCTGGCATGCTGTCAATTAACTTCTGGGCCACATCCTGACTGATGGCAGCCCATTCTTGCCTAATCAATGCTTGGAGTTTGTCAGAATTTGTGGGTTTTTGTTTGTCCACCCGCCTCTTGAGGATTGACCACAAGTTCTCAATGGGATTAAGGTCTGGGGAGTTTCCTGGCCATGGACCCAAAATATCGATGTTTTTTCCCTGAGCCACTTAGTTATCACTTTTGCCTTATGGCAAGGTGCTCCATCATGCTGGAAAATGCATTGTTTGTCACCAAACTGTTCCTGGATGGTTGGGAGAAGTTGCTCTCGGAGGACGTGTTGGTACCATTCTTTATTCATGGCTGTGTTCTTAGGCAAAATTGTGAGTGAGCCCACTCCCTTGGCTGAGAAGTAACCCCACACATGAATGGTCTCAGGATGCTTTACTGTTGACATGACACAGTACTGATGGTAGCGCTCACCTTGTCTTCCCCGGACAAGCTTTTTTCCGGATGCCCCAAACAATTGGAAAGGGGATTCATCAGAGAAAATGACTTTACCCCAGTCCTCAGCAGTCCAATCCCTGTACCTTTTGCAGAATATCAGTCTGTCCCTGATGTTTTTCCTGGAGAGAAGTGGCTTCTTTGCTGCCCTTCACCTCACTGTACGTGCAGATGCACTCACACCTGCTTGCTGCCATTCCTGAGCAAGCTCTGTACTGGTGGTGCCCCAATCCCGCAGCTGAATCAACTTTAGGAGACGTTCCTGACGCTTGCTGGACTTTCTTGGGCGCCCTGAAGCCTTCTGCACAACAATTGAACCGCTCTCCTTGAAGTTCTTGATCCAATAAATTGTTGATTTAGGTGCAATCTTATTGGCAGCAATATCCTTGCCTTTGAAGCCCTTTTTGTGCAAAGCAATGATGATGACGTGTTTCCTTGAAGGTAACCATGGTTGACAGAGGAAGAACAATGATTCCAAGCACCACCCTCCTTTTGAAGCATCCAGTCTGTTATTCGAACTCAATCAGCATGACAGAGTGATCTCCAGCCTTGTCCTCGTCAACACTCACACCTGTGTTAATGAGAGAATCACTGACATGATGTCAGCTGGTCCTTTTGTGGCAGGGCTGAAATGCAGGGGAAATGTTTTTTGGGGGATTCAGTTCATTTGCATGGCAAAGAGGGACTATGCAATTAATTGCAATTCATCTGATCACTCTTCATAACATTCTGGAATATATGCAAATTGCCATCATACAAACTGAGGCAGCAGCCTTTGTGAAAATTAATATTTGTGTCATTCTCAAAACTTTTGGGAACATGAAATAGGAATTTTAAGAATGGTCCGTGGGGATCTAAAGAATAATCCTGTCATATTGTTTATTATTTTGTGATGTCATTAAGGATCATATAACAACCTAACTAACTCTGAAAGTGTACGCATTCTATGTATCAACTTTACAACTGAATGTATAAAATATGATTAAATATGAGAATACTTTTGTGAAGGTAGCAATGTGATTTTAGCCTTCTAAATTAGATAATTGTTTTTCATATAATGTGCCCAGTCAGTAACCACACCCAAGTGAGCACAGACATTGTGTCGGCATAATGGAACGGCCCCTTTTTATCCGAGGATAAAAGCCTTGCTAACGAAATTTACATTAGACCAGCCGATGTATAGCGAGAGCTGAATGTTACAAACTCTAAGACCAAGCAGACTGACGGTGTGAGCCGGACGTTACGAATGGTTAAAGATGAGACCAGACAGCGTGGGGCGGTGGCTACACGGCTGAAAATGGTGACACCAGTACATTGCCGGGTTACTACTGGCGTGTAAAGTGGTCGGGAGCTGAACCCTAAATAATCAACCATTGAGACCAAAAGACGTTAGACCATGGTCCAAACGTTGAAATGGTTAGAAACTCTGAAGCTCTCAACCTCAACACGAGTGAATAAGATAAAGACTAGACCAGAGCATTCCCAGTCTGCAGCTGTGCATGTAAAAGAACTTTGACTAGAAGACACGAGGTGGGAAGAAAGAATCCCATCTCCGACAACCGTTGGTGCATCTGAAGTACCTATTCTAACAACCACTCCACTACCAGAGAAGCTCTACAAAGGACATTATGACCTCTGGTGAACAAACCAGAGCCTTATATCCATCGACAACTTCACCATAGGAGTCATCGAGTTCAACAGAAAGAGATGACGATCAAGGACAGCTACGCGTAAATCTATCAATTGCATTTGTTATCCGAATGAGAGGTGGTTCATGTGCAAAGTATTACTATTCCTTTGAGAAACAGACACTTCACAAGTCCTCAATAGAAAGAGAGGGAAAGGGAGAGACTAAGAGATTCAACTTATCGTTGTTACATTTGGAACCTACGCTCAAACTAGACACTACTGTACTTGTCCTCTTGCTCAGTTGTGCACCGAGGCCTCCCACTCCTATTTCTATTCTGGTTAGAGCCAGTTTACGCTGTTCTGTAAGGGAGTAGTACACAGTGTTGTACGAGATCTTCAGTTTCTTGGCAATTTCTCGCATGGAATAGCCTTCATTTCTCAGAACAAGAATATACTGACAGGTATAAGAAGAAAGGTCTTTGTTCCTGGCCATTTTGAGCCTGTAATCGAACCCACAAATGCCGATGCTCCAGATACTCAACTAGTCTAAAGAAGGCCAGTTTTATTGCTTCTTTAATCAGAACAACAGTTTTCACCTGTGCTAACATAATTGCAAAAGGGTCTTCTAATGATCAATTAGCCTTTTAAAATGATAAACTTGGATTAGCTAACACAACATGCCATTGAAACACAGGAGTGATGGTTGCTGCTGATAATTGGCCTTTGTACACCTATGTTGATATTCCATAAAAAAAATCTGCCGTTTCCAGCTACAATAGTCATTTAAAAGGACAAAGGAGGTTGTCAACCACAGATTAAAAGGCCATGGAGGAACTCATCCTGTGGACGAAGGAGGTTGTCAACCACAGATTAAAAGGCCATGGAGGAACTCATCCTGTGGACGAAGGAGGTTGTCAACCACAGATTAAAGGCCATGGAGGAACTCATCCTGTGGACGAAGGAGGTTGTCAACCACAGATTAAAAGGCCATGGAGGAACTCATCCTGTGGACGAAGGAGGTTGTCAACCACAGATTAAAGGCCATGGAGGAACTCATCCTGTGGACGAAGGAGGTTGTCAACCACAGATTAAAAGGCCATGGAGGAACTCATCCTGTGGACGAAGGAGGTTGTCAACCACAGATTAAAGGCCATGGAGGAACTCATCCTGTGGACGAAGGAGGTTGTCAACCAAAGATTAAAGGCGTTTTGGCCCATCAGTTTAATTGTTATGCTGTAAATGTTTTATTTTATGGTTGTAAGTGATAAAACGAACTAGCAAATATTTTACATTTAGGAATTCTGAGTAATTACTACTTCAGTAAGGATATACACTTTATTCAGTGACTTCAGGTATAGAAACTTTTGATGGTCTAATCAGATTGTTAAAAAAAAAAATGAATGAACTGCAATTACTAAATCATTCCAATAGATGGGAGCATAAGACCACAAATTAAATTTCAGAAGATCAGTTTTCTCCCTGGAAACACCACTCTCTTCACCCTCACAGAACAACTTTTTCCACACTGCTGACGCACAAGGAAGGACTGATGAAGAGAACTGCAAAATCAGTGGAAAACTAACTACAGATGACAGGGGAGCAACAATATAAATACTGCATGCAGTTAGGTGTAAATGTAGAATTCAATTGTGGTAGCAGATCTAAAAAAAATGAGCATTAGAAACATTAACAAACGGAATCATGATTGAAATCCTGACAATTGCTCGGAGATCTACTGCGTCGACCACTAGTCTAATGTATGATTTTTTTATATAATAATTTCAATTTATAAGTGACCAGGTCACAAGTAAAAAAGTAGGCCTGTTTTTGAAAGCCAAAAGAGTCTCAGACAAGAAGTTAATTCGTCCAGATGAGAGAAACATTCCCTGAACAGCCAGAGTTCAGAGGAGATGCATTGGGCACTTCTGCTCGTCTTCCCTCGCACTCTCTCGATACAGATGAAATAGATGGCGTTAGAAATGCACATTAAATTGTTAAACAAGAAGTTCAGTTTTACCATCAAAACGAAAGAGAGCCAAGAAGATTTAGATACACACAAAAACTAAAAACTAAAATGTCTAGACTTCAGATTCAACGTGACGAAAAGTCGTTTGGGCAACAACACCAGGGATGCAAACTGCTGAGGGCCTAAAAAGGTGACACTTTTTTTGTTGTTGCTTTTGTTGCACTGAAACATGCAAAAAAATCCCTGCTAGGGGGAAATGCAGATTTTAACTAATTAAATAACAAAGAATATGATCTACATAATCAGTCTGTGTGTGTAAAATAAAAAGTGGTTGATGTGTGAACCTAACTCACAGATAAAACATTTAAAGAAAGCAATCCGATGTTATTAGTTGCTTAGACTTTACTGCAAATGACACTCAAGTCTTAAGAAAAAACAATACACTAATATTGCAATTAGCCGCGACAGTCTTTATAATAGAACGCTTGTTACCATGACAGCCTTTATAATAGAACGCTTGTTACCATGACAGCCTTTATAATAGAACGCTTGTTACCACGACAGCCTTTATAATAGAACGCTTGTTACCATGACAGCCTTTATAATAGAACGCTTGTTACCACGACAGCCTTTATAATAGAACGCTTGTTACCATGACAGCCTTTATAATAGAACGCTTGTTACCACGACAGCCTTTATAATAGAACGCTTGTTACCATGACAGCCTTTATAATAGAACGCTTGTTACCACGACAGCCTTTATAATAGAACGCTTGTTACCATGACAGCCTTTAAAATAGAACGCTTGTTACCTTGACAGCCTTTATAATAGAACGCTTGTTACCATGACAGCCTTTATAATAGAACGCTGTGACCACACACACACACACACGTCTAAATATTGCACTTGGGGGAAAAAACATCTTAAAGTAGAAATAGAACGAAAAAAACAGGCATTCTATTTTTTGCTCTATTATCCACGAGTTTCCCGTGTCCCATGATGCCTTGCGCGAATTATGGGCATTATTTCCGGTTCGAAGTAAACAAACGGTTTCTTCATTCATTCATTCATTCATTCATGAAGAGCTTGCCAAACTAGTAATTATGTGTGGAACACAACCTGACGAAGATCAAAAAGGGTAATATTAGCCGACCTTTTCCCTCCATAATTGATGGTTTTATTTTTTATTTCACCTTTATATACCCAGGTAGGCCAGTTGAGAACAAGTTCTCATTTACAACTGCGACCTGGCCAAGATAAAGCAAAGCAGTTCGACACACACAACAACACTGAGTTACACATGGAATAAACAAATATAGTCAATAATACAGTAGAAAAAGTCTATATACAGTGTGTGCAAATGAGGTAAGATAAGGGAGGTAAGGCAGTTAGGAAAATTACGTGAAGAAGTGGCCTCGTATCACATACGGTAGCATATTTACTTACTTTGTTGAATCCGTAGCTTGCGATGGTAAGACGATGAGCAACTTAAAAAGTTAGGAGGCGTACCAATACCTACACAGTAACAAAGTTGGTTGGCTGTTATTGAAGGATGTTGGAGACGACCTTGTCTACCTAAAAGCAGACATAGAGCCGAGTCACAGCCTGCACGCATCTCATCACAAGGTGTGGGTACTAGCATCAACAGGTGTCATACAGACAGCAGATGCATCTCATCACAAGACGTGGGTACTAGCATCAACGACAGGTGTCATACAGACAGCAGACGCATCTCATCACAAGGTGTGGGTACTAGCATCAACAACAGGTGTCATACAGACAGCAGACGCATCTCATCACAAGACGTGGGTACTAGCATCAACGACAGGTGTCATACAGACAACAGAAGCATCTCATCACAAGGTGTGGGTACTAGCATCAACGGCAGGTGTCATACAGACAAAAGAAGCATCTCATCACAAGGTGTGGGTACTAGCATCAACAACAGGTGTCATACAGACAGCAGACGCATCTCATCACAAGACGTGGGTACTAGCATCAACGACAGGTGTCATACAGACAACAGAAGCATCTCATCACAAGGTGTGGGTACTAGCAACAACAACAGGTGTCATACAGACAGCAGACGCATCTCATCACAAGACGTGGGTACTAGCATCAACGACAGGTGTCATACAGACAACAGAAGCATCTCATCACAAGACGTGGGTACTAGCATCAACGACAGGTGTCATACAGACAGCAGACGCATCTCATCACAAGACGTGGGTACTAGCATCAACGACAGGTGTCATACAGACAACAGAAGCATCTCATCACAAGGTGTGGATACTAGCAAGGCCTGTCATACAGACAGCGGGTTGCTCATGTATTGCAGGGTCAGGACACTCTTGTAGTCATACTGCAGCAATTCTGTTGAAAGTCAGTAAAGTAATGAGCAAAAATGACATGAAAGTGCAGGACAATGGGTACTCCAGGAGAGGTTTGGGAAACACTGGGTTAGATAATAACAAAAAAATATTTTCTTCAATGTAGGTTGAGAGTGCAGTCAGGCAAGGCAAAACAGGAATGGCATGCACTGATGAGCAAAGTGGAACTCAGCTGTGAGGAAGAATGTAGGGCTGAGGAAGGCGACACACATACATTTTAAATACCACAGACCCCACCACACATATCCAAATCAAATCAAATTTTATTAGTCACATGCGCCGAATACAACAGGTGTAGGTAGACCTTACACTGAAATGCTGAATTTTAAAAAATACGGATAAGAATAAGAAATAAAAAAGTAACAAGAAATTAAAGAGCAGCAGTAAAATAACAATAGCGAGACTATATACAGGGGTACTGGTACAGAGTCAAAGTGGAGGCTATATACAGGGGGTACCGGTACAGAGTCAATGTGGAGGCTATATACAGGGGTACCGGTACAGAGTCAATGTGGAGGCTATATACAGGGTGTTACGGTACAGAGTCAATGTGGAGACTATATACAGGGGGGTACCGGTACAGAGTCAATGTGGAGACTATATACAGGGGGTACCGGTACAGAGTCAATGTGGAGGCTATATACAGGGGGTACCGGTACAGAGTCAATGTGGAGGCTATATACAGGGGGGTACCGGTACAGAGTCAATGTGGAGGCTATATACAGGGTGTTACGGTACAGAGTCAATGTGGAGACTATATACAGGGGGGTACCGGTACAGAGTCAATGTGGAGACTATATACAGGGGGTACCGGTACAGAGTCAATGTGGAGGCTATATACAGGGGGTACCGGTACAGAGTCAATGTGGAGGCTATATACAGGGTGTTACGGTACAGAGTCAATGTGGAGACTATATACAGGGGGGTACCGGTACAGAGTCAATGTGGAGACTATATACAGGGGGTACCGGTACAGAGTCAATGTGCGAGGGCACCGGTTAGTTGAGGTAATATGTACCTGTGGGTAGAGTTATTAAAGTGACTATTGTCGTGGAAATATTCAGTCAATCATATTTCTCAAATACCGGAGCCTGTGAGTTCAAATAGACTTTTATTACAACATAATAAAACCCGAGCTGGTTCATGAAAACAACTAGTTTTGGCACACACGTCTTATACATTATTCCTCCTTACGTCACACACACAGTAACTCCTCTTAATGACTCATCCCCTCTGGCATTTAGCCACCGTTATCTTATTGCCTTGCACTAATTTTAGTTTGGTTTCACTTTAGGGCATGGAAACTGTAGAGCTACAGCAATAGTTCAAAAATACAGGACTCGTTCTCGACTAAGACAGGTACATGCATGTAGGACCATAGCAACAGTCCATAGAAATAACCAGACATGTCATTCTGCTAGCTCCTCTGAAAGGAACACCCATGTTCTGGAAAAAGACACAAGAGGTGTAACCATAGAAACAGTACATATTAGGCCATAACACTGTTACAGAAATAACCAGTCACGTCCACTCCCCAGACAGGCGCATGTCTAATGGTGTCTAATGACCCAGACCCACATATAGAGTGCACTCATCTTGCAGACTATCCTGAAATGTATAATGGCCATATAGGTTCTGAAAAAGTCTCAATACTATGCATAGATGATAACAACAGAGAGTAGCAACGGTGTAAAAGAGTGGGAGGGGCAATGCAAATAGTCTGGGTAGCCATTTGATTAGGTGTTCAGGAGTCTTATGGCTTTGGGGGTAGAAGCTGTTTAGAAGCCTCTTGGACCTAGACTTGGTGCTCTGGTACCGCTTGCCATGCGGTAGCAGAGAGAACAGTCTATGACTTGGGTGGCTGGAGTCTTTGACAATTTTTAGGGCCTTCCTCTGACACCGCCTGATATACAGTGGGCTCCAAAATTACTGGCACCCCTGACTGGCAATGCACAAACAATTCTTTAAAAAATATAAACAATATAATTATAGAGATAAACTCAAAATACCAACGTGAGAAACACTGTACTTTATTAATGTTTCAATGGAAACAACCAAAATCATACAATTATTTAATACAAAATAAATTTAACCAAAATCAAGGTTTCATAATTATTGGCACTCCTCATTTAGTACTTAGTGCCACCACCTCTGGCAAGGATAACAGCATGGTCTCTTCCTGTAATGTTTGACTAGGTTAAGGAACACATTTGGAGGGATTTTGGACCATTCCTCTATGCAGATCCTTTCAAGATCCTTATCAACTGCCCTCTTCCACTCAATAGAGCTGCTGCACGGGAGCTTGGTCTTAATGAGTCGATGATAAGACGTTGGAAACAGCAGCGTGAGGAATTGACTGCAAAAAGACAACTAAAGCTTACTGCAAATGTTTTATTTTTTGTTACAAGCCGTGTTTCGTTAAAGCCTATTTATTTTTGTTACAAGCCGTGTTTCGTTAAAGCCTATTTATGTTTGTTACAAGCCGTGTTTCGTTAAAGCCTATTTATTTTTGTTACAAGTCGTGTTTCGTTAAAGCCTGTGGAAAGTTAATTTGTTTCAATGTACCGGTAAGCACCTGCGGCTTATAGACATGTGCGGCTTATTTATGTTCAAAATATTTGTATTTTTTTTAATTCAGTGGGTGCGGCTTATATTCAGGTGCGCTTAATAGTCCGGAAATTACGGTATTCATACTATTGGGAATTTTCCAGTACATATGTGCACATTATACATCTAAGCAGAATCAATACATATGTGTCTGGGCCATTAGGCTAAGGGAAACCAATAATCAATAGGTCATTAAGATAAGGGAAGCCATTACCTAGTCCTGTGAGGTTCATTAGATGTGCATTAGGAGCATAGGTTTGCATTACTAAAAGCACCATTTGACATGCACCTACATTAGGAGTGTGTGTGTCTGTTTCTTTTTGGATCATTGCTATGGATACGCCACCAAAATAATCTATGCCAAACAAGAAAATGGAAACCAAGATGAAATAAGTGCAAGGCAGATAATGGTGGCTAAATGCCCAAGGGGATGACCATTAACATAAAGAGGAGTGACTATGTGTGTGATGTAAGGATGAAAACTGTATAAAAGGAGTGTGCCGAGGCTGGAAAGGCAGTTGATCCATGGACCAGCTCGGCTTGTTACTTTGTAATAAAGTCTATTTGAATTCACAAGTTCCGGTATCTGAGAAATATTATTGAGCAAATATTTCTACGACAGAAATAGCGAGCTAGCCAGGAGTAGCTAGCCAGGCTACAAGGGACCAGTAAACGGTGGAAAACTCTGCGGCTGCAGACGGATCTTTCTGGACAAATTGCACAAATAGGTGGCCACGTAAAAGATAGGTAAGCTAAGTTCTTACTTATAGTTCAGGTTTGTGTGATTCGTTTCGAGAGCAGCAATAGAGACACCAAGTAGGTCTCTCCAAATTTAACGAACTAAAAGATATTGAGAGCTTTTGAATTCAATGAATGCATGCAAATGTGAACTTTTTTAGTGAATGCATGCAAACTAATAAAAGCTATGTTTTTGTGTGGGTTACAATAGCAAAGGTATAATGAAAATATAAGTGTGGCCGCTGCGGATTGAGAGTTGTGTGTTTCATCTGTTTTGGATGGTTCAGTTGAGTGGGTCTTATTCACCGGTCTTGTTCGGGTGGTTCATCTGACCAGTCTGTTTGCGTTAGGATTGTTGTCTGATTCAGTTTGGCCGGACTTGCTTGTTTAGACCTGTATGGGTTTGCGCAGAAACGCAACCCATTCATCTTATTCAATCAGTCCGTGTCAGGTGGGTCATTCAATTCATCCAGCTCGCTCAGTCACTCATCTGGGGTGGTTGTTCAATCTCATTTAAGTCATTTGTCTGCCCTGTTGACTGGTCTGTTCGATCCAGTTTGGAGTGGCAACTGTCCATCAGCAAAAAATTACCTATGGTTACCGCCTATTGTGTCGGGGAGGGGAATCAATAAGGGACTGCTCAAACTGGTAAAACTATGTATAAGACGGCTTTTCTGTGTCGAGAAAATGTATCAGAAAAGGGATGAATTTGCAGGTCGCTTAGGAAAGCATAAGAGGTGTGTGAAAGTGTGTGAAAGTTCTCTGCTGTTGGTGGGGAAGTTGTCGCGCACCTCTCCCGAATCATTGCTTAAGTGTGACCCGGTAGGGAGGACGCACCCAGTCCCGCACTAAAGGAGGGGAGTGTGAATGGTATATGAATAACCATTGAAGTAATAAAATACCAGAAGTTTGAACAGTCAGGATAAATAAAAAAAATACATGAACATTATAAAATAGTAATAAATGTCAAGACGACATCAGCGATTGCCTGGTAAGGCCATTAAAAACTGCATACTGTGCTGCAAGGTAGAATAATATAGAGTACAGAGAAACATAACAATTGAAGAAAACATGTACTCGAAAAGAGAAAACAATTATAAAAACCTAGAAACAGGGGTAATAACCAATAGACCGAGTGCAATTATCAGAGAAAAATAAGGTGGATATCAATACGAGGAAATAGGAGGGAATAGGGTGTGGTCAAGCCACCCAGGGCTTAACAGACCAGTAGGGAGAAATCTAAGAACAAGAGAAAGTGGTTTTAATAAAGTGAATAGCACAATAAAACGAAACTAGGGAGCAAAGGTATAAATATGAATATCACAGGAAGTTAAAGGAATTAAACAGAGAAAAAAAACCCGGAAACAAAAATATCAGTAGCGTTAGAACAGATAAGGAAGATAATAAATGAAAGAGCAGAAATGATAAAAATATGATAAAAAATCATTAGACTAATATTAAAGAAAATACTAGCAACTTCCCTCTCTACCCGTCTCTCAATCCCCCATCCCCTCGTGCTTTTCCCTCTTAAGGCTTTTCCTACATTTTTTTACACTGTCTCTGTTTTAGTTTTTAAGAATATAGCTACAGTAGTAATAATAATACATGGTTCGCTGGGCGAAAAAGAAAGTTTAAATATATAAGTCAACTGAGTGCATATCCATAATCACAGTAAACTGTTAAAATATAAAAAATAAAAAAATGTAGAATAATATAATAAACAAAACTATGACTGAATGTGCCTCCATGAAGAATCTCCTCCCCAATAGGTCCCTTCGCCCTCAATAGGACACCCCCAGCACCTCTACCATCCCTATCAACCTCCCCCACCCCCCACCCCTCAACAACAAAACACAATATTGATAATAACAATTGAAATTAAAATAAAAAATATTTATACACCAAGATGTATATATATATATACACACACACACACACACACAAAATAATATTCACAGGACACTCAACTTATCCCATCTCCTTTCCTACATCAGATATGCAGGTGACATTTCCACCTGGATGACAGCACATAATCAGCAAAACAGAGATGCTCTTCATCCGAGGGAATGCGTGCCCATTCTCAGATGTTAACATCATTTACATTCCAGCCCTAACCTGAACGTTCTGCTTCTTCCTCCACACCATCCAGCGATGCCCCCAACATGCTAAGTCAGAACCTTGTCAGCTCCAGATTGGACTACTTCAATTTACACCCTGCTGGAATCCCTGCATTCTCAGATAACCCTCCACTGATTAGCACCCTGGACGGGCTCCCTATTGCAGCTCACATTATGTTCAGGATTCTAATTCTAGCCTACAGGGCCAGAAAATGACCAGCTTCTTAATAATAACTCTTGCCCTGGATAAAGTGCTGTACTGTTGTTCTTTCTCTGTGATCTACAGTTGCCGCATTCTTAAAGTTGTCTTCTCTTTAAGGATTCAGTGGACAATCACCAAGACTGAATGAGTTGAGCTGCTGGCATCATAACTGCAAAGTCTCTTGATGTTTGTAAATGCTGATTCAATAACCACCTATTCAAAAAGCACTTTGATACTGATACTTTTGTACTAGGAATACACTTCTACCTGTTGCTCTATGTTTGTTGTGCTTTTACACTAGAAGTGAACAGGTTAGGTAGCAGTTTTCTACTTATCATATTGTATATAATAAATGTATACATGTTACAGTTTAGAATATGGTAGATTCCATCATGTAATACGACATCTACCATAACATGTATTTATGGTTTCAGCATATCCTGTACAAATTGATAACTTTAAAATAAATGTGATTTGCTAAAAAAAAGTACATTGATTCTCCCCTGATCCTCTTTAAATTCCCACCTGTCCTTATTTCTAAATTTAGTTAACCTCAAATGATACAACAGGTTTGGTTTGTCTTCTTAAATCATAAGATATGGTATTGTCTTGCCTCACAGATATCATGATATACAATAAAATACAGAATGAACTGATTTATTTTCCATCATTTTGTCTTGTCCAAAATCCAACATATACCACATACAGACACACTCATTCTTCTTATGACTATAAGGTGATATGGCTACACTGCTTATGAAAAACATACCGTATATTATCAGCATCACAGTTGTGAATTATAAATTACACAACTTGCATAAATGTCATAACATGGCAGATTATTAGAACACAGTTGATTTGATTTGAAAATTTTTCAGAAGAATGGATCCTGTAACCTATAATAACTTTGTCAATTACAAAAGCAATGGTGGCTATCCCGTGGGCTTGACCAAGGATGGAAGAAAAAAACATTCGGAAAAAGGCCATTCATTTTGTTGTTGGTGAGGCGAGACTTACAAGTACACTTTATCTGTTGATTATTCCGTTATTAATTGGTCTAAAACTATCAACCCGTTATCTACAATCATGAATATATTTATTATATCGTCTTATAGCAATTCGAAACCATCATTTACAGGGCCAAGTCTCATCGTTTACACCCTATGCCCTCAATCTTCCTCAGAGATCAGCCTTTTTGTAGCAATATCTTGTCAATTCGATGTTGTGTTAATTTGTAGTTTACAAAATGGCTTTGTGATGTTCAAGGTAAGATCTACTAGTGTTCAACTACCATCATTTAATTTAATATTGGGATTAATAATGCATCGTTTACACTCACCTGTGCATATGACAAAATAGCTTACTATCAAATCCAAACGCTGAGTGATTTATCTTAATGTCATAATTTCATAGATTATACTTTTATCAAAATATACTAGTATGGTTCAGGTTTTGAAACGGTGGCAGATAATTTGGCCATTTTGTCTTAGAATCAACAGTAGAGGTTTGAAGTAAGTAGGCCAACTTGTTGAATATTGTAGTCTTACTATATCAAACTTTTCATAAAATTAATGAGTGGAACAAATTCTTAATGAATACTTTTATCATGTTTAATAAAGTATCCACTGAATACTTTCGTGTTTACCTCACAGCTGATGAGCTATACTACAGCAGGTACAAAGACACCTCCCGTGCCTTCCGGACAAAGGTAGTCTGTGCTGCTGAGGAGGCCAACAACATCTTTGTTGAGTTCCATGCGAGCAGCATTGGGGCTCATTGTGGACTAAAAAAAGAGATGCAATCTCAAAAATATTTTATTGGCCAGGGATGTCTGGTGACATAGACAAATGGGTAATTATAAATCTAACATCCTGTTAACTAAATTAAACTGGCTATTCTATTCTGATACTTCTTATGAAAAAATATGCAGATGTTTTGTGTTTGTTTTAATAGTTGGCAATTGCTATTGAAACACTTTTGAAAACTATAGCTCTATCAGTCCTAATATTTTTCCTCCTTCAATCAGGTGTCACAATGTGTACCTTGTCAGACCAGCATGATATCTATAAAACAGGAGGTGGAGTACACTCCAATAGTGGTATGTGGCTTTACGATTACATTCCTGCATTTACAAAATGTAATGTATTTATTTTGAGAACATAAAGTCATAATGTTAACATTTTACATTTAGTGTACATTTGTTACTATGTTATTACGGGCAGCAGGTAGTCTAGTGGTTAGAACGTTGGGCCAGTAACCGAAAGGTTGCTAGATCGAATCCCAGAGCGGACAAGGTAAAAATCTGTCGTTCTGCCCCTGAACAAGGCAGTTAACCCATTGTTCCTAGGCCATCATTGTAAATAAGAATTTGTTCTTAACTGAAATAAAGGTTAAATAAAATTACATAACTTTAGCCTACCTGTCAAAACAACATTGCAGTTACACAGAAACAGCTATGTAATTGCAGGTTATAGGTGGATACACGGTATAGGACTGAGTATAATCTTATTGGAGCTGTTGTGCTTCACATTTATTCAAATTGGACATGGATAGTTTTCATGTGCACTTTCTTGTGTAATAGACTCAAACACTATTGTGGAGGTGTCAGGTTTCACGGTGGAAATGTGGGGATTGTGTGGGGATTGTGTGTGTGTGTAGACCCCCTGTCACTCTTCTGATTTATTGCCCTGGTTGCCTGGAGAGCCACTAAAGCCAGTTGTTTTTCTGTGTGTGTCTTAGCAAGTGTGATGTAGGTGACCCTAACCTAACAGATAAGTAATTAACCTAGCAATTCCATCTACAATGTTGTTACTACAGGTGTTGATATATACTCACAGCATAGCTAATACACACTGAATGTAAAGTGTGTTCAATGTTTCCTCAAAGTCACACAGCCATTTGAACTACTTGGGATGGACCTTATCGGCAAACTGACACAGACAGCGGACACCAGTATATCTGTGTTATGATTGACTACCTCACTAAATGGCCACAGGCATACCCCCTCCGCACAAAGTCTGCTAAGGAGGTCACAGACTGCATAATCAATTTTTTTGAGGCACCCAAACGTATACTTACAGACCAAGGGAAAGAGTTTGTCAATGAGGTAAATAGTAACTGTGTTATTTAATATCCTCAACTTTAATATTTGTTTAAATGTCTTTAGCTTTCTAAGAGTTTTTACCCCCTTTTATAATAAAAGATCAACACAAATGTCTGCAAGGCTCTGGCGATCCGAATAAGTCTCTGCTCACCATACCATCCTCAGACGAATGGATTGGCAGAAAGGGTGAACGGGACAATACAGAGGTGTAAGTAACATCTGTAGACTGATGTTATAACATATTTAACAGGCAGTAGTGGCTTTGAGTTCATCAATTGCAATGTTATAAAAACTTTCACATTCTAAGAATAACTTGTGTCATATAATTTTATATTCAATCATATTTTCAGATCCATCTCTAAATTAGTGGCCCAAAAACCAAAAGAGTGGGACAAGCACCTCGATGCCATAATGTTTGGTTTAAGAACCAATAATCAAATGACAACAAAATACTCCCCCTTCTACCTGATGTTCGGTAGAGAGGCTCGCTACCTGTCAGAGGTTGCAGAACATTACATAGTTGGTGTACATCATTTTACATTCTAGTTGATTTGAGAAGTGCAGACTGTATCTTTGTAAGATTAAATTAATATCAGAAATGTATGTTATAGATTGACAGCAGTGTCGAGGGGGTCTTAGCAGTGGAAGACTTAACAGAAGATATGCTGAAGCTCAATGAGGTTCTCCAGACTGCCATGGACAACACTGCTGATGTACTGGAAATCCCCCCCCCCAAAAAAGGCACAGTGCCAAAATTGAATCTGGGTGACAGAGTGTCAAAGTCGAAGCCAGCAGAGGAAAGGGGGCAAACTAGATCCGAACTATCTCGGCCCATATAGGATTCAAGGTCTTGAAGGGAAAAGCGCGGACTTGGAAGATGACAAGGGGTTTATCTTCCCTAAAATAAGGGTGGATCACCTAAGGCCTCATATAGAGGAGACTCCTCGGATCCCTCATAAAATAAAACTAGCAGCCTCCAGAAGCACCACACCAGCCTGCACCAGCGGCCTCCACCTCCACAACACCAGCAGCAGCTACTGATATAAACAAATGTATGTATGTAATCTTGTCAGGTTGATCCATGTATATATCTCAGTACACTTACAGGTACATTTTTCCTGGTGTTGCAGAGGCTTGGAGAGGAAAAGATGTATATGTGCTGTTGTCTAGAATCGGGCCATAAATCTTTTATCAGGATCTCCACAGAACTGGTCCAAATATGGAGCTGGAAAGTGAGGTAAGACTGTGTTGCACATACAATATATGTAAACACTGTATGTGTGTGATTAATCTGTGTATTTATAAGGAAAACCTAAATTGTTGTTTTTCCATGTAACAGATGTATCGTCATTGTCTTTTTTTTTCTCTCTCAGACCATCAATGCCTACATGTTCCATCTGGTGCGGAATTTTAATAGGCAGTCAACCGAGCAAGCCTTCTACATTGACACCTTTGAAATGACTGGCATTTGGGGGAGCAAGAAATCAAAACTTAAGGTTGGTTGGATTATTCTCATAATATCATAATATTATATAATATTTGACAGATATTGAACACAAGCAACTGTATCCTTGCTCTTTTAAATTTCAGACCGATCCAATGTACAAGTGCATTATTGGCATCAATGAACACGACCACTGGACTGATGGTAAGAGCCGCTAAGGCAGTAGTAAGAACTAAGAAATACATACATAATACAGTATATGGGTAATTATGCAACTACGGGAACTTCTATGTCCTCAGGGTTAATTTTGGGGATTTTATTTAAAAAAAAAAGTTTTTATTCTTTATGTTAAGTTCACACTACAATCACCCCATATTGTTTTCAACAACTTTCTATCAAGTATTTTAGCTTCTTTTCAGATGCATTTTATACCTCAATTCCACTGTTTTGCCCTTGTCCCTGACCCAGACCTTTGAGCTTCTACTATGTTTTTCTATGAGAAAACATGAATAATTACACATTATGTAATGTTATCTTCTAGAGAAAGAGTCAATTAAATAAAATCTATATCAATATTTATTGTGAGTATGCCCTTTATATTGTTATTTACAGAAAATATACTGGTCCTTTTGGTAGAGGTGTCAATTCCACCACTGAGGGCAAATTCCTCAATAATGAAGTTTTGTCAAGAGAATGTTAACTTAGTTACCATGATAACACATTGTGACACTGAAGCACATGGCTGCAGAGGACAGTTGTCCCAGATGTGATGTCCAGAAGTTGAAAAAAATGGGTAAATATATATATTATAGATATATACATTTTTTTTTTGGGGGGGGGGGTGGATCAGCTTAATATTGTGGAAATAATGTTGCTTCCATCACTGTAATTGCCTGCATCATTTCCAATCCCCCATATATTTTTGGGGTAAATATATATCCATATACATACACGCATGCATATATATACACATAAATACATACACATACCTATATAGACATACATATACACATATATACATACACATACCTATATAGACATACATACACACATATATACATACACATAACTATATAGACATACATATACACATATACATACACATACCTATATAGACATACATACATACACATACCTATATAGACATACATATACATATATATAAACCCTACCACCCTTCCCCCAATTAGAGTAAACTAATAAACAATAACACTTAGGCTTCTACCTTCAATTTATACATCTTATACACATTTTACAGACACAATCTATTTTACAATAGTTATATATTTTTTTTTTGTCCTTCCTCTATTTCTGATGTCCATCCAGTTTATATTTGTAACTGTGCTATTTCACAAAAGTTCTGAACTTATATTCATTTTACAGACCCCGTATGTTTTACATTGGTTATCTTGTTATTAGTCCCACCCTTCTGCTCCATTCAACCCCTCCCATCTATCTCTCAACACCATCCATTTTGGATTTCTATTTGCCATATATTTTTCAACTGTGCAGTGATGCTTTACAAAAGTATTGAACCTTTCTATTCTCATAGCTTCTACAGATTGTAAATTAAAAATAAAAAGTTTTGCTAAAATAATAATTTTTTTATTGATTGATTATGGCTTTTCAAATCACCCAGTATTGCTATCTGCAGCGTTAGTTCTAGGTAAATGTTGCAATTCTTCAGCCATTCCTGGACCTGTGACCAAAAACGAGCTACATATGGACAATACCAAAATAAATGATCTAATGACTGCCTCCTCACAGCAGAATCTGCAGAGCTGGGAAGATTGTATCCCCCATATATATATAACATTCTATTGTGGTTGCAAGAATTTTGTATAGTAATTTAAATTGAAAAAATGTGAAGTTTTGAATCCGGCGTTGTTTTGCGTATCAATTCATAAACCATGTGCCATGGAATGGGTACATCAAAAATCTCTTACCAACTATTTTGCAATTTATATGGCACAGCTGTCAGTTTTTTTTCCTTAAATGAAATTGGTATATGCTTTTATTTATCACACTTTTCTTTAACCATTGATGTTCTTTTTGGGTAGAGCAGACATTTCCATATGTCTGTGTTAGCTGTATGTGTGACATAACTCCACCAGTCCTATTTATGATATCATTCACTAAAGTATACCGTTTTTTTTAAATCAATTAGCATATTTGAGTTTAACCACAGTATTTGTTGTATAATTTGTACTGTCTTTTCAGGTGGATTAAACTGAAGTTGCAACCAACTTTCTAAGGCTTGTTTAAAAAAATTACGATATTTTGGAGATTATTTCCTTTTCAAACAACTGAAAGTGAGCAGTTGTAATCTTAATAAAGAGAAAAATACCCTTCTTGAACATAGGATGAGACATTCTTACCAATTTACTAGAGAACCAGTTTGGATTTAAGTATAACTTTTGTATGACTGATGCCTTTAACATTTTACATTTAGTGTACATTTGTTACTATGTTATTACGGGCAGCAGGTAGTCTAGTGGTTAGAACGTTGGGCCAGTAACCGAAAGGTTGCTAGATCGAATCCCAGAGCGGACAAGGCAAAAATCTGTCGTTCTGCCCCTGAACAAGGCAGTTAACCCATTGTTCCTAGGCCATCATTGTAACTAAGAATTTGTTCTTAACTGAAATAAAGGTTAAATAAAATTACATAACTTTAGCCTACCTGTCAAAACAACATTGCAGTTACACAGAAACAGCTATGCAATTGCAGGTTATAGGTGGATACACGGTATAGGACTGAGTATAATCTGATTGGTGCCATTGGGAGCTGTTGTGCTTCACATTTATTCAAATTGGACATGGATAGTTTTCCAGGCCTGGGGGCTAACAATCATGTGCACTTTCTTGTGTAATAGACTCAAACACTATTGTGGAGGTGTCAGGTTTCACGGTAGAAATGTGGGGATTGTGTGTGTGTGTCTAGACCTCTCCCCCTGTCACTCTTCTGATTTATTGCCCTGGTTGCCTGGAGAGCCACTAAAGCCAGTTGTTTTTCTGTGTGTGTCTTAGCAAGTGTGATGTAGGTGACCCTAACCTAACAGATAAGTAATTAACCTAGCAATTCCATCTACAATGTTGTTACTACAGGTGTTGATATATACTCACAGCACAGCTAATACACACTGAATGTAAAGTGTGTTCAATGTTTCCTCAAAGTCACACAGCCATTTGAACTACTTGGGATGGACCTTATCGGCAAACTGACACAGACAGCGGACACCAGTATAACTGTGTTATGATTGACTACCTCACTAAATGGCCACAGACATACCCCCTCCGCACGAAGTCTGCTAAGGAGGTCACAGACTGCATAATCAATTTTTTTCTATCAGTTTGAGGCACCCAAAAGTATACTTACAGACCAAGGGAAAGAGTTTGTCAATGAGGTAAATAGTAACTGTGTTACTTAATATCCTCAACTTTAATATTTGTTTAAATGTCTTTAGCTTTCTAAGAGTTTTTACCCCCTTTAATAATAAAAGATCAACACAAATGTCTGCTAGCCTCTGGCAATCCGAATAAGTCTCTGCTCACCATACCATCCTCAGACGAATGGATTGGTAGAAAGGGTGAACGGGACAATACAGAGGTATAAGTAACATCTGTAGACTGATGTTATAACATATTTAACAGGCAGTAGTGGCTTTGAGTTCATCAATTGCAATGTTATAAAAACTTTCACATTCTAAGAATAACTTGTGTCATATAATTTTATATTCAATCATATTTTCAGATCCATCTCTAAATTAGTGGCCCAAAAACCAAAAGAGTGGGACAAGCACCTCGATGCCATAATGTTTGGTTTAAGAACCAATAATCAAATGACAACAAAATACTCCCCCTTCTACCTGATGTTGAGTAGAAGGTGAGAGGTCTAATGCCTTAATATTTAATAATTTCTGCATTCCGAATTCATATTCGTTATATAAATAGGCCCTTTTAATTTTGTCTGGCTTGCCGTTCCAAATAAATTTGAATATTTTTGTTCATATAATTTAAAAAGCAGGTCACAAGGTGTAGCCAAAACCATAAGCAAATAGGTAAACTGTGATATGACTAAAGAGTTCATCAGGGTGATTTTTCCACAAATAGACAGGTATTTTCCTTTCCATGGTAGCAAGATCTTATGTATTTTTGCTAACTTTCTATAAAAATTTATTGGAGTGAGATTATTTATTTATTTTGGGATTTCTATACTGAGTATGTCCACATCTCTGTCAGACCATTTAATTGGTAAACTACATGGTAATGTACATTTTTTTGTGATCCAATACCTAATATAGTAAATTTATCATAATTTGATTTTAATCCAGAGAGGATAGCAAAAGTATCTAGATCCTCTATGAGGCCATGGAGAGATTCTAATTGTGGTTTTAAAAGAAAACATTAATCATCAGTGTACAATGACACCTTCCTTTTAAGCCACAGATTTCTAATCCCTTAATATTATTGTTTAATCTAATTTTAACAGCTAACGTTTCAATGGCAATAATAAATAGATATGCCGATAGTGGACAACCTTGATTTACTCCTCTAGATAGTTTAAAACTTTCTGAGATGTAGCCATTATTTACTATTTTTACACCTAGGGTTACTATACATAATTTTAACCCATTTTATAAGAGATTCCCCAAAATTAAAATATTCTAGGCATTTATATATAAACTCCAGTCATACTTTATCAAAAGCCTTTTCAAAATCAGCTATGAAAACCAGGCCTGGTGTCCCCAATATAGGTAAATGTTGCTTGTGTAGAGAATATTTTTGTCAGTCATTGCCAAATTTGTGGTAGAATTTAGATGTTTTAAATATACTTGATGTATTTAGTGTAAACCATATGCTAGCTGTAATACTGGTCAAAGCATGCTAAGCAGTTCATAATTTTTCTCCAAAAACAGCAGAAGCGTCATTTCCATCACAAACTTAACTGTGATGGAAATGACAAAAATCCATTATGTTATTATTATAATTTTTTTTTAATTTAGGCTTATTTACTATTTATCATGTTTTAAATTACTTTAATCTAGAAAATGCTCCAAGGTGTGCACAATCGGAAAACTTAAGTAGTATTTTTCTTGGTTTTTAGAAGATGCCACATAAAACAGCAGTCACAGACAGAAACAAAATAAAAAATGATCCTATACGATACCAGGAACATCTGCAAAAAGACAGGGAGAGATACTGGAAGAAAAAAGAGAAGGGAGAAGTGAAATCTATCTCTGAGTTTACAAAGCGAGAACAAAGAAACAAGAGATGGCAATGGAAATGCAAATAAACGGAATAGAAGACAGACTTTAAAGAGAACAGTTGCAATGGAGACCTACCCATCAGGCACCACAACACCTCAGTCACCAGATGACTTGCAGCCAGAACATGAGGCCATCATACCTGCCCCTAACATACCTGCCCCTAACTTACCTGCCCCTGATGCACACCCTGATACCCCTTCCTCATCATCTGCAACAGGAATGAGAAGTCTAATACTTGCTGGAAGGAAAAAGGTTGGAAGAGGTCGCTCAAAAACATAGAGATCTTTGCATGACAAATGTCAAACTTAATAAAGCTTAACGGAAAACTGTGAAATACAAAAAAAGGTATGATCAACTGATGAAGAAAACGGATAGACAAGATTCCCAAAAGACAAAACAGAAAATGAAGGGAAATCTGAAGAACTAGAGAAGGATTTTATTGTTTCAAAATGCCATCATTGCAGAGTTGAAGTAAAAGTGTCAAAAAATGCGCAGTACCAAGGACAAACAAGTGGCTTCAAAAATGCTCAGAGGCAACATCTTGAGAAAGTATGGCCTGGTCAAAGCTGCAAACAGAGAATTTGCATTTTCAACAAAAGCAATGAGGGCAAATGAAAACAGGCTAACAAGTCTTCAATACTCCAGGAAAAAGCAGTGTATTAGAATTAGCACAGCCACAGAAGAGAAAATCACTAGATTCTATGAACGTGATGTCAACAGTAGAGCAACAACTGGGAAAAGGACACACTGATGAGGAACAAGAAAAAAAAGCAGAGGCACTTCTTGAATGGCACAATTGAGAACCTTTATCAGGATTTTAATAGGGAATATTCAGAGATTAAAATGTCCTACTATGAATTCTTTAAAATACGTAGTTTTGGGTTTACAAGCCAACAGTCCAGGATAGGGACACATGCCTCTGCAAAACCAACGCCAACCTCCAGTTCATGGTGGACAGACTACAGCATCACAAAGTGATCAGCTGCAGCAACAATCAAACCTTATTGAGTCTTTGTGCTGTGAGAACCTGAAGAAAGAGTGCATGTACACAGAGTTCTCCCTATGCCAAGCCAAAGAGCTTAAAACATCTGACTTTGATTCTGGTGAGCAGACATGGTGGTTTGAGTGGAAAAACAAAGCTGAAGAGAGAGAGAGAGAAGGAAAAACAAAGAGGGAAACATGGAGAAGTTCACTGTATATTTGACAGTATAAGAAAAAGGTCTGTGGCACAATGCATATTCTACTGCAGGACTTCTTCAAAGGATTGAAAGAGAAGTTGGGGAAACACATGTACAACATTCGACACCAATACTCCAAACTGAGAGAATTAAAAGAGAATCTGCGGAAAGATGAGATCATCGTGCAAATTGACTTTGCAGAGAACCCAGGGGCGCAACTTTCACTGGGGACGGGAGGGGGGACATGTCCCCCTCACATTCTGAAATTGCATTTTTGTCCCCTCATTTGAATGTGATATCATTTGAATGTGATACAAAATGAGGCAACGATGTGCTTTAGGACCATGCAGACACCTCCAAGCAGTCGGGTAGGCTGTGTTTATCCGACTGAATAAAAAAAAATTAAATACAATTTCCCCCCCACTTCTAAAACCAAAGTTGTGCCACTGAGAGAACTACCTGTGTAAATACATCAGTGAAATTCAGGCAGTTCACTTTGGTGATTCTCACATGCAGGTGACCCTCCACACCTGTGTTGGACATGCTACAAATGATACCGTTTCACTTTGCTCACTAAGCTCTTCTATGCAGATGACCCCTCTGCAATCTGGGCTCATCTCTCAAAAACACTGGCCTTGAGCTCTGCCCACTTTTGGAATCTTACTTTTTCTTAAATTAATTAAAATGTTCGACAATGGTTGTTCAAAATTTTTGCACTAAAACATTATTTCCATACGTTTTTTGTTACATAGAAGTCATTTCCACCACACTCATATTTTTAGGTAAGTTAGTATATTATGTATCATTTACATTGATTTATTTGTTTTAGATAGAGAAATCATATGGTTGTTATCATAATCTCACAAAGGTTGGGTGGAAATATATATTTTTTTTATGATAAATAAATATTTTCAGCTGTCGCAAGTTTATATATTCAGGTGTTGTGTTGAAATATTAATTTCAGGAAAACCTTAAAAAGCACTTAAAATAATATTCAATGCAAGTTAATGTACAAATATATAAGATACAAATGCAAAGCACCCCCACAACATGATGCTGCCACCCCTGTGCTTCACGGTTGTGATGTGTTCTTCGGCTTGCAAGGCTCACATATTTTCCTCCAAACACAATGAGGGTCATTATGGCCAAACAGTTCTATTTTTCTTTCATCAGAGCAGAGGACATTTCTCAAAAAAGTATGATTTTTGTCCCCATGTACAGTTGCAAACCAAAGTCTGGCATTTTTATGGCGGTTTTGGAGCAGTGGCTTCCTCCTTGCCGAGCAGCCTATCAGGTTATGTCGATATAGGACTCGTTTGACTGTGGATATAGACACTTTTGTACCTGCTTCCTCCAGCATCTTCACAAGGTCCTTTGCTGTTGTTCTGTGATTGATTTGCACTTTTCGCACCAAAGTACGTTCATTTCTAGGAGACAGAACGCGTCTCCTTCCTGAGCGGTATGATGGCTGCGTGGTCCCATGGTGTTTATACTTGCGTACTATTGTTTGTACAGATGAACGTGGTACCTTCAGGCATTTGGAAATTGCTCCCAATGATAAACCAGACTTGGAGGTCTACAATTATTTTCTCAGGTCTTGGCTGATTTCTTTTGATTTTCCCATGATGTCAAGCAAAGAGGCACTGAGTTTGAAGGTAGGCCTTGAAATACATCCACAGGTACACCTCCAGTTGACTCAAACAATGTCAATTAGCCTATCAGAAGCTTCTAAAGCCATGACATAATTTTCTGGAATTTTACAAGCTGTTTAAAGGCACAGTTACTTAGTGTATGTAAACTTCTGACCCACTGGAATTGTGATACAGTGAATTATAAGTGAAATAATCTGTCAGTAAACAAGTGTTGGAAAAAGTACTTGTGTCATGCACAAAAGTAGATGTCCTAACAGACTTGCCAAAACTATAGTTTGTTAACAACAAATTTGTGGAGTGGTTGAAAAACAAGTTTTAATGACTCCAACCTAAGTGTATGCAAACTTAAGACTTGAACTGTATGTGTAATATTAAACAGAGGGAATAACATGTAGGCAAACAAACATTTCAGAACAACTACTAATCGAAAACTGCAGACATTACTAGTGCCTCCCCGAGATCAAACCGACATAACATTTTTTAACGAAACGCAGCCTAAAGTGATCAGAAATCTCAACTAGAAATCACAAGAGATCTCTTCACAGTCCCCAAGTCCAGAACAGACTATGGGAGGCACACAGTACTACATTGAGCCATGACAACATGGATCTCTATTCCACATCAAGTAACTAACGCAAGCAGTAACATTAGATTGAAAAAAAACGGGATTAAAAAAACACCTTATGGAACAGCGGGGATTGTGAAGCAACACAAACAATGGCACAGACACACACACGATAACATATGCACTATACATGCACATGGATTTAGTAATGTAGTTATGTGGTAGTGGTGGAGTAGTGGCCTGAGGGAACACAGTGTGTTGTGAAGTCTGTGAATGTATTGTGATGTTTTAAAATTGTATAAACTGCCTTAATTTTGCTGGACCCCAGGAAGAGTCAAAGCAGCAGCTAATAGGGATCCATAATAAATACAACTTCAAATACAAAACTAGCAAGCAAGTCACATACAAAACTAGCAAGCAAGTCAAATACAAAACGAGCAAGCAAGTCAATTACAAAACTAGCAAGCAAGTCGCAGCAATGAAGAACTGAGTGCGTGCACATTCACGTGAAGGGGGGGATTCTGGCAGGGGGAGATTTGTCACAACACCGGCAGTACTGCTTAGTTGATCAATTTAAATGCAAGACTGTTTATGAATAATACAAGTTTCCAGAAAGTTATGTATTGTTATCCCGTATTTGCTGTATTGTTCATCTGTGACCGTCCGTGTGTGAACGTCATTGCTTATAGCATTTAAAGTTTATTCGATCAGATTTGATGCCAAAGCGAGCTAGGTAAAAGGCATCGAGCAGCTCTGTCTTCTCGCGGAAGTAGCCAACTCTTCACACGGAACCCAAACCGGCTGCGCGCGCGTGATACATTTATTTTGTCCCCCCACACCAAACGCGATCACGACACGCAGGTTAAAATATCAAAACAAACTCTGAACCAATTATATTAATTTGGGGACAGGTCGAAAAGCATTAATCATTTATGGTAATTTAGCTAGTTGGCTTGCACTTGCTAGCTAATTTGTCCTATTTAGCTAGCTTGCTGTTGCTAGCTCATTTGTCCTGGGATATAAACATTGAGTTGTTATTTTACCTGAAATGCACAAGGTCCTCTACTCCGCCAATTAATCCACACATACAACAGTCAACCGAATCGTTTCTAGTCATCTCTCTTCCTTCAAGGCATTTTCTTCTCTTGACTTTATATTGCGATTGGCAACTTTCATAAATTAGGTGCATTACCACCACTGACCTCCTTCCGTCTTTCAATCACCCACGTGGGTATAACCAATGAGGAGATGGGTACCTGCTTCTATAAACCAATGAGGAGATGGGAGAGGCAGGACTTGCAGCGCGATCTGCGTCAGAAATAGAACTGATTTCTATTTTAGCCCTTGGCAACGCAGATGCTCGTTGGGCGCGCGCAAGCAATGTGCGTGCAATAATTCATTTCTAAATGTATTTTGCAACGCTCGTGCACGCGACGCAAGCGGGGTGGTTAGCCTGTCAGCCTCACAGGAAAAACACCTGCGTGCGCTTTCTTCCCCTGACCCTTTCGACATAGCTACCTAACGCAAGAGGAATGACTGAAACATCATTTTAACAGCCTATTTTGAATTACTATGATGATTCATGTTTATTATTACCTATTTTCATTTTCATGTTTTGAACGATTATCAAAAATCCTGAATTCAGTCACCTCTGGTCGCCAAAAACGTATTAACCAGCATCGACCGCTCTGCCTTCTCGCAAAAGTAGCCAACTCAACAATCCCCACCAAAAGCTTGTGCAGTCAGCTGCAGCGAGCACTTTCAGACTAACTACTGGCTAGCCATTGCAGATAGTAAAGTAGGATGAATGATTCATCCTACTTTACTATCAACTGGTCAGCTGTATCAGGCAGCTTTAGATGTGAGTGTAAACAAATGTATTCGCTAGAAATCCATCTGATTGATGAGGTTGAGAAAACGGCATTAACTAGTTCGCTATCTTGAAACTGCTGGTGGAAAGCTAGCGATTATTAATTCCCACCATCGGTCTTGAATCGAGTTCACCTTAGCCTAGCTAAGTTGACTTTAGCTAGGTTTCTAGAAAATAACTAAGTATATAACACACACACACAACCAGTCAAAAGTTTGGACACACCTACTCATTCCAGGGTTCTTCTTTATTTTTACTATTTTCTACATTGTCGAAAAAAGTGACGACGTCAAAACAATTTTTTTTTTTAAATGGACTCATGTAGTAACCAAAAAAGTGTTAAACAAATCAAAATATATTTTTCAGAGTAGCCTCCCTTTGCCTTGATGCCAGCTTTGCACACTCTTGGCATTCTCTCAACGAGTTAAGGCAGAAAGGTTTTAAATCATTTTGTCTGGAAAGCGACCGGAGCATTCGGAGCGACCGACAAAGTTACCATTTTGGATCAAATCACATGAAGGTACTCAGACATCATTAAGATGCCTGTGAGATACTCTTTCGTTAAGAATAATGGTTAGCAAGTCTCTCGTAAATGTTTGATAAGTTTAAATTTCCGCTCCCGGTCAGGTTTACCCTAAAAATCTGATCATTCGATGCGACCTCTAAAAACAAATACATATATTTTAATTCTGAATAGCGTATAATTTATTTCGATACTCAAAACGTGATGTCACATGGGTGCATAAGCAGTTGCCTCAAACATGTTTGTGAGAGAAGTCATGCATACGGTGTAACCAAAATGATAATTCGGAGTCCAGTTGCACCATTTGACTAAACAGTTGTACTGAATGATGTCAATATTTTTTTGTACACACAACTACGTAATATTATCACCTTTTAAGTAAAAACACACGTTTTTGTAGGATAAATGTGTTTTATGTATGTTTTTTTCTATTGTGGTGCACATCAAGCAGCTAATACTGAAAATAAGTTTGCGTAAATAATTACTATCCTATGTATTCGGAAAGTATTGAGACCCCTTGACTTTTTCCACATTTTATTACGTTACAGCCTTATTCTAACGGATTAAATTAAACATTTTCCTAATCAATCAACTCACAATACCCCATACTGACAAAGCGAAAACAGGTTTTTAGAATTGTAATTGTAAAAATAAAAACAGAAATACCTTATTTACATAAGTATTCATAAACTTTGCTATGAATTGTATTTCCATTTATCATCCTTGAGTCACCTCGTACAAGTACTTGGGAGTATGGCTAGACGGTACACTGTCTTTCTCTCAGCGCATATCAAAGCTGCAGGCTAAAGTTAAATCTACACTTGGTTTCCTCTATCGTAATCGCTCCTCATTCACCCCAGCTGCCAAACTACAGTTTTGTTATAGTCAGTTGCGAAGACCGCCCCTTTGTAGGCCAGGTGCTGAAGGTTATTGGGGAGGAAGTGCAGATCACTTGTATGCAGCAGCATGGAGTGATGGAGTGAGGAATGTTTTTGTCTGGCCCTCTGTGCAAGACAGTACCTTTTACTATCAGCTCAACAGCATCTCGGCTATCCGACACATACTAGGATGCTTACGTGTCACACTAGTGCAACAACATCAAACACAGTTTTAAGAATGCAAGTTTGCAATGTTCTGCACAAACTTAAATCACATCTGTTGTTTTAATATTAGAATTAGAAAAACTTTATGATCCATGCAATGTGGAGATTTAATTTTTAAAATTTCACATGAACATTTTACTTTTTCTTAAAATTAATGTGATGTAGACTAACAGTTTATGCATTTTATATTTTAATGTTGAATTACTGTATTTCAATAACTACTATTTATTTATTACAATGTTTGTTAACACGGTTTGAAAAAAATCATCCTAATGCATCATTTTAATCTTGTTTTTACAAGTTCACTGCTATTTCCATGATGAAATGTTTCAGCGTGATAATCATTACAGTATTTTATTAAGCATTAAAAAGGCATTATTGTTGTTGAATAAGAAACCATGTTTACTCTTATTGTGTGTGTGTGTGTGTGTGTGTGTGTGTCTGTGTGTGTGTGTGTGTGTGTGTGTGTTTGATAAAGAGGGAAACGGATAGATCTGCCCCAAAAAATGGCACCTTAACAACGTAGTGCGACCAGCAATGATCATTTGGTATAACCAGTGATTTTAATGTTAAACAATTCAATGATGTTATCGTCTCAAAAATGCAGAGAGAAGCTCAGTCTATGAGAGGAAAATTAATTGTAGTCGGGTCATTGAAAATGAGGTGTCGTCCAGTGAAAAGTTTAAAAGTGATAAAACAATACTGTAACATAACTTCTTTAATGTTGAATATTTGAGACAATGTATGTATTCATATTTTACTCTCCTTTACTTGAAATAATGGTCAGAAAATATATATTTTTTTAATTCATTGTCACACCAAATGACTTTTTTTAGCATGTCAATTTAACAATCGCATAATTAATTTAACAATTGTTTGGCAACAAAATCTTGAAAGTGCATAGGTAACACTCAACTTCACATAAGGGTTTCAAATTAAATTGTTTCCCCTTTTCAATTTTTTTCACTTTTGAAAACCTTATAAGTCATTGACCCATATGCAGTATATATTAGCCAGTAAGCCAGACAGCTAATGTTAGTTATTTTAACCTGCTAGTTAGCCTAGCCAACTAACCAGGGTGAACATAGCACATTTTTTGCACAGGCAGGAACCCACAGTATACACATATAATAGAGGAGAGGCCTTCAGAGGGACTAGGCAGTTTCACTGGCCGAGGGACAGTCAGCTAATCCAATAGTGACATAGTGAGGGGAATCCACATTCAATTTACCTGGTTTATCTTCATCACTGCTGACACTTGCGATGTACCGGTAGATCGGTAGGAAACAGAGGTTGCAGGCTACACATTCATGCTCAGCACAGCACCTGGTTTCAGTCGGAGTCTCATTCCGAATCCTAACATCGGAACGCCTCCGGGGTGAAATGAGCACTGCATACTGTAGATGTGCGTGTGGTTCCCTTGCTCCAATCCGCTTGCTTCAACCGAACAAATGGGTCCCACTTCAAAGCTAGTGTAACGTTTTTGGGCCACAAATGAGTCTTAACCCTGTCCTTGTGGGTATTACTACACTAGCGACGGACTACGGAAAACTACTACACTCGCTCGCTTGACTACCATTACCAAATGCCCAGAAGAAGAGGATGCAGTTTTTCACAATTAATTTATGTTTTCTTCTTTTGAGGATGTAGATAGTAGCTCACCAACGCCAACACAAATCTGTGGTTGTAATTTTCAACATAGCAAATGGCAGCATACTAATTGCCAACATCAATGCTTGCTGAAGTATCCTTAATAGGGAGCTAGCATTACCTCTAAAGGAACCAAAAACATACGATCTGAGCCGTATGCCTTGCAGCTTGAGCCGGACTCTGCGCCTGACTTTACAACGGTTGTTGTGAGAGTCAGTCAGTTGATTAACAGTCAAGGCCAGCCGGAGAAGATATCAAAATGTTTAACATAGGTAATTGTAGCTATTGTATTTTGTCAAAGTCGCTAAGTAGTTTGTGACATTGTAGCTAGCTTGATTTCTGGACTGATAATGGCTGTTGTCAAAATTTCGACATTAATTTCAGCTAACGTTAACGTTAGCTAGGTATATGTTAGAGCAGAGGTAGCTAGTTAAGTCAATATGTTTAGGGTCTAGTCTGTGACATTACGTAGCTAATTGAGCTTGCTAGTGATTCTGCCTAGAAGGCCAGCATACCAGGGGGCGCCTCTTCACTGTTGACATGGAGACTGGTGTTTTGCCCGGTACTATTTAATGAAGCTGCCAGTTGAGGACTTGTGAGGCATCTGTTTCTCAAACTATAAACTCTAATGTACTTGTCCTCTTGCTCAATTGTACACCGGGGCCTCCCACTCCACTTTCTATTCTGGTTAGAGCCAGTTTGCGCTGTTCTGTGAAGGGAGTAATACACAGCATTGTACGAGTTCTTCAGTTTCTTGGCAATTTCTCGCATGGAATATTTCTCACAACAAGAATAGACTGACGAGTTTCAGAAGAAAGTTATTTGTTTCTGGCCATTTTGAGCCTTTAATTGAACCCACAAATGCTGATGCTCCAGATACTCAACTAGTCTAAAGAAGGACAGTTTTATTGCTTCTTTAAATCAGCACAACAATTTTCAGCTGTGCTAACATAATTGAAACATAATTGAAAAAGGGTTTTCTAATGATCGATTAGCCTTTTAAAATGATAAACTTGGATTAGCTAACATAACGTGCCATTGGAACACAGGAGTGATGGTTGCTGACAATGGGCCTCTGTACGCCTATGCAGATATTTCATGTAAAAATATTTTAGAAAAATCAGCCGTTTCTAGCTACAGTAGTCATTTATAACATTAACAATGTCTCCACTGTATTTCTGATTAATTTGATGTTATTTTAATGGACAAAAAATGTCCTTGTTTTTGAAAGAAAAGCACATTTCTAAGTGACCCCAAACTTTTGAATGGTAGTGTCTCTTGATCTGTTTGATTCAGTGTTGAAATTGTGTTGATATGCTTCCAATTTGAGGTCTGGATTGGGATTCTTAGGATTTTAGTGGTGTCAAAATCTGACTAATCTGTTATTCAAAGGCGCTGTCAAGAGAAACACTTTCACATCCAAGTCTACAGATGGAGAAGTTTGTTGAAAGGTGGCTGGCTGTAGCTTGCAACAAACAGACGGAGGCAGAAAGGAGAGGACCGAACACAGCAAGGATAGGGCGGATAGACCCAGAGGGACTGATTTATTTAAACACTGTACATTATATGGAAATAATGGATGACTTTGTACTGCCCGAGTTTATTAATTCCAGATAATGTACAGAGCGGAGGCGTTTATTCCGCTTATTTACTGGTGAAAATTACTTGTTTTCAGTGAGATTTTAATTTTGATAAGTATATTTGGACTAATTTCATCCTTCCACTAAACCAGATTGTTAGGTTGCTAAAGAAGCTGACTTGTTGTTTATTCTATTGGTTTGACCCGGGCCAGCAGTTGTAGATCTGGCATGCCGGAATCAGGCCAGATGTGGGCCAGACATTTGTGCTACCTGGGCTTTGACACAATTTTAATTGCCTGAGATGGAATTTGTTACCGGATACAGTGGCTAACGAAAGTATTCACCCCCTTGGCATTTTTCCTATTTTGTTGCCTTACAACCTGGAATTAAACATTTATTTTTGGGGGGTTTGTACCATTTGATTTACACAACATGCTACCACTTTGAAGACGCAAGGTAAATAATAAAAAAAGTGAAACAAATAAGAAATAAGACATAAAAAATGACTTCAACATGCAAACTATTCACCCCGACCCCCAAAGTGTATACTTTGTAGAGCCACCTTTTGCAGCAATAACAGCTGCAAGTCTCTTGGGGTACGTACGATGGGTTCTGCTGGTGTACAGCAATCTTTAAGTAATACCACAGATTCTCTATTGGATTGAGGTCTGGGCTTTGCCTAGGCCATTCCAAGACATTTAAATGTTTCTACTTAAACCAGTTGAGTGTTGTTTTAGCAGTATGCTTCGGGTCATTGTCCTGCTGGAAGGTGAACCTCCGTCCCAGTCTCAAATCTCTGGAAGAATGAAACAGGTTTCCCTCAAGAATTTCCTTGTATTTAACGCCATCCATCATTTCTTCAATTCTGAGCAGTTTCCCAGTCCCTGTCGATGAAAAACATCCCCACAGCATGATGCTGCCACCACCATGCTTCACTGTGGGGATGCTGTTCTTGGGGTGATGGGAAGTGTTGGGTTTGCGCCAGACAAAGGTTTTTCATTGAAAAAGCTACATTTTAGTCTCATCTGACCAGAATACCTTCTTCCATATGTTTGGGGAGTCCCCCAACTGCCTTTTATTTTTTTCTTTAAACAATGGCTTTTTTTCTGGCCATTCCGTAAAGCCCAGCTCTGTGGAGTGTACGGCTTAAAGAGGTCCTATGGACAGATACTCCAGTCTCTGCTGTGGAGCTTTGCACGTCCTTCAGGGTTATATTTGGTATTTTTGTTGCTTCTCTGATTAATGCCCTCCTTGCCTGGTCCGTGAGTTTTGGTGGGCGGCCCTCTCTTGATAGGGGTGCCATATTCTTTCCAATTTGTAATAATGGATTTAATGGTGCTCCGTGGGATGTTCAAAGTTTCAGATATTTTTTTATTACCCAACCCTGATCTGTATTTATCCAAAACTTTGTCCCTGACCTGTTTGGAGAGCTCCTTGGTCTTCATGGTGCCTCATTTTGGTGGTGCCCTTTGCTTAGTGGTGTTGCAGACTCTGTTGAAGTCAGAAGTTTACATACACCTTAGCCAAATACATTTAAACTCAGTTTTTCACAATTCCTGACATTTAATCCTAGTAAAAATTCCCTGTCTTAGGTCAGTTAGGATCACCACTTTATTTTAAGAATGTGAAATGTCAGAATAATAGTAGAGAGAATGATCTATTTCAGCTTGTATTTTTTTCATCACATTCCCAGTGGGTCAGAAGTTTACATACACTCCTTTAGTATTTGGTAGCATTGGTTTTAAATTGTTTAACTTGGGTCAAACGTTTTGGGTAGCCTTCCACAAGTTTCCCACAATACATTGGGTGAATTTTGGCCCATTCTTCCTGACAGAGATGGTGTAACTGAGTCAGGTTTGTAGGCCTCCTTGCTCGCACACACTTTTTCAGTTCTGCCCACACATTTTCTATAGGATTGAGGTCAGGGCTTTGTGATGGCAACTTAAATACCTTAACTTTGTTGTCCTTAAGCCATAACTTTGGAAGTATGCTTGGGGTCATTGTCCATTTGGAAGACACATTTGCCTCCAAGCTTTAACTTCCTGACTGATGTCTTGAGATGTTGCTTCAATATATCCACATCATTTTCCTTTCTCGTGATGCCATCTATTTTGTGAAGTGCACCAGTCCCTCCTGCAGCAAAGCACCCCCACAACATGATGCTGTCACCCCCGTGCTTCACAGTTGGGATGGTGTTCTTTGGCTTGCAAGCCTCCCCCCTTTTCCTCCAAATATAACAATGGTCATTATGGCCAAACAGTTCTATTTTTGTTTCATCAGACCAGAGGGCATTTCTCCAAAAAGTACAATCTTTGTCCCCATGTGCAGTTGCAAACCGTAGTCTGGCATTTTTATGCCGATTTTGGAGCAGTGGCTTCTTCCTTGCTGAGCGGCCTTTCAGGTTATGTCGATATAGGACTTGTTTTACTGTGGATATAGATACTTTTGTACCTGTTTCCTCCAGCCTCTTCACAAGGTCCTTTGCTGTTGTTCTGGGATTGATATGCACTTTTCACACCAAACTACGTTCATCTCTAGGAGACAGAACGCGTCTCCTTCCTGAGCGGTATGACGGCTACGTGATCCCATGGTGTTTATACTTGCGTACTTTAGTTTGTACATATGAACGTGGTACCTTCAGGCGTTTGGAAATTGCTCCCAAGGATGAACCACACTTGTGGAGGTCTACAATTTTTTTCTTAGGTCTTGGCTGATTTCTTTTGATTTTCCCATGATGTCAAGCAAAGAGGCACTGAGTTTGAAGGTAGGCCTTGAAATACATCCACAGGTACACCTCCAATTGACGCAAATGTTTAATTACCCTATCAGACGTTTCTAAAGCCATGATATAATTTTCTGGAATTTTCCAAGCTGTTTAAAGCCACAGTCAACTTAGCGTATGTAAACTTCTGACCCACTGGAATTGTGATACAGTGAATTATAAGTGAAATAATCTGTCTGTAAACAACTGTTGGAAAAAGTACTTGTGTCATGCACAAAGTAGATGTCCTAACCGACTTGCCAAAACTATAGTTTGTTAACAAGAAATTAGTGGAGTGGTTGAAAAACAAGTTTTAATGACACCAACCTAAGTGTATGTAAACTTATGACTTCAACTGTATACCGAGATCATGTGACACTTAAATAAAGTCCACCTGTGTGCAATCTAACTAATTATGTGACTTCTGAAGGTAATTGGTGTCACCAGATCTTATTTAGGGGCTTCATAGCAAAGGGGGTTAATGCATATGCACAAACCACTTTTCATTATTTATTTATTTTTGAATTATTTGAAACAAGTTATTTTACCAATTTGGACTATTAAGTGTATGTCCATGACATGAAGTCCAATTAAAAATCCATTTAAATTACTGGTTGTAATGCAACAAAATAGAAGAAACACCAAGGGGGATGAATACTTTTGCAATGCACTGTACACAATATATATTTTTTAAAAGCAGCGTTAGACAGGATTACCTACACATGCTGACCAGCTCAAATAGACAGAAGCATGGCAGACCAATCCGAACTCATCTCTCGGCATGTCCAGCCCACTTATTTTCCCAGACAATCATGGCTAGCGGGAAGGTTGCTGACTTTTTCTGTGGCTAAACCAACTATGCTCGTAATTTAACAATTTTATTTGTGTCTACAGATGGTATACACGTTTGTTATTAAGCCACATGAAAGTTCACATGTTCCAGAAGGCATTTCTGCCCAAAAAAACGCATTTTGATTTGAAAAAAAAGTTTCCGTTCAAATGGCTCTCCTGTGAAGTAGTGACATGCGACATATGCCTAGTTCCTGAAACGAGTCACATATGAAGTTCAACGTTTTGTAAATGTCCCTTTAAATTCTCATGTGTACTGAAAGGGCAATTCCAGCATAATACCCGTGTCTACATACATTTTGTAGAAAATAATACAAAAGTTAAAAGTTCTACCGAATGACATCCTCAAAAGTAAAACAAAAACGGAGATTTACGTGACGTGTGGAGCAAGAAAATATCCTCCCTCTGGCACTGGTATGGTGCTGGAGATAATAAATATGAGGTTGAAAAGTGGCAGAATTGCCCTTTGAGTAAAATGCATACCATTCTCAATGAAATTGCGGAAAAAGCTGGTCATCCTGCAAATACAAACCTGCCAACATGCACGCATTTTGCATACCAACTACGCAATTCTCTGTCCATGTGTATGCAGGTACGTGTTAAAAGTACGCAAAAATGAATAGGGCCCGATTTAATTTTATTATATTTTAATAAAAAATAAATCCACTGAGTAAATCTAACATCCCGATTCTCGAGCTGCAATACACAATGTTTGTGTCAACGGACATGGAGATGAATACATCATTATTGGACGTAGCTACCCCGTATCTGCTACCCCGTAAACCTGTTTGTTGTGATGCTGAGTTTACGTACAGCTGACAGTCGGCAAACACATGGACAAATCCCTTTTCAATTCGATGTGTTGTGGAAAGGCAAACACATGGACAAATCCCTATTCGATTCCATGTGTTGTGGAAAGGTAAACAATGTTTCAAGCAAACATAAGATGGACATTCAGTGCCCAGCAGTTCACTCACATTTGCTAGTGAAAGAAATGAAATGCAAATATGAAAAATAACAGGTCGCATTTGTGCGAGTGTTTATATACATTTAATTCTGCGTCCCATTTGTTGTGTTTTCCACGTAACATTACGAGGATCACGCATCCTGAGACTTAACTGTAATTATGATCCACGTCACAAAAAGCATTACAAAAGTATAATAAAATAAATATATACATCTTGGCATTAAATGGAGTCGGTAGTTTAGAAGACTGTGCGAATAAATAAGTGTCCGGTATTACCTATAGAGGCAATGCTTCTAAAATGCCTTTGCACTAGATTTGAGATTTTATCAATTTACATAGGGTGAAACACCAGACTCTTCTAGCGAACAGCGTTCAGATTCCCTTTGCGGTAGCCTACTTAAGCTTAATGTAGCCAGTTTGCAGTCTGTGTCGATGCGATCGTTTGTTTTTATCTTTTCAAAATGATTTTGCTTTTAGTGTTCGGAACAGTGTCTAAAAAGCCAATACTTGTGAACTGGCCCTAGTGATTGGCCCTGTTTGAGAGTCTTCCTATACTATAGAGACTAAACTTGGGGGCATGTGCTAACAAACCGTTATAGATAATTATCGCCATTCTACACTGTACATGTAATGGAATAAATGAATCTTATGTTATGTAAATACTTTTTCAGAGGACTGAACTGAACCTTTCACGCTCAAAATAATCTAGCTAAGGTGTTTGGTGCAGTACTTCTCAAGTACAAAAATGTGCATGAACGCTAATAGTGCACAGTTAGTCTCATGTAGCCATTCCTAAAACAGTGGCAGACTCATTATCAAACACATCAGAAAGTGCTAGATTTTAAAGGACTTAGGGGCAAAGTGTTTTTTTTAACATAACATTGCAGATGTGTTGTCTTATGTAAACCAGTCCGAGGCGCTGCGTAATGAGGGCAAGTCTGTCTCAGTGTCTGAAGGTTATGCCGTACGATTGAACAGAATGCATTCAGCGCCGCTGTTTCTCCATGCATGACAACTCTACCTAGGCATTACCATCCTGTGTTAGTGGGCATGATTGTTATCAAAACCCAACCCTCAAATAGCCAATGGACTGGAATGTAACAGCTTCCCTAAACCAACTACCTCAGAATACTCGTACAACGGCTAAGTGCGTCGTTCGGTTCTTTTTTTTGCCCTTCTGTGTCAGTTCATACACAAGACCTCAGCTAAACGTCTGCTAAATGACTTAAATGTAAATGTATACACAGAATCGATGTTTATCTGTCTCTGTGATCGCCAATAACTTCAGAATGAAGTTGACTACAAATAGCCTACAAAGTTTCCAATGTGTTACAGGTGTTGGTTTTTCCATTTCTGTTTTGAGGTTGGAGTTTAGCACGTTAGCAAGTAGGGTGCACCAATTGGTGTCACCTCGTTAGTCAGTATGTGTTACATCTGTGCTGGTTGCCATCTCGTTAGTGGAAAGGTGTTTCACCTGTGCTGGCTCAGGTGCTATTTAAGAGTGGCTGGCCTAGTGCTCCAGTTGTCTTGAAAGATGTGGAGGGTAAACACCTTTAGTTGGTGTGCCCTATTTTGGTTTCTAGAAAGACATTGTTTTGTCTGATCTTCCCTGTTTTCATTTTGTTCTACTTTTTGGCTTGCTTCCTGTCTTTAAATATCATGTGGGTTTTAATTTTGTTTGCCTGTTCTGGGAAATTTAGCAACCTCATGGTGGATGTCTTTTAGGTCCCAGTTGTTGCTAGTTACTCTCAGTGGGCACCCATGAGTCTTTCAAAACTCCACCTGTTTCTTTCTGGTTGTCAGCGACTTCGTTAATTCCCCCTTCTGTTATAGCAACATTTTATTTTTCTTATTGGGCAACAACACTGTCTCTGCAATTGTTACAAACAAGTGAAGGATTTAAAAACATTAATCTAATAAACTGAGACTACATTAAAAGGACAAATCACATGGGCTACATAGCCCTAGACCTATATAATTAAAGCCTATTGAATTCCATTACAATTTCATGAAAAAGTCCTATTTAGCAAATTGTAGACTATACCTACTGTATTTTGGCTCAATACATTTCATGATGTGTAAACATGTACGCAACGATGCACGAAATATTTATTTCAGTGCATAGTACTAGAATAGGCAGTCTCAATATTAAGCCATATGAGCGATCTCTTTAGGAGTTGAATGGAAAAATATGATCCTAGAATAACACTTCCTTTCTTAAAATCCTATCAACACATGCTCCAACGACGCACTTAACAAAGGTTCTCTGTATGGTGTTTTGGGGGAAATGCGTGTTATTGTTAAACACTCGTAAACCCATCAGGAAACCAGGCCCAGAGAAGGTTCAGCTGCCCTTTAATCCTGGTTAACGGTTTTATTACTTTTAAATGAAACATTTTGTTCTGCACCTACTTTTTATATTTGGGGGCACAACTAAGATGTTTTTAACCAGGGATAAGCAACTCCCCGGGGACCTGATGGGTGACGCTTTTGCCCCTGCTAACAGACCTGACTCCAATAATCAAGGTCTTTTAGTTTAGAATGTTAATTTAATCAGTTGTTTAGATGTAGGGCTGGGGTTAAACTGATGCCAATTGGGGACGAATTGTCCATCCCTTATCTGAACCTTTAAGTAAATTAGTCCTACATGTAGTGGTTTAGCCTCTCCCTGCAAATGGAGTACTGTCACATGTGCAGATGTATGCACCACGTTTTTGCGCTCTGCTGTGTCCACTGAGCTGTTGTGTCCGCCCTGCAACCTCATTGGATAACTCTGGGCAATGCGAGGGGCTGGAGGTAATAGGCTAGACAGTTGAATTGCTAGGGGGCTGACCCATGTGGGGGAAAGTGACTTCAGGTTCAAGAAAACATTGGCTTTCAGACTAGGGATTTTGTCTGTTAATAAATGCATGTATCAAAATGGTGCTTAGGGGGTGGGGCAGGTGTGTGGCCAATGGTGCCGTTGCCGACCAAAAACTAGATGTTGCTGGTTTTAAAGCTCATTTCCTGCTATTCTACACATCTTAATGCATTCTAAGTGACTACCTCATGAAGCTGGTTAAGAGAATGCCAAGAGTGTGCAAAGCTTTCAAGGCTATTTTGTAGAATCTCAAATATAAAATGTATTGATTTGTTAAAAAATTTGGGGTTACTATATGATTACATGTGTTATTTCATAGTTTTATGTCTACACTATTCTACAATACTTAATTTAATATTGTAAAACCCTTGAATGAATAGGTGTTCTAAAACTTTTGACTGCTAGTGTAGGTAGTCGGGCTACTCTGCATTTACTTAGCTACAGTATACATGCTCACAGGCATTTTACGCAGCAGCATACAACACATTTTTGGACTCAACTTGTTGTGCTGTTCTCACTTGAACAGGAAGGTGGTGCGTGTCACGACCGTATGAATAATTAGACCAAGGCGCAGCATGAGTAGAGTTCCACATTTTAATGATAGTGACACTTTCAAAACAACACAGATTTAACAATCGTGAAATACGTAGTGCACATGGGCACTAATACAAAATATCACAAATCGTAGGTGGGAAAAAGTACACTAAGTATGATCCCCAATTAGAGGTAACGATCATCAGCTGTCTCCAATTGGGAAGCATACACACCAACATAAATATAATACCTAGAAACCCCCTAGTCACCCGAGGGCTCTATGGTCAGGGCGTGACAGTGCGGCGGTCCTTCGTGGGCAATATTTGTCACAACTCTGGCATTCTCTGGATTTATGGTGCTTTTAAAAACAACTGGGAACTCGGGACAAAAACCAGGTTGAATCATGATGACGTCATGGCTCTAGAAAGAGGCCGGATTTAAAATCCAGAGTTGGATGACGGTTCTAAATGTATTTCCCAGTGGGAGCTTCTTTATTCCCAGTTGTCTTCAACTCACTGAAGACAAGTTTTTGCAGTTCTGGGTTAAAAGGTGTTTTGAACGCAGCACAAATAAAGCTACGTTGACAGCATGGCCAATGTTTATCATTATTAAACTTGGAAATAAGCCCCTTAATCCCAGATTTGGCACCACACAGCCACTCCACTGAATAGCAGGCTAGTGATTGCTTTGCAATGCATGCTGTTAACGTTAGCCACTGTCACTGATTCCTTCCAAACCTCTCATTGTTGAATTTGCAATTTCCATCATGTTGTGTAATATTGATGTCCGATGAGCACCGATACGTTTTATCTATATGACAAGGATTTGCCAGTAGATTGTCAACTTGATTCATGATGACTGCTAACTAAGATGTTGACATGATCAGTCCAATTAAAGATACTGTACATGATTCGACGTCATTTTATCTGTGGCCAATGCCTTAAGCCTTCTTGGATGGGCACTTCTAATGTAACTCTATGGCAGCACCCAAGGGGCTAAAATGTTCTAGCTCTACCCTTAGACTTGGCGGTGACGTAGTGTCCCCATGAGTGACAGAACACTGAGCCAATCACACTGCAACGCTCTGTATTTTCAGTTGGCTAGGCTGAAACGCCTGCATTTTGGCGCTGCCTTACTGAAGAACACATAGACCATGTTTGTATGCGGCTTTATTAACAATTTGTTTCACCTTTTTATTTAACCAGGTAGGCTAGCTGAGAAGTTCTCATTTAGAACTGCGACCTGGCCAAGAATAAAGCAAAGCAGTTCGACACACAACAGTTACACATGGAATAAACTAAGTCTATACAGTGTCTGCAAATGAGGTAAGGCAAAAAATAGGCCATGATGGCGACGTAATTACTATTAAACACCAATGGTAGGATGTGCAGAGGATGAATGTGCAAGTAGAGATACTGGGGTGCAAAGGAGCAAAATAAATACAGTATGGGGATGAGGTAGTTGGATGGGTTATGTGCAGCCGAGAACTGGAAGGAAAGGCGGCCAAAGGAGGAATTGGCTTTGAGGGTGACTAGTGAGATATACCTACTGGAGTGCATGCTACGGGTGGGTGCTGCTATGGTGACCAGTGAGCTGAGATAAGGCGGGGCTTTATCTAGCAGAGATTTGTAGATGACCTGGAGCCAGTGGGTTTGGTGACGAGTATGAAGCGAGGGCCAGCCAACGAGAGCGTACAGGTCGCAATGGTGGGTAGTATATGGGGCTTTGGTGACAAAACGGATGGCACTGTGATGGACTGCATCCAATTTGTTGAGTACAGTGTTGGAGGCTATTTTGTAAATGACATCGCCGAAGTCGTCGATCAGTAGGATGGTAAGTTTGGCAGCATGAGTGAAATAGGAAGTCGATTCTAGATTTAATTTTGGATTGGAGATGCTTCATGTGAGTCTGGAAGGAGAGTTTAGTCAAGCCAGACACCAAGGTATTTGTAGTTGTCCACATATTCTAAGTCAGAACCGTCCAGAGTAGTGATGCTGGATGGTCAGGCAGGTGCGGGCAGTGATCGGTTGAAGAGCATGCATTTAGTTTTACTTGCATTTAAGAGCAGTTGGTTTGTGCCCATAGGTGACGTTGATGCTGGTGAAGACCTGCCTTACAACAGGCCTACAAGCCCTCAGTCCAGCCTCTCTGTCTGAGCACTGATGTAGAGTGTGCGTTCCTGGTGTAACTTGGGCACTTGTTGCCATCCTGTACATGTACAAACACAATTTACAAACAAAGCATTTGTGTGTAGTGAGTCCCCCAGATCAGAGGCAGTAGGGATGACCCAGGGATGTTCTCTAAAGTGCATAATTTCTAACATTTTTCTGTCCTGCTAAGCATTCAAAATGTAACCACTACTTTTGGGTGTCTTGGAAAATGTATGGAGTAAAATCTACATTTTCTTTAGGAATGTAGTAAAGTAAAAGTTGTAAAATAAATGCCCCAAAAACTACTTTCAAGTATTTTTACAAGAACAGATGTACTATACCTGATGTGCCTGACCAGGTTCTCGCTCATATGGCGCTCCACGTTAGGGCAACCAGTAGGGTCCAGGACAATGGCAGAGTGGATCCTGCGATTGACAAACTAAATGCAAGCGGTAATACCAAGTCAGTATATCAAAATGGTCTCAATCATAACATATTCAAGTGAAGTACTGTCCAATCTTTCACTAAATGGTCCATCTTGTGCAGCTTACCAAGAGTATCCAGTGGTAGTTTGCCACGTTGCAAGCTCCAATCAAGCAACTGTGCTGCTCCAGACTGATCTACAGGAAGAAGAATGAAGATACATTTATATGATGTGGCAGCTCTCCACACATTGACCCCTCTAGCCTCTTATTTCGAACCTTGAAACAAAAGTAACTCTGCGGACATGCATTTACCTTTGACAAGGTGTTCTTGTGCATCACCACCTTATCTCAATGCAGGATATTGTTTGCCAGATGGTGATCCATATTAAAAACATCCCTCTTTACTTGAAAGTAATGTCAATTTACCTAAAGCAGAATGGCATATGGTTGGTCGAAGTTGACATGATGCCCAGGCAATAGTCTAATTGTACTTCATACCATCTGCAACCATTAATGTCATACAATTCAACCATAACATGTGGGCGACCTGAACATACCTCCCCACTAAGCCACTCATTTGGCTTCAACGTAAGGAAGTCATGAAGGTGCAGAATGGCAACTGTTCCCTCGTTCAAAATCCTTGCGGTTGCCCAGTCCACACCATCCGACATTGCCCAGTTTCTTCACCTATACAGATTATGGTCATAACAATGGTGCCCAAACTGTCTGACTGTACAGATGACCAACATGTAGTAGGAAAACATGCAGTATGTAACCAAAAGTCACATTCCACTTACTGTATTCTCCAATTCGTCATCCCTGCTGGAGTGTTTCTCACACTGTTGGAATTGGTCACCCTATTGAATAATGGTGACAGGTCAGTTTGGGACAAACCCATGAGGACCACATGGCTTAGTAAAATGGTGAACATTTTACATACCAAAATAAGAATCTAGAAATAAATAAGACGGACCTGTTGATCAACGGTAGATTTTTCTTCCTGGCGTTTGGCGGCTGTCTGGACATGCTCCTTGGTGGCACACTTACGATCAGAGCGTTTTGCGCCCAGATGCCTTGTCCTCAGCTTTATTGGCATAGGACTGTCCACACTTCCGCCAATGGCCAGTACAGCTACCAGTCGGTGGACAGCTCTGGGCACTGTCCGATGCAGAGCAGGAGCACGTCTCTGTTGGCAACAGAGTAACGACGTGCTGCTTGTCTGAGAAGCCCTGGTAGAGGAATGATTGGGTGCTTGGCACCAGGAGGATTCGTCTTTTTGCCACAATCATCCTGGCCAAGGCCTCCGCTCCAGTTTCTGCCATGTCAAACGTTTCCCGTGCCACACAGGACTGGATGCCTTCCGCAAAGGACGCCATGTCGTTGGTTGGGGAAACTGATGGGCATTCACCTGAAATTGCTCATGGCACTATGGGGTCAGGTGGAAATTCCCTTGGTTACCGCAGCACTTCCCTAAAGGCATTGGTTTGGAGTAGATAAACCAATTTATCTACCCTGGACCGCATTGAAGCTCTCTGAGCAGTTGTTGGTACTTCCATCTGACTGGATCCCCAAGCTGTTTAACACAGTGCTCTCTTGTCCATGGCGTCGGACAGCGACTGATGGAAATAAGCCTCGAAATCGGGGCTCCAGTGGACACACTCTTTCCAGTGTGCATTCGTAGTCACTCCTTGATTTCGAGGCCAAGAGCTTTGATGGCCTGCTGGTTATCGGTCACAGCTTGGGAACCCTCTGACCCCATCTTGTGCTTCACATTGTTCGACATGTGGTTCCAGCAATTGACAATCCTGGCTTGCGGCAGCACAGACTGGATTGCTCCCTCAATAGCCGCCTCACGGTCTGTACAGAAGATTGCTGTTGATAGTTGGGGAAGGAGTGAAAGGATGGTGCGAATCACTACTTTGCCATGTGCCTGAAGGACGGGTGCCTCTTGAAACGCTACATGGTGGAAAACAAGGGGTGAAACATAATTGCCCAGGTCAAATGTGGTGTCATAGTGAAAAGCATTTGCTTTTAATGACTGCCTTGGCCTCTTCAACCTTTTCTGGTGCTGCCACCACCAGAAGGGTTGTGGGTCGAGTCTCCTTATAGTGATAAATCCGGGGAGAATGTCACCCATGTGTTGCCACCAACTCATCCCTGTCCAAAAGTGACGTCCCTTGCTCGACGAATTGTGTTCTTCACTTGTGCCAAGTTGCGAGGTTGGTTCACTGGCTTGAATGATTCATTTGGGGGTGGTGGTGGGTTATTGGTCATGAGTATACTTTGCCAGGTGTTTCAGTCTTACGCCCGGACATTTCATCTATAATTGAGGGAGTCGATTGGCTGAAATCCCTTTCTTGCTGCTGTTGCCGTGGGGGACAGCGGAAACAAGTAGTATATTAGCACAGTATGAGGCTGATGGAGCCTTTATAGTACCACACCCTTAGATTTGGTGAACAGCGAGGAAGACTGGGATCCCTTTTGAATCCATCGCTTTTAGTCCGCCTTCCAGTCCTCACATGACGAGGAACTACCTGCCAACATAAAATGTCTCCAGGCTTGTGGTGGAAGGTGGGATACGTTAGCGGGATCAACAGTTTCATTTCAGCTGTTTGTGCTGGTGTTCAAGGCAGCAGGCGTGTGGTGTATACTTGCTGGGGTATTGATTGGGGGACCTGGGCTAGTGATGGGGCAATCTGGGAGACGGAGGGGGGGGTTGTTGCGTATTGGCTATCCTTTCCTTACTCCACACGTCGTAGAGTTGACAACGATGGCTGCGGGTGTTTTGACCTTTCCAGTTAAATGACCAGCACAGAAAATAATCCTGATGGTAGCCCGCTGCTGTAACTAAGTCTGGTGAGAGGCCTAGCCTTTTTAGCAACTAAGGCAATGTCATCAAAAGTTGGGGCCCTCTTTCTTTTTGGCATTATATGGAAAATTACGTTGGGATAAGTATGGCGATGACACTTAGCCATTAGATGTCTGGAAAACTCGTCTAACTATATGGGAAAATGTCCCCTAGTGCTTCAGAAAATTTACCAAGTGTCATGATCGTCGTAATGATTGGACCAAGGCGCAGCGTGAGTAGCGTCCCACATCTTTATTATAAAGTGAAACTTTAGCGAAAAACAAATGAATCAAACGAACCGTGAAGCAATTACACATAAACAAGATCCCACAAACACAGGTGGGGAAAAAAACTACTTAAATATGATCCCCAATTAGAGACAAGGATTACCAGCTGCCTCTAATTGGGAATCATCCAAAACACCAGAGAACAAGAAACATGAACACGCCCAGTCACACCCTGACCTACTATACCATAGAGAACCAAGGGCTCTCTATGGTCAGGGCGTGACACCAAGCTAGATTGGGGTCCATTCAGAATTAAATTGAGACCCGTTTACTTTCTACATCAGTTACTTAATTTTGAATGGAAATAACCAGTATGCAGAATTTGACATGGATATAAAGTGAATTACAGTTGAAAAAATAACCATATCCCCCGTAATCAATTATCATTAACAAGTACATGACTTGCCCAATCATGGATTACTTCCAGGGAGGATGGAATTGCGCTATAAAGCAAACCACAGTGGGCTGCAGGCATAATCGACATAAGCAGTATTTTAGGGGTCCACCGACCATTATTTATTTAAGTCACTTCGTGTTGTTAAAGTAAAATACACGTGGAGATTTGTTTGTCCATCAGCAGTTGGTTAGCAAATAACTTAGTCACATACACGTTATCGCAGGTGCAGCAAAATGTTTGTTTCTAGCTCCAACAATGCAGTAATGCATAACACACAATCCTAAAAATGTACAGCTGGAGTTTACATAAATCTTAGTCATACTTGTCGTTGAATATGTCGTATGGGAGAGAGAAGGACCAAGGCGCAGCGGAAGTGTGGACACATTCTTTTAATTGGTGAAAGGCAAAGCATCCACCGGAAAACAATAAATGATACTCACACCATGGACAGTCTCACAGGCTATGCAAACGCAGTGCAAAAACAATTCCCCACAAACACAGACTAACACACCCAACTAATATAGGACTTCCAATCAAAGGCAACACCACACAGCTGCCTTCAATTGGAAGTCCACCCCAATTACCTCTACATAGAAACACCCAACCTAGACAGAACAAAAACCCAACTTCTTCTGCCACGCCCTGACCAACACTTATACACCTACTCCACCTGCTGGTCAGGACGTGACACTTAGCCAAATACATTTAAACTCAGTTTCACAATTCCTGACATTTAATCCTAGTAAACATTCCCTGTCTCAGGTCAGTTAGGATCACCACTTTATTTTAAGAATGTGAAATGTCAGAACAATATTAGTGCTTTTATTTCGGCTTATATTTCTTTCATCACATTCCCAGTGGGTCAGAAGTTTACATGCTACGAAATACTAATTGAGTATTGCCTTTAAATTGTTTAACTTGGGTCAATCGTTTCGGGTAGCCTTCCACTAGCTTCCCAGAATAAGTTGGATGAATTTTGTCCCATTCCTCCTGACAGAGCTGGTGTAACTGAGTCAGGTTTGTAGGCCTCCTTGCTCGCACCCGCTGTTTCAGTTCTGCCCACAAATTCTCTATAGGATTGAGGTCAGGGCTTTGTGATGGCCATGTCAATACCTTAACTTTGTCCTCAAGCCATTTTGCCACACCTTCGGCAGAATGCTTGGGGTCATTGTCCATTTGCGACCAAGCTTTAACTTCCTGACTGTCTTGATGTTGCTTCAATATATCCACAATTTTCCTCCATTGTCATCTATTTTGTGAAGTGCACCAGTCATTCCTGCAGCAAAGCACCACAACATGATACTGCCACCCCCGTGTTCCACAGTTGGGATGGTGTTCTTCGGCTTGCAAGCATCCCCCCTTTTTTCCTCAACAGTTATTTTTGTTTCATCAGACCAGAGGACATTTCTCCAAAAAGTACGGTCTTTGTCCCCATGTGCAGTTGCAAACCGTAGTCTGGCTTTAGAGCAGTGGCTTCTTCCTTGCTGAGTGGCCTTTCAGGTTGTTGATGTAGGACCTGTTTAACTGTGAATATACACTGCTCAAAAAAATAAAGGGAACACTTAAACAACACAATGTAACTCCAAGTCAATCACAATTCTGTGAAATCAAACTGTCCACTTAGGAAGCAACACTGATTGACAATACATTTCACATGCTGTTGTGCAAATGGAATAGACAACAGGTGGAAATTATAGGCAATTAGCAAAACACACCCCAATAAAGGAGTGGTTCTGCAGGTGGTGACAACAGACCACTTCTCAGTTCCTATGCTTCCTGGCTGATGTTTTGGTCACTTTTGAATGCTGGCGGTGCTTTCACTCTAGTGGTAGCATGAGACGGAGTCTACAACCCATACAAGTGGCTCAGGTAGTGCAGCTCATCCAGGATGGCACATCAATGCGAGCTGTGAAAAGGTTTGCTGTGTCTGTCAGCGTAGTGTCCAGAGCATGGAGGCGTGACCAGGAGACAGGCCAGTACATCAGGAGACGTGGAGGAGGCCATAGGAGGGCAACAACCCAGCAGCAGGACCGCTACCTCTGCCTTTGTGCAAGGAGGAGCAGGAGGAGCACTGCCAGAGCCCTGCAAAATGACCTCCAGCAGGCCACAAATGTGCATGTCTGCTCAAACGGTCAGAAACAGACTCCATTAGGGTGGTATGAGGGCCCGACATCCACAGGTGGGGGTTGTGCTTACAGCCCAACACCGTGCAGGACGTTTGGCATTTGCCAGAGAACACCAAGATTGGCAAATTCGCCACTGGCGCCCTGTGCTCTTCACAGATGAAAGCAGGTTCACACTGAGCACGTGACAGACATGACAGAGTCTGGAGACGCCGTGGAGAACGTTCTGCTGCCTGCAACATCCTCCAGCATGACCGGTTTGGCGGTGGGTCAGTCATGGTGTGGGGTGGCATTTCTTTGGGGGGCCGCACAGCCCTCCATGTGCTCGCCAGAGGTAGCCTGACTGCCATTAGGTACCGAGATGAGATCCTCAGACCCCTTGTGAGACCATATGCTGGTGCGGTTGGCCCTGGGTTCCTCCTACTGCAAGACAATGCTAGACCTCATGTGGCTGAAGTGTGTCAGCAGTTCCTGCAAGAGGAAGGCATTGATGCTATGGACTGGCCCGCCCGTTCCCCAGACCTGAATCCAATTCAGCACATCTGGGACATCATGTCTCGTTCCATCCACCAACGCCACGTTGCACCACAGACTGTCCAGGAGTTGGCGGATGCTTTAGTCCAGGTCTGGGAGGAGATCCCTCAGGAGACCATCCGCCACCTCATCAGGAGCATGCCCAGGTGTTGTAGGGAGGTCTTATAGGCACGTGGAGGCCACACACACTACTGAGCCTCATTTTGACTTGTTTTAAGGACATTACATCAAAGTTGGATCAGCCTGTAGTGTGGTTATCCACTTTAATTTTGAGTGTGACTCCAAATCCAGACCTCCATGAGTTGATAAATTGGATTTCCATTGATTATTTTTGTGTGATTTTGTTGTCAGCACATTCAACTATGTAAAGAAGTATTTAATAAGATTATTTATTTCATTCAGATCTAGGATGTGTTGTTTAAGTCTTTAATTTTTTGAGCAGTGTATATTGAGCCAAAATAAACAGTAGGTGTAGCCTACCATTAGCTAAATAGGACTAGAGTTCATAAACATTTAACGGATTAATAGGCTTGAATTATACAGGTCTAGGGCTATGTAGCCTATGTGATTTATCCTTTTAATGCAGTCATCTCGGTTTTCATTAGACGCATGTATTTAATCCTTCGCTTGTTTGTAACAATTGCAGAGACAGTGGTTACGTTGCCCAACAAGAAAAAAAAAATGTTGCTATAACAGAAGGGGGAATTAACAAAGTCACTGACTACCAGAATGAAACAGGTGGGGTTTTGAAAGACTCATGGGGGTGTCCACTGAGAGTTGACTAGCAACAACTGGGACCTAAATGCTGATGAGATTGGTAACTACATAAAATACCAATCTATATATTTCTCAAATGTATTTTCTTCAGGATTGCTCTGTCTTTGGGCAGCTTGTCCATGAACTCCTGGCAGAGAGCAGTTGGTTTGTGCCCATAGGCAACGTTGTTGCCAGTGAAGACCTGCCTTACAACAGGCCTACAAGCCCTCAGTCCAGCCTCTCTGACAGTCTGAGCACTGATGGAGAGTATGTGTTCCTGGTGTAACTCGGGCAGTTGTTGCCATCCTGTGCAGGTGTGAGGTTTGGATGTACCAATCCTGTACAGGTGTTAAACGTGGTCTGCCACTGTGAGGATGATCAGCTGTCCGTCCTGTCTCCCTGTAGCGCTGTCTTAGGTGTCTCACAGTACGGACATTGCAATATATTGCCCTGGTCACATCTGCAGTCCTCATGCCTCTTGCAGCATGCCTAAGGCACGTTCAAGCAGATGAGCAGGGACCCTGGGCATCTTTCTTTTGGTGTTTTTCAAAGTCAGTAGAAAGGCCTCTTTAGTGTCCTAACGTTTTTATAACTGTGACCTTAATCGCCTACCGTCTGTAAGCTGTAAGTGTCTTAACGACCGTTCCACAGGTGCATATTCATTAATTGTTTATGGTTTATTGAACAAGCATGGGAAACTGTTTAAAACCCTTTACAATGAAGGTCTGTGAAGTTATTTGGGTCATACTTGAGTAACAGTAAAGATGCGTTAATAGAAAATGTAAAAGGCAAAGTCACCCAGTGAAAGTCGGTGTTTGGTTTTAAATATACTTAAGTATCAAAACGTAAAAGTTAAAGGATGAATATTTTCATATTCCTTATATTTAAGCAAACTAGAAGGAAAGATTATTTTTTTTAGTTCACAGAAGCAGTCAAACACTCAGACAAAGATCAGAGGCAGTAGGGATGTTCTCTAAGTGCATAATTTCAAAAATGTTCCTGTCCTGCTAAGCATTCAAAATGTAACCACTACTTTTGGGTGTCAGGGAAAATGTATGGAGTGAAAACTACATTTTTCTTTAGGAATGTAGTAAAGTAGAAGTTGTCAAAAATAAATACCTGTAAAAACTACTGAAGTATTTTTACAACACCAGATTTACTATACCTGATGTGCCTGACCAGGTTCTCGCTCATATGGCGCTCCACATTAGGGCAACCAGTAGGGTCCAGGACAATGGCAGAGTGGATCCTGCGATTGACATACTAAATGCAAGCGGTAATACCAAGTCAGTATATCAAAATGGTCTCAATCATAACATATTCAAGTCAAGTACTGTCCAATCTTTCATTAAATGGTCCATCTTGTGCAGCTTACCAAGAGTATCCAGTGGTAGTTTGCCACGTTGCTGCTCCAGACTGATCTACAGGAAGAGGAATGAAGATGCATATATGCATTTACCTTTGACAAGGTGTTCTTGTGCATCACCACCTTATCTCCATGCAGGATATTGTTTGCCAGATGGTGATCCATATTAAAAACATCCCTCTTCACTTGAAAGTCAATGTCAATTTACCTAAAGCAGAATGGCATATGGTTGGTCGAAGTTGACATGATGCCTAGGCAATAGTCTAATTGTACTTCATACCAACTGCAACCATGGAAAATGTCATACAATTGAACCATAACATGTGGGCGACCTGAACATACCTCCCCACTAAGCCACTCATTGGGCTTCAACGTAAGGAAGTCATGAAGGTGCAGAATGGCAACTGTTCCCTCCATCAAAATCCTTGCGGTTGCTCTGTCCACACCATCCGACATTGCCCACAGTTAACCTATACAGATTATGGTCATAACAAAGGTGCCCAACCTGTCTGACTGTACAGATGATCAACATGTAGTAGGAAAACATGCAGTATGTAACCAAAAGTCACATTCCACTTACTCTGTTCTCCAATTTGTCATCCCTGCTGGAGTGTTTCTCACACTGTTGGAATTGGTCACCCTATTGAATAATGGTGACAGGTCAGTTTGGGACAGATATACATAAAACCCATGAGGACCACATGGCTTAGTAAAATGGTCAACATTTTGACATGCCAAAATAAGAATCTAGAAATAAATAAGACGGACCTGTTGATCAACGGTAGATTGTTCTTCCTGGCGTTTGGCGGCTGTCTGGACATGCTCCTTGGTGGCACACTTATGGCCAGAGCGTTTTGCGCCCAGATGCCTTGTCCTCAGCTTTATTGGCATAGGACTGTGCACACTTCTGCCAAAGGCCAGTACAGCTGCCAGTCGGTGGACACCTCTGGGCACTGTCCGATGCAGAGCAGGAGCACGTCTCTGTTGGCAACAGAGTAACGACGTGCTGCTTGTCTGAGAAGCCCTGGTAGAGGAATGATTGGGTGCTTGGCACCAGGAGGATTCGTCTTTTTGCCACAATCATCCTGGCCAAGGCCTCCGCTCCAGTTTCTGCCATGTCAAACGTTTCCCGTGCCACACAGGACTGGATGCCTTCCGCAAAGGACACCATGTCGTTGGTAGGGGAAACTGATGGGCATTCACCTGAAATTGCTCATGGCACATATGGGGTCAGGTGGAAATTCCCTTGGTTACCGCAGCACTTCCCTAAAGGCATTGGTTTGGAGTAGATAAATTGGTTTATCTACCCTGGACCGCATTGAATTACCAACAACAATGCAGTTGTTGGTAATTCCGTCTGACTGGATCCCCAAGCTGTTTAGCACAATGTGCGCTCTTGTCCATGGCGTCAGACAGCGACTGATGGAATTAAGCCTCGAAATCGGGGCTCCAGTGTGCATTCGTAGTCACTCCTTGATTTCGAGGCCAAGAGCTTTGATGGCCTGCTGGTTATCGGCCACAGCTTGGGAACCCTCTGACCCCATCTTGTGCTTCACATTGTTCGACGTGGTTCCAGCAATTGACAATCCTGGCTTGCGGCAGCAGAGACTGGATTGCTCCCTCAATAGCCGCCTCACGGTCTGTGCAGAAGATTGCTGTTGATAGTTGGGGAAGGAGTGAAAGGATGGTGCGAATAACTACTTTTCCATGTGCCCGGAAGGACAGGTAACCCCTTGAAACGCTACATGATGGAAAACAAGGGGTGAAACATAATTGCCCAGGTCAAATGTGGTGTCATAGTGAAAACCATTTGCTTTTAATGACTGCCTTGGCCTCTTCAACCTTTTCTGGTGCTGCCACCACCAGAAGGGTTGTGGGTTGAGTCTCCTTATAGTGATAAATCCGGGGAGAAGGTCACCCATGTGTTGACACCAACTCATCCCTGTCCAAAAGTGACGTCCCTTGCTCGACGAATTGTGTTCTTCACTTGTGCCAAGTTGCGAGGTTGGTTCACTGGCTTGAATGATGCATTTGGGGGTGGTGGTGGGTTATTGGTCATGAGTATACTTTGCCAGGTGTTTCAGTCTTACGCCCGGACATTTCATCTATAATTGAGGGAGTCGATCGGCTGAAATTCCTTTCTTGCTGCTGTTGCCGTGGAGGACAGCGGAAAGAAGTAGTATATTAGCACAGTATGAGGCTGATGGAGCAACTCGTACTCCCTGTTTTGGAGCCCTAGTGCTTCCTTCCCTGCATAGTACCACACCCTTAGATATGGTGAACAGCGAGGAAGACTGGGATCCCTTTTGAAGCCATCGCCTTTAGTCCGCCTTCCAGTCCTCACATGACGAGGAACTACCTGCCAACATAAAATGTCTCCAGGCTTGGGGTGGAGTGGTGGAAGGTGGGATACGTTAGCGGGATCAACAGTTTCATTTCAGCTGCTTGTGCTGGTGTTCAAGGCAGCAGGCGCGTGGTGTATACTTGCTGGGGCATTGTTTGGGGGACCTGGGGTAGTGATGGGGCAATCTGGGAGACGGATGGGGGGGGGGGGCGTTGCGTATTGGCTATCCTTTCCTTACTCCACACGTTGTAGGGTTGACAACGATGGCTGTGGGTGTTTGACCTTTCCAGTTAAATGACCAGCACAGAAAATAATCCTGATGGTAGCCCCCTGCTGTAACTAAGTCTGGTGAGAGGCCTAGCCTTTTTAGCAACTAAGGCAATGTCATCAAAAGTTAGGGCCCTCTTTCTTTTTGGCATTCTGATAAGGAAAATTACTTTCGGATAAGTATGGCGATGACACTTAGACGAGTTTTCCAGACAGTTAATGGCTAACTATATGGGAAAATGTCCCCTAGTGCTTCAGAAAATTTACCAAGTGTCATGATCGTCGTAATGATTGGACCAAGGCGCAGCGTGTGTAACGGCTGTCTTTAGAGAGTGGACCAAAATGCAGCGGAGTTAGTGTTCATCATATATTTAATGATCAAACGGACACTATACAATACAAAACAATAAACAGACAACCAAAACAGTCCTGTCACGTTTAACACAGTAACAAGAACAATTACCCACAAACCCCAAAGGAAAAGTAGGCTACTTGTGTGACTCCCAATCAGCAATAACCCTCTACGGCTGTGCCTGATTGGAAGCCACACAGCCAAAATAAACAAAACCAACCAACACACTTCTCTTCTGCCACATCCTGACCCAACTACACCCACTACTGGTCAGGATGTGACAGCGTGAGTAGAGTCCCACATCTTTATTATAACGTGAAACTTTAGCGAAAAACAAATGAATCAAACGAACCGTGAAGCACTTACACAAGCAAGATCCCACAAACACAGGTGGGAAAAATAACTACTTAAATATGATCCCCAATTAGAGACAACGATTACCAGCTGCCTCTAATTGGGAATCATACAAAACACCAGAGAACAAGAAATAAGAACACGCCCAGTCACACCCTGACCTACTATACCATAGAGAACCAAGGGCTCTCTATGGTCAGGGCATGACACCAAGCTAGATTGGGGTCCATTCAGAATTAAATTGAGACCTGTTTACTTTCTACATCAGTTACTTAATTTTGAATGGAAATAACGAGTATGCAGAATTTGACATGGATTGAAAGTGAATTACAGTTGAAATATAACCATATTCCCCGTAATCAATTATCATTAACAAATACATGACTTGCCCAATCATGGATTACTTCCAGGGAGGTGTCGTGTCTTTGGCTATGCCGGATTAAGTGGTATGACATGCTAACTTATAAAATGATTTCTCTGTAATTAAGCTAATCATGTAAATGTAATTAACTAAAGTCGGGGCACCACGGAATAACGTTTATAGAGCTGTTATCTTCCGAATAAACTCTTAAAATACTTAGTAATATTTTACATCGATAGCAGTCAATATTAACCCTTATCTTATTTTCAGTCTCATAATGAAAGTTGTAAATTCTTGGCTATCTTCACGAACCCTGGCTAACAAGTTGAATCAGCAATACAAAATTGGGTTTAATTATTTATTTACTAAATACCTAAACTAATCACACAGAATTACAAATACACAGAATACAAACGAGTCATACAGAAAACGTCCCGGTGGACGGAACCTGGTTACACAAAGGAAAGGGTGTTGGGCTTGAATGAAATAGCGGGAAGACTTAGGAACAAAGAAACAGCAGCTATGCTATCGTAAATACATTATCTTATGCAGTCTAAATTACCGCCCATTTGGAAAAGGAAAATGCAATAAATATTTACTCTGAGCTGCGCTTCGGTAGATTGGTCGTAGATGCTGGCCGGGTTGGCCAACAGATCTTCCTGTACTCGGGACAATGTCTCTGGTGGTAAATTGGATACGTGGTGGTATCTTCGTCTGTTTGTTAGACTGGATCCGTCGTCCGTCCTTTCCTAGCCCACGTCGACAGCGGCCGCTGCTAACTCAACGGCTAGGAAGTATCACTTCTGTAGTGAATAAGCTCAAAGTTCATACCAGTTCATACCATAGCTCACGCCAAGGTTGGCTTAGTTCTGTTCTTGACGTATGTCCTTCTAACGTAGAGGCTGCAGACCTCACGTACTGGAACAACCTGGTTATCTTTTCGTCAAAGGCTTATATAGTGGAGAGGGGGGAAGGATGTGTTTCATCGTTTATAACCCCTCTTCACAGGGGTGGGCCACTGATCAAGCAGGGCACTTTACTTATGAAAACCCAATTCTCTCATTTGGAAGCTAAAATTACATTTAATCTCCTAACAATTTCAATATCAAACATTTCAATTGCATAACAATTCCATGTGACTCTAACTAGAGGGTGGATACTTTCCCAGGTACAGTTTATGTCGTCCTGTCATCAGTCATAATGTCTCAGATGACAACTGACCTATACTCATTACTTTATCAAGCATATTTCCAACTGGTTTTATTACCAAAATATGGTTCCTTTCCCCATTTGTTTGATGTTCCCAGACTATATTTAACACAGGCAGCAGTCCTTCAGTAGGGTCAGTAAGAAAGGGGAAGGGAGAAAGGCATTTATGGGGGGGGTCATAAACCTTACCCACAGGCCAACGTCATGACAGAGGATTGAATCGCGCTATAAAGCATAACCACAGTGGGCTGCAGGCATAATCGACATAAGCAGTAGCTTAGGGGTCCACCGACCATTATTTATTTAACAGTCACTTCGTGTTAAAGTAAAATACACAAGGAGATTTGTTTGTCCATCAGCAGTTGGTTAGCAAATAAGTTAGTCACATACATGTTATCGCAGGTGCAGCAAAATGTTGGTGTCTAGCTCCAACAATGCAGTAATACCTAACACACAATCCTAAAAATGTACAGCTGAAGTTTACATAAATCTTAGCCAAATACATTTAAAGTCAGTTTTTCACAATTCCTGACATTTAATCCTAGTAAACATTCCCTGTCTCAGGTCAGTTAGGATCACCACTTTATTTTAAGAATGTGAAATGTCAGAACAATATTAGTGCATTTATTAGAGCTTATATTTCTTTCATCACATTCCCAGTGGGTCAGAAGTTTACATGCTACCAAATACTAATTGAGTATTGCCTTTAAATTGTTTAACTTGGGTCAATTGTTTCGGGTAGCCTTCCACTAGCTTCCCAGAATAAGTTGGATGAATTTTGGCCCATTCCTCCTGACAGAGCTGGTGTAACTGAGTCAGGTTTGTAGGCCTCCTTGCTCGCACCCGCTTTTTCAGTTCTGCCCACAAATTGTCTACAGGATTGGGGTCAAGACTTTGTGATGGCCATGTCAATACCTTAACTTTGTTGTCCTTAAGCCATTTTGCCACACCTTTGGCAGTATGCTTGGGGTCATTGTCCATTTGCGACCAAGCTTTAATTTCCTGACTGATGTCTTGAGATGTTGCTTCAATATATCCACAATTTTCCTCCATTGTCATCTATTTTGTGAAGTGCACCAGTCCCTCCTGCAGCAAAGCACCACCACAACATGATACTGCCACCCCCGTGCTTCACAGTTGGCATGGTGTTCTTCGGCTTGCAAGCATCCTCCCTTTTATCCTCGAAACAAAAATAGAACTGTTTGATCAGACCAGAGGACATTTCTCCAAAAAGTACGGTCTTTGTCCCCATGTACAGTTGCAAACCGTAGTCTGGTGTTGGAGCAGTGGCTTCTTCCTTGCTGAGCGGCCTTTCAGGTTGTCGATGTAGGACCTGGTTTACTGTGAATAGATACTTTTGTGCCTGTTTCCTCCAGTATCTTCACAAGGTCCTTTACTGTTTTTCTGGGATTGATTTGCACTTTTCGCACAAGTACGTTCATCTCTAGGAGACCGAACGCGTCACCTTCCTGAGCGGTATGACGGCTGCGTGGTCCCATGGTGTTAATACTTGCATACTATTGTTTGTACAGATGAACATGGTACCTTCAGGCGTTTGGAAATTGCTCCCAAGGATGAACCAGACATGTGGTCTACAATTTCGTTTTTCCCCATGATGTCAAGCAAAGAGGCACTGAGTTTGAAGGTAGGCCTTGAAATACATCCACAGGTACACCTTCAATTGACGCAAATGTCAATTACCATATCAGAAGCCTCTAAAGCCATGACATTTTCTGGAATTTTCCAAGCTGTTTAAAGGCACAGTCAACTTAGTGAATGTAAACTTCTGACCCACTGGAATTGTGATAGTGAATTATACGTGAAATGTCTAAACAATTGTTGGAAAAATGACTTGTCATGCACAAGGTAGATGTCCTAACCGACTTGCCAAAACTAGATTGTTGACAAGAAATTTGTGGAGTGGTTGAAACACTTAGGTTGGAGTCATTAAAACTCGTTTATGTGAACTTCCGACTTCAACTGTATACTGAGATCACGTGACACTTAGATTGGACTTTATCGAATTGTGACTTTTGAAGGTAATTGGTTGCACCAGATCTTATTTAGGGGCTTCATAGCAAAGGGGGTTAATGCACAAACCACTTTTCATTATTTATTTGTCAACGGACATGGAGATTAATACATCATTATTCAACGTAGCTACTCCGTGTCTGCCCCTCCTGTTTGTTGTGATGCTGAGTTTACTGACAGTCGGTAAACACATAGACAAATCCCTTTTCGATTCCATGTGTTGTGGAAAGGTAAACAATGTTTCAAGCATACATAAGATGGACATTCAGTGCCCAGCAGTTCACTCACATTTGCTAGTGAAAAATGAAATGCAAATACGAAAAATAACAGGTTGCATTTTGCGAGTGTTTTATATACATTTAATTCTGCATCCCATTTGTTGTTTTCCATGTAACATTACGAGGATCACGCATCCTGAGAATTAACTGTAATTATGATCCATGTCACAAAAAGCATTACAAAATTATAATAAAATAAATATATACATCTTGGCATTAAATGGAGTAGGTAGTTTAGGAGACTGTGCTAATAAATGAGTGTCTGGTATTTGCCTCTATAGCTATGCTTCTAAAATGACTTTGCACTAGATTTGAGATTATCAATTTACATAGGGTGAAACACCTGACTCTTCTAGCGAACAGCGTTCATATTCCCTTTGTGGTAGCCTACTTAAGCTTAATGTAGCCAGTTTGCAGTCTGTGTCGATGCGATCGTTTGTTTTTATCTTATCAAAACGATTTTGCTTTTAGTGTTATCAAGTGTCTAAAAAGCCAATACTTGTTAGCTGGCCCTAGTGATTGGTACTGTTGAGTCTTCCTATACTATAGAGACAAAACTTGGGGGCATGTGCTAACAAGCCGTTATAGATAATTATCGCCATTCTACACTGTCTTATGTTTATTCCATTACATGTACAATCTGTGCTAATTCCACAAAACATATATATTTATTTCGTATGTTCTGTACTTATCAGTATGAATCTTATGTAAATTCCTTTTCAGAAGACTGCACTGATCCTTTCACGCTCAAAATAATCTAGTTAAAGTGTTTGGTGCAGTACTTCAAGTACAAAAATGTGCATGAACGCTAATAGTGCACAGTTAGTCTCATGTAGCCATTCCTAAAACAGTGGCAGACTCATTATCAAACACATCAAAGTGCTCGATTTAAAGGACTTGGGGGCAAAGTGTTTTTTTCAACATAACATTGCAGATGTGTTGTCTTATGTAAACCAGTCCGAGGCGCTGCGTAATGAGGGCAAGTCTGTCTGACTGTCTGTAGGTTATGCCGTACGATTGAACAGAATGCATTCAGCGCCGCTGTTTCTCCATGCATGACAACTCTACCTAGGCGTTACCATCCTGTGTTAGTGGACATGATTGTTATCAAAACTCAACCCTCAAATAGCCAATGGATTGGAATGTAACAGCTTCCCTAAACCAACTGCCTCAGAATACTCGTACAACAGCTAAGTGCGTCGTTCGATTCTTTTTTTGCCCTTCTGTGTCACTTCATACACAGACGACCTCAGCTAAACACAGAATCAAGATGTTTATCTGTCTCTGTGATCGCCAATAACTTCAGAATGAAGTTGACTACAAATAGCCTACAAAGTTTCCAATGTGTTACAGGTGTTGGTTTTTCCATTTCTGTTTTGAGGTTGGAGTTTAGCACGTTAGCAAGTAGGGTGCACCAATTGTTGTCACCTCGTTAGTCAGTATGTGTTACATCTGTGCTGGTTGCCATCTCGTTAGTGGAAAGGTGTTTCACCTGTGCTGGCCCAGGTGCTATTTAAGAGTGGCTGGCCCAGTGCTCCAGTTGTCTTGAAAGATGTGGAGGGTAAACACCTTTAGTTGGTGTACCCTATTTTGGTTTCTAGAAAGACATTGTTTTGTCTGATCTTCCCTGTTTTCATTTTGTTCTACTTTTTGGCTTGCTTCCTGTCTTTAAATTTCATGTGGGTTTTAATTTTGTTTGCCTGCTCTGGGAAATTTAGCAACCTCATGGTGGATGTCTTTTAGGTCCCTGTTGTTGCTAGTGAACTCTCAGTGGACACCCCCATGAGTGTCTTTCAAAACCCCACCTGTTTCTTCCTGGTTGTCAGCGACTTCGTTAATTCCCCCTCTGTTATAGCAACATTTTAGTTTTTCTTATTGGGCAACAACACTGTCTCTGCAATTGTTACAAACAAGTGAAGGATTTAAAAACATTAATCTAATAAACTGAGACTACATTAAAAGGACAAATCACATGGGCTACATAGCCCTAGACCTATATAATTAAAGCCTATTGAATTCCATTACAATTTCATGAAAAAGTCCTATTTAGCAAATTGTAGACTATACCTACTGTCTTTTGGCTCAATACATTTCATGATGTGTAAACATGTACGCAACGATGCACAAAATATTTATTTCAGTGCATAGTACTAGAATAGGCAGTCTCAATATTCAGCCATATGAGTGATCTCTTTAGGAGTTGAATGGAAAAATATGATCCGAGAATAACACTTCCATTCTTACAATCCTATCAATATCAACACATGCTCCAACGACGCACTTAACAAACGTTCTCTGTATGGTGTTTTGGGGGAAATGCGTGTTATCGTTAAACACTCGTAAACCCATCAGGAAACCAGGCCCAGAGAAGAAGGTTCAGCTGCCCTTCAATCCTGGTTGTTAAAAATTTTATTACTTTTAAATGAAACATTTTGTTCTGCACCTACTTTTTATTTAGGGGCACAAAACAGACCTGACTCCAATCAAGGTCTTTTAGTTTAGAATCTTAATTGAATCAGTTGTTTAGATGTGGGGCTGGGGTAAAACTGATGCCAATTGGGGACGAATTGTCCATCCCTTATCTGAACCTTTAAGTAAATTAGTCCTACATGTAGTGGTTTAGCCTCCCCGCAAATGGAGTACTGTCACATGTGCAGATGTATGCACCACTTATTTGTTCTCTCTGCTGTGTCCACTGAGCTGTTGTGTCCGCCCTGCAACCTCATTGGATAACGCTGGGCAATGCGAGGGGCTGGAGGTAATAGGCTAGACAGTTGAATTGCTAGGGGGCTGACCCATGTGGGGGAAAGTGACTTCAGGTTCAAGTAAACACTGGCTTTCAGACTAGGGATTTTGTGTCTAATAAATGCATGTATCAAAATGGTGCTTAGGGGGTGGGGCAGGTGTGTGGCCAATGGTGCAGTTGCTGACCAAAAACTAGATGTTGCTGGTTTTAAAGCTCATTTCCTGCAATTCTACACATCTTAATGCATTCCAGGTGACTACCTCATGAAGCTGGTTAAGAGAATGCCAAGAGTGTGCAAAGCTTTCAAGGCTATTTTGTAGAATCTCAAATATAAAATGTATTGATTTAACATTTTTTGGGGGTTACTATATGATTACATGTGTTATTTCATAGTTTTGATGTCTACACTACTTTATTTAATATTGTAAAACCCTTGAATGAATAGGTGTTCTAAAACTTTTGACTGGTAGTGTAGGTAGTCGGGCTCCTCTGTTTTTGCCTGGAAAAAGCGGAGAAAATTAAACGATAGTTACCTGAGTAGTAACTCAGTTATGAGTGGAGCGGAGCTCCGCTCAGTGGTTTACACCGCTGCCAAGGCAGAGAATATTGCCTTATGGCAAGGTGCTCCATCGTGCTGGGAAAGGCATTGTTCAGCACCAAACTGTTCCTGGATGGTTGGGAGAAGTTGCTCTCGGAGGATGTGTTGGTACCATTTTTTTTTTTATTCATGGCTGTGTTCTATGGCAAAATTGTGAGTGAGCCCACTCCCTTGGCTGAGAAGCAACCCCGCACATGAATGGTCTCGGGATGCTTTAGTGTTGGCATGACACAGGACTTATGGTAGCGCTCACCTTGTCTTCTCCGGATGCCCCAAACAACCGGAAAGGGGATTCATCAGAGAAAATTACTTTACCCCAGTCCTCAGCAGTCCAATTCCTGTACCTTTTGCAGAATATCAGTCTGTCCCTGATGTTTTTCCTGGAGAGAAGTGGCTTCTGTGCTGCCCTTCTTAGAGAAATGTAATCGAATATTGAAAGCGCTTTCATTGTCTGCTTATTTGCCCCCTTTATTTATCCTATGGTTCTGACTTGGTGTACAGGGAGAACACTAAGAATGGCCCATGTTCTGAAATCTACATTACAAAAGTGTTAAATGGTTATATTGACAAACGTTACGTCCGCCCTAGCTCGCTCATTAATGTCACGCCCTGATCTGTTTCACATGTCTTTGATTATCTCCACCCACCTCCAGGTGTCACCCGTTTTACCCATTAGTCCCTGGGCATTTATTCCGGTGTTCCCCGTTTGCTGCCATTTCGCCTTGTCAACCAGGGTGGTTTTCCGTGGTCCTGCTTTTTCTCATCTCGCTTTGCTAGTCCTCCCGGTTTTTGACCCTTGCCTACCTTGACTCTGAACCCGCCTGCCTGACCTTACTGCCTTCCTTGACCTCGAGCCTGCCTGCCCCTCTGTACCTCCTGGACTCTTGGATTATAAGAGACTCAAACCATGTGCCTCCCGTGTCTGCATCTGGGTCTCGCCCTGTGCCCTTCTACTTAATGGAAATGCTATTTTGCCACTTATGCATATCTCAATTGTCATTAGAAACCACATTTAAGAAAGTCAGCCTTATCAGCTATGTTTCTTTAAAAAGGCAGTAAATGAGGCTGAATGAACCCGTTTCTCTGCCAGACATAAGATGTTTGGACAGCTTTATGTAGGCAGTTTGTGGGCACCGTTTGTCACTGTTCTAGTGCAATTAATTATTGTTTAGTGTTGTAGTGGCTTTCCTGGCATGCATCCCACTTATTTATTTTTTGCCCCACCAATGTACACGTTAAATTGCCACTGACTAAGGTGTACATGGTATTTATTAACTATTTAAAACCAGTCAGGATATTGACATAAGCATGTGTTTGAGAGCCATGATCATTTATAACCTACTTACATTGGCGGCTAGCTAACATTCCACGTGCAGTTCTGTTTGAGAATGATACGGCTGTAATGTTAGCAGCTGTGGTGCTCGGCAGTGCAGTCGTGGCTAGAAGTTGAGTCATTAATTTTCAAAGTCTGCTGCCTCAGTTGGTATGATGGCAATTTACATATTCTCCAGAATGTTATGAAGAGTGATCAGATTAATTGCAAAGTCCCTCTTTGCCATGCAAATGAACTGAATCCACTGCATTTCAGCCCTTGCCACAAAAGGACCAGCTGACATGTCAGTGAGTCTCACAGGTGTGAGTTTTGACGAAGACAAGGCTGGAGATCTGTCATGCTGATTGAGTTCGAATAACACTGGATGCTTGGAATCATTGTTCTTCCTCTGTAATCCATGGTTACCTGCAAGGAAACGCGTGCCGTCATCTTTGCTTTGCACAAACAGGGCTTCACAGGCAAGGATATTGCTGCCAGTAAGATAGCACCTAAATCAAGAACTTCAAGGAGAGCGGTTCAAATTGTTGTGATTAAGGCTTCAGGGCACCCAAGAAAGTCCAGCATGCGCCAGGACCATCTCCTAAAGTTGATTCAGCTGGGGGATCGGAGCACCACCAGTACAGAGCTTGCTCAGCAATGGCAGCAGGCAGGTGTGATTGCATCTGCATGCACATTGAGGCAAAGACTGAGGATGGCCTGGTGTCAATTATAGGCTACATGTGCACCACCAAGTCAGAAGAGTAAGCAAAATTAAGAAGGGGGTAAATAGACCAAATTATTAGGGGACGGTACATGGGCTACTAACATCTTATTAAAACATTTACTTAGCTACAGTAAACATGTTCCCAGGCATTTTACACAGCAGCATACAACACATTTTTGGACTCAACTTGTTGTGCTGTTCTCACTTGAACAGGAAGGTGGTGCATGTCACGACCGTCGTTTGAATAATTAGACCAAGGCGCAGCATGAGTAGAGTTCCACATTTTAATGATGGTGACACTTCCAAAACAACAGATTTAACAATAGTGAAATGCGTAGCGCACATAGGCACTAATACAAAACAAGATCCCAAATCGTAGGTGGGGAAAAAGGACACTAAATATGATCCCCAATTAAGAGGTAACGATCATCAGCTGCCTCCAATTGGGAAGCATACACACCAACATAAATATAATACCTAGAAACCCCCTAGTCACCCGAGGGCTCTATGGTCAGGGCGTGACAGTGCGGCGGTCCTTCGTGGGCAATATTTGTCACAACTCTGGCATTCTCTGCATTTATGGTGCTTTTAAAAACAACTGGGAACTCGGGACAAAAACAAGGTTGAATCATGATGACGTCATGGCTCTAGAAAGAGGCCGGATTTAAAATCCAGAGTTGGATGACGGTTCTAAATGTATTTCCCAGTGGGAGCTTCTTTATTCCCAGTTGTCTTCAACTCACTGAAGACAAGTTTTTGCAGTTCTGGGTTAAAAGGTGTTTTGAACGCAGCACAAATAAAGCTACGTTGACAGCATGGCCAATGTTTATCATTATTAAACTTGGAAATAAGCCCCTTAATCCCAGATTTGGCACCACACAGCCACTCCACTGAATAGCAGGCTAGTGATTGCTTTGCAATGCATGCTGTTAACGTTAGCCACTGTCACTGATTCCTTCCAAACCTGTCATTGTTGAATTTGCAATTTCCAACTTGTGTAATATTGATGGCCGATGAGCACCGATACGTTTTATCTATATGACAAGGATTTGCCAGTAGATTGTCAACTTGATTCATGATGACTGCTAGCTAAGATGTTGACATGATCAGTCCAATAAAAGATACTGTACATATAACATGATTCAACGTTATTTTATCTGTGGCCAATGCCTTGACCCTTCTTGGATGGGCACTTCTAATATAACTATGGCAGCACCCAAGGGGTTAAAATGTTCTAGCTCTACCCTTAGACTTGGCGGTGACGTAGTGTCCCCATGAGTGACAGAACACTGAGCCAATCACACTGCAACGCTCTGTATTTTCAGTTGGCTAGGCTGAAACGCCTGCATTTTGGCGCTGCCTTACTGAAGAACACAAATAATAGCCCATGTTTGTATGCGGCTTTAACAATTTTTTTCACCTTTTATTTATCCAGGTAGGCTAGCTGAGAAGTTCTCATTTAGAACTGCGACCTGGCCAAGAATAAAGCAAAGCAGTTTGACACAAGTTACACATGGAATAAATTAACAGTCAATAATACAGTAGAAAAAGTCTATATACAGTGTGCAAATGAGGTAAGGCAATAAATAGGCCATGGTGGCTACGTAATTACAATATACCAATTAAACACTGCAATGGTAGGATGTGCAAGTAGAGATAATGGGGTGCAAAGGAGCAAAATAAATACAGTATGGGGATGAGGTAGTTGGATGGGCTATGTGCAGTAATCTGTGACCTGCTCTGACAGCTGGTGCTTAAAGCTAGTGAGGGAGATATGGGTCTCCAGCTTCAGTGATTTTTACAGTTTGTTCCAGTCATTGGCAGCCGAGAACTGGAAGGAAAGGCGGCCAAAGGAGGAATTGGATTTGGGGGTGACTAGTGAGATATACCTGCTTGTCACGACTATCAGTGTAGCAGGAAGGGTCAGAGTCAAGGGGAGGAGACGGAGGTCCAAAAACATGTTTATTAAAACGTTTGGAAAAAATAGGCAGCCGTAATACTGGGTACGCCTAAACACCTGACAGGAGCACAGCTCCAAAACAATAGAGAACGGGGCGCAGCCCGGCAATAAGAAATTGACAGCTCCACAAAACGCTGCATAAACAGGCAGCGTAAAACGAGCAGGCCTTCGACATGACACAAAACAATCCGGCACGACCTGAACAAAAAGGACAACCTAAATACCCCCCCACACTAATTACAAACAAGGAACGGGTGCAGACCTAGACAGACAACCAAACAACACAAACAGATCGGTGGCAGCTAGTAGGCCGGCGACGACGAGTGCCGCCCGACCGGGGAGGGGCGCCACCTTCTGTGGAAACTGACACAGCTGGAGCGCATGCTACGGGTGGGTGCTGCTATAGTGAGCTGAGAAGGCGGGGCTTTATCTAGCAGAGATTTGTAGATGACCTGGAGCCAGTGGGTTTGGCGACGAGTATGAAGCGAGGGCCAGCCAACGAGAGCGTACAGGTCACAATGGTGGGTAGTATATGGGGCTTTGGTGAAAAAAACAGATGGCACTGATAGACTGTATCCAATTTGTTGAGTAGAGTGTTGGAGGCTATTTTGTAAATGACATTGCCGAAGTCGAGGATCAGTAGGATGGTCAGTTTTACGAGGGTAAGTTTGGCAGCATGAGTGAAATAGGAAGCCGATTCTAGATTTAATTTTGGATTGAAGATGCTTAATGTGAGTCTGGAAGGAGAGTTTAGTCAAGCCAGACACCAAGGTATTTGTAGCTGTCCACATATTCTAAGTCAGAACCGTCCAGAGTAGTGATGCTGGATGGTCAGGCAGGTGCGGACAGTGATCGGTTGAATAGCATGCATTTAGTTTTACTTGCATTTAAGAGCAGTTGGTTTGTGCCCATAGGCAACGTTGTTGCCGGTGATGTCTGGTGAAGACCTGCCTTACAACAGGCCTACAAGCCCTCAGTCCAGACTCTCTGACAGTCTGAGCACTGATGTAGAGTATGCGTTCCTGGTGTAACTCGGGCAGTTGTTGTTGCCATCCTGTACATGTCCCGCAGGTGTGAGGTTTGGATGTACCAATCCTGTATAGGTGTTACACGTGGTCTGCCACTGTGAGGATGATCAGCTGTCCGTCCTGTCTCCCTGTAGCACTGTCTTAGGTGTCTAACAATACGGACATTGCAATTTATTGCCCTGGCTACATCGACAGTCCTCATGCCTCCTTGCAGCATGCCTAAGGCACATTCACGCAGATGAGCAGGGACCCTGGGCATCTTTCTTTTGGTGTTTTTCAAAGTCCGTAGAAAGGCCTCTTTAGTGTCCGTTTACATAACTGTGACCCTAATCGCCTACCGTCTGTAAGCTGTTAGTGTTTTAACGACCGTTCCACAGGTGCATATTCGTTAATTGTTTATGGTTCATTGAACAAGCATGGGAAACAGTGTTTAAACAATGAAGATCTGTGGATCATAATAGAAAATGTGAAAGTCAGTGTTTGGTTTTAAATATACTTAAGTATCAAAACGTAAAAGTAAAAGGATAAATAATTTCAATTATATTAAGCAAACGAGAAGAAATAATTTTAAATATTAATTTACAGATAGCCAGAAGCACAGAAACACAATTTACAAAGTATTTTTCTTTATTAATGTAGTAAAGTCAAATAAATGCCCCAAAAAACTACTTTAAAGTATTTTTACAACACCAGATTTACTATACCTGATGTGCCTGACCAGGTTCTCGCTCATATGGCGCTCCACGTTAGGGCAACCAGCCAGTAGGGTCCAGGACAATGGCAGAGTGGATCCTGCGATTGACATACTAAATGCAAGCGGTAATACCAAGTCAGTATATCAAAATGGTCTCAATCATAACATATTCAAGTCAAGTACTGTCCAATCTTTCATTAAATGGTCCATCTTGTGCAGCTTACCAAGAGTATCCAGTGGTAGTTTGCCACGTTGCTGCTCCAGACTGATCTACAGGAAGAGGAATGAAGATGCATATATGCATTTACCTTTGACAAGGTGTTCTTGTGCATCACCACCTTATCTCCATGCAGGATATTGTTTGCCAGATGGTGATCCATATTAAAAACATCCCTCTTCACTTGAAAGTCAATGTCAATTACCTAAAGCAGAATGGCATATGGTTGGTCGAAGTTGACATGCCTAGGCAATAGTCTAATTGTACTTCATACCAACTGCAACCATGGAAAATGTCATACAATTGAACCATAACATGTGGGCGACCTGAACATACCTCCCCACTAAGCCACTCATTGGGCTTCAACGTAAGGAAGTCATGAAGGTGCAGAATGGCAACTGTTCCCTCCATCAAAATCCTTGCGGTTGCCCTGTCCACACCATCTGACATTGCCCAGTTTCTTCACCTATACAGATTATGGTCATAAAGGTGCCCAAACTGTCTGACTGTACAGATGATCAGCATGTAGTAGGAAAACATGCCGTATGTAACCAAAAGTCACAATCCACTTACTGTATTCTCCAATTCGTCATTCCTGCTGGAGTGTTTCTCAGACACTGTTGGAATTGGTCACCCTATTGAATAATGGTGACAGATCAGTTTGGGACAGGCCTGCATTTTGTGTTCACAGATATACATAAAACCCATGAGGACCACATGGCTTAATAAAATGGTCAACATTTTGACATACCAAAATAAGAATCTAGATATAAATAAGACGGACCTGTTGATAAACGGTAGATTGTTCTTCCTGGCATTTGGCGGCTGTCTGGACATGCTCCTTGGTGGCACACTTACGGCCAGAGCGTTTTGCGCCCAGATGCCTTGTCCTCAGCTTTATTGGCATAGGACTGTCCACACTTCTGCCAATGGCCAATACAGCTGCCAGTCGGTAGACACCTCTGGGCACTGTCCGATGCAGAGCAGGAGCACGTCTGTTTGCAACAGAGTAACGACGTGCTGCTTGTCTGAGAAGCCCTGGTAGAGGAATGATTGGGTGCTTGGCACCAGGAAGATTCGTCCTTTTGCCACAATCATCCTGGCCAAGGCCTCTGCTCCAGTTTCTGCCATGTCAAACGTTTCCCGTGCCACACAGGACTGGATGCCTTCCGCAAAGGACACCATGTCGTCGTCCGACGTGATAGGGGAAACTGATGGGCATTCGCCTGAAATTGCTCATGCAGCCCCGCAGCACTTTCCTCAAGGCATTGGTTTGGAGTTGGTAGAGTAGATAAATTGGTTTATCTACTCTGACCTTCTTCCATCCAACCAATGCCTTGAGGACAGCATTGAAGCTCTCTGATCAGTTGTTGGTAATTCCGTCTGACTGGATCCCCAAGCTGTTTAACACACAGTGCTCTCTTGTCCATGGCGTCAGACAGCGACTGATGGAAATAAGCCTCGAAATCAGGGCTCCAGTGGACACACTCTCTCCAGTGTGCATTCGTAGTCACTCCTTGATTTCGAGGCCAAGAGCTTTGATGGCCTGCTGGTTATCGGCCACAGCTTGGGAACCCTCTGACCCCATCTTGTGCTTCACATTGTTCGACATGTGGTTCCAGCAATTGACAATCCTGGCTTGCGGCAGCACAGACTGGATTGCTCCCTCAATAGCCGCGTCAGTCTGTGCAGAAGATTGCTGTTGATAGTTGGGGAAGGAGTGAAAGGATGGTGTGAAATAACTATGGTTTTTCCATGTACCGGAAGGACAAGTAACCCCTTGAAACACTACATGACGGAAAACAAGGGGTGAAACATAATTGCCCAGGTCAAATGTGGTGTCATAGTGAAAAGCATTTGCTTTTAATGACTGCCTTGGCCTCTTCAACCATTTCTGGTGCTGCCACCACCAGAAGGGTTGCGGGTTGTCTCCTTATGGTGATAAATCCGGGGAGAATGTCACCCATATGTTGCCACCAACTCATCCCTTTCCGGAAACAGTGACGTCCCTTGCTTGACGAATTGTGTTCTTCACTTGTGCCAAGTTGCGAGGTTGGTACACTGGCATGAATGATGCATTTGGGGGTGGTGGTGGGTTATTGGTCATGAGTATACTTTGCCAGGTGTTTCAGTCTTCCGCCTGGACATTTCATCTATAATTGAGGGAGCCGATCGGATGAAATCCCTTGCTTGCTTCTGTTGCCGTGGGGGTGGGGGACAGCAGAAAGCAAAGTAGTGTATTAGCACAGTATGAGGCTGATGCAGCAACTCGTACTCCCTTTTAAGGAGCCCTGGTGCTTCCTTCCCTGCATAGTACCGCACCCTTAGTTTTGGTGAACAGCGAGGAAGACTGGGATCCCTTTTGAATCCCTTGCTTTTTCTTTCCAGTTCTCACATGACGAGGAACTACCCGCAAACATTGTCTCCAGGCTTGGGGTGGAAGGTGGGATACGTTAGTGGGATCAACTGTTAGAATTTCAGCTGCTTGTGCTGGTGTTCAAGGCAGCAGGCGTCTGGTGTATACTTGCTGGGGTAGTGATGGGGCAATCTGGGAGATGGAGGGGGGGGGTTGACAACGATAGCTGTGGGTGTTTGACCTTTCCAGTTCAATGACCAGCACAGAAAATAATACATTTTCCTGATGGTAGCCCGCTGCTGTAACTAAGTCTGGTGAGAGGCCTAGCCTTTTTAGCAGCTAAGGCAATGTCATCAAAAGTTGGGGCCCTCTTTCTTTTTGGCATTCTGATAAGGAAAATTACTTTGGGATAAGTACGGCGATGACACTTAGCCGTTAACTGTCTGGAAAACTAATCCTAACTATATGGGAAAATGTCCCCTAGTGCTTTAAAGTTTACCAAGCCAGATTGGGGTCTATTTAGAACTAAATTGAGACCTGTTTACATTCTACATCAGTTCATTTTGAATGGAAATAATCATTATGCAGATTTTGACATGGATTGAAAGTAAATTACATTAGTTGAAAAAATAGAACCATATCCCCCGTTATCAATGATAATTTTCTAAGTACATGACTTGCCCAATCATGGATTACTTCCAGGGAGGTTGGAATTGCGCTATGACTCAACCACAGTGGGCTGCAGGCATAATCGACATAAGCAGTAGCTACGGGTCCACCGACCATTGATAAATATTACTTTTTTTACAGTCGTGTTGTGTTGGAATAGTAAAATACACAAGGGGAAAGTTCGATATTTGGTTGTCCATCAGCAATTGGTTAGCAAATTAGTTTGTCACATGTTATCGCAGGTGCAGCAAAATGTTTGTTTCTAGCTCCAACAATGCAGTAATTCCTAACAATACAAAAAACACAATCCTAAAAATGTACAATTGAAGTCGGAAGTTTACATACTCCTTAGCCAAATACATTTAAACTCAGTGTTTCACAATTCCTGACATTTTAATCCGAGTAAGAATTCCCTGTCTTAGGTCAGTTAGGATCACCACTTTATTTTAAGAATGTGAAATGTCAGAATAATAGTAGAGAATTATTTATTTCATCACATTCCCAGTGGGTCAGTTTACATTCTCAATTAGTATTTGGTAGCATTGCCTTAAACAATTTAAACTTTGGTCAAATTTTTCGGGTAGCCTTCCGCAAGCTTCCCACAATACGTTGGGTGAATTTTGGCCCATTCCTCCTGACAAAGCTGGTGTAACTGAGTCAGGTTTGTAGGCCTCTTTGCTTGCACATGCTTTTTCTGTTCTGCCAACAAATGTTCTATAGGATTGAGGTCAGGGCTTTGTGATAGCCACTCAATACCTTGACTTTGTTGTCCTTAAGCCATTTTGCCACAACTTTGGAAGTATGCTTGGGGTCATGGTCCATTTGGAAGACCCATTTGCAACCAAGCTTTAACTTCCTGACTGATGTCTTGATGTTGCTTCAATATATCCACATCATTTTCATTTCTCATGATGCCATCTATTTTGTGAAGTACACCAGTCCCTGCTGCAGCAAAGCACCCCACAACATGATGCTGCCACCCCCGTGCTTCACGGTTGGGATGGTGTTCTTCATCTTGCAAGTCCCCCCCCTTCTTCCTCCAAACATAACGATGGTCAAACAGTTCTTTTTTTGTTTCATCAGAAAATACATTTCTCTAAAAAGTATGAGTTTTGTCCCCATGTGCAGTTGCAAACCATAGTCTGGCTGTTTTATTGCGGTTTTTGAGCAGTGGCTTCTTCCTTGCTGAGCGGCCTTTTAGGTTGTCGATTTATAGGAATTCGTTTTACTGTGGATGTAGATAAATTTTGTACCAGTTTCCTCCATCTTCAAGGTCCTTCACAGTTCTGGGATTGATCTCTAGGAGACAGAACGCATCTCCTTGCTGAGCGGTATGACAGCTGTGTGGTCCCATGGTGTTTATACTTGCATACTACGTGGTACCTTCAGGTGTTTGGAAATTGCTCCCAAGGATGAACCAGACTAGTGGAGGTCTACACATTTTTTTCTTGGCTGATTTCTTTTGATTTTACCATGATGTCAAGCAAAGAGGCACTGCGTTTGAAGGTAGGCCTTGAAATACATCAACAGGTACACCTCCAGGGGCCTGTTGCACAAAACTAGGATAAGGGATTAAGCCAGGATATCTTGGTGATCCTGGCTCAATTGATCCGTAATCCGGTTGCACTAAAGATGGATAGGGGGCAGGAGGATATGTTATGGTATAAATTACCATTGAGATTTATTCTGTGGATCTAGCCTGCTCCAGACCAGGCTAAATTCCAGGATCTATTTAATCTCATCCCTAATGTCAGTCAGCAGTCACCACAAATGGAAACCAATAGTTATTTCACTGCTCACTATACATTGTTATCACATATAACTAGACCCACTGTCATTATTTAAACGTTTGATCATTAATTTCAATGATTTTGGATAAAAAATAATTTTTAGCAACATAATCTATCATTAGATAATTTACAGTTTCCCATAGACTATAAGGCTATATATAAAATGATAGAATATTAGGGCCACAGAGGGGAAAAAAACACAAGTAATAATATTGTAACCGGTTGTTTTAAAGGAGGACAGTTGTTAAAATGACAGATGTGGGGCATTTCGTGAAATTGTACTTCAGTATGGTTTCATAAACAAAGACATGCTGATGTGCCAGAATATTAAGTATCACATTGTCATAAGTATCAAAACTGTAAAAACAATATGTAGCTTTTCTGCAGAAAGAACCAGCCTCATAAATTTATGACTTTATCCTTTTTCTTCAGTGTGGCCCTAGTACTCTGTCATATAAACAAATACACATTCCATATGAATATAAAAACACAATGTGTAACATTATGTTCCTTTATTGAATAAGGACAAAACAAAGCAGGTAAACCATCAGCTCCTTTCGAAACTGAAGTCACAGTGACTACAAGATGGAAAGCACAGAATCCAAGCATATTATACAAAATGATACATACACATTCAAAGGTCTGTATATAACACACCCTGCATGTCTGCACACTAAAATAAATGCAGGACAAATCCATACACATCAACTGAACAGACAAATGAATGGATGCAGTAGCCTCCCTGCAGCCTTGTATTACACACAGTATACCGCACAAACATCATAAGAGGCCAAATTCGTAAAAAAACGAACCCAAAAAAACCCCAATTCCTCTGCCACCGCAGGACATATTTAACCAAAATTGAAAGCACACATACTAACTAAAATAATTCAACACATATTGGTCCCTCAGCAGCCGACCACTGTCGTCATCAGGGAAGATTGCCGGATTGTCCCAGTCCATGGCTGGTGGCACTCTGGGGGCCCTCTCCTTCCTCAGGCAGGCCACATTGTGGAGGACAGCACAAGCCACAGTAATATCACATGCCCTAACAGGGCTGACCCTTAATTTGTGAAGGCAGTGAAAGCGTGCCTTCAGGAGGCCAAAGGTCATTTCAACTCTGGCCCTGGTCCTGGCATGGGCATGGTTGTAGGCCTGCTGTGCTTCCTGGGGGTCTGTGAAAGGTGTCAGGAGAAAAGGCTGGCAGCCATACCCCCTGTCTCCCAGCAACACACCAGAGAATTCACCTGTCAACACAAAATCTCATCATTACTACCTCATAAAACAGTGATATTCTTGACACAGCCATGATGGTTATAAATAGGGGTTGTGTGGCTTACCTTGTGATAGGCACTGATAGATTTCAGAGGCCCGAAAGATTCTGGAGTCATGGACTGAGCCAGGCCATTTTGCCACAACATTGCTGATCACACAGTCAGCATTGCAGACCATCTGAAATCATAAGATGAGGAATATTACACCAATCAATGCACATCACTGGCAATGCAGAGTGTTCGTCAATGGACAATATCAAAAAGTTATGTTCACCTGAACATTAATGCTGTGAAAGGATTTCCTATTCACAAAATCGGCCTCATGGGCACCTGAGGGGGCTTTTATCCTTATGTGTGTGCAGTCCACTGCACCAATGACATTGGGGAAACCTGTCACACAAAGTAATGAGTATCCTACTATGTGTTAACAGTTGTCCTGTAATTTGTAGATCCTCTTACCTGCAATCCTATAGAACTCCTCTTTGATGTCACAGAGTCTTCTGTGGCCAGGGAAGGAGATGAAGACATCTGCTAATGCTTTGATAGCCAGACACACACTCCTTATTGTGCGGCAAATTGTGGCCTTGTTCAGCTGTTCTGCATCCCCCACTGAGTACAGGAAGGCTCCACTAGAAAAAAAGCGCAAGGCCACACAAACCATTTGCTCCACACTCAGTGCATGGCTCCGTGCAGTGCGGTGCTTAATCCTGGGACCCAGTAGTCTGCATAGATACCTGATGCCATCTGCAGAAAACCTGTATCTTTCATATAGATGGTCATCAGGGAAGGCCAGTGGGTCCAACCGGTCCCTGAAGACCCTTTCTCGCCTGAAGGCTCTCCTCAGCACAAGCGCTTCTTCATCCACCACATCTCGCACGAATGGGCATGCCATTGTCAGAGCAGAAAGGAACACACAATTTTGGGCCTTCATATAGGCTAGTGGCCACACCTGGTGCTGGGGGGGTGGGCAAAAGAGGGCGATGCCTTATAACGATGACTTGGTTGTACTGATTGCTGGGAAAATAAAAAAAACCTTAGAAAGATGCCACCGTCCTGTGTGCTCACAATAAGAGCTCATATGTCATGGCTCACTTGACTTTACGAGAATATACCTAATTTTTATTTTGAGCTGTGTCATCTTCTTGGAGCTGGGGGAGGAAAGAAAAATAATGATTAATACATTTGTGTTACAGTTAGCATACAGTGTACATTGAAGGCATATCTCACCTCCCTCTCAAGTTTTTTTATTTCAAGGTCCAGTTTCCTAATTGTCCTCTTATTTCGGACTCCAGTGCAAGATTTTCCATCTTTTTCTTCTTGTACTGAATGTCTATGTCTGCCAGTTCTATTTGGCGCCGGAGGTGGTTGCCATACAACTTTCTGATAGCTTGTGAGCTCTGTGAACACAATACAATTAGCGCAGCTGGAATTTAGCAGGATGTGGTGTCCTTTTATTAATACGCACTATGTTGCCAGGCTGGTTTTCCCACTGTATAGCATCTGGGTCCTGTAAAAGAAATTCGATTTTTTTTTATTTTGATGAGGACTCCTCACCATTGTAGAGTAAATAGTACTTTCACAGTCTTAACATGATACCTCATGCCTTCTGGAATCCAGAGAGATGGTCTCCTCCTCATCATCGTCTCCATCATGTGCTGTTGCTGCTGCACTGGGGCCTTCACCCTATCACATTTAATCGGATTCATATTGAAGCTAGTAGACAAGACATGCCAGGCCTACAGTATGCCTTTGATGGAGTACTCACTGGATCAGCATCGTCTGGTGCTTGTGCTGGTGGCTCTAACAGGAACACAGTGCTGCCAGACACTGCAAGGCAATAGGTAAACCAAAGTCAGACAGTCCAAATTGATTCAATATGAATGTGGTTGTATCCCATGTAGAGATGGAAGGACATACCTTGAATGAAGCGGGTGGCATCTTGGGAGGAACCTATGCTCGTCTCTTTCCCCCCAGGGATCCCCTCTAAGACGGGCCTGCCTTTATTTAGCTCCAAGGCCATGTCCTCTGCTGGGGTAAGGTCAGCCTTTGGTGACCCACCACCCGTGCCTTGTCTGTGGGTATTCTTTTTCACTGCTAAAACAGTACAGACAATGTGTGAGCAGGCACCTTCTGGGTACAATATATGCTTGTGCTTTGTTAAATATTAGTCAGGGACCATACCATTCTGCAGAATGTTCTTGTATTTGATTTTGACCTGCTGCCATGTCCGTTTTGGCCCGTTCATGTTTAATCTACACACACACACACATTTAATGGAGTCACACTGCAAAAAATTACTTGGTATTTTTGTCTTGTTTTCAGTAAAAATATCAAAAAATCTATCATAGCTTTATACAGTGTGATGGAGTTACTTTACACAATTTCACTCATATCTGCAGTGCATTTCAATTAAAAATTTAACCGTTTCATAATTACAGTACAACTGCATTTTTGGAGATGTGAATTAAATATTTGAATTGTAATTGTGATGTTTCAGCGGAGCGGTGACTGTGTAATTGTGCACTACTTACGCATTCAGGCGGTCTGCAATACTTTGCCACGCTTTTTCTCTTTGCTTTATCACTGTGGCGGTGTTGCCTTTCTTCTTAATTATATCTTTTACCTCCTCGTATGCCTCCATGAGGATTTGTGCTTCCGACGGGGAAAAGTACGCGGCTCTAGTTGCCATGGTAAATCAGTTGATCTGTGGCGGGGTCTATTTGAGTGAGCCGTGAGCGCGCACCTATCCAGGATTGGTTTCACCTGGCTTAATGAATCCGTGTCTGCTCATCCTGGCTTGGTCTTTGTGCAACCAATTAAGCCTGGACGCACATGTTTTGGCTTCATTGAGCTCAGCTGAGTCATTTATCCTGGATGTCTTAATTCTACTTTTGTGCAACAGGCCCCAGGTTAAAATTACAGTAAATAACAACATAAAAAATAATCTGAAAAAAACGGATAATATTATACAGAAAATATTACACATTCTCTCTTCGCCTAGCTGGATCTGGCCAGAGAATTTCATCAACATCACAAGCAATATCCTCATTAGCAAGACAACGCGGGAAGAACCGTCTTGAATGTCGAATCCATCCTTGCACAGCTGCGGCGTGGACTTGGTCACAGGCGTCCTCCATGGCCTGAATGAGGGGTACCTGAGCCTGGGGCTGGAGATCGTAAACCTTCCACCGCCATGCAGAGAAACTCTTCCATAGGGTTTAGAAACGGAGAGTATGGTGGAAGGTATAGTACTGTCAACTGTGGATGGTGTTGAAACCAGTTCTGGACCAAAGCAGAGCGGTGGAATGACACATTGTCCCAGATGACAGTGTGTTGCATCTGGTGCATTTCATTACCTGCTGTGACGATGTGGTGCAGTCGGTCCAAAAATGGCAGAATGTGAGGTGTGTTGTAAGGGCCCATTTTGGCATGACGGAGGAGAACCCCATGCTGTGAAATGGCGATGTTACCCCCACGTTGCCCTGGGACATTGGCCACAGGGCTATAATCAATGATACTTCTGCCTCTCCTTGCTTTTGTGAGGTTGAACCCTGCCTCATCAATATATATGAATTCATGCAGGATTTCCTCAGCATCCATCTGCAAAACTCCCTGAAATACAGTGAAAGACAAGATTGTGTAGTTCAGGATAGGTCTAGTATACAGTCAATGTAAAAAAGTCATGTGTGCAGTATGCAACATCACAGTGCTAAAGTGAACAATACAAACCTCCACATACTCATGCCGCAGCCGTTTGACCCTCTCTGAATTCCGCTCAAAAGGCACTCGATGAAGTTGTTTCATTTGAACCTGATGTGTGCCAGTGTTGACTGAGAGACCTGATGGACATTATTGAAAATGGCATGGTCACCGATAATGTTGGCTTGTATTTCTGAGCCTGATAGCATTATTGGCCAAAACCATGTTTATTATCTCTTGTTCTTGCGTGAATATGGGCCCCCTTCCTCCTTGTCGTTCCCGTCCCTCAATCCCATGTAGAGAATAATACATGTAACTTACTGTACAACGTCACAGGAAGGGGTATCACAAGTGCTGATATGGTGCATACAATAAGCGGCTGATTACTGTAACTGTAGACCGATCATCTTTTACCTGTTTTCCTGTCAAAGTCCTTATGACAGATGCCACTGTATATCTGCTAAGATTTGGCTGAACTCAGTCCAGCCTCCCTCAATCTGTGGTTCACAACATGGTCCACTAGTGTTGCACTAATGTCATTTGATAAGTTTGGTCCTCTTCTTCTTTGTGCACGTTCTCCTCCTGCTTCAGGTCTTCTTCGGCCTCTGCCTCTTCCTGTACCTTTCTGACTCCTTCCATTTTGGTTGAAGGCAGGTGAACCTACCTGCTGCATTTTTATAGTGCTTAAACCTGATTTGGTGTCTACAATTTAGCAATCGTGTGTTTGTGCACCTGATGGCTGTGTTTAACAGATTGGCTCATAGGTGTGGTAATTTGACAGTCAGTGCTTTGGAATTGCAAGGAAGTGACATCATGATATACTTCTGTATCTGAAATGTTTTGCAAATAGTGTGAAGCTGACAATGTGCTTACAGTTGTGCAAATCTAGCCTTGTGTTTTGCTCCTTGAGTGTAAGGTTTTGCTAATTGTGGGAAAAGTTACATTTTAGTGTGTAAGCAATCGTAAAAAACGAATTGTTTATTGAAGAAGCATGGGAAACGGTGTTTAAACTCTTTACAATGATCTGTGAAGTTATTTGGATTTTTCCGAATTATCTTTGAAAGACAAGGTCCTGAAAAAGGGACTTTTCTTGCTGAGTTTGTATTTCTGTGATTTTTGTTTAGTTAGTAAATAATTAAGCCAATTTGTATATAGCTGATTCATTATGGAGCCTAGGGTTCGTGCAGATAAGCAAGAATTTTACGACATTTAGGATGACTAAGATTAATGAGAAAAATATCTGAAGTGTTCGACTCGTGAAATAGACAAAACATTTCCCCGTGGTGTCCCGACTTCCTAGTTAAAGTTTACATGATTAGAATAAACAGAGTTAAAAAAAAGTTTACATGATTGGTTTAAACACGTAATAATTACACACATTTGATGGTAGTCAAATGACTATGTACATAGGGCAACAGTCCTTCTAATTACTTAGTTTTTCTGTCGCTTTGGTGCATTTTTCACATCATCCCTAACATGTGCAAAATAATATGTGCATTTCTCAGAACAATTTGTACAAACTACAATAGATGTGTTTCTAAAGCTAGTCAGTCACTAAAAATCCTTAGTACATCTCTCAAAAGTAAATATTCATGCCAATGATCATGTCAGTGTCATCAGAATGATAAGTAATTGAGTCATTGTTCACGAACAAGGTCGTCAAAATGTTTAGGCATGTTGTCAATGGAACTGTGTACTTTGACAGTATTACCTGATGTAAACTTAGGCTACAGTTTGGATGACAGTTACTGTATTGAAAATGCACAAGGCTGCACTTCTATGGCATATATCAATTTCAACAGTACTATTTACATATTACTGTATGTGGGTTATTGATTGAAAGAGACTGGACCACCCAAGGGGCACACAGGAAACCAGCCCTAAGGCACAACTTTGCCCGCAGCACTGTTCTAGTGCTGTCTCTACACATCCAGACGTTCCTGTCTGTCGGCCCACATATTCTCATCCACATCACACCGGATATTTTCCCTTCCAATGCAACGTGGAAAGAATCTTTTGGAATGCCTTATCCATCCTCTGCAGGCGTCTACTGTGATGTCCTCACATGCTGCATCCATTGCAGCCAGCAGGGTCATCTGTGTGTGTGGCTGACGATCGAACACCTTCCACCTCCATGCTGAAAATAACTCCTCAACTGGGTTAAGGAATGGTGAATAAGGTGGGAGGAATTCTATGAGCATCCTCGGGTGGGTCACAAACCATTGCCTTATGATGTTTGATCGATGGAAACTCACATTATCACAAATGACCACATACTTTGCCAAATCCTCTCTAAACAGACCCCTCTCATCATCAGGGATGAGAGCCCTGTAGAGAGTCTCTAAAAAGTTGAGTAGATGCTGGGTGTTGTATGGCCCTATAAGGGGGATATGGGTTAGGACACCATGCTCTGAAATAGCAGCACACATGGTGATATTTCCTCCCCGTTGACCTGGCAAATCCACAGTAGCTCTGTGACCGATGATATTCTCACCCCGCCTTCTGCATTTGGTCAGGTTGAAGCCAGCCTCATCCACGTATACAAAGTTGTGAGAGGGTTCACTTGATTCCAACTTCATTATACGCTATATCCCAGAACACACAGTTGAATTTGTTTTGGTAAGGAAGTGACATAAAATGTACATATATTGCATGTTCCTTCCACAGCAATGGAAATGTGTGCAGTTTATGCTTACTGTACTATGTATCACTATAAAATGTTGCTGTAAAGTAGTTACATAGATATATGTTTTACCTGTACATACTGGTACCGTAGCTCCTTAACTCTGTCCTCATTCCTTTGGAATGGTACACAGTACAGCTGTTTCATACTCATCTGGTTTCTATGCAGCACCCTGTCGATGGTTGAGATGCTAACTGTATGGATGTTTTCAAAGACATCGTTGTCTTCTATAATGGTCCTTTGTATTTCCCTGAGTCTCATGGCATTGTTTGCTCGGACCATGGTGCAAATAGCCTTCTCCTGTTGAGGTGTGAAAAGGCGTCCTCTGCCACCGGTTTAAGGTAATCTTGCAGTCCTATGTGGGGAAAAATGCAGTGATGCATCGCACACTTTCACATAGACAAAAACTATGCGAACACACATTTTACTGTAAAACATACAGGTGGGTGCATGTAAGGTGCAGTATAGAGTATTTCTGTATGCTGTGAAATACAAGTGGACTACTGTAAAATGAAGCATTGTATACAGTATACTGCTTATATACAGTAACTGCATTGGTGGACATACCTGTTCTCTCCGAAACGTTTGAACTATTGAGGACACGGTTGATCTCCCAATATTAGGCTTCGACCCGCCTCAGCCATTGTAAGGCCATGATTGACAACAGTCTACAATAGTGGCCCTTATGTCATCAGATATGCGCCTATGTCCTCTTCTTCCTCTGTTTTGCCTTCCACCACGCATCGTTGACCCTGTTCGTTTCCTGGTCCATCCATTATTGGAAAATTGCAAATCTGTTGTGGTCTGTCTATATATGCTTGCCAATTGATTCTTCATGAGATGCACCTTAGACAACTGGTTGATTGAACTAACACTTTTACATTCCTTCATGAGTGAGGGTCAATTTCACCTGCACCATTCATCAATTCACGTTTTTGTACAAAAGGTCTAATAGAAATGTGTAAAACTATGCTTGACAGTTTGACATAGTTCAACAATTTTGCATGTAATGGCTTATGCAAGGAACTAATGCCTAGATGTTTTGAGGGGTAAGACTATTCAACAGAGAACTATCTACTATATTTTGATCAACATGACATGAGCAATTAAATGTGGAAAAAGCTGACACTTGTACATTATCAATTGCAATATGTACAAAAGCAATTGCAATTTGTTCAAAGGAATAAGAAATTGCTTTAATGATGTTGTCACGTATTTCGTCGTGTTGAGGAAAGGAGGACCAAAATGCAGCGGGTTTGTGGATACTCATTCTTTTAATTGGAAAAACCAAAAAAGAATCCACAGGGGGAAAAAAACAACTCACAACGGCAACAGTGTGGCAGGCTCAAACAAACGCAGTGCACGCACACAAACAAACGCAGTGCACGCACACAAACAAACGCAGTGCACGCACACAAACAAACGCAGTGCACGCACACAAACAAACGCAGTGCACGCACACAAACAAACGCAGTGCACGCACACAAACAAACGCAGTGCACGCACACAAACAAACGCAGTGCACGCACACAAACAAACGCAGTGCACACAAACTCCCACAAAAGACACATACAAACACACCCTAATATATGGGACTCTCAATCAAAGGCAAATGGACAACACCTGCCTTCAATTGAGTCCCAACCCCAATTGACCACACATAGACATACAACAGCTAGATCAATCATAGACATACATAACAAGGAACAGTGCCCAAAAACCCCGGAATACACAAATCAAATCCCCTACAACAAACACACCACCCCGAATCACATAAAACGAATACCCTCTGCCACGTCCTGACCAAACTACAATAACAATTAACCCTTATACTGGCCAGGACGTGACAGATGTGCACAAGTGACTAGATGATTTGGAATTTGTACAAGTAATATCAGGAATGGCACTTTTGATCTAAGAAATGCACCAAAGCGACTGAGAAACTGTAACTAGGCAAGTCAGTTTAAGAGCAAATTCTTATTTACAATTACGGCCTACCCCGGGTCTAACCCTAACCGACGCTGGGCCAATTGTGTGCCGCCCTATGGGACTCCCAATCATGGCCAGTTGTGATACAGCCAGGAATCGAACCAGGGTCTGTAGTGACACCTCTAGCACTGAGATGCAGTGCCTTAGACCGCTGCGCCACTCAGGAGCCTAAACCCTAAAGGAGATGCAGGGTTTAGTACCGGGTGGTAGGTGTCTAAAGGGCAGGGTATTGGGCGGTGGCCGGCTAGTGGTGACAGTTTAACCTCCCAGAGTCCATTTCAGCGGCCCTGTGGAAATCTAATTAGCATAATAATAAAACATATATTTTTTTGAATTGGATGCATCTCAATCCGCCGCATCCGTCGATGTCGCATCTGCTGTGAAAAGTAACCGAGCTAGAGCTGTGTTTGTCAGATATAGGACACACTTAGTTTTTCTCCATTTGTTTACACACATTTTCTGAAAGCATGGCTCATATTCTCAGAACTCTACACACAAATCAAAAAACACACACAATGGGCAAAACCCCTCAATTCTCCAGCAAAATGAAACTTTACATTCAAAACAATGTTATTTCTTATCAAAATGGTATTTTGTTTTCAAATGACACACACAAACCATCATATGAATAGACATTTATAAGAACCAGTTGAACACTGATGTGCTCAATGTAAAACACTTCTCCATTCATCATAATGACTTAGGCCTTTTTTTGGTTCAGTGTTGCCATTACTACAGACAGTACATACATAAGTGTATTTGAGAATATTGTTTTTATACTCAGAACCCACAAATACACGGTAACAAATATATTTTATTTTTCCCACAAAAACAATGTACACAGTGTACATCCCATTCCCAACCAACACAAAGTTGCACATACAGTGGTCTACATACAAAACAGAAGAATTTAATGTATACAGTTTTTTTTTTTTTTTTTTACTATGCTGCATCCTCTCTTCTGTTGCGGTCTGGCCACAGCACCTCATCCACATCACAAGCAATGTTTTCCCTGGCCAAGCAGCGGGGGAAATGACGCCTAGCATGGCGATTCCAGCCATGAAAAGCATCAGCTGCTATAGCTCCACATGCGTCTTCCATAGCTTGGAGAAGAGGTACACGCGTTTGTGGATTTCGGTCATACGCTTTTCATCTCCAGGCAGAAAAAAATTCCTCAATAGGATTGAGGAATGGAGAATATGGAGGGAGATAAACAACTAAAAAGCGTGGGTGGGCAGTGAACCAGTTACGAACCAGAGCAGCCCTGTGGAAACTTACGTTGTCCCAAATGACAACGTACCTGAGCTGCTCTGGGCCATCTACCTGATCTGGTGGAATGAGTGTGTTGTGTAGGGTGTCCAGGAATGTGATCAGATGGGTGGTATTGTAGGGGCCAAGGGTAGCATGGTGATGGATGATGCCGTGGTGGGTAATCGCTGCACACATTGTGATGTTCCCTCCGCGCTGGCCAGGGACTTGAACAATGGCACGCTGGCCGATGATATTCCTTCCCCTCTTTCGTCTTTTTGTGAGGTTGAATCCAACCTCATCAATGAAGATGAACTGGTGCTCCACTGCAGCCACCTCTAGCTCAAGGACTCTCTGAAACACACATGACAATATCAGAAATAGACATGGAGAGGTCACTATTGTGAAGCACAATCATTATGATTACAATACTGAAATATGTATAATTTATACAGTGTTGAGAGTATGCGTCAATTGTGGGATTGTATAGGACTCACTTGCACATAGGTATGTCACAATTCTTTGGCTCTTTCTGAATTGCGTTCAAATGGCACCCTGTAGACCTGCTTCATCCTGAGATTATTTCTGCGCAAGACACGGTCCAGTGTAGATAAGCTTACCCTATCAATATTTTGAAATATCTCATTGTTTTCTATTATTTTTCTTTGTATTTGCCGTAATGTTATGGCGTTATTTTCTAGGACCATGTTCATGATTTCAGTTTCCTGTTCAGGAGACAGAACACATTCCCGACCACCTTGTGTTGGTAATCTTTCAGTTCTGCCAAACAAATAGTAAAATACTGTAAATACAAAGTAGGAATACATTTCCCAAATACTTGAAACATACTTTATTTTTACAGTCCTACAGAACAGTCCACAGGCAATACTGTACTCATTGAGTACTGTATTGATATGCAGTGAGTAGATTGTCTTACCTATTCTCATTTCGGAATGTCCGGATGATGGATGCTACAGTGTACCTGCTCAAATTTGGCTGTACTCTTTGCCCAGCCTCCCTCATTGTTAGACCATGGTTGACCACATGATCAACCAAAGTGGCTCGGATCTCATCAGAGATTACGGTCCTCGTCCTCGTCCTTGTCCTCCTCCTCTTACTCTCACTCCTCTGGCTCTGCCTCTGTTTCCAATGTTGGCATCCACTGCTCCAAAACTGAAGAGTTCACCTGTTGCCCTTTCATGCTAAAGCTCTGATTGCTAATTGTAAATCTGTGTGACGGGTGTTTGCCCATGTGATGAGTCGGTGTGCATATTTGAATGGCAGTGTGTTCATTGTGAAAACAAGAGATTTTCTGCATGAAAATTGTGCCAAATGCAAAGAATTGTGTGTAGTGTTTTGAAAAAAGTGTGTTTTAGAACTGCAATTTGAGTGAAAAGCAGGAATTGTGCTTGTAGTTTAGCAGAATTGGTTCAGGGGGTTGGTGCATGAGTTACATGTTGTGGTCATTGTGTCTCAAGTACCAGTATTTGTGTGTAAACAATTGAAACTAAGAACAAACTTCTTGATTTTTTTGGGGGGGGACGACGACTCTGTTCTATGTAGTGAATCTGTTATTCAATGCGTTTGTATGGGCTAATAACAGTCAGGCCAAATTTTTTAAAGTATCACATTTTATATATATTTTTATACTTCCTGGGGTCTTAAAATCAAGTGGCTAAATTATCCTTGGTATGACTTTCTGTAGAAGTTGGTGAGGGTCTTAGGGGTCAAGCTGGATTTCTTCAGCCTCCTGAGGTTGAAGAGGCACTGTTGCACCTACAGTTGAAGTCAGAAGTTTCCATACACCTTAGCCAAATACATTTAAACTCAGTTTTTCACAATTCCTGACATTTTAAAATTCCCTGTCTTAGGTCAGTTAGGATCACTTTTTTAAGAATGTGAAATGTCAGAACAATAGTAGAGTGATTTATTTCAGCTTTTATTTCTTTCATCACATTTTTAGTGGGTCAGAAGTTTACATACTAAATTAGTATTTGGTAGCGTTGCCTTTCATTTGTTTAATTTGGGTCACGCCTCCTTGCTCTCACACGCTTTTCAGCTCCGCCCACAAATTTTCTATGGGATTGAGGTCAGGACTTTGTGATGGCCACTCCAATACCTTGACTTTGTTGTCCTTAAGCAATATTGTCCATTTGGAAGACCCATTTGCGACCAAGCTTCCTGACTGATTTCGCTTCAATATATCCACATCATTTTCCTCCCTCATGATGCCATCTATTTTGTGAAGTGCACCGGTTCCTCCTGCAGCAAAGCACCCCCACAGCATGATGCTGCCACCCCTGTGCTTCACAGTTGGGATGGTGTTCTTCGGCTTGCAAGCCTCCCCCTTTTTTCCTCCAAACATAACGATGGTCATTATGGCCAAACAGTTCTATTTTTGTTTCATCAGACCGGAGGACATTTCTCCCAAAAGTACGATCTTTGTCCCCATGTGCAGTTGCAAACCGTAGTCTGGCTTTTTTATGGCGGTTTTGGAGCAGTCACTTCTTCCTTGCTGAGCGGCCTTTCCAGTTGTCGATATAGGACTTGTTTTACTGTGGATATAGATACTTTTGTACCTGTTCCTCCAACATCTTCACAAGGTCCTTTGCTGCTGTTCTGCGATTGATTTGCACTTTTCGCACCAAAGTACATTCATCTCTAGGAGACAGAACGCGTCTCCTTTCTGACGGCTGCGTGGTCCCAATACTTGCGTACTATTGTTTGTACAGATGAACATGGTACCTTCAGGCGTTTGGAAATTGCTCCTAAGGATGAATCAGACTTTTGGAGGTCTACCAATTTTTTTCTGAGATCTTGGCTGATTTCTTTTGATTTTCCCATGTCAAGCAAAGAGGCACTGAGTTTGATGGTAGGCCTTGAATTACATCCACCTCCAATTGACTCAAATGATGTCAATTAGCCTATCAGAAGCTTCTAAAGCCATGACATAATTTTCTGGAATTTTCCAAGCTGTTTAAAGGCACAGTCTGCATGATGTATGTAAACTTCTGACACAGTGAATTACCTGTCTTGTTGGAAAAATGACTTGTGTCATGCACAAAGTAGATGTCCTATCCGACTTGCCAAAACTATAGTTTGTAACAAGAAATTTGGGGAGTGGTTGAACAGCAAGTTTTACTGACTCCAACCTAAGTGTATGCAAACTTCTGACTTCAACTGTACGTTGACATGGAGTTTCTCACTCCAACTTACCCAATGCACCTTCCTTTGTCTGATTTTTAATATTACAACAAAAATGAGGTTACATTACACAGTTGTCTGTCAGAATCCAAAACTTGATTTAAAAATATCAGTATTGCAGTTATTAACATTACACTTTCAACTTATGGCCATAAAGACCAGCTCTGCATCGGAGGTATCTCTGAGATGACAAGGCCCTCTTCTCATTCAGCCACTCCCCAACAGTTTGGCCTCCCCCTGCTGCCTCACAGAAGTGCTGTGGCCATATTATTTGTATTTTAGGCTTGCCATATATCCTGCAGGGGAAAGCAACAGGTAACCTCCTTTCCTGACAGGTTCATGACCAGCCTTTTGCAATTCTCATCTGTGGACCTGGTCAGGCTTTTTACAAGGGTGGAAGCAGCAGCAACTCTAGCATTAGGGAGGTTGTTTGTTGGTGGGCGCTGCTTAGCTGTCCTCCGGGCCCCCTTGTTACTTCTAGATGGAGCTGGCTTCAGGTTCTTGTCTACAGAGGGGGACAGAGGTAGTGGCTTATTAAACACGGCACACATTTTTTTTGCTATAGTCAAACTGTTCAGAACTGGGGGCCAACATGGATTGCTGAATTTCAGGTGTAGGGGGTTAACAACCTTCCGGTTTGAGCTGGTATTGGGTTCTTGTCTACAGAGGGACAAACGGGAATTAGTGGCTTATTGAACACCATATAATATGTTGATTATATTTCATTTTGATTGTTGCATGTTATTTGAACAAATTCATATTTTTTGGTAATTGTTTTTCTTTTAACTTGTATTGTTTAAGATGAACTAACTTAATTGACCTTTTTTAAATGTAAGAATTCACCTTCTGGGAACTGCCTGTTTAGAACTGGAGGCTACCATGGATGGCTACATTTCAGGTGTGGAGGTGGGTCCTTGTATTTTCCAGCACACCGCTGTGCTCCTCTTTCACTCATCTGCCTTTTTATTCTGTCACACCCCAGCTGGGTCCTTTGGGCGTTACCTGCTTATCCTTTTTCCAAATATAGTGTTGGACTGCCTTATCCAGCCTATGTAGCTGTGAAAACCAAAATAAAGAATTAGCCGATACACAAAGTGGATAACAAATATTCAGATATATAAAAAATTACTTTAAACAACTTACCTTTGTTTATGATCTGTGGAGTTAGACTGCATTGGTCACAGTCCCAAAGCTAGCCCTCTAAAGCTCTATCCAGTAGTAGATCTTGGGAAACTGGGACTATCCCAAACTTCAACAAGTGAAGGTGTGCAGCAACCAATCAAAGATAAATGGGCGTCGTAGGGGGCTGGGGGGGTTGACTCCCTGCTGTCACCACTAGTAGCTGCTGGTCATCAAGTCTGAGTAGAAAATTGACTGATTTACTTGTATTTTGATTTGTTCAACTTTATAAAGTGTATGAAAATAAATTAGAATGAATTTCAAGGGAGAAAAAGTGATTTAAGTAAAGAATGTATTCAATTATTATTGACTCACAGGGAATGTCATGTGTGCCCAACACAGCATTACTTTATTATGTATTCAATTATTATTGACTCACAGGGAATGTCATGTGTGCCCAACACAGCATTACTTTACAAATGACTTTACAAACACAATGTATACACCAGTCAGTGTTTACTGGGCCTGGCTAGCACCGTTCTGGGACCTCATCAGTGCCAGCCACTCTTCCACAATTTGGTCGCCAGAGGTAGTGGCACAGAATCGCACAGTTCCATACAGTGTCCAAATTCACAAGTTTTGGGCTCGCCACATTTTGAACAGTTGTATCCTTCATACGGCTTGTGCGCCCTGACTTTATTTCCAGCCTCTTCCTCCATTTGGTGGTCCTAGAGACCTTGGGTCCACCAGCAGGAGGGGGCAGAGGAGTGCAGGTCTTAGGAGACTAGAGTTATAGGGAGGGAGGTGGTAGGCAGACTGGGTGGCTGTGTAGCCTGCCCCGTTCTGTCCTCTGGAAGCTGGTAGGTGCTGCTGGTTGACGGGGCTGGCAGCGGTGGTGTGCTCCTGACTGCAGTGTGGAAGGGTCGCTTTCTCCATGGAGGACATCCTATTGTTGTACCTGTGTAATAATTGTAATTATCAGTAACACTGTGTCAAGGTCAACTTGTTGACCTCGAACAGTTGCAGCGTTGTATGGATCTTCAGGTTTGGGCTGCCCAGCACCATGTTCCTCTTGTAGTCCCCCAGGATGGCAGCCCAACTGTTGACCTGGTTCCCAAGCAGTCTTGCCAGCAGGGTGTTTGTGGCACAACTCAATGAAAATGGCCTCTACTATCCTGCTGGTGTTGAGCCACTGAGCAGGTCAAGAGCCTTGCCCAAGCGGGGAGCTGAAATTAGATGAAAAAAAGGAAACATCACGTTAATGAGAAATACACACATGGCTTTGTGTGAAGTGAGTTAGTGAGATTAGAACAATGTGCAGCTCTTCCCCCTTAACGGTTGAGGTCTGAGTTTTTGAAGCGCCCCTGCAGGACTCGGTTCCAGACTCTCTCAGGGTAGGAGACGGCCGCCTTGTCTCTCTCTGGAAGATTTCCCCAGAGAGCCATGATCTCCTTTGTGCCTATTGGAGATCCATGGCCCCTCCAGCAGCTTCACCAGACTCTTGGCCAGGAGGACCATGTGCTGGTATCTACCAACCCCATCAGGTCCCATGTACTCCTGGAAATAGAAGAGTAATGGGGAAGGTTTGGATTAATAGTTATGAATGGAAAGAAACTTAAGCAATCCGAGCTGTTTTGGATGTAGACTACCGATCAAAGGTTGTAGAACACCTACTCATTCAAGGATTTCTCTTTATTTTTACTATTTTCTACATTGTAGAATAATAGTGAAGACATCAACTATGAAATAACACATGGAGTCATGTATGACAGCTTTGCACACTCTTGGCATTCTCTCAACCAACTTCACCTGGAATGCTTTTCCAACAGTCTCGAAGGAGTTTCCACATATGCTGAGCACTTGTTGGCTGCTTTTCCTTGACTCTGGAGCCTTCCTGAGTGGTGGGAGACTCAGCGAGAGCATGCAAGGAGATGGTGGGATTATCCTCCTCATCCAGCTCTCCCAGGTTGTCCTCTCCTTCCTCAAATTGATTAGGTGTCCCGTCTGGGACATCCGGGTCCTTATCGAGGTTGGACTCCAGCTTCTGGTCACCATCGGTCTGGGAGAACAGATACTCAACCCCAATGAGTTCCCCTTAAACAGAGACAACAAAAAAAGAGACCCATTTTTACATTTCAACATACCAGGAATGTGGAGTTGGAAAGATTCCAGGGAGGTGGATCCACGTGCGCAGCGCGAACCCTCCCTTGGTCACGTCCTTGCTCTTGTTGGTCTAGAGGCTGACACCAGGGGGGTCTTGAATGCAGACCAGCTGTCATCTCTGGGTCTGTCAGATGGCCTGCATCCCGTCACGGTCCAGGAGCCACTCCGATGAGACACTCGGTCACCTCCGCCCCAGGTGTGTGTGGCGACGACAGTACCGAACCATCTCCTTGGAGCTGATCCTCTTTATCACCTGGGCATCGCTGAGCCCCGTGATGTGGCTCTCCTTCAGCTCCCCTCGCTTGGCCTCCTGCATATTGGAGCGTCTGCGGAAGGGGAGCCGCTCCATAAAGAGAGCACACAGAGGACGGTTCTCTGTGGTCACTCCCCCAGCAAAATGACGGATGAGGTGCCACACATCCAGTCGGACGATGAGCTCAGGCCACTGGCTGAACATGACTGCCTGAACATGATCTTCCCCTTGCCCATCAGGTTGCAGCAGTCCCGGTCGACATAGAGCCGCTTGGGAGGTGCCACTCCAGCTCTACTATAGCGCTGTCGGTGAGGACTGTAATGAGCACCTGGCTGTATTCATTGCCCACGCTGCTGTCCCGTGTGCTGCCCAGCTAGTTTAGATTACAGAGCTGTTCAGGAAGGAGACAGCCCTTTACGACACACAACAGAGTATGAGATAAAAGGTTGTCAAAAAATGTATCTCATTACAATGCTCCAGTGTCAAGACACTTACTTGGAACTGCATTCTTCGAGGCCAAGATCTTCAACACCATAGACTGCAGTTTTGCCGATCTTGTCCTTGGACTCATACAGGTCCTGCAGTGTCTCCCCCCTGTGTCTATGGAAGCCAACAAGGGCCTGGCCCTCCTGTTCGGGCTTGGAGGTCCGAATGCTGGAGTCCACGAATGCACTGCGGAACCTGATTTCCTCCACGACATCAGGGTAGGCGTTTGCATAGCGGGCCAAGGCTTCCTTGTTGGCCGTAAGGGGTACTTGGGAGATGCTGCACTCTTGCTCCTTCTCGTGGCTAGCCCCAGGACCCAGCCCACATTATTCTCTAACCGCCACTTGGGAGTCTGACCCCGGTACATGCCGAACTGAACCATGCACCGTTTCAGAACAACCATCTCTGTACTGGGGTCGCCACCCTCTGAGATGACAAGGATCCGAGCCTCCAACTCCTCCAGCTTCTTGGACTTCACGGGGTGGCCTAGCAGCGCTTGGCCTTGATTGCCTCAGGCGTGGCATTCATTACTAGCTCCTTTCCCCTGCGCCACAATGTTGGATGTTCCATCTAAAAAGGGGCAGAGATGAATGACTAGTTTTAATCATGTAGCTTTATGGCAAAGAACACTGGTGCCTATATGACAGATACAGGAAGGGAGTGTCCCATAGAAGGGGTTTCATCTGTACAAAGCACGTTGCTTATTTATGGAATGCATGTGAAGTTATGTAGCATTCAATGCATGTCAGATCTAGATTAACACAATGCATATTCCATGACTGTAGAATGTCAAGGGAATTGAATAGCCTACATAGCATTGCAATACATTGCAGACCCATATGCATGTGTAAATTGGAAGGCAAATATCACAATTTTCACACCATTAAACTAGCTAACAATACATGTAGTACCTATTACATGATTGTTACGTGTTGAATAATACTTTGCCATGAACTGGAACCAAAGTAAATGACTGTAGCATGCTAACGTTACTGTAGCCTTCACGATTTCAGACGTCTTATACCATACAACAAAGCACAAATTTAAGTGATAATATGCTTGTAAAAGATATTATTGAAAATGCAGACAAGTGCTGGCTGATCCACCAGTAGTTACCCCGATGCCGAAACAATGCTACGTGTACCATATGTAGATGACACCAGAGTTCGCACTGTATAATATGTTTCCAATTCGCTATTGGCCTCCCAAGTGGCGCAAGGCACTGTATCGCAGTGCCACTAGAGATTCTGCGTTCGAGTCCAGGCTCTGTTGCAGCCGGCCGCGCACGGGGCTGTACGTAATTTGGCCCAGTGTCGTCCGGGTTAGGGGGGGTTTGGCCGGCAGGGATGTCCTTGTCCCACTGCGCACCAGCGACTCCTGTGGCAGACCGGGCGCAGTGTACGCTGACACGGTCGCCTGGTGTCTCCTCCGATGCATTGGTGCGACTGGCTTATGGGTTAAATGGGTCAAGAAGCAGTGCGTTTTTTTTTTTTTTTTTGCTGTTTCATTCTTACGACTTCACATATTTAGCATTAACATTACAATCATTTTCATGCAAGCTTATGAAAGATACTTAGACAACTCTCTCTCCGTGTCGTCATGTAAACAATGATCCGATGTGGGGAAAGTGTCATGGCCGCCATTTACTTTTTTTGGAAAACTGAAGTTGGAGCTATAGTCAAGGAGCGAATACGATTCCACGGGCCTGTGGAGCACCTTAATAGACTTTACAGGGCCCCAAAAGATGGCTTGAATGAACTTAATGTAAAAATGTTAAGTATTGAATTAATATTCGTGTTAAATAGGCACATTGGCCCTTTAAGTAACTTGAAACAGTAGGTGTGGCCACAGGTACAGTTGAAGTATGAAGTTTACATACATATAAACTCAGTTTTTCACAATTCCTGACATTTAATCCAAGTAAAAATTCCCTGTCTTACATCAGTTAGGATCACCCCTTTATTTTAAGGATGTGAAATTTCAGAATAATAGTAGTGATTTATTTCAGCTTATTTCTTTCATCACATTCCAAGTGGGTCAGAAGTTTACATGCTACCAAATACTAATTGAGTGTATTGCCTTTAAATTGTTCAACTTGGGTCAAACGTTTCAGGTAGCCTTCCACAAGCTTCCCACAATAAGTTGGGTGAATTTTGGCCCATTCCTCCTGACAGAGCTGGTGTAACTGAGTCAGGTTTGTAGGCCTCTTTGCTTGCACATGCTTTTTCAGTTCTGCCCACAAATTTTCTATAGGATTGAGGATCATGGCTTTGTGATGGCCACTCCAATACCTTGACTTTTGTTGTCCTTAAACCATTTTGCCACAACTTTGGAAGTATGCTTGGGGTCAATGTCCATTTGGAAGACCCATTTGCGACCAAGCTTTAACTTCCTGACTGATGTCTTGATGTTGCTTCAATATATCCACATAATTTTCCATCCTCATGATGCCATCTATTTTGTGAAGTGCACCAGTCCCTCCTGCAGCAAAGCACCCCCACAACATGATGCTGCCACCCCCGTGCTTCACGGTTGGGATGGTGTTATTCGGCTTGCAAGCCTCCCTTTTTCCTCCAAACATAATGGTCATTATCGCCAAACAGTTCTATTTTTGTTTCATCAGACCAGAGGACATTTCTCCAAAAGTATGATCAATGGCCCCATGTGCAGTTGCAAACCGTAGTCTGGCTTTTTTATGGCGGTTTTGGAGCAGTGGCTGCTGAGCGGCCTTTCAGGTTGTCGATATAGGACTTGTTTTACTGTGGATGTAGATACTTTTGTACCTCTTTCCTCCAGCATCTTCACAAGGTCCTTTGCTGCTGTTCTGGGATTGATTTGCACTTTTCGCACCAAACTACGTTCATCTCTAGGAGACAGAACGCGTCTCCTTCCTGATAGGTATGATGGCTGCGTGGTGTTTATACTTGCGTACTATTGTTAGTACAGATGAACGTGGTACCTTCAGGCGTTTGGAAATTGCTCCCAAGGATGAACCAGACTTGCGGAGGTCTCCAAAAAAAATTTTCTTAGGTCTTGGCTGATTTTCCCATGTTGTCAAGCAAAGAGGCACTGAGTTTGAAGGTAGGCCTTGAAATACATCCACACGTACACCTCCAATTGACTCAAATGATGTCAATTAGCCTATCAGAAGCTTCAAAAGCCATGACATCATTGTCTGGAGTTTTCCAAGCTGTTTAAAGGCACAGTCCGCTTAATGTAAACTTCAAACCCACTTGAATTGTGATAGTGAAATAATTTGTCTGTATACAATTGTTGGAAAAATTACTTGTGTCATGCACAAAGTAGATGTCCTAACCGACTTGCCAAAACTAGAGTTTGTTAACAAGAAATTTGTTGAGTGGTTGAAAAACAAGTTTTAATGTCTCCAACCTAAGTGTATGTAAACTTCCGACTTCAACTATATAAATGCTCCAAAATGTGAGCCTAACACTTCCCACTTAATGAAAAGGTCAGGCCCAACAATGGCTGTGACCAAATCTCACAACACACTGTGAAACAGACTGTCACAATGTACTGCATCCTCAGTCTAATCCGCCCTACTCAGTCTAGAGGCATAGCCAATGACTAGAAAGCAGATAACAGAATGAGTCATACTGATCTGTACCAGCAGATCGTTGACCTCAACTGTCAATACTAAAGACTGGTCTAATAGTACTGTTACAGGAACTATATCCCTAATCCTTCTGTCCAAACAGACATTGACCTGTGGGCAGGATATAACACGACTCTACTGTGCCACACCCCCAGCCAGGAGTCATGTACAGTTGCTTGCGAAAGTATTCACCCCCCTCTGCCTTTTTCCTTTTTTGTTGCCTTACAACCTAGAATTAAAATTGATTTTTGGGGGGGTTTGTATCATTTTGATTTACACAACATGCCTACCACTTTGAAGATGAGAAAATATTTTTTATTGTGAAACAAACAAATAGGACAAAAAAGAACATGAGTGTGCATAACTATTTGCCACCTTTGGCAGCAATTACAGCTGCAAGTCTCATGTCTCTACAAGCTTGGCACATCTAGCCACTGGGATTTTTGCCCATTCTTCAAGGCAAATGTGCTCCAGCTCCTTGAAGTTGGATGGGTTCCGCTGGTATGCAGCAATCTTTAAGTCATACCACAGATTCTCAATTGGATTGAGGTCCGGGCTTTGACTTGGCCATTCCAAGACATTTAAATGTTTCCCCTTCAACCAGTCGAGTGTTGCTTTAGCGTCATTGTCCTGCTGGAAGGTGAACCTCCGTCCTAGTCTCAAATCTCGTTGACTGAAACAGGTTTCCCTGTGTTTTAGCGCCATCCATCATTCCTTCAATTGATCAGTTTCCCGGCCCCTGACGATTTGAAAAACATCACCACCACCATGCTTCACTGTGGGGATGATATTCTCGGGGTGATGAGGTGTTGGGTTTGTGACAGCGTTTTTCTTTGACAAAAAAGCACAATCTTAGTCTCATCTGACCAGAGTACCTTCCATATGTTTGGGTAGTCTCCCACATGTCTTTTGGCGAAAACCAAAGATGTTTGCTTATTTATAGATTTAAGCCATGGCTTTTTTCTGGCCACTCTACTGTAAAGCCCAGCTCTGTGGAGTGTACGGCCTAAAGGGGTCCTATGGACAGATACTCCAATCTCTGCTTTGCAGCTCCTTCAGGGTAATCTTTGGTTTCTTTGTTGCCCCTCTGATTATTGCCCTCCTTGCCTGGTCTGAGTTTGGTGGGTGGCCCTCTTGGCAGGTTTGTTATGGTGCCATATTCTTAAACATTTTTAGTAATGGATTTAATTGTGGGATGTTCAAAGTTTTGGAGAAAAAAAATTGTAATCCAACCCTGATCTGTACTTCTCCACAACTTTGTTCCTGACCTGTTTGGAGGGCTCCTTGGTCTTCACGGTGCCGCTTGTTTGGTGGTGTTGCAGACTCTGGGGCCTTTCAGAATGTGTGTGTATATACACTTAGTTAAATAAAAGTTCACCTGTGTGCAATCTATGACTTCTGAAGGTAATTGGTTGCACGCACCACTTTTCCGTTTTTATTTTTGTTGAAACAAGTTGGACTACTTTATGTTGTTAGGATTGAACTGGCTATTTGTTTGCATAACCTATATCACATACTAGAGAAGCTATGCTACAATATTAAGTATATAAACTATATAGATAAGTCAACTGCTAAAGACAGTAACTACACCCGGCAACAGGAAGTGTGTCACGAGGCTGGGACCAGCCTGCACGCCAACGATAGGATGAGTAAGTTTAAACCATGCTCATCCTCCCTCTGACAGTTCCTGCTCAATGCTGGCCTATCTCTGTCAGAGTATATAAGGGAGAACAAAGGATGTGACGTCCTCTTCGCTGTTTTGCCCTGCGTGGTGTTACAGTTAGACCGTATATACACCATTCAAGTGTTTGCATTAATTAAAGTACAAAGAAATCAGAAGTTACTCTGTGCTAACTATTTTGTTCTGATACCAGATTTGAATTGACGCGACCCGACAGTCCATTACATGAAATTTAAATTACAGGTTGTAATGCAACAAAATAAGAAAAACGCCAAGGGGGATGAATACTTTTGCAAGGCACTATAGTCATTCTAATAGGAAAAAATGGACCTGATGGAAACCCTTTCCATTGGTCCTGCATTTCTTGCCTTAATTCTAGCCTCTCCCCAAGTTCCTCTGAAAAGGGCCGTAGACGCCGTTACGCCATGAGTGGAGTGGGCTCTTACTTTCTTAGGTATTGGTGGCTCCTAATCATCGCCGTGTGCTGCACGTAACACACACTGGGCACAAGCGATGAAGTCTCTCCTCTCTGCTCTGAATGGGGAGGGGGGAATAAAGCCCATAGCTCAACGGTCTATGGCCTGTATGAGGTCTTAACCTTCACTAGGAGTGACTGAAGACTGGCGGATGAGCGCTGCTTGTCAAACATGAACTGTAGGAATGAGGGCACGCTCTCAACCTGACAGCACACGGGGTCCACATTCTCTGTGGTACACCATTGTGAAAACACATTCCATCTGCTGGCATACGTCCTGGATGTGAAACTGGCACGCAAGACCTGTATGGTCCTGATTACTGAATCAGATAACCCACGGCGCTCTAACCTGTCCCTCTCAGGCGCCAGACCCTCAGTGGTTGGCCAAGTTAGAGGCAATTGCTCTATCATGCCTGCGTCCTCTTTGTGGAATTGGCCATGATGGTGCAATGAACATTTGAGTCATTTCCGCGTACCACGGAGCCCCTTTCGAGATCGAGGGCTATCAATGTGATTGACAGCTCTCCTGTTCTCACACGGGCTAGCAGTGGGAGAATGCAGGGCAGCGGTGGAAATGCGTAGAGGAGAACATAAGGCCACTGGTGCGCAAAAGCGTCTCTCCTTAGTAGCGGTTCGTCCTGGGCTCAGAGAGAACCATAGGGGACATTGCGCGTTCACACGTGAAGAGAACGGCTCTCCCGAACCATTCCCATATTTGGAGAACTCTGGGGTGCAGCTGACACTCGTCTCGGGGACCCCCTCGAGACGTGAGGTCTGCTCCGACGTTCTGAGCCTGGAATGTGTGCTGCTGTCAACGAGCGACGGTGCTCGTGAACCCACAATTCCTCCGCCAACCCGTGGAGTGCAGGAGACCTGACTCCCCCTTGGCGATTTATGTAGGCTACTGTAGTTCGGTTGTCCGACCAGACCAGCACGTCGTGGCCCCGTAGGGTAGACATGAAGTGGGTCAGAATCAGTAGAACAGTCTCCAGTTCCAGAAGGTTGATGTGGCATTCCGAGGGAGGCCACACACCTTCGACTGCCTGACCCTGACAAGTCCCTCTCCATCCAGTCAGACAGGCGTCTGTATACACTGGAATGTAGGATGATACTCTGCCTATTTGGACCCCTTGCATCAAAATGCACGGGTCTCTCCAATAGTTCAGGTCCGCTCTGAGTGAGAGGAACTACCAACAACCGATGACGGTGCCTCACTGGGTCCAGTCGTAGTTGGGCAAACCGTCGGTGTGTGTGTGTGTGTGTGTGTGTGTGTGTGTGTGTGTGTGTGTGTGTGTGTGTGGGCAGACGACATGAGACCCAAAAGTGTTGTGACGGCGCATTTCGGCATCATGTGATTCGGATAAAGCCTTCGTAGGGCTAGCAACAGGGCAGCCCGTCGGATCCGAAATTCAAGCCTTCATAGTCGGTGTCTAGCTGTAACCCCAGGTAGACAATCTGATGACTGGGCCAGGGCACACTCCATTCCCAATTCACAGCAGGAACTTCCTGTGGCACAGATGTATCGGCACATGAAAGTATGCGTCCTTTAGGTCTATGCTTATACAAAAGTCCTTGTTGTGGATACATTCCAGCAGACGTTTTGTTGTGAGCATTCGGAAGGGCCGTTTGGCTACGCTCTCATTGAGTGCATAAATCCAATATTGGTCTCTTTCCTCCCCGGTCTTTTATGGCACTAGGAAGTAGGGCGAATATAGCCCGCTGTTCCTTTTGCTTCTGGGGAAACTACTATGACCGCCTCCTTCGCCAAAAGTTCCGTAATCTCTTTCACAAGAACGGTGACTTTATCACTGTCTCCACCACACCCGAAAACGGGGGAGGGCTTCAGTGGAATTGGATGGCATAACCCTTCTCCAGCGTCCGGCTTAGCCAGGAGGAGAGGGTGCAGCTTCGCTGCCACTCTAACGCTCTGAGAGCGTGAAGCTGTGGTACAGACAGTAGGAGGGACCTGTATTCTATGGCCCAAGCCACCACTGTCCCCCGGCACTGAAGTGGTGGGACAGCCCAGGGTGGGCCATATTGACGCATTCTGTGAGAAGCGGGGGCGCCGACACTTCGGTTATACATGTAACCTTGTGGTTCCAGCCCTCCATGAATGCATCTGAGCCGTCTGCCTGAGTTAGTGTGCCATCTCCCAACAGCGTTTGCGTCATTGGCCCAACATGGGTCTGTGTAAGCAGCCTGCTCTTTAAACCCTTGGCTACTTCACTCCTAAGAGTGTGTAGTGAGGGCTTTTGAGGTTTAGCATAATGGCTCATTAAGAGTTTGTCTTGCTTTCCTCATGTCATTCCCACTCACAACATCCTGTGTGTGCTCAGCTACATGCAGTGGTGAGAGAAAGAGAAGGAACCTGAGCGGTCTCAGTTTTGTTATGGAAAATAGGTTCTCTTGTGACAGATGGAACACATTGGCTCCTCCATCCCTTTCCAGGGGTGGGGGATGAATAGTGGGCGCTGTCACAAGTGCTGCGCTCTCTTCCGACTGCCTCTCGGCTGCTGCTAGACGGGCTCTCCGTCTGGCCGTAGATCCGGGTCTGGTGGAGTGAGGGGGTTCCTTTTGAAGCTGCTCTAGACCCTAGACAACTCAGCTGTTGCTTCCCGAAACGCACCGTTGCATCTTTGATGGCGGTTCCGAGGAGACCGCTTGTCAGAGTTGGCGGCTTTGTCGGTTTCCCTCATAGCCATCAGACAGCCAGAAGTGTCGCTCCACGACCACTGATATGGCCGTGGACCTCCCCGCACATACAGCCAACGCCTGTGTGAGATGGAGGACGGCACCAGAAAACTTTGACGCTTCCTCTCTCGCCAGCTCAGTCCTACCCGTGGTAAGACGGGATAGAGAGCCTGCCAGGAGGGCAATGTTATTAGCTGCTGATACAGCTTGTACACCTAGAGCAAAGGACTTCTCCACCAGCTGTGCTGTGAGCCGGTTCCTGGCCGTAGGTAGTGTGGGTTTCTGGGACGAGGTACGTGACTACTGCGTCCTCGAGCCTAGGGATCTCCTGAGGTCGTTTTCCGTCTACTCTGGTGAAGGGGGTGTACGCCTTCGCCAGCGCTCTGGCTGTTAAAGGCATCTCCCATGCACCCTCCACATATTTTGCGAGTGAGGGCATGGTCGGTGCCAAAGGCACAGCTGCCCATCTTGATCTGGAGTAGGGTCCGCCCAACAGCATATCCACTTCCGGGACAAAGAGGCAGTGTAATCTCCAGACGGCTCGGGGCCCGCTCAATGAGCCCTGTAAAATCAGAACGCAGAGAGGCAGTTGCGTAGGAGGGGGCTGCTGAGAATTCAGAGCCTGTCTCTTCCTTGCACAAGGATGTTAAATTCCCCTCACTCTCCCTAGGGAGGGGAGTCATATCAGCCTCGGTCGGTAGACTGGGTTTTTCCGTAGAAAAACCCCAGACACTTCCCAATATCCTCGTCATCTCCAGAGGTGCCTCAGAACCTGAGGCTAACACAGACATGGCGTCCTCTAGAGGGGTATTCTCCCTGAAAAACGCCCAGCGCTGCTGCTTTTCCTTCAAAGAATGAGGGTGCAGCTAGGCCATTCCAGAGGATCCGTGAGGCTGCCCCTAGCGTGCTTCGGTCCGAAGCTACCATAGAGGAGCAGCGACACTGAGCTCTTAAGAGCCTTTGGAGGTGGAAAAGGCATGCTCATGAAGGATGACGTCAAGAACAGGATATCGACGGCAGGTTCGTCCTGAGATCTCTTCTCGGCTTCTTCAGTCCAGTCCTGTCGCTGAAGATGAGGGGACATATAGGGACGCCTTTACTCCTATTGGCTGCAGAATTCTCTCAGGCTAGTTGCTGCCTAGGCAGCGGGGTAAACCACTTGGAGCAGAGCTCCACCATATAGAACTGCTGGTCATCTCAAGTCTGAGTTTTTTAATTTTTTGTGTGGTACAACTCTGTAAACAGTCTTTATTGACTGAGTAGAAAATTGACTGATTTACTTGTTTTTATTTGTTCATCTTTAAAATGTATGGAAATAAATCAATGAATTGAGTGCTTTTATAAAAAAAGGTATTGATTGTCACAGGGAATGTCATGTGTGCCCAACAGCATGATGTCCCACACCTACTGTACAGTTAAGGTGATTGAAGATGGACTGTCACGATCGTGATGAAAGACGGACCAAGGCGCAGCGCGATTCGAGTTCCACATCTTTTATTAGTGAAACTTAAACAAAGACCGTGAAGTAAGAGGGCACATCAGCACTCAACAAAAACAATATCCCACAAAGCAGGTGGGAGAAAGGGCTTCTTAAATATGATCCCCAATTAGAGGCAACAATTACCAGCTGACTCTAATTGGGAACCATACAACTCACCAACATAGAAATAAAATGACTAGAGAACCGAGCGTTCTCCATGGACTAAATATACAAGAGATGTACAAGTTAAGGTGATTTTGAAAATGATTTGCCATAAATAACATATTTACAATGTACACACCAGTCAGTGTTTACTGGGCCTGGCTAGCACCATGCTGGGACCTCATGCGTGTCAGCCACTCTTCCACAGGTACAGGTGCAGAATCGCAAAGTTCTATACACGCTGTGTCCAAATTCACAAGTTTTGGGCTTGCCACATTTAGAACGGTTGTATCCTTCATACGGCTTGGGTACACCAGCAGGAGGGGGCAGAGAAGTGCAGGTCTTGGGAGACTGGAGAAATAGGGAGGGAGGCAGACTGGGTGACAGTGTCTGCTCTGCCACGCTGTGTAGCCTGCCCCGTTCGGTCCTCTGGATGCTGGTACAGTGAGTGCTGCTGGATGATGGGGCTGGCAGCGGTGGTGTGCTCCTGACTGCAGTGTGGAAGGGGCCTGAAGCCCCTCTCTGCAGTCATGCTGTCCCAGGTCTGGTCAAGGATCACCCTCTCCATGGAGGACATCCTATTGTTGTCAGTAACACTGTCAACCAGGGAACTACATATAAAATGTACCACAGTGTCAAGGTCAACTTGTTGACCTCGAACAGTTGCAGCCTTGTGTGGATCTTCAGATTTGGGCTGCCCAGCACCATGTTCCTGATTCTCTTGTAGTCCCCCAGGATGGCAGCCCACCTGTTGACCTGGTTCCCAAGCACAGTCTTGCCAGCAGGTTGTTTGTGGCACAGCTCAATGAAAATGGCCTCTGCTGGTGTTGGGCCACTGAGCAGGTCCAGAGCTTTGCCCAAGCAGGGAGCTGACAGATGAAAAAAGGAAACATCACGTTAATGAGAAATACAAACATGGCTTTGTGTGAAGTGAGTTAGTGAGACTAGAACAATGTGCAGTACGTATCACTTCATACTCTCTCTTCACGCTTCATGGTTGAGGTTTTTGAAGCTCCCCTGCAGGACTCGGTTCCGGAACCTCTCGGGGTAGGAGACGACCGCTATGTCTCTCTCTGGAAGATTTTCCCAGAGATCCATGGCCCCTCCAGCAGCCTCACAAGACTCTTGGCCAGGAGGACCACGTGCTGGTATCTACCAACCCCATCAGGTCCTATGCACTCCTGGGAATAGAAGAGTAATGGGGAAGGGTTGGATTAATAAACTCAGCAAAAAAAGTAACGTGCTCTCACTGGCAACATGTGTAGATATTTGTATGAACATAAGATTCAACAACTGAGACAGAAATGGAATAATGTGTCCCTGAACAAAGGGGGGTCAAAAGTAAGTCAGTATCTGGTGTGGCCACCAGCTGCATTAAATACTGCAGCACATCTCACGGACTGCACCAGATTTGCCAGTTCTTGCTGTGAGATATTACCCCACTCTATATACAGTGTGTGCAAAAGGCATGAGGAGGTAGGCAATAAATAGGCCATTGGAGTGAATAATTACAATTTAGCAGATTAACACTGGAGTGATAAATGAGCAGATGATGATGTGCAAGTAGAGATACTGGTGTGCAAAAGAGCAGAAAAGTAAATAAACAGTATGGGGATGAGGTAGGTAGATTGGGTGGGCTATTTACAGATGGACTATGTACAGCTGCAGCGATCGGTTAGCTGCTCAGATAGCTGATGTTTAAATTTAGTGAGGGAAATGTAAGTCTCCAGCTTCAGCAAGTTTTGCAATTCGTTCCAGTCACAGGCAGCAGAGAACTGGAAGGAAAGGCGGCCAAATCAGGTGTTGGCTTTGGGGATGATATAACTGCTGGAACATGTGCTACGGGTGGGTGTTATCGTGAACTGAGAAGGCAGAGCTTTACCTAGCATAGACTTATAGATGACCTGGAGCCAGTGGGTCTGGCGACGAATATGTAGCGAGGGCCATCCGACTAGAGCATACAGGTCGCAGTGGTGGGTGGTATAATGTGATTTGGTAACAAAACGGATGGCACTGTGATAGACTGCATCCAGTTTGCTGAGTAGTGTATTGGAAGCTATTTTGTAGATGACATCGCCGAAGTCGAGGATCGGTTGGATAGTCAGTTTTACTAAAGTAAGTTTGGCGGCGTGACTGAAGGAGGCTTTGTTGCGAAATAGAAAGACGATTCTAGATTTGATTTGAGATGTTTAATATGAGTCTGGAAGGAGAGTTTAGTCTAACCAAGACACCTAGGTATTTATAGTTGTCTACATATTCTAGGTCGGAACCGTCCAGGGTGGTGATGCTAGTCGGGCGGGTGTGGGCAGCGAACGGTTGAAAAGCATGCATTTGGTTTTACTAGCGTTTAAGAGCAGCACCCGTGACCGTCTTGGAAACCGGACTGCACAGCGGAGAAGGTACGGTGGGATTTGAAATGGTCAGTGATCTGTTTTATTAACTTGGCCTTCTTAGACTTTAGATGGGCAGGGCAGGATGGATATAGGTCTGTAACAGTTTGGGTCTAGGGTGTCACCACCTTTTGAAGAGGGGGATGACCGCGGCAGCTTTCCAATCTTTAGGGATCTCGGACGATACGAAAGAGGTTGAACAGGCTGGTAATAGGGGTTGCAATAATGGCGGCAGATAGTTTTAGAACGAGAGGGTCCAGATTGTCTAGCCCAGCTGATTTGTACGGGTCCAGGTTTTGCAGCTCTTTCAGAACATTTGGGTGAAGGAGAAGCTGGGGAGGCTTGGGCGAGTAGCGGCGGGGGGGTGGAGCTGTTGGCCGGGGTTGGAGTAGCCAGAAGGAAGGCATGGCCGGCCGTTGAGAAATGCTTATGGAAATTTTTGATTATCATGGATTTATCGGTGGTGACCGTGTTACCTAGCCTCAGTGCAGTGGGCAGCTGGGAGGAGGTGCTCTTGTTCTCCATGGACTTTAGTGTCCCAAAACCTTTTGGAGTTAGAGCTACAGGATGAAAAGGCTAGCGTTTGCTTTCCTGACTGGCTGCGTGTATTGGTTCGACTTCCCTGAACAGTTGCATATTGCGGGGACTATTCGATGCTCTTGCAGTCCGCCACAGAATGTTTTTGTGCTGATCAAGGGCTATATCTGTTCTTAGTTCTGCATTTTTTTGAACGGGGTATGCTTATCTATGATGGTGAGGAAATTACTTAAAACCTCTTGCCGCGCGGATCCCGTAACCGGGATCAACATCCAGCGAAAAAATCAGAGCGCCATATTCAAAACCAAATCTAATAGTCCTGTTTGAGAAACAGAAATTATTTTACACCATTTTATAGATACACTTCTCCTGAATCGAACCACGTTGTCCGATTTTCAAAAAAGGCTTTACAGCGAAAGCAAAACATTAGATTATGTTAGGAGAGTACATCAACAAAAACAACCACAGCCATTTTCCTAGCAACTAGCATGCAGCACTAACCTTTGACGATCTTCATCAGATGACACTCCTAGGACATCATGCTACACAAAACATGCATTTTTTGTTCGATAAAGTTCATATTTGTATATAAAAACAGCATTTTACATCGGCGCGTGACGTTCAAAAAATATTTTCCCTCAAATACTGCCGGTGAATCAGCGCCACAATTTACAAAAATACTTGTCATAAACATTGACACAAAATTAAACTGTCATTCAAAGAATTATAGATGAACATCTCCTTTATGCAAACGCTATGAAAGATTTCAAAAAAGCTTCACGAGGAAAGCACTCTTTGCAATCTGAGTACTGAGCTCAGAAAAATACACTAGGCTATACAGAGCCACCATCTTGGGGTCATCTAAAATTATACATTGCATTAGAAATATTCCCTTACCTTTGATCATCTTCATCAGAAGGCACTTCCAGGAATCCCAGGTCCACAACAAATGTTGTTTTGTTCGATAAAGTCCATAGTTTATGTCCAAATAACTCGTTGTTCGTGCGTCCAGTAAGCTACTCCAAGTGTAGAAAGCGCACGGACGATGTCACGACGAAAAGTAAAAAATGTTGTATTGACGTTCATTCAAACATGTCAAACGTTGTAAAACATCAATCTTTAGGGCCTTCAGAACGTGAAGATTCAATAATATTTCAACCGGACGGTTCCTGTGTCTTGAAAAAGGAGGATCCTCCCTCGTGAATGCGCCCCAAGAAGTGATGTCACCCCCTGCCTCGTCATTCGGTCTCTGTTCATCGTAGAAGCTTCAAACAACTTTAAAGACTGTCGACATCTAGTGGAAACCGTAGGAAGTGCACAATTATTACAACGTCACTGTCTATTCAATAGGAAACGACTTGAAGAGAGCCCACGCATCCAGATTTCCACTTCCTGGTAGGATTTCTCTCAGGTTTTTGCTTGCCATAGGAGTTCTGTTTTACTCAGACACCATTCAAACGGTTTTAGAAACTTCAGTGTTTTCTATCCAAATCTACTAATAATATGCATATCCTAGCTTCTGAGTTTGAGTAGGAGGCAGTTCAATATGGGCACATTTTTTTCCGAAATTGTCAATACTGCCCCCTATCCTTAAGGAGCTGTAAGAGGTTATTAAACTGTGACCAGGCATCCTTGACTGACGGGATGAGGTCAATATCCTTCCAGAATACCCGGGCCAGGTCGATTAGAAAGGCCTGCTCGCAGAAGTGTTTTAGGGAGTGTGACAGTGAGGGGTGGTCGTTTGACCGTGGATACAGGCAGTGATCGCTGAGATCCTGAGTGAAAACAGTGGAGGTGTATTTGGAGGGCAAATTGGTCAGGATAATGTCTGAGGGTGCCCATGTTTACGGATTTAGGGTTGTACCTGGTGGGTTCCTTGATTTGTGTGAGATTGAGGGCATCTAGCTTAGATTGTAGGACTGCTGGGGTGTTAAGCATATCCCAGTTTAGGTCACCTAACAGAACGAACTCTGAAGCTAGATGGGGGGCGATCAATTCACAAATGGTGTCCAGGGCACAGCTGGGGGGTGGATAGCAGGCGGCAACAGTGAGATTCATTTTTAAAATTAGTAGTTAGAACTGTTTGGGTATAGACCTGGAAAGTATGACAACTTTGCAGGCTAACTCCTCCCCCTTTGGCAGTTCTATCTTGACGGAAAATGTAGTTGGGTATGGGAATTTCCGAATTGTTGGTGGCCTTCCTAAGCCAGGATTCGGACATCAGGGTTGGCGGAGTGTGCTAAAGCAGTGAACTCCCTTGAGCTGGTCGGTGCAGACCTTATGTTCTGGGCCCGGTGCTTTGTGTGGATTAATATTTCACAAGCATGAGGCCACCTCGTTCTCTTATCTGGACACTCACATTTGTTTACATTCGTCTTTAAAATCAACAGTATCATATCTTCCATAAACAGTTTAGGTTGTTTACAAAGGATGAACAATCTGCCATGTTATTATTCTCTTTTCCCTTCTCTTCCCATCATTGCATTAAGCCATCCTTGTCTTGGATTGCCTGTATAGAACCTCTGCTCCACTTTATCCTTTCAATACAGTGACTTGTGAAAGTATTCACCCCATTGGCATTTTTCCTATTTTGTTGCCTTACAACCTGGAATTAAAATAGATTTTTTGGGAGTTTTATCATTTGATTTCCACAACATGCCTACCACTTTCAAGATGAAAAAATATTTGTTATTTTGAAAGGGACAAAAACAGAACTTGAGCATGCATAACTATTCACCCCCCAAGTCAATACTTTGTAGAGCCACCCTTTGCTGCAAGTCTCTTGGGGTATGTCTCTATAAGCTTGGCACATCTAGCCACTGGGATTTTTGCCCATTCTTCAAGGCAAATCTGCTCCAGCTCCTTCAAGTTGGATGGGTTCCGCTGATGTACAGCAATCTTTAAATCATACCACAGATTCTCAATTGGATTGAGGTCCGGGCTTTGACTAGGCCATTCCAAGACATTTAAATGTTTCCCCATAAACCATTCGAGTGTTGCTTTCGGTCATTGTCCTGCAGGAAGGTGAACCTCAGGCCCAGTCTCAAATCGAGGACTGAAACCGGTTTCCCTACCGATGGGAAAAACATCCCCACAGCATGATGCTGCTACCACCATGCTTCACTGTGGAGATAGTGTTCTCGGGGTGATGAAGTGTTGTGTTTGTGCCAGACATAGCGTTTTCCTTGATGGCCAAAAGCTCAATTTTAGTCTCATCTGACCAGAATACCTTCTTCCATATGTTTGGGGAGTCTCCCACATGCCTTTTGGCTTAATTTTGTCTTGAAGCATTGGCTTTTTTTCTGGCCACTCTTCCGTAAAGCCCAACTTTGTGGACTACGGCTTAAAGTGCTACTATGGACAGATACTCCAATCTCCACTGTGGAGCTTTGCAGCTCCTTCAGGGTTATCTTTGGTCTCTGTTGCCTCTCTGATTAATGCCCTCTTTGCCTGGTCTGTGACTTTGTGGGTGGCCCTCTCTTGGCAGGTTTGTTATGGTGCCATATTCTTTAATAATGGATTTAATGGTGCTCCGTAGGATGTTCAAAGTTTCATATTTTTTTATAACCCAACCCTGAACTGTACTTCTCCACAACTTTGTCCCTGACCAGTTTGGAGCACTCCTTGGTCTTCATAGTGCCGCTTGCTTGGTGGTGCCCCTTGCTTAGTGGTGTTGCACTCTGGGGCCTTTCAGAACAGGTATGTATGTGACACTTAGATTGCACACAGGTGGACTTAAATTAACTAATTATGTAACTTCTGAAGGTAATTGGTTGCTCCAGATCTTATTTAGGGGCTTCATAGCAAAGGGGTGAATACATATGCACGCACTACTTTTCATGAAAGTAATTGTTTACACTTCACCAGTTGACTTTTGTATGTCCATTTGTCACGTTGCTGATAATGGACGGACCAAGGCGCAGCGTGATTTGAGTTCCACATATTTATTTAAAGTGAAACTTCGCAATGAAACGTGACATACGTGGTGCAACAATATCCCACAAATGCAGGTGGGAACAGGGACACCTTAAGTATGATCCCCAATTAGAGACAACGAACATCAGCTGCCTCTAATTGGGAACCATACCAAGAGCACCAACATAGAAATGAAAAGACTAGAACACCCCCCTAGTAACGCTCTGACTTAAACACCATAGAGAACCGAGGCTCTCTCTGGTCGGGGCGTGACGCCGTTACATGAAATTTAAATTATAGGTTGTAATGAAACAAAATAGGAAAAACGCCAAGGGGCTGAACTTTTGCAAGGCACTATTTTTTTACCTGAATTTATTTACTTTCTCCTTTACAGCATCGGTATGCCCTTTCATTGAGGCACATTTTCAAGTCTTTAGACACCCAGGGCTTGTTGTGTTAATGACAGTATCCTCACAGAACTGGATGTATGTATGTTAACTCGTGGGGATCCTCCCTGTCTGACGTCCAAGCAATCCTTGAGCTCCTCCTTACTCTCCTCACCTGAATGGATTTCTCGCGTTTCACCTGCTGCCTGTATCTCAGTAGGGGATGGATAACGTTATTGTCTGATTTCCCGATGGGTGCTCTGCACACTGCCTTGTATGCGTCCTCTACGTTGCCATAACACTGATCCAGGATGTGAGTTGGACAGGTGACATACTGTTGCAGAGTGGGGGTGTGCACGGAGAGGGAGAGCGTATTAAAATCCCCAAGCACAAATACTGGCTGGTCAGTTGATCGTGAAAATGCAGCATTGTAACAGTCTAATCCTGTCAGCAGCTTCCTTATTGTTAGGTCCAGGCACATAGACCAGAGTAACGGTAATATGTTTGAACTTGCGTGGTAGATACAAGGAGAATCTCAGTCTCTGGTGAACACTTGTTCAATCACATTACACTGCGTGGCCCAAGTATTATCGACAAAGATGCATAGCCCCCCCGCCTATTGATTTGTGTGACGTTGTTTTGTCTGGATCTGCTCTGAGTGTATCCATCAATATTCTCCTGCTTGAGCCACGTTTCTGTAAAGTAGATTAACCTCTAGGGGGTGTGGGACACTACGGTCCCACCTGGCCAACATCCAGTGAAATTGCAGAGCGCCAAATTCAAAAACAGAAATACTCATTAAACATGCAAGTGTTATACATCGGTTTAAAGATCAACTTCTTGTTAATCCAACCACGGTGTCAGATTTCAAAAAGGCTTTACGGCGAAAGCATACCATGCGATTATCTGAGAACAGCGCCCAGCAGACAAATCATTAAAGCGTAACCAGCCAAATAGGAGTTACACAAGTCAGAAATGGTGATTAAAGTGAATCACTTACCTTTGATCTTCATATGGTTGCACTCACAAGACTCCCATTTACTCAAATGTTCGATAGTCCCTCTTTAAATCCAAAAACCTCCGTTTTGTTCAGTAATCCACAGGCTCAAAGGCAGTCACAACAGACAGACGAAAAATCAGTAAAGTTCGTAGAAACATGTCAAACGATGTTTAATCAATCCTCGGATTGTTTTTAGTCATAATAATCAATAACATTTCAACCGGACAAAAGCTTTGTCTATATAAAAGGAAAACAAGAAAGGTGTGCTCTCGGTCGCACGCATGAAAAAACCTTGACACTGCAGGGTCCACTCATTCAGACTGGTCTTCCTCCCTCATTCTTCAGAATACAAGCCTGAAACAATTTCTAAAGACTTGACATCTAGTGGAAGCCATAGGAAGTGCAATTTGAGTCCTAAGTCAATGGATACTGTAATGGCATTCAATAGAAAACTACACAAAAAAAATCCCACTTCCCGGATGGATTTCCCCCAGATTTTCTCCTGCCATATCAGTTCTGTTATACTCAGACATTACTTGAACAGTTTTGGAAACTTTAGTGTTTTCTATCCAAATGTACCAATTATATGCATATCCTAGCTTCTGGGCCTGAGTAGCAGGCAGTTTACTTTGGGCACGCTTTTCATCCGGAGGTGAAAATAGTGCCCCCTACCCTAATGAGGTTAAATTACTTCTCCTAAAGTCCTCTTCAAATTTAGCCCTTGCCGCTAACTCATCCAGGTTATTATTTAATGATCGCACATTTGACAGGGTGATCACCGGGAGCGGGTGACGTCTTCCCCGCCTCTGTAATCTGTTCCTGATACCAGCTCTTGAGCCGGAACATCAAACAAACACGAGTAGCGATTAGACATGAAACACACAAACAGAATCAGTAACGCCTGGGGAAAGAATCAAAGGAGTGACAGATATAGGGGAGGTAATCATTAAAGTGATGGAGTCCAGGTGCTCAATAATGAGTAAACGTGACACAAACCTATATTTTTGTAACAAGGTTTGTATCAAAACTAAAGTGGCCAAATAACTACTTAAAATTAAACAATCTGCTTTACAAGGGGTGTAGAGCCTAACTGGCATATACAGTTGAAGTCGGAAGATTACATACACTTAGTTTGGAGTCATTAAAACTCGTTTTTCAACCACTCCACAAATTTCTTGTTAACAAAATATAGTTTTGGCAAGTCGGTTAGGACATCTACTTTGTGCATGCCACAAGAAATTGTGTTTACAGATAGATTATTTCACTACCACAATACCAGTGGGTCAGAAGTTTATATACATACAAGTTGACTGTGCCTTTTAAACAGCTTGGAAAATTTCTGAAAATAATGCCATGGCTTTAGAAGCTTCTGATAGGCTAATTGACATCATTTGAGTCAACTGGAGGTGTACCTGTATTTCAAGGCCTACCTTCAAACTCAGTGCCTCTTTGCCTGACATCATGGGAAAATCAAAAGAAATCAGCCTAGACCTCATAAAACAAATTGTAGACCTCCGCAAGTCTGATTCATCCTTGGGACAATTTCCAAACGCCTGAAGGTACCACGTTCATCTGTACAAACAATGGTACGCAAGTATAAACACCATGGGACCACGCAACCGTCATACCGCTCAGGAAGGAGACGCGTTCTGTCTCCTAGAGATGAACGTACTTTGGTGTGAAAAGTGCAAATCAATCCCAGAACAACAGCAAAGGACATTGTGAAGATGCTGGAGGAAGCAGGTACAAAAGTATCTATATCCACATAACCTGAAAGGCCACTCAGCAAGGAAGAAGTCACTGCGCCAAAACCGCCATGAAAAAGCAAGACTACGGTTTGTAACTGCACATGGGGACAAAGATCATACTTTTTGGAGAAATGTCCTGATGGCCATAATGACCATTGTTGTGTTTGGAGGAAAAAGGGGGATGCTTGCAATCCAAAGAACACCATCCCAACTGTGAAGCATGGGGGTGGCAGCATCATGTTGTGGGGGTGCTTTGCTGCAGGAGGGTCTGGTGCACTTCACAAAATAGATGGTATCCCGAGGAATGAAAATTATGTGGATATATTGAAGCAACATCTCAAGACATCAGTCAGGCAGTTAAAGCTTTGTCGCAAATGGACAATGACCCCAAGCATACTTAAAGTTGTGGCAAAATGGCTTAAGGACAACAAAGTCAAGGTATTGGAGTGGCCATCACAAAGCCCTGACCTCAATCCTATAGAAAATTTGTGGGCAGAACTGAAAAAGCGTGTGCGAGCAAGGAGACCTACAAACCTGACTCAGTTACACCAGCTCTGTCAGGAGGAATGGGCCAAAATTCACCCAGTTTATTGTGGGAAGCTTGTGGAAGGCTACCTGAAACATTTAAAGGCAATGCTACCAAATACTAATTGAGTGTATGTAAACTTCTGACCCACTGGGAATGTGATGAAAGAAATAAAAGCTGAAATAAATCGTTCTCTCCACTATTATTCTGACATTTCACATTCTTAAAATGAAGTGGTGATCCTAACTGACCTGAGACAGGGAATTTTTACTAAGATTAAATGTCTAATTGTGGAAAACTGAGTTTAAATTCATTTAGCTAAGGTGTATGTAAACTTCCAACTTCAACTGTGTATTGCCGGATAGTAGTGTTTGTCAAGCAGGAACGAAGGGCACTGTGTCCTGGTGGTGTTGCCATTCATGCCCTCCCCATTGACTAGTAGACTGTGTAAACTCAACAAAAAAAGAAATGTCCCTTTTTCAGGTTGTATGCAACAACAACAAAAAAATATGAAAAATGCCCCAAGGGGGATGAATACTTCTGCAAGGCACTGTAGATGGTTATCAGGCTGCTATCATACTTTAAATAAAATCATGCAAGAGAAATGGCCACCGGCTTTCTATCAACTCGTACTGTAGTACAGCCCACACAAAACTGCCCAATTAGATGATTTGCTTTCCATACACCCACTCTTTGACACACCCACCCGCCCATACTCATAACTGCATACAATTTTTTGTCCATTTTTTTAAATAACAAATCAGTGTTAATCTTGTAAATGACTATTGTAGCTGGAAACGGCTGATTTTAAAAAAAGAAATTGAATCTACAGAGGCCCATTATCAGCAACCATCACTCCTGTGTTCCAATGGCATGTTGTTAGCTAATTCAAGTTTTATTTTAAAAGGCTAATAGGTCACTAGAAAACCCTTTTGCAATTATGTTAGCACAGCTGAAAACTGTTGTACTAATTAAAGAAGCAATAAAACTGGCCGCCTTTAGACTAGTTGAGCATCACCATTCGTGGGTTCGATTACAGGCTCAAAATGGCCAGAAACAAAGTCTTCTGAAACTCATCCGTCTATTCCATGCGAGAAATTGAAGATCTCGTACAACGCTGTGTACTACTCCCTCACAGAACAGCTCAAACTGGCCCTTACCAGAATAGAAAGAGTGGGAGGCCTTGGTGCACAACTGAGCAAGAGGACAAGTACATTTAGTGTCTAGTTTGAGAAACAGACGCCTCACAAGTCCCATCTGGCAGCTTCATTAAATAGTATCCGCAAAACACCAGTCTGGTTGAGAGAATGCCAAGAGTGTGCAAAGGGTGGCTACTTTGAAGAATCTGTTTCACTTTTGGTTACTCTATGATTCCATATGTGTTATTTCATATTTTTTATATTTTCTATTCTACAATGTAGAAAATAGTAAAGTTTAAGAAAAACCCTCATAGGTATGTCAACTTTTGACTGGTACTGTTCATTTGAATTGATCGCACTGAATTCCGAACCTCAAGGTCTTGCAGTATTGCTGGCTTTATTTTCGACCTGCTAAGTAACTACTTGATTGGTTACTGTCAACTGCTGCCTTATCATGTTTCAGGTATGACCCAGATGCAGACAGTGTCGAAGAAACGTTTATTTCTAATACAGGGGTGGTCAAAGGCAGGCAGGGGTCAATAATCCAGTGGGGCAAGGTACAGTATGGCAGGCAGGCTCAGGGTCAGGGTAGGCAGAACTGTCAAAACCGGGAAGGACTAGAAAACAGACAGGAGCAGGGCAACAAACGCTGGTAGGTTTCAAACAAAACAAGTATAAATACACAGGGGATACTGGGCGACACCTGTAGGGGGGGTTGGAGACAGGCGAAACAGATCAGTGACGAAAACCAGCATTGTTAGACTTTGTGGCCCAGATTTGAGAAATGATTAATTGAGCTGAGGTTTCTAAAGTTTTTACTTAAACACATTTGACTTTTCATTAACATGTTGACCTATTTTCAGCTCAAAAGGCAACCTCAGCCCTAAATACTAATTTGCCTCCATCCATAACCTGTGGAGCCCGATAACACTGAAGACGACATGGTGACTCTGTGCTTCCGACACCTGAACAACAGTCAAGACCAACAGACACGGCTCAAGACGGGCAGCCAAGAAAAATAAAATACAAGGTCAACCATCAAGATGAGGATGAAGAGCTGCTTGCGTTTGTGAGGAAGCTAATCCCTTCTGCTGCTACCTCGAAGGATGAGGCATTTGTACACAGCCTTGTGCAAGAGCTGAAGTAAATAGGAAGAAACAAGGGACGTCTGAAAGTGCAACTACTATCATTGATTGTAAACTGGCAAGAAAAGGCGATAACAACATTGTCCCTCCCCCAAAGTAAAATCATTGGTTCAGAGTTTTTGATATTTCAACCTGCATGTCCTGATCACGTCTGGTGTGGATGGTCAAAATAAACGTGGTTGCAAGCTCGTGCACCGTGTAGTCAGCATGTTGGGTTAACACTGGTTTTGGCATGCTCTCATGAAAGTGTTCACTGGACTTTAACAAGACAGCGTCCAAACCAAATATGTGTCTCTATTTACTCTGCAGAGGACCAAGATCCAATGAACTGGAGTAAAAGTCCTTGAACCAAAGTTCATGTTTGATCTGCATGTACATATATACCTATTAGCATTGTATCTAACTGTCCAGTGTTGAGATGGAGATGAGTGGCCTCATGAGTGTCCTGCTGGTCACATCAGCAGCCTTGCTGTTTATAGCTAACGGACAGAGCAGCTATGATATGTTGAGGGAGGTTGACAAGAAACATGTTGACATGGCTATAAGATATGCAAATAAGAATAGTAAGTTTCAGAAAAACAAAAAAGAGCACCTCAATTTTTTACAACTTCTTGGACAACCTGAGGTAAGATTTTAATTGTTTTTTTTTCCATGTATGATTAACTGTTTATCAAAAAACTATAAATGGCTCCTTCCATCTTTCTGTCCACAGATCAATGGTCGGGAATTTAATATCAACTTGTTGTTGAAAGCAACAGTCTGCCCTAAGGCCAGTAGTGATAGTGAACATAAACATCGCCCTGAATGTCTCTTTAAATCCAGAAGGGTGAGTAGTTCAGATCCTCCATGTGTCTTATATCCTCTTATCGCTTGGTAACATGCCATAGCTGTGTGTCTTAAATATCCACATACTATTTGAAATAGTTTTCTTGTAAAGGATAAGGATACATTCAACTCCTAAGAGCACATTGGACTGCTCCAGATAACTGCATGCTCTGGTTTAGAGCAGTGCTTCATAGTAAGGATCCTCCATGTGCATGGTTAGAGTTGTGGCCCTCTGATAATTTCTGATTTGTGAAGATAATGAAGCTGAAGTACAAGAGGTGTAGATTTCAGTTAAGTTATTGAATTTACCTAGACTCTGAAGGAGGTCAGTACAAGCTCACCCATGTCCAAATGCAGGAATTTAGTGTTTAAGGCTCCCATGTGGCGCAACGGTGTTACTACAGTCCCTGGTTCGAATCCAGGTTGTATCACATCGGCCGTGATTGGGAGTCCCATAGGGCGGCGCACAATTGGCCCACCATCGTCCGGGTTGGCCTGTCATTGTAAATAAGAATTTGTTCAACTGACTTGCCTAAGGTTAAATGTAACCACATCTATACAGTTTTCCTTACTGTGCTTTCTCTGTCTCTGCAGCCCTATATAAACTGTGTTGTTTGCAGCAAAGACTTCCATGACAGCACTGACCCCTACATTGACTGTGTTCTCCACCAAGATGTGAAGAAGGTAATACGCTTAAAAAACACAAAAAAAACTACTTTAAAATACAAATTTTGTTCAATTGTAATTTCATAAACTTTTTCTCCTGACAAAATCATTGTTTTTAGCAAGACGACATCCGACATGACAAGTGTTCACCTCTTCAAATTGGAGGGAATACAGCTTTAGCCTTAAGTGCCAAAGAAGACCTTCAGACTGGATGCCTTGGCTGTTTCTGATAACTAATGAAAGTACTTGTCCAGCACTGATGGTCAGAGGCAGTCCTTATAAAGCACTTCTGTCTTTGGATTTATAAATGTAGCCTTTTGGGAGTGTCGGTTGGAATTTGCAACACAATGCAATTGTCTCAAAAATACTCTTTCCAATTTTGAATCCCTTTTATTATCGTAATCCACATAGATAAATATTCTAAACGTACCCTTTTGTTCTCTCCCTTTTTCTTTAAATATGTGGAGAATCGGCAGTCTGCTACTTAGTATTCACATGGATTACCCCACCGCTTATTTCAATGTTGTACGTTTACGAAATAATATTACTGTTGAAAGTAAAGCTTACTCTAATTGAACCAGTATGAGGGGTGAAAAAATGATTGCATCAAATGAAATAAGGATGTTATTGGATTTTCTTTTTTTCTAAATCTTAGCATTTGTTTTATAATTTTGGGAAGAAAATTGCCTGTGTGTCTCTGTCTTGCAGTGTAAAATGATTGCATCTCTGTTTCTACTTCTCTCAGGGCAGAGTCTCATCTCTGGACAGCCAGGTCTGCCTGTGACAGCAGACCACTACCAGGTTTTTATAGGTAACATGATGAACTTAGGTCTGGGCCCTATGGCCAGGCTGTGTTCACTGAGTCTGCACATTGTCAATTCAGTATTTTCCTCAGTCACTGTGATCATATGTCTGCCATGTACAACTGTGTCTGTAGACAAAACAGCATTAAAGTTTGCTTTGGGTTTTGTCTTTCCAATAGGTGATATTTTTATTTTAGATTAGTTGACGGGTTGGTTAACGACAACCGACAAGTGCGCGACTATTGGGCAAAACAGACGGAATTGGCTTAGATTATTGTCGTGACTTTAATCAATATTATTTTGATGGGTGGATCAGCTTTAATTTTGCAGAAAGATTTCTTCCATCAATTGTCTGCATCATTTCCAATCCCCCATAAATGTTTTTGAATATACCTTTTATTATTCCCCGCAAACCCTACCACCCCTCCCCTAATTGGAGTAAACAGAAACACTTTGGCTCTACCTAAGGTTTATACATTTTACAATAGTTATTTTGTTTGTTTAGTCCTTCCTCTATTTCTGATGTCCATCCAGTTTGATTTATATTTGTAACTGTGCTATTTCACAACATTTCTGAACCTATATACAGTTCTTGTTATTAGTCGCTCCATTTAACCCCTCCCATCGATCTCTTAACATCATTTCTGAACCTATATACAGTTATTAGTCGCTCCATTTAACCCTTCCCATCGATCTCTTAACATCATTTCTGAACCTATATACAGTTTGTTATTAGTCGCTCCATTTAACCCTTCCCATCGATCTCTTAACATCATTTCTGAACCTATATACAGTTGTTATTAGTCGCTCCATTTAACCCCTCCCATCGATCTCTTAACATCATTTCTGAACCTATATACAGTTGTTATTAGTCGCTCCATTTAACCCTTCCCATCTATCTCTTAACATCATCATTTCTGAACCTATATACAGTTCTTGTTATTAGTCGCTCCATTTAACCCTTCCCATCGATCTCTTAACATCATCATTTCTGAACCTATATACAGTTCTTGTTATTAGTCGCTCCATTTAACCCTTCCCATCGATCTCTTAACATCATCATTTCTGAACCTATATACAGTTCTTGTTATTAGTCGCTCCATTTAACCCCTCCCATCTATCTCTTAACATCATCCATTTTGGATTTCTAGTTGCCATATTTTTCAACTGTGCTGTGATGCTTCACAAAAGTACTGAACCAGCTTCTACAGATTTGTAAATTTAATAATTTTTTTTTCTAAAATAAATGACTTTTCAAATCACCCAGTATTGCTATCTGCAGCGTTAATTCTAGGTCAATGTTGCAATTCTTCAGCCATTCCTGGACCTGTGGCCAAAAATGAGCTACAAATGGACAATACCAAAATAAATGATCTAATGACTCTGCCTCCTCACAGAAAAATCTGCTGAGTTGGAAAGATTGTATCCCCATATATATAACATTCTATTGGTTGCAAGAATTTTGTATAATTTAAATTGAAAAATTTGAAGTTTTGAATGCCATGGAATAGGTACATCGAAAATCTCAATTTTGCAATTTATATGGCACAGCTGTCAATTTCCTTATCCTTAAAGGAAATTGGTATATTTTTCTTTAACCATTTATGGTCTTTAATGCAGGGCCGACAGACAAGTTCCTTACTTTTTCCCCCTTCTACTTGCCTCTTCCATTTTTGTGGTAATGCTGCAATTAGTTGATTGTAATTTTGGGTAGATTAGACATTTCCATCTGTATGTGTGACAACTCCACCAGTCCTATTTATGATATAATTTACAAAAATTGTAACGAGTGTGCTGGGAGTCAGAAAGCAAGTTCAGGGAATGCATAATTTAATGAACAAAAGAAGAAACACAGACAGGAAACTGAAACATAGGGAAGGAACCAAAGGGAGTGATATATAGATAGATGGATAGACAGACAGAGACACACACACACACACACACACACAGATAGTCATCCAGGAAGTGATGGTGTGCATAATGATGGTGACAGGTGTGCGCCATAACGAGCAGCCTGGTGACCTAGAGGCCGGAGATGGAGCACACGTGACAATTAACCCTTTTTTAAACATTTGATTGAAATCTCTTTTTTAAGCGCAATATTTGTTGTATTATTTGTTATGAAATTGCAACCAACTTTAAGGCTTGTTTAAAAAATAACGATATGAGATTTTGTTTTCAAACAACCGAAAGTGAACAGTTGTAATCTGAAAAGTACTCATTTTAAGAATGTGAAATGTCAGAATGATAGAATGATTGATTTATTTCTTTCATCACATTCCCAGTGGGTCAGAAGTTTACATATACTAATTGAGTGTTTGGTAGCATTGCCTTTAAATTGTTTAAGTTGGGTCAAACGTTTCAGGTAGCCTTCCACAAGCTTCCCACAAAAAGTTGGGTGAATTTTGGCCCATTCCTCCTGACAGAGCTGGTGTAACTGAGTCAGGTTTGTAGGCCTCCTTGCTCGCACATGCTTTTTTAATTTTGCCTACAGATTTTCTATAGGATTGAGGTCAGGGCTTTGTGATGGCCACTAGAATACCTTGACGTTGTTGTACTTAAGCCATTTTGCCACAACTTTGGAAGTATGCTTGGGGTCATTGTCCATTTGCGACCAAGTTTTAACTTCCTGACTGGTGTCTTGAAATGTTGCTTCAATATATCCACATAATTATCCATCCTCATTATGCCATCTATTTTGTGAAGTGCACCAGACCCTCCTGCAGCAAAGCACCCCCACAACATGATGCTGCCACCCCCGTGCTTCACGGTTGGGATGGTGTTCTTCGGCTTGTAAGCTTCCCCCTTTTTCCTCCAAACATAACGATGGTCATTATGGCCAAACAGTTCTATTTTTGTTTCATCAGACCAGAGAAATTTCTCCAAAAAGTACGATGTTTTTCCCATGTGCAGTTGCAAACCATAGTATGGCTTTTTTAATTGAGGTTTTGGAGCAGTGGCTTCTTCTTTGCCGAGCGGCCTTTCAGATTATGTCTATGGGACCCGTTTGACTGTGGATATAGATACTTTTGTACCTGTTTCCTCCAGCATCTTCACAAGGTACTTTGCTGTTGTTCTGGATTTGATTTGCACTTTTCGCACCAAAGTACGTTCATCTCTAGGAGACAGAACATGTCTCCTTCCTGAGCGGTATGATGGCTGCGTGGTCCCATGGTGTTTATACTTGCGTACTATTATTTGTACAGATGAACGTGGTACCTTCAGGCATTTGGAAATTGCTCCCAAGGATGAACCAGACTTGTGGAGGTCTACAATTTTTTTTCTTAGGTTTTGGCTGATTTCTTTTAATTTTTCCATGATGTCAAGCAAAGAGGCACTGAGTTTGAAGGTAGGCCTTGAAATACATCCACAGGTACACCTCCAATTGACTCAAATGATGTCAATTAGCCTATCAGAATCTTCTAAAGCCATGACATCATTTTCTGGAATTTTCCAAGCTGTTTAAAGGCACAGTCAACGTAGTGTAATGTAAACTTGTGACCCACTGGAATTTTGATAGTGAAATAATCTGTCTGTTGGAAAAATTACTTGTCATGCACAAAGTAGATGTCCTAACCGACTTGCCAAAACTATAGTTTGTTAATAACTCCAACCTAAGTGTATGTAAACTTCCGACTTCAACTGTACATGAAAACTACCTTTACCATAATCATGCAGGACTCTTCGGCATGATTTAATGTGAGAATTGTCAATCTGTCATCAATTACCTGAACACTTCAGTTATAGCGACAAGGATAGATAAGGGGAGACGGACATGGTGTCCACGCGGCACCATGGGGAAAGAAATGGACACAATCGAGTCAGGGTACGTTGGGCTCAAGCCAGACAGAATTTGGGAAACTGGTATCTACAGTAGTTATGAGGGGCTCGGGTGCCCCTCCGACAGTGAGGAGAAACAGTAACAGAACACAAGGTCAAAAAAAATTAAATAGTAGCTGCAGAGACCAATAGAAAGGGAACTACGACCAGCCGACATTTATGACTTTTGCAGCATAACTTAGACACGGCCTGAGCAGTGCAACAGAGGAGCAACAAGGGGGTGAGGGGCTACCCCAGCGACAACAAGGGAGTCAGTGACTAAACTAACAACAGCGACAAGGGAGTCGGGGACTACCCTCACGACAAGGGAGTCGGACTGGGGCAGGAGCACTAAATCACCTATTGCCATCATCCCAACCTGTGCGACAGATGCATGCCTGCATTTGGGGGGCAGTAGCCCCAGCCAAACCGGAACCCATGCCCCGCCCAAGCCCACGGGCACACCCAGCTCATATTCAGACAGCGGCTTGAGTCAGAGACGCTTGGGGGGGAAACCACCACCGCCCCTAACCCATTAAGCCCATTGTTGTGGGAGGCCTGGGATCGAATCCTGTCAGTTTGAAAATATCAGTTAGCTCCCTGAGTTAAAGCCAAGGCCTCATCACATAAAACCATGGCTAAGGTAGTGTTGCAAGGGAAGAAACCAGCCAAGAACAGCTGCATTTTTGCATTTCTTTTACAGCAATACACAATAGAGCCTCTTGTCGGTCGGTAGAGCTTGGCGAGTGCCGGAGGTTGAGATGGTGGAAGCGTTTGAAGCTGAAAGTGCGTTGAGTACAGTTAGTGAGAAGGATGAGTGGACAACAGTTTAATCCAATAATGGAACAAAAAGGGCTAAAATTGTTGTGGAAAACGAGTCTGAATTGTTACTTTCTGTAGTACGTTTATTTTTTTTGACAAGGATGTTCATTTGGTTAAACCTTTTGAAGTCACAAGGATGGTGAAGGCAGCGCTGGGAAAACTGGATGCAGTCAAAGTAACCAGGAGTGGTATGGAGTTGATATCTAAAGGGCAAAATTAGCCTAGTGGTTAGAGCGTTGGGCCAGTAACTGAAAGGTTCTGGATTGAATCCCTGAGCTGACAAGGTAAAAAGATCGTTCTGACCCTGAACATGGAAGTTAACCCACTGTTCCCCGGTAGGCTGTCATTGTAAATAATTGTTTTTAACAATTAAAGTGGAAAGCTTTGATTTTCGGAGCAGGGCATCGGTAAAAGGTGTTCTCTGGCATCCCGGTTGGACATTAGAAATCAGTATTAGGCTATACATTCCAGAAGTAATTAATGCACGTCGCTTAACCCTACGGAAAATGAGAAAAAGGAGTAACGTTTATCTGCATTATTGATGTTTGCGTATCTACTGGGACATATAAAATAAGCCGTGAGGTCATTCATACAAAATCGAATGCAATGCAAGAAGTGTAAAAAGTTTGGCCACGTGTCAGATGTTTGCAGATGAAGGAATACGTTATTGAATAGTCTAAATGTAAAATGTTGCAACTTCACGGTGGTAACCACACATGTGAAGATCATCCGTTCACCTACTCTGCGTCTCACAAAGACACGGCGGTTGGAACGAAAAATCTCAAATTTGGACTCATCAGACAGATTTCCACCAGTCCAATGTCCATTGCTCGTGTTTCTTGGCCCAAGCAAGTCTCTTCTTATTATTGGTGTTCTTTAGTAGTGGTTTCTTTGTAGCAATTTGACCATGAAGGCCTGATTCACGCAGTCTCCTCTGAGCAGTTGATGTTGAGATGTGTGTTTAACTTTGAAGCATTTATTTGGGCTGCAATTTCTGAGGCTGGTAACTCTGCTGCAGTGGATAAGTTCATTAGAGGTAACTCTGGGTCTTCCTTTCCTGTGGCGGTCCTTATGAGAGCCAGTTTCATCATAGCTCTTGGTTTTTATGTCTGCACTTTCCGCATTGACTGACCTTCATGTCTTAAAGTAATGGACTATCGTTTCTCTTTGCTCATTTGAACTGTTCTTACCATAATATGGACTTGGTCTTTTACCAAATTGGGCTATCTTCTGTTTAAAAAAAAGGATTTATGTAGGCAAGTCGGTGAAGAACAAATTCTTATTTACAATGACGGCCTACCACAGCCAAACCGTAACCCAGACAACGCTGGGCCAATTATGCACCGCCCTATGGGACTCCTAATCACGGCCGGTTGTGATAAAGCCTGTAGTGACGCCTCTAGTACTAAGATGCAGTGCCTTGCGCCACTCGGGATCTCACAAACGCAGACCATGTGTAATCACACCAGCCCAGGACCTCTACATCCGGCTTCTTCATCTGCAGGATTGTCAGAGGGGGAGGGATGGTTCTGAGGATTATTTGTGTCTGTAATAAAGCCATTTTGATTGGCTGGGCCTGGCTCCCCAGTGGGTGGATCTTTGCCTACCCATGGCTGCGCCTCTGCCCAGACATGAAATCCATAGATTATGGCCTAATTTATTTAAATTGACTGAGTTGTTGCGTTTATATTTTTGTTCAGTATACTTGTGGATTTTTTTAAAATAATATATATATATTTTAGTACCAGTCAAGTTCAAAAACCTACTCATTCAAGGGTTTTTCTTTATTTTACTATTTTCTACATTGTAGAATAATAGTCTAGACAAACTATGAAATAACACACATGGAATCATGTAGTACTGCCAAATTCTCTAAAATGACAGTGGAGGCGGTTTATGGTATAGAAATTAACATTAAATTATCTGGAAACGATTCTGGTGGACATTCCTGCTGTCATTCCAATTGCACATTCCCTCAACTTGAGGCCATTGTGTTGTGTGACAAAACTGCATATTTTTAGTGGCCTTTATTGTCCCCAGCACAAGGTGCACCTGTGTAATGATCATGCTGTTTAATCAGCTTATTGATTTGCCACACCTGTCAGGTGGATGGATTATCTTAAAGGATAAAATGCTCAAGGAAGTAAACAAATTTGTGCATACATTTCTGGGTTATTTTATTTAAATTAAAATTGTTGCGAACCCCATTATATACCAAAGAAGCGCCTCTAGCACAGAACAATATTTCACCAGATGTATAAATGTGGACTACCCTTTGCCAAAGTATAAAAAAAAAGGTGTTTAGGAGTGCAAGGGCAAGTAGGCGTTCCCTAATGGAAATAAATGCTAGAGCGGCCATCTCACTAGCTCGTGGTTTGCTCTGCCCACCTCCTTGTCTGTTAAGCCCACTATGGTTAATTTGCACCCAATGGAAACGACAGGCTCTGGTCAATCTTGAGGTCGTTTTGAAAATCTTTGCCTCAAGTCTGCCGGAAAAGCACAAGTAGACCCTCCAGCCCAGTAGGTGGTGGTGATCAGAGGAAGAGGCCCAACTCGGCCCCCATCCAGCAAGTGGCGTTTCTCGTTGTTTTGTCAATCAAACGAGGTCAATGAGTGTCAAATTTGAGCAACACAAACATGAATTGTTTATTTGCTACGTGAGGTTACGAGTGTACTGATAAGTAGGACACGTGACATCCTGGTAACTACGAGGGGGAAAAAAGACAACGCTGATACTTGATGGCTATGGCTTAGATGAGGCTAGTAGGATTGCATCTCTCCCTTGAATACATGCAGTTGACGTCAATAACCCTCATCGAATATTCAAAAGAGGGTGACAATAATAATAATAATAATAATAATAATAAATAAGATCCACCAATCCAAATAAAGGATAGGCGGGAGCTAGACAGCCCACTGGGCAACTTTGTGGACAACGACTCTCATTGTTAGGGCGGAGAGACATGCATCTTGTCAGTATTTCCATAATCTTTGCTGTAATGAACCAAATGTTGGCATAGTCATCAACAGAAGACCAAAAAAAAAAGTTGCATGCTGGGAAGATGGCCGACACCAGTGCGGCTAGTGAAGAATGAGAGGACGGGGAACCGAATACAGTTCTTGCGGCAAATGCCATCAATCGTTTTAAAAAACGATTTCCGGTGTAGTTGGGTTCGAGTTACCAGGGCAAACAATACTTGTCAGTGTGAATAAGTTAAACGCATTGTAAATAACACCAACCCATGTCTGCTCCCGGATAGAGAGGACAGAGCGAGTCGAATTGAAACCGAGCCTACTAAACGTTAGCTAGGTCAGACAGTTTGCAACAAACAAAAACGGTGTCATTGCATGGACGTCCCATGACCAATGAACTACAGTATTATTCCACCATTTAACTAGCTAATTTTAGTAAATGAGTTAAAATTGGTCAAGCGATATAGTGAAGTTTTTTTATTTTTATTTGACGGACTGGTTGTCACTCGTATGTTTCGCTAACTTCTTAGGAGTGTTCACCGTCAGAGCTCCCAGTTAGATACAATACTGGCTACTCACGGCAACACCCATCTGGATACTCCTCTTGCGTTGACAAACATGTAAGTACATGTTAGTGATTTGTCATTTTGTAGCTAGCTTTGTTACCATATTAACCCATTGTTTTTTTTGTTGTTATTTTTATATGACGGTTACGTAGCTGGGCCAGCTGACGCCTTGTAGCCGTCCTAGCTACTAGCTAGTCTTCTTTACAGTACGAACTTACTACCTGAAATGCACCCGGCCTTTGACACTTGTTGCCAATGGCATATTTTCCTGCTAGTAGTGTTAGCTACATTGCCACTGATACTTGCTAACTAATTTGAATGATTTTTTTTTTTATCCAGCGTTATTTGCAACTAACGTTACAGGTATACATACACATTTCACTGGCATAACAAGTTCAATTCGGCTCATGTGATAAATACAACTTGACTTTGATTTATTTTAGATTTGCAGCTTAGTTAACTAGCTTACGTTATGCCAGTTCAGTTTGACATTTAGCGTCCTGCTGCTAACTAGGCTAGCTACACATACTGTAGCTAACTAGCTAACTAAAAACATGATAGCACTACGCTGCATTAATCTGGATAGGGTGTTTGTCTTCAGGATAGCTAGCTAACTATGGCATTAGTAGTTAATTGAGGAAAATCGTCAAAGGTTGAGTGGGAACATTCCTTATGCTGAAGGGCAAATTGGTTAGTTACCTGTTCCAATTTACTTCAGGGGAGGTTGGGTATGCGAATGGGTTTTTAATTTTTTTTTACTGACTCAGTACGTGTACTCAACATTACTGCAGTGTCTGAATACTCTATTCTAGGCCTAACTAAAGAGACTGTCAACATGTTTTAATGATAAGCTATAATCAGTGTATTTGGACGTAGCATACTTTTAGCATTAGGCTACCAACCAGAAATACTAGAAGTAGTACTTGCCTATGACAGATTATAAAAGCTGACAGTTTGTCTCTCGTTGACCATTGAGTGAACACAAAGGACAGACTGCTGAAGAACTAATCAAATGGCTACCCGGATTGTTGACCCACCCCCTCTTTCTTTACTCTACTCGCTGTTTATTTATGCATAATCACTTTACCCCTACCTACTTGTACATATTACCTCAACTAACCTGTACCCCCTTACATTGACTTGGTACTATTTAGCCTTGTTATAAGCCTGGCTATTTTAGTGCATTGTTGGTTAAGGGCTTATAAGTAAGCATTTCACGGTAAGGTCTACATCTGATGTATTCGGAGCATGTGACAAATACAATTTCTAGATTTTATTTTGCGTACGTTTTTCTTGATTGTAGCCTACATTTTCACATGTCTAGTTGGCGTGGTGGTTACACCAATCAGGTGTATACTAACCCATTTTCAGAACGGTTCTTGGTCTCCCCTCCCTCATCCCCATTTGTTTTAGAGGGATTCACCCTCTCCCCCTCTAGCTGCAGGCGACCTGTTGTGAGTGCAGAGTCTGCAGACTAGTCTATGGTCGATAGAATTACATAGTCTCTTGTCCTGCACTGTCTAAGCTGGACTGTTTATCGTTGTACTCCATGTGTGCATCCCAAATGGCACCCTATTCTGTGTTGCTCTGGTCAAAAGAAGTGCACTACATAAAGAAAATGGGGCCTTTTGGGACAGATCCCATAACTCACCTCATTTTGTCAGTGTAGCCTGTCATATATCAGACTAAACTCAATATACAAATGGCAGATGTTACAGGTTTTGGTTTTTCCTGTTGAGGTTGGACCTTTATCATGTATAGCACATAGGGTGTCATCTCGTTAGTCAGTATGTGTTACACCTGTGCTGGCTTGTCCATCTCATTAGTCGGAAGGGGTTTCACCTGAGCCGGCCCAGGTGCTATTTAAGTGGATGGCCCAGTGCTCGAGTTGTCTTGAGAGATGTGGAGGGTCAACATCTTTAGTTGGTGCGCCATATTTGAGGTCTAGAAAAACATTCCTTTGTCTGATCATCCCTGTTTTTGTTTTGCTCAACTTTTTGATTTTCTTCCTGTCTAAGTTTGGTGTGTTTTTTCCCCCCCCCCCCCCCCCTTTTGTTTGCCTCTTGGGAAAATTTTGTGGGTGCTCATGGTGGGTGTCTTTTCAAATCAAATTGTATTGGTCACGTACCCATATTTATCAGATGTTATTACGGGTGTAGCGAAATCTAACAATACACACTAGGGATGCACAATGTATCGGTTAACATATCAGAATCGGCTGATATTAGCTAAAAACGCCAACATCGGTATCATCTGATGTCTAGTTTAACGCGCCGATGTGCAAAACCGATGTTAAAGCTGACGTGCATACCTATATAACGTAGGTAAATGATGTAATGACGCTACGTAAAATGTTGCGCTGTACGTGCAACACAGCGTTCCTGAACTAGATCGAGCAGTCATCTGAAAGAGTAACAAAATTTCAGCGAGACAACTCAAAGGTGAAATCCATTAAAGCCAAGATAATGGAATTCATTGCCCTTGATAATCAACTGTTCTCTGTTGTGGATGATGTTGGCTTTCACCGACTGGTCGAGCACCGGTACACACTACCAAGTGCGTTATTTTTCAGATGTTTCCCTACCGGAGTTACACAGTAATAGCGTCGCTGCTATTAGCTTCACGACATGCATACTATGGAATGCCGTTTGGGTCTTTGCATGTCAAAGAAGATACAGTAGCACTGTCAAAGCTGTACAAAAAAGTCTGCAAACACCGGCCACGATCGATGTGTTTAGAATACCGCGTTGATAATAAAGCATTTGTTTGACCGCAACTTCTGGGGTAGCTAGCTTTAGCTTGGTACCTAGCTAGCACCAATACAACCATCCTGAAAACAATGACCAATAGAACCTGCAGTCATTTTCATTATTCTTAGCAACAATTTAGGAATCCTTTGTAAGTATTGTTGTTCGCCTATTGAAATTTAACGTCAGTTAATGAAAATAGCTAGTCAGCAACTTAACCCTGTTGCCCAAAGCTATCGTTATAAGCAGCCAGCTAGCTTCATCTGGCTAGTGAGGCTCGACCGCACCATGTGTTTTGAAACTAGTCACAATAAGGATTAGGCACAATAGTGGAATTTGCATTTTGCCATCAAAATAAGTGTCATTGACAGTAATGCAAATGAATACAAATAGTAGAATTATGCCATACTTTTATTTTGAAGGCTAACCGCAAATTCCACTTGTGGCTAATCCTTATTGTGGCTAGTTTCACATAGATGGGTCCGACCACCATTAATCAAATAAGAACTGTCTTATAAATTAGGGTTATTTTTAGATGACACCTAGCTATATAGTTAGCTAGCTAACTATATAGCTACTGAAACAGATGTCGTATTATTTGACACGTCAAACAACACTATTTGACGTATCTTTTTTGACACGCAAAAACCCAAACGGCGTTCCATAGAAATCCTGGTTGAGAATGAAACGACTGAACAAATTAACAACGAAACAGCACAGCAAGTGAAAGAAATGGGTTTTGATTATGTTTTACTGGTAATGGGGACATACGTAAATGCCAACCAAAAATGTTTGGTGTGTGTGTGCAACCTTTATTTAACTAGGCAAGTCAGTTAAGAACAAATTCTTATTTACAATGACAGCCCGGACGACGCTGGGCCAATTGTGTGCCGCGCTGTGGGACTCACGATCACGGCCGGATGTGATACAGCTTGGATTCGAACCAGGGACTGTAGTGACTCCTCTTGCACTGAGATGCAGTGCCTTAGACCGCTGCGTCCATGTGTGTGTAACTATTTAACTGTACTAAAATGCTTAAAAGGCCGCTAAAATTGTAAATATGGTTATTTTTTGGGGGGGGGGGGGGGGGGGGTTTTGCAAGGAAAATATTGGATATCAGTATAGGCCAAAAATGTCATATCTGTGCATCACTAATACACACATCTAAAAGTAAAAGAATGGAATTAAGAAATATATAAATATTAGCACTAAAATACGGTGTGTGTGTGTGTATATATACATATGAAAAGAGTAAAACGGTATGTACACATTAAAGTGACCAGTGATTCCATAGCTGTGTTCAAATACCCATACTAACATGTAGGAAAAAGAGGAAGGGAAGCGTTGCTAAGGGACACAATAGTAGATTTTGGTAGACAGAAGGTGCACTTTGGTAAATTGGTTATCAAAAAGAAAGAAGGACCAAGGCACTCATCATATAATACATTTAAATGCCTTTATTTCTATGGCATGTTCATTGGAAACAAAATAAAAAAAATAATTGAACATGCCACACAAATAAAGGCATTTAAATTTTTTATATGAAGAGTGCCTTGGTCCTCCTTTCTTTTTGATAACCCATACTGTATACTACATACTTAATGGGTGTATATACTATTAGTTCATTTTAGTATACTGTAAACGAACGGTATCCTTTCATTTGCGCGTACTAGAGCTTTGCCTGTCTACTTGAAGTTGTTGTTGCTATGCAACCTCTTGCTAGTTTGTTAGCATAACAAATGACTAGCTACAATTTTTACGATTTCGGTTGTGTTTGTAAATTCTGATCGTTTCGCTCTCGGCGAGTTCAGAGCGCACTCTGGCTGAGGAGTAGGGTTGATCCGAGCGTTCTGACCTTACAACAGCTTGGGTGCTTGACTGCCAACTGGCTAACGTTGGCTAGTTACTTCCGGACACATGAGAGAACACCTCACTCTGACCATTTTACTCGCCCTAGCAGAGCTGGTTTTCATGTTATCCAGATCGTTGGTGACTAACTGTGCTGCTGGCAACAATTTTAATGACGTTTTTTGGGGGGGGGGGAAGTATACTGACACCGGCCATATTCAACAGGTGTTGAGCGTTTGTAAATTCACAAGTTATTCTGCACTCTGAAATAGAAGTAGATAGCCAGAATTAACAATGTCCATTTGAGAACGCACAACGACTATACCACTTAGCTCAGAATGACGTGAATAATCAAGTCAAGAGAATTCTCTTGGGAGGTCATACAGTCGGGCATTTAATTGTGAGGTATTCTAGGTCGGGTGAACAAAAGGTCTTTTAGTTCCTGTACATTATCACATTCACACCATGAGTAGTTAATCATGAAACATACACCATCGCCTTTCTTCTTCCCTGAGAGTTCTTTATTCCTGTCTGCACTGCTTACTGAACCCAGCTGGTTGCATGGCCGGGGACAGTATATCCAGAGAGAGCCATGATTCCGTGAAACGGAGAATGTTACTGTCCCTGATGTCTCTCTGGAAAGAGATCCTCAGCTCTGCTTTATTATCCAGAGACTGAACATTAGTGAGTAATATACTCGGAAGCGGTGGATGGTGTGCACGCCTCCTGAGTTGGACTAGAAGTCCACTCCGATTATCTCTCCTCCGCTGGCGGTGTCTTGGAGCAGCCTCTGGTTTAAGTTCAATTGCCCTGCGGGGGGTACGAACAAAGGATCAAATTCAGTTCCACTTGATGCTTTCAGTGGACACACCATGAGTGTCTTTCAGAACCCCTCCTAAAAACCCACCTGTTTTGGTTGTTGTCAGTGACTCTTTGTTAGTTCCCCCCTCTGTTTGTGCGACATTTTGTTTTTCTTGCTGGGAAATGGGTGTTCGTCCGGGATTTAGTTTCCATGAATATGGTAGTCGCTCTAGTCACCTAATCTGAAGCTCTGCTGTGCCAAGATATTGGAGTGTTCAAAATACACTTTTGTGGTAGAGTTTCTGTCACTGACATCCACCCTGGGAGGTTATATGATTTTGTGGAACCATTTTGAAAGTTGCATGAACACACAGGCTAATAAAAAATAAAGCCATGGACTTTACGTTGGAAGCATTTGTGGAAAACCCTACACGTGATGCTAGATTAATGTACAAAGGCAAATCCGCTCGTCATTGCAAAGCATTATGACATCTGGCCATCCAAATGCAGTAGTCAGACTTGATCGGTACTGCTTTGGAGGAAATCCTTCCGGAGAGAGGGAGAGAGGCTGATGAAAAGGGCGCTACGGTTAGTGGAGTGAATCCCGTAAGCTAAAAGGCAAAGTTGGAGCAACAGGGAAAGACGAGATGAGCGTGCAGCCAAACATGAAGAACGTGAACATGTCATCTGATGAAGAGACATAGATCTGGAAGAACTCTGAATCCAGTCAGGCCATCCTGACATCCTCAACCGAGTTTGATCTTGGTCTGAACAGCCTTCAAGGAAGGTTTTCATCTCAATGTAGCCTATTTGTTTTCATTTAATGTCTCTTTTCTTGTTTCCTGTGCTGTGTTTGAATCATTTACTTGATGTCACTGTACTGCTTTGCAATTAGGTGTGTGTGTGTGTGTGTGTGTGTACACACAATGGGAATCTCCAGGTATTCTCACACAGATTCTCATTTGGAATGTGTGTTTTGTTTAGTAAATTCTTTCCCTTTTCACCCCTCTTCCCTCCCTTCCCCTCTCCCTGTAGGTGTAGTCTGCAGTGCCTCAGCGGTGTACTAGCCTGTGTAGTATGCTGTGGCTGTCCTCCAGTCCAGGCCTCCTGAGCTGCGAAAGCATAATCCCTTCGCCCCTCTGCCAGCGACACGCCAGCCGCCTTAGCGTCCTCGCTCTCGCCCTCGCTGGCATGTACACTACCCGGCTGTACAGCGCAGTAGGTGGTGGTGGAGGAGGAAAGCCTGGACGCCGGCCGGGCCTGGGGGGTGGAGGGCTGCCCATGCTGGAGAACCACCCCCACCACCACCCTCTCCCACCACACCAACATCCCCACCACGTGCCCCCTCCACCTCCCAGCTACCCGCCTGTCTACCAGGGGCGCCCTGACCCTCACCGGGGGCCCCACTTCCACAGTCACCACCACCACCAGCAGCACTACCATCCCCACCCGCACCTGGCCCCTCCTCCACCCCTCCCCCCGCACCCCCACTACCAGACGCACGCCCACCTGCACCACCACGGCACTGTTGGCGCCGCCGGAAACAACAAGAAGAAGACGTGGAACTTCATCCATGAGAAGATGAGCTACGACACCTTCTTCACCATGAAGAGGCTGATCGAACGCTCGCGGAGAGCGGACGAGGTGCTGCGCTGGGTGACGCAGAACCCAGGCAAGATTTCACACAACCATTACCCCATCGCCCTGCAGAAGATCGGCCAGCTACTACAGGCCGGGGCTGGGGTTGGAGGAGGGGGCGGAGGTGGCTCAGAGGCAGCCCTGGTTCCCTCTCCCGGAGTAGGTGGAGGAGAAAGAGTGGAGAATGAAGGTCGACAGATCCTGGAGCACCAGGACTTCCAGACGCTGTGCGACTCTATTGTGAGGGACTGTGCCAAGTTTGACAACTTCAGCATCGTCAACTGCCTGTACGCTGTGGCTGCACTAGGTGAGTCTAGGTGACCTGTGGCTGCACTAGGTGACCTGTGGCTGCACTAGGTGACCTGTGGCTGCACTAGGTGACCTGTGGCTGCACTAGGTGACCTGTGGCTGCACTAGGTGAGTCTAGGTGACCTGTGGCTGCACTAGGTGAGTCTAGGTGATCTGTGGCTGCGCTAGGTGACCTGTGGCTGCGCTAGGTGAGTCTAGGTGATCTGTGGCTGCGCTAGGTGACCTGTGGCTGCGCTAGGTGACCTGTGGCTGCGCTAGGTGAGTCTAGGTGATCTGTGGCTGCGCTAGGTGAGACTAGGTGACCTGTGGCTGCGCTAGGTGACCTGTGGCTGCGCTAGGTGACCTGTGGCTGCGCTAGGTGACCTGTGGCTGCGCTAGGTGACCTGTGGCTGCGCTAGGTGACCTGTGGCTGCGCTAGGTGAGGCTAGGTGATCTGTGGCTGCACTAGGTGACCTGTGGCTGCGCTAGGTGAGACTAGGTGACCTGTGGCTGCACTAGGTGACCTGTGGCTGCGCTAGGTGAGACTAGGTGACCTGTGGCTGCACTAGGTGACCTGTGGCTGCGCTAGGTGAGACTAGGTGATCTGTGGCTGCACTAGGTGATCTGTGGCTGCACTAGGTGAGTCTAGGTGATCTCATGGAGGCAGCTCTGTTTCCCATACCTTACTTGGATTTGTTGGGAGTGTGAAAGTTATCTTTTTCATATTGCTAGTGTATGTGTTTTTAGTTCATTGTATTTTTTATTATGTATGATACGTGAACATTGTGAAATGACATCTACTACTTTATACGTGTGTTCATTTGGCTTCGTATAGATGTGAAAATAATTTGTGTACACATAACGAACCTAAATTCACTTGTCTGGAATATTAAACTGACTTACATTCCTTGGGAAAAAAGAAATGAAGTAAACCAAATAAACCCTAAACCGCCCACCTCCTCCCCCAGGCCTTCCCAGCGACTCGCGGGTGGTGCAGGTGCTGGAGGCTGAGTCCCAATCACGACTGGGCCAGTTTAACCAGAAGGACGTGTCCATGGTGTTCAGCTCCAGCATGAAGCTGCACCCCAGCAGCCAGCACCCGCTCACCGAGGCCTGCCTGGCGGGCTTGGAGAAGAACCTGGAGCGGGAGCGTCACCCGCAGACCCTCTTCCTGCTGCTCTCCTACTACCGCCTCAAGTGGCGCTCGCTGCAATCCAGCGACGCCGCAACGGCCGAGATCGTGGCCAATGTACCACCCAACCCGGAACAGCTCCTGGCCAACAGGTAGGGTTGGGATGATGGTTGATTACCCATTCATGGTAAAATAGACAAATGTTTACATGTTCTCTTGTTTGTAAGAGGCCATCCAAGTAGAGGAAATGCGAGTTATGCAGTACAACTGGGTCACTCTCGATAGTCATAAATGGAGGAAATGTTTTCAAAAATAACAATTAGTATTCTTATTGCACATGCCTTACAGAGGTACTACCTCTGTTTTAAAACCTTCTATCCCATTTTTGTTTACTGAACACAATCTAGGTGTGATCTGTTCCTGAGTGTAATTTTAAATGTCAGTTATTGTGATAAGCAGTTATGGCTATATACTTAGTACACTGAACAAAAATATAAATGCAACATGCAACGATTTCAAAGAAATGATTGAGTTACATTTCATATAAGGAAATCAGTCAATTGAAAATACATTTTATTAGGCCCTATGGATTTCACATGACTGGGAATACAGATATGCATCTGTTGGTCACAGATACCTTTAAACATTTTTTTTTTTAAAGTAGGGGTGTGGAGCAAAAAAAACTGTCAGTATCTGGTGTGACCATCATTTACCTCACGCAACGTGACACATCTCATTCGCATAGAGTTGATCTGGCTGTTGATTGTGACCTGTGGAATGTTGTCCCGGTCCTCTGCAATGACTGTGCGAAGTTTCTGGATATTGGCGGGAACTGGAACACACTGTCGATCAAGAGCATCCAAAACATGTTCAATGCGTGACATGTCTGAGTGTGCAGGCCATGGAAGAACTGGGACATTTTCAGCCTTGAAGGAATTGGGTACAGATCTTTGCGACATGGGGCTGTGCGTTATCATGCTGAAACGTGACGTGATAAAGGCGAATGAATGGCACGACAATGGGCATCAGGATCTCGTCAAAATATCTGCGCATTCAAATTGCCATCGATAAAATGTAATTAATTGTTAATTGTCCGTAGTTTATGCCTGCCCATACCATAACCCCACCGCCATCATGGGGCACTCTGTTCACAATGTTGACATCAGCAAACCGCTCGCCCACACGTCTGCCCGGTACAGTTGAAACCGGGATTCATCTGTGAAGAGCATATTTCTCCAGCGTGCCAGTGGCCATCAAAGGTGAGCATTTGACCAACTGAAGTTCGTTACGATGCCAAACTGCAGTCAGGTCAATATCCTGGTGAGGACGACGTGCACGCAGATGAACTTCCCTGAGACGATTTCTGACACTTTGTGCAGAAGTTCTTCAGTTGTGCAAACCCACAGTTTCATCACTTCCTGCTGGTGAAGCCACATGTTGAGATCCTTAGCTTGCATCGTTACACCTTGTCTGCGGTTGTGAGGCCGGTTGGACGTACTGCCAAGTTCTCTAAAACTACAGTGCCTTCGGAAAGTATTGAGACCACTTGACTTTTTCCACATTTTGTTACGTTACAGCCTTATTCTAAAATTGATTCAATTGTTTTTTTCCCTCATCAATCTACACACAATACCCCATAATGACGAAGCAAAAACTTTTTTTTATTTTTTATGCTTGCTAATTTATTACAAATCTAAACTGATATCACACTTACACAAGTATTCAGACCATTTACTCAGTACTTTGTTGAAGCACCTTTGGCAGCGATTACAGCCTCGTCTCTTCTTGGGTATGACACTACAAGCTTGGCACACCTGTATTTGGGGAGTTTCTCCCATTTCTTCTCTGCAGATCCTCAATCTCTGTCAGGTTGGATGGGGAGCGTCGCTGCACAGCTATTTTCAGCTCTCTCCAGAGATGTTGGATTGCTTTCAAGTCCGGGTTCTGGCTGGGCCACTCAAAACATTCAGAGACTTGTCCCGAAGCCACTCCTGCATTGTCTTGGCTGTGTGGAGCAGGTTTTAATCAAGGATCTCTGTACTTTGCTCCATTCATCATTGCCTCGATCCTGACCTGTCTCCCAGTCCCTGCCGCTGAAAAACCTCCCCACAGCATTATACTGCCACCACCATGCTTCACAGTAGGTAGGGATCTTGCCAGGTTACCTCCAGACATGACGCTTGGCATTCAGGCTAATGCATTCCATCTTGGTTTCATCAGACCAGAGAATCTTGTTTCTCATGGTCTGATAGTCTTTAGGCGAACTCCAAGTGGACTGTCATGTGCCTTTTGGCAAATGAGAAATGCTCACAGGGACGTAAACAAATTTGAGCCAAAAAATGTAGAGAAATTAGCTTTCTGTGCGTATGCAAAATTTCAGGGATCTTCTATTTCAGCTCATGAAACATGGGACCAACACTTTACATGTTGCATTTTTATATTTTTGTTCAGTATAATTAGTATAACGATACTTGGTAATATCGCAATAATGGGCGTTATCATGTTACAAAATTCCACCATTGTACCGCACAACCTACCAACAGGAAGATCCTCCGACTGGTCAAACACACACTGGCTAGCGTAAGTGGCGTGCGCGACCAGGAGATGGCACTGCTGGACGAGATGCTGGCTACATGTGTACGTGAGGCTAGTAACAAGAGCCTGGAGATCATCTTCAGCTCACACCTATTCTACCAGAACAGGCAGGAGAGGTTTGTGTGCAGCCTGGCTGGTGAGTTTTATTTATTTATTTTTTATTATTTTCCCCTCTTCTCTGACAGCTGTTTTAATCTGTCGGTTTCTCCGTCTTTCTATCATTTCCCAAGATAACCTTCTGGTCTTTTCCTAATAGAGGAGCTGCCTAAAAAAGTGGACAGTATAACCCCATACACCATGGCCCTCATTGCCAAATACATCGCCCGCCACCGGCTCAGAGAGACTCGACTCCTCGACACCATCGCTGATTTCCTGGTCAAGAAGGGAGAATACCTGGATAGCAAGGTAAGGTGGCACACTCATCTACAAAATCTCTGTCATGTTTAAACAGCTGTTGAGCAACTCGGGTACACTGTGTTTGTTGGTTATTGTGAAGGCTATTACACCTGAAATTAGATGTTGTTTATTTACACACATTATGGGTTCTTATACCATGGCATTGTTAAATTCTTGTTGGTGATTGGTTTGAAAGGCATTCTAGAGTGTAAAGGGTGGCCGCTACGCCATAGTAGAAGCTATCAATAACCAGGTTCCCATCCAACCTTTTTTATGCCAGTAAAGTACATGTTGGATAAAAATGTCACGAAAGACCTGATTGAAACAAAACACATTAGACAAGGTGGTCTTTTTTTATCGATAAAATTATGTAAGAAATTGCGGTGGAAACTGTATGCGCAAATATTTGATATACTACCATCATATCGAAGTCAACTTGGGAGTTACGTGATGATATGCTGTGTGGCCCTCCCCCTACGACTCGGGAAAGCATGCAGTTAGCTAGCTGTAGCTTATGCTTCCAGTACTAGATTTATTCTCTGATCCTTTGATTGGGTGGACAACATGTCAGTTCATGCTGCAAGAGCTATGATAGGTTGGAGGACGTCCTCCGGAAGTTGTCATAATTACTGTGTAAGTCTATGGAAGGGGGTGAGAACCATGAGCCTCCAAGGTTTTGTATTGTAGTCCATGTACCCAGAGGAGGACGGAAGCTAGCTGTTCTCCGGCTGCACCATGGTGCTATCGAGGCTACTGTAGACCTTCATTGCAAAACAGTGTGTTTTAATAAATTATTGGGTGACGTGAATGTATTTAGTATAGTTTTACCTAAACTTTCACTGTTTCTGAAGTTCACTGAGGAGGATGGTCCTCCCTTTCCTCCACTGGTACAAAGACCAGCGTGGGCCCATTTTATTTTTTATTTCACCTTAATTTAAGTAGGCTAGTCAGTTAAGAACAAATTCTTATTTACAATGACGGCCTACAAAAAGGAAAAGGGAATCCTGCCGGGATGGGGGCTGGTATTAAAAATAAATTAAATAAAAAAATATAGGACAAAACACATCACGACAAGAGACAACACAACACTACATAAAGAGAGACCTAAGACGACAACATAGCATGGTAGCAACAGCACATGACTACAACATGGCAGAAGCACAACATGGTAGCAGCACAAAACGGAGTACATTGTTGGGCACAGACAACAGCACAAAGGGCAAGAAGGTATAGACAACAATACATCACGCAGAGCAGCAACAACTGTCAGTAAGCGTGTCCATGATTGAGTCTAAACTTTATAACGCAGCATTTTTTTTTTGTGACAAAACAATCAGTAGAGTTGAAAATGCGACAGAAACCCTGCACATGGGAATTTAACCGCAAAAGTTATTTTTATGTGCACTATGTTGTCACGCACAGCTTTTTATCCGCAACAAGTCAATTTGGTGGAAACACATCTCTAGTGGGAAAATGCGGTTGATATGGGTTTGATTTAAAGCAGTTATCGCGCGCGATACTTAGTAATTACTATCATAATGCTTGGTAATATCACGATAATGGTTCTCTTTTTTTTTCTCCACAAGGTAATCCAAAAGCTTGTGTTCCCCTTCAGCCGGATGAGCTACCGGCCGTCCAACGAGGTCCAGTTCTTCTCCAAGCTGGAAGTGGTGCTGGAGCTAAAGGCCCTGAGCTCCCCGCTAGCCACAGTTAACATCCTCATGTCCCTGTTCCAGCTGGGACACTTCCCTGGCCTGGTGCTGCACAAGGTCTTCTCCACCGCCTTCATCAGCAACGTCACCAGTAAGTGGGGAGACACGCACACAGCGATCAAGCAACATCAAAGAGCAGCTATGTTTCATTTGTTTTTCGACTGGCCCCTTTCAGTAGACACTTTCAGTAGACACAATAAACCTTTTTACATGCGTTCAATAATACAATGATTTTGAATATTCAGATTAAGATAATAGTTTGATTTAAAATGTTTTCATGCTTTTCAAGAAAACGATTTGCCTAAAAATTCTGTTTCCATGGACACATCTGAGATCAGGCTACCTGATGGCACTCTGATAAATGCAGAAAATCACCAATCAAAATAAATGTTTGGGAAGTATATTTGGTTATGAGTTGGGACACAGCATTTGTATGTGAACTATTTCTAACGCGCAAACTTTGACATTTTCCGTACTCGCTTCACTAGCGTATGCACAGAACAAATACACAGCTGGTACTCAGATTTTTGTCTTTAAAAAAAAAAAAAAAAATTACAATAATTCAACAACAAAAAAATGAAATATCTAGATGTTTTAATCGGTGTATGCTTATGCCGATTTAAGATAAGCAGAGTACTGTTTACATGACTAATTAAAGAACAGTCTGGCCTTAATGGCCATGTACTCTTAGAATCTCCACCCTTCAGAGCCTGAGTCTTAACTAGGTTTCTTCCTTTCTAGAGTTTTTCCCTAGCCACCGTGCTTCTACATCTGCATTGCTTACTGTTTGGGTTTTTAGGCTGGGTTTCTGTATATCACTTTGTGACATCTGCTGATATACATTTATATATATATATATACAGTACCGTCGGAAAGTATTCAGACCACTTGACTTTTCCCACATTTTGTTACATTACAGCCTTATTCTAAAATAAGTTGAATAAAAACAATTCCTCAGCAATCAACACACAATACCCCATTTTTAATTTTAGCAAATGGAATAGAAAAAATGTAACATACCTTATTTACATAAGTATTGCTATGAGACTCGAAATTGAGCTCAGTTGCATCCTGTTTCCATTGATCATCCTTGAGATGTTTCTACAACTTGATTGGAGTCCACCTGTGGTAAATTCAATTGATTGGACATGATTTAAAAAGGCACACACCTGTCTATATGAAGTCCCATAGTTGACATTGCATTTCAGAGTAAAGCCATGAGGTCGAAGGAATTTTCCATAGTGTTCCGAGACAGGATTGTATCAAGGCACGGGGAAGGGTACCAAAACATTTGTGCCGCATTGAAGGTCCGCAAGAACACAGTGGCCTCCATTCTTAAATGGAATAAGTTTGGAACCACCAAGGCTCTTCCTAGAGCTGGCCGCCCGGCCAAACTGAGCAATTGGGGAGAAGGGCCTTGGTCAGGGATGTGACCAAGATCCCGATGGTCACTGACAGAGCTCTAGAGTTCCTCTGTGGAGATGGGAGAACCTTCCAAAAGGACAACCATCTCTGCAGCACTCCAGGCCTTTATGGTAGTGTGGCCAGACATAAGCCACTCCTCAGTAAAAGGCACATGACAGCCCTCTTGAAGTTTTGCCAAAAGGCACCTAAAGACTATCAGACCATGAGAAACAAGATGCTCTGGTCTGATGAAACCAAGATTGAACTCTTTGGCCTTAATGCCAGCGTTATGTCTGGATGAAACCTGGCGGCATCATGCTGTGGGGATGTTTTTCAGTAGCAGGGAGACTAGTCAGGATCGAGGCAAAGATGAACGGAGCAAAGTACAGCGAGATCCTTGATGAAAACCTGCTCCGCACAGCCAAGACCATGCAGGAGTGGCTTTGGGACAAGTTTCTGTGTCCTTGTATGTCCCAGCCAGAGCCCAGACTTGAACCCAATCGAACATCTCTGGAGAGACCTGAGAATAGCTGTGCAGCAACGCTTGAGAGGATCTGCAGAGAAGAATGGGAGAAACTCCCCAAATACAGGTGTGGCAAGCTTGTAGCGTCATACCCAAGAAGACTCGAGGCTGTAATCGCTGCCAAAGGTGCTTCAACAAAGTACTGAGTAAAGGATCTGAATACTTATGTAAATGTGACATTTTAGTTTTTGATATGTCATTATGGGGTATTATGAGTAGATTGAGGGGGGGAAAAAACAATTTAATAAATTTTAGAATAAGGCTGTAACGTAACTAAATGTGGAAAAAGTCGTATGTAGTACGTACGCACACTCGTGTGTGTGTGTGTGTGTGTGTGTGTGTGTGTGTGTGTGTGTGTGTGTGTGTGTGTTACACACACATTTGATGTATGAAGTTGAATATTACCCCCACATACCTCCAACTCACTCCGATGTGCTTAATTTTCACATTAGGCAATTTTAGACAGTTGCTCCCGCTCATGTCCTTGTTTCCGTCGATTTTATTGTTCCCCCATTTGTAGACAGTCCTTACGCTCTGATCGTGCGTCGCTACCTGTCTCTGTTGGACGCGGCGGTGGACCTGGAATACAGGGACTACACCGGTCCACGGCTCCAGGACGCGCACAAGGTGCTCATGTTTGACCACGCGCTGACCGCTGACGAGGTCAACCGCAAATACAGGTACGGTGCAGTACTAGGGCTGATTGGTTGACCAACTGTTAGCTGGCATCTATTTTGAAAGTTGAATTATGTCCCGCCTTTTTCATTGCAAATTCCAGTGAATCTCAACGCATGTATGTGTGTTTCAGCTACAAGGGTCTTGTTGCTGAAGCCCTCAGACAGTTGGTTGGAGAGCATGGCTACAAACAAGACGAGGTTTTGGCCCCTGGTTATTACACAGGTACATTTGGATTTAACACACACACTCTGGTGTTTGTTCAAAGGCCACTCTTAAGATATCACACTGTTACTGAACACAATGGTGTGTGTATATATCATTCTGTAGTACTGTAACCTCTTTGGGGTTGTACAATTACAGAAACTTGAGGAATATTAGGGAAAACATTTTATTTAAGCAGGCAGTCATGCTGAGACCACGCTCTTTCACAGATGAGCCTTGTGTAAACACCTCGATAAACAACAATTACACTCTACATATCTATATCTATACATGTCTATACACACTCTACATATCTATATCTATACATGTCTATACACACTCTACATATCTATATCTATACATGTCTATACACACTCTACATATCTATATCTATACATGTCTATACACACTCTACATATCTATATCTATACATGTCTATACACACGGCAATTACACTCTACATGTCTATGGGCTTCCGAGTGGCGCAGCGGTCTAAAGCACTGAATCACTACAGTCCCTGGTTCGAATCCAGGCTGTATCACATCCGGCTGGCGATTGGGAGTCCCATAGGGCGGCGCACAATTGGACAAGCGTCGTTCAGGTTTGGCCGTGGTAGGCCATCATTGTAAATAAGAATTTGTTAACTGACTTCCCTAGTTAAATAAATGTAAATGTTGCAACCCTAAACCTCTGTATATTCCCATTCCTTTGTAGACTTCCTGCTGTGGATCGATGGTTCTGGCCAGGTTCTCCCTATCCAGGCAGGGGCCTCCCTAGGTGTTACCCACAAAGCCCCAGAGGGAGCCGTGGCCGTGACAGCCCTCACCTCAGACTTTCAAAAGTTCTCCCCCTTCGCCCCACTAGAGGAAGGGGGGGACCAGCGACCCGTCGGAGGGGACGAGTCGGTGACCCTGCTGCCACACCACATGCAGCGTGGGGCAAACCCTGCCTCGGCCCAGAGGGCAGCCCCTAACGGCGGGGGCCCACTTGACTACAACACTTACTACACGCCTGCTGACTACTACTCCAGCCTGGCCAAAGAGCACTCTCTGGAGAGCCAGGACAGCTCCACACTCAGCAGTCCTCCCTCTGACAGCCTAGCTCAGCCAATGGCCTCCGGGGTAGGGGGATCCACCACAGCTGCCCCTGTTTCTCTTTTCCAGTTCTCTATTGGGAAGATCCTGGAGGACGAGGGAGGGGTGCAGGTGGGGCCAGGTAATCATGGGCCCGACTGCGAGCTCCCTGTCTTCTATGAGGGGTTGGCCGGGGACGTGGGGCCCACCTCGTCACTTCAGCTGCACCCGGCCGATCGAACCGACACAGAGAGGGCAGTGGGGGACCAGCGGCAAGTTAAGAGGTCAGTGCTGATGGGATCCCCAAATCTGTGTAGTTAGTCATTTTATACGTACTACCCAACTACAAAGCGCTTGATTATGCATCTTTGGTGTAGCAATGCTAGCTAGCAAATAACTTTCAGAAAGATCGTTTTGCTGGGAAATCTGTCTCGTCTTCACGGCAGACACCGGTATTTTTCTACCATATTTCGTCACTTGTGTGATCGCAGGCATAAGTAATTTATTTCACAATAGAGAAATAATTAATTAATTAATTGCTAAATACGACTTTCTTCTTTTCAGAGTGGTCATGTCGGTGAATGACAAGTGGCACTACTGTCACAACTCTGAGGTGCTGGTGGGCTCCCGAGCCATGAGGGACCGTCATCTGTTGCTCCTGGGATACGTCATCCTGCAGGTGAGCCATTACCATCATACAACCATTTTACAACCACAGGAGGTTGGTGGCGGACGGGCTCGTGGTAATGGCTGGACAGGAAGATGTGGAATGGTATCAAACACATGGTTTGATGCCGTTCCATTCGCTCCGTTCCAGACATTATTATGAGCCCGTCCTCCCCTCCATTGCTTACAATCCTCATTTCAACCATCTTACAACATTTCAGTCTTCCCTTAACTCCATTACAATCATCCAATTAAGCGTTTTAATTGGCAATTGGTACCAGAGACAAACTAACAGTGGTACGTACTACCTTTATTTAACTCCTCTCTCCCTGGGTTTTCTCTATCCTCTTGTTCCTCTTCCGCAGCTGCCCTATCACGAGCTGGAGAAGCTGAATGGCATAGAGGAGGTGAAGCAGTACCTCCACAAAAAGCTCCTGGAGGTCCCCTTATGACAACAAAAGACTTGAGTGTGTGTGTGTGTGTGTGCGTGCGTGCGTAAGCCATTGCGACTGCTTGGGATAGGACAGGGGGTTGTTGGTGGGATTGGGAAAAGGGGGTGGTTTGGGGTAGAGAACAAACCCTGGTCAAAGTCTAAAACTAGAGGGGGTTTTTCTGTGTGCAATTTTGCTCTTGCATTTATCAAAATGGCGCCAGGCTATTTGCAACGAGCCATATAGCCAGTTGATGACATGTGTAGTATCATGTTGCCACGCTTGGTATCTCGTTATTGTCACTTCACAACCGTTCTTGACCATCTTGCCTACGGACTGTTCCTAGTGTATCACAGTAGCATGACAAAAGTTATTTTTTTCTATAGGTGTAGTTTTAATCATGGTTTTGTGTGGGGGGAATAAGATGTTTGTTATAATTATTATAGTCATACAGAGATGATAATGTTCTGGTGGTGTTTTGGGGGGGGTAATTTCCTGTTTAACTTCAGTTGTAACGCATGACTACAGGACAAACAAACGGGGCCTCTTCAGTGTTTTCTAATACTGGTGCACCGTATGTAGACTAATGGACTGTAGGATGTTAATGAGGGAAATGTATAAATCTAGTTAACGTGTTTTATATATTTTTGTGAACGCTGGAACGGCTTTTCCGGTGTCCAGAACAAAGAAACGCGCCGTGAAAGTCCAACATCAACCTTGTCTCCGTTTTTGTCTTTGGCACTTGACTTGTGACATTTTAATGAATGACTGTATTCAGAGAGAAATGTGTGATTCCTCCAGTGAGTTTCCACCATTGCATTGACAATGAAACAAGTTTTCCTGGAGGGAATTGCTAGATACCTGGGACCTCATTTATCTCACTCAATTCTGGGGTACGTGGAGATAAACTGTCACATGTGTTTTTATTGATAAACTAGAGCCATACTATATTTTTGTGCTCGTGCAACCCCGCTTGGAAAACGCCCTCTATTCACAGTAACAAAAACTGTATGATTTGGAGATGTAGCAACTGGGCCATGATAGTTCCTGAAAGAAAAGCGCAGTGGCATCACATTTCTGTAGAGATGTAGACAGAATGGAAAAAGTCACTGCAAGAGATGAACACAAACTTAAAAGGCCGTGGCCGTGCATTATGCACCACTGTCTATTTGAGCAATTTTAAAAGTAAATGTTTCAGCCCATACTTTTACGCAGAAGATGAATCGTTCAATATTTTCTTTTATCAATACATAGTGTTTTATATATTCTGCCTTGCTGGCTCTGAGATTTAATAGGCTATGATGTCGTGCTCCTACAGCACAGCATTACTGTAGCCTACCCATACTGTCAACTATTTTAAGTAGGCTACTGGTCTATTTACTTTTGAGCATGCTTTGCTATTGAATGAGCGATGGATAAATGGTATCCTGATTAGTTGTGCAGCAGGAATAAACCAGTCAAGTCAGAAAAGGAGAGATTTCCTGCAATATGTGATTTAGGCCTATATAATACAAGTAAAATAACACATTAGGCTATATGCTATCTGAGATCTCCTTACTAAATGCATCTGTGTTATCATTAGGACCACGTTTTGTTTTTAATATACCATCACTATAATTCCTGTGCATCAAAACCACCTCCATTTCCCCATAAGAACAATATGTGCAATACAGTAGATCAACCACCAGACTTACACATGGTCTGAGCTCTACTTGGACATACTCACACTTTCCCGTAAATTCAAATGTATATCTTTAAGGGAAAAGTGGCACATGCGTCTTGTTTTTGATAAATGAGGCCCCAGGTTAGTTTAAATTAGAGAATTTTTATTGGAAGGTCCCAGAGTATTGCTATGAAAAAGACAGTGGATAGTCTCTCTGAAAACCTTCTGTTGGTCCTATCAGTGGTATTTGAAATCGTACCCTGACCTCATTTCCGTTTGAATGAGGTGATTTTTATTTCTAAGCGATACAAATGACCCTCAACACTTGAACTGTGTAAGGTAAAGCAGAACTGGCTTATGTGACGTAAATCCACCCCAGTATTACTGGGTGCGTTGTCTTTGCTCTGTCTCTGGAGCCGTTCAGAGAGAAGGGTAACTGAGCCACCTGTGTGTAATATATTAATGAATGCATTATCATTTGTAAGGATCCATAGGCTGTGACAGGTTGTATAAATGCATTATGCACAGGTGGTTGAGTTAGTATTTATTTATTGGTATAATGCCGCTGGTACAGAGGATGTGAGTGTGTGTTTGGGGAAAGAAGGACGGAGAAAGATTTTATTGAAATGTCTATGGAAAAATATTAAAAGAATGAAAAAGCAACGTCTGTCGTGAAATATGTATGAAAATATCCATATTGGTAGATGTAAGTATAATTCACAAAGACAACAAAATGATCATTTAAGTTGGATTTGTATAAAGTCTTGAAATGGAAAGCTGTTGTGAGTTGAGTGAAATCACTTTGACAGAATTCAAAAGTGGCCTTACCTGCAATAGAGACCTCAAATCTTATGCAGACACATTCTTCAGAAAGGGATACTTATCTAAATAGTTGTTCAACTTTAAGCAAAATACATACAGGTATTGATTACAGCCAAAGTCAGTGGGTGAAAAAAAAATGGCTGTATTCTGAGTGGATCATCCCTTCATAAAACTATGAAATGTGCAACCAAAATGGCAGCCTAACACACCATAAGTGACAGAGCTGAGCATACCTCTCTTACATAATGATTGAAATCACACAGAATACAAGAGAAAAAAGTGCATTTTATTAGAGGGTTTCAATGGAGGGAAAGCAGCAACGGTCCTCCCTCTGCACGGACTGTCAGAGACCCATGGACAAAAAAACGGCAGACTCCTCAATATGCCCCTCCAAGTCAGACTTGTTCAAAAAAACCTAATCCGCTTAAGTTTAAAATGTCTTTCTCAAAGTTTAAAAAAGAAAGAAAATGTTGCAACAAGTTCATAATAACACCTATATAAAGGCCAAAAAAAAAAATATTGAACACGTAACAAAGCCCTGTAAAAGAGAAGTCGTCCCATTTGAATAAAGGTCCTCCGGGTCAACAACTGGAGGTGGAGCAAGACTCCTGTTTATTTATTCTCTCAGTCCCTCATTTCTCCTTGTGAGAAAGAGGTGGGAGGAGCCAACGTGCACAAGCCTTTTGATGACGCCACCATGACTGCTCCTGACTCGCGAGGAAGCGTGTCCCGCACAGACCCTCCTCTGGGGGGGGGGGGTGCTAGTCTGTGTCCGAGTCACTGCTGTCCTCTGAGGAAGAGCTGCTGGAGCCCTCAGATTGGTCGTCATCATCATCATGGTCATCGTCATTCTAGAGGACAGAGACAAGACAACAGCTGGGTCATTCTAGAGGACAGGACAACGGCTGGGTCATTCTAGAGGACAGGACAACAGCTGTGTCATTCTAGAGGACAGGACAACGGCTGGGTCATTCTAGAGGACAGGGACAGGACAACGGCTGGGTCATTCTAGAGGACAGAGACAGGAGAACAGCTGGGTCATTCTAGAGGACAGAGACAAGACAACAGCTGGGTCATTCTAGAGGACAGGACAACGGCTGTGTCATTCTAGAGGACAGAGAAAGGAGAACAGCTGGGTCATTCTAGAGGACAGACAGGAGAACAGCTGGGTCATTCTAGAGGACAGAGACAGGACAACGGCTAGGTCATTCTAGAGGACAGGGACAGGAGAACAGCTGGGTCATTCTAGAGGACAGGACAACGGCTGGGTCATTCTAGAGGACAGAGACAGGAGAACAGCTGTGTCATTCTAGAGGACAGGACAACGGCTGGGTCATTCTAGAGGACAGGACAACGGCTGGGTCATTCTAGAGGACAGAGACAGGACAACGGCTGGGTCATTCTAGAGGACAGGACAACGGCTGGGTCATTCTAGAGGACAGAGACAGGAGAACAGCTGTGTCATTCTAGAGGACAGGACAACGGCTGGGTCATTCTAGAGGACAGAGACAGGAGAACAGCTGGGTCATTCTAGAGGACAGGACAACGGCTGGGTCATTCTAGAGGACAGAGACAGGAGAACGGCTGGGTCAAATACTTGTGCAGCTTTTGATGTGGTTTGCCCAGTACAATGGAACTGATCAGATGTACACTGGAGGTAAATTAAGCGCACCTGAAATACTTTTGCATATTTTTGCTTAATGTATTTGACCCAAGTCTGCACTAAAGCATAGTGCGGATGACCCCTGGCTTGGAAAACTCACATCATCGTCGCTGTCGGAGCTGCCGGATGATTCTTCGTCGTCGTCAGAGTCTGACGAGTCCGTCTTGTCATCGTCGTCTGAGTCAGACGTATCCTGCTGTAGAGCACAGGGTCACGCCTCTACTGCAAACTCACCCGTTTACAGAACGTTGTGCATTCGGAAAGTGTTCAGACCCCTTCCCTACATTGTTACGTTACAGCCTTATTCTAAATAAAAAAAATCCCCTAAATTTACACACAATACCCAATAATGACAAAGCGAAAACAGGTTTAGAAATTTTGGCAAATGTATTAAATAAAAGCATACCTTATTTACATAAGTATTCAGTCCCTTCGCTATGAGACTCAATTGAGCTCAGGTGCATCCTGTTTCCATTGATCATCCTTGATGTTTCTACAACTTGATTGGAGTCCACCTGTGGTCAATTCAATTGATTGGACATGATTTGGAAAGGCACAACTGTCTATGGTTGACAGTGCATCTCAGAGCAAAAACCAAGCCATGCGGTGGAAGGAATTGTCCGTAGAGCTCCGAGACACAGATGTAGTGAAGGGTACTGAAATTGTTTTGCAGCATTGAAGGTCCTTAAGAATATAACAACCATCATTATTAAATGGAATAAGTCAGTCACCACCAATACTCTTCCTAGAGCTGGCCGCCTGGCCAACATGAGCAATCAGGGGAGAAGGGCCTTGGTCAGGGAGGTGAACCCCATGATCACTGACAGAGCTCTAGAGTTCCTCTGTGGAGATGGGAGAACCTTCCAGAAGGACAACAATCTCTGCAGCACTCCGCAAATCAGGCCTCCTCAGTAAAAAGCACATGACAGCCCGCTTGGAGTTTGTCAAAAGACACCTAAAGACCATGAGAAACAAGATTCTCTGGTCTGAATGCCAAGCATCACGTCTAGAGTCAACTTGGCACCATCCCTACAGTAAAGCATGGTGGTGGCAGTATCATGCTGTGGGGATGTTTTTCAGTGGCGGGGACTGGGAGACAGGATCGAGGGAAAGATGGGATACAGAGGGATCCTTGATGAAGTCCTGAGCGCTCTGAAGCAGGTTCTCAGACTGGGGCGAAGATTCACCTTCCAACAGGACAACCCTAAGCACACAGTCAAGACAACGCAGGAGTGGCTGAATGTCCTTGATTGGCCCAGCCAGAGCCTGGACTTGAACCCGATCAAACGTCCCATCCAGAGACCTGAAAATAGCTGAGCAACGACGCTTCCCATTCAACCTGACAGAGCTTCAGAGAATCTGCAGAGAAGAATGGGAGATGCACACCTGTATTTGGAGAGTCTCACTTGTAGCATCATACCCAAGAAGACTCAACTAAAGGGTCTGAATACTTAAGTAAATGTCATATTTCCGGGGTGGTTAATACATTTGCAAAAATAAAAATAACTTGCTTTGTCATTATTGTGTGTAGACTGATGGGGGAAATAAACTATTCAATCCATTTTAGAATATGGCTGTAAAGTAACTAAATGTGGATAAAGTCAAGGGGTCTGAATATCTTCTGAATGCACTATATAACCAGAGGTTGGAACCTACATTTTCCAATCGTTTCGTTCTGAACGAGAACCATTATTTTTCTCGTTCTGTTACTCTTCCAACCAGCAAAATAAAGTTCTGAACCCGTTCGAAACTGGAAAATATGAATACATACAGTACCAGTCAACCTACTCAAAGGTTTTTCCTTTATTTTTACTATTTTCTACATTGTAGAATAATAGTGAAGACGTCAAAACTATGAAATAACACATATGGAATCATGTAGTAACCAAGAAAAGTGTTAAAACAAATCAAAATATATTTGAGTCTTCGAAGTAGCCACCCTTTGCACACTCTTGGCATTCTCTCAACCAGCTTCATGAGGTAGTCACCAGGTGTGCCTTAATTTGTGGAATTTCTTTCCTTCTTAATGCGTTTGAGCCAATCAGTTGTTGTGACAAGGTTGGGGTGGTATACAGAAGATAGCCCTATTTGGTAAAAGACCAAGTCCATATTATGACAAGAACAGTCCATATGGTCAAATTAATGCAAATAAACCACTACTAAAGTACACCAATAATAAGAAGAGACTTGCTTGGGCCAAGAAACACAAGCAATGAACAGACCGGTGGAAATCTGTCAATTTTAGATTCCTGGTCCCAACCGCCGTGTCTTTGTGAGACGCAGAGTAGGTGAACGGATGATCCCCGCATGTGTGGTTCCCACGTGAAGCATGGAGGAGGTGGTGTGATGGTGCTTTGCTGTGACACTGTCTGATTTATTTAGAATTCAAGGCACACTTAACCAGCATGGCTACCGCAGCGATACACCATCCAATCTGGTTTTTGCTTAGTGGGACTATCATTTGTTTTCAACAGGACAATGACCCAACAGACCTCCAGGCTGTGTAAGGGTTATTTGACTGAGAAGGACAGTGATGGAGTGCTGCATCAGATGATCTGGCCTCCACAATCACCCGACCTCAACCCAATTAAGATGGTTTGGACAGCAGAGTGAAGGAAAAGCAGCCAACAAGTGCTCAGCATATGTGGGAAGTCCTTCAAGACTGTTGGAAAAGCATTCCAGGTGAAGGTGGTTGAGAGAATGCCAAGAGTATGCAAAGCTGTCATAAAGGCAAAGGATGGCTACTTTGAAGAGTCAAGTATATTTAGATTTGTTTAACACTTTTGGTTACTACATGATTCCATGTGTGTTATTTCATAGTTGATGTCTTCACTATTATTCTACAATGTAAAAAAAAAAGAAGAAAAACCCTTGAATGAGTAGGTGTCCAAACCTTTGACTGGTACTGTATGTAAAGATAGATACTGACATTAAATGACTTCACCAATCAGTGCGGACAGAGCTGCTTGCTGTGGAGCGGGTAAGCCATTTAAAATCGGTATAGGAAAGTCGGGGAAATGGCATTTTGCCGTAACAGCATGGTTTAATCACAATGAAAGACAAACACATTGTGCTGCCTTGAAGCGCTGGGCATCTTATTATGACGTGCATTATCTGAATTAGGTCCACAGTATTATACCTACAGAGGAGTGGCTTCTATGGAGGAACTTTCAATGTCTTTCAACTTCCAAGTTGGTTTAACGTTGGACCAGAGCCAACAAGCTTGTCTGTACAGAGCAGCACTAGAATTAAAAGCATCTTACTTTTTTGTAGTTAATAAATCCAATGTGAAATCGTGATAACTATAGTATCCTTAACCAGCATTGAAAAAGTCAATCCATTCTTCTCCCTGAACGTCAAATAACGTTATTAACTGGTTCCCATGCTTTTAAAATAACAGTTTTGTTCCCGGAACATTTCGTTATTTTCCATGAACCGGTTCCAACCCTTGCTTACAACAGCACATGGAATACACAACTATAGAACACACACACAATAGGGTAAGACAACCACCCAGACATAACAGGTTAAAACAAACATAAGCACGTTAGACACCATAAAAAAATCACTAAAATGTCAGGACCACATACAGCGCCCACATCCATGCCACCACTTCAAAATCAGAGTGCGTTAGTTAGTGTGTGTCTCCGTCTGTGTGTGAACGGCGCGGTTACCTTGGCCCGGTACGCCATGGCCCGCTTGCCCCCCCCGACCCCTGCTGCTGCGGCTCTGGCACCTACCGCCTTCCCCTTCACTGCAGTCACGCCAACTTTGGCCCCCGTGCCCCCCCGCGGCTTGGTGGTGCTCCGCCGTTTCTGCACGAAGGGGGGGTGAGGTGGAGAGAGAACGAGGGATAATGAGCAGGGGGATGGAAAGATGGAGGGGTATAAGATATCAGCACACAAACATGTTGTTTCAAGCTCAAAGCATTGATGATTAGTAGCTAGATGTTAATAGGATGATATTCTGTTTCCATGTAAACGCAGCAAAAAAAAAGAAACATCCCCTTTTCAGGACCCTGTCTTTCAAACATAATTTGTAAAAATCCTAATAACTTCACATATCTTCATTTCCCCATGCTTGTTCAATAAACAATTAATGAACATGCACCTGTGGAACGGTCGTTAAGACACTAACAGCTTAGACGGTACGCAATTAAGGTCACAGTTATGAAAACTTAGGACACTAAAGAGGCCTTTCTACTGACTCTGAAAAACACCAAAAGAAAGATGCCCAGGGTCCCTGCTCATCTGCTTGAACGTGCCTTAGGCATGCAGATGTGGCCAGGGCAATAAATTGCAATGTCTGTACTGTGAGACGCCTAAGACAGCACTACAGGGAGACAGGACAGACAGCTGATCCTCCTCGCAGTGGCAGACCACGTGTAACAGCTGCACAGGATCGGTACATCCGAACATCACACCTGCGGGACAGGTACAGGATGGCAGCAACAACTGCCCGTGTTACACCAGGAATGCACAATCCCTCCATCAGTGCTCAGACAGTCCAGCCTCTCTCAGCCTATTGCGGACAGAGGGCTTGTAGGTCTGTTGTAAGGCCGGTCCTCACCAGACACCACCGGCAACAACGTCGCCTATGGGCACAAAGCCACTGCCGCTGGACCAGACAGGAATGGAAAAAAGTGCTCTTCCTGTTGGATCGGAGGGTGAGGGCTAGTGCCATTCCCCCCAGAAATGTCCAGGAACTTGCAGGTGCCTTGGTGGAAGAGTGGGGTAACATCTCACAGCAAGAACTGGCAAATCTGGTGCAGTCCATGAGGAGATGCACTGCAGTACTTAATGCAGCTGGTGGCCACACCAGATACTGACTGTTACTTTTGATTTTTTGACCCCCCCCCTTTGTTCAGGGACACATTATTCCATTTCTGTTAGTCACATGTCTGAGGAACTTGTTCAGTTTGTCTCAGTTGTTGAATATTGTTAAGTTCATACAAATATTTACACGTTAAGTTTGCTGAAAATAAACGCAGTTGACAGTGAGAGGACGTTTCTTTTTTTGCTGAGTTTATATGTAGTTATGCTGGATGCCAGCTTGTGAATACAGATATTCACTAAGACAGTCATATCAGGCTACTAAGTCAGATAAAGCCAATTTAAATTGACAAAATGTATTTGTCAGGTTTTAAGAACTCAAGCTACAGAGAAAAGAGTAGCTACAGCCATGGAATATGAATGTAGAATAAAACATATAGCAGGAGTGTTTAGGACATTGTATATGAAGTGCTGCGTTGAGTCGCTGTCAAGAACACAACAACCTGCGTATTTGACAGTGTGAAACTCACCGTGGTGGAGAACTCTTCATAAACCGCTCGCTCCTGGGGAGAGAGAGACTGAAGGGGACAGACAGAAAGGGGGGAAGAAATTACACAAGACTGATTTCTTCCAAAAGGTGCTGTTGCTAACATTGTATCTATCATTTAACTATTTAATGATTTTTTTTTTAAAGAATACAATGCACAGGTTCTGAGTACGCGCCTTGTGTACCAATGTCTCCTTCTGTGATGCGTTTGATATTTTAAATGCTTATTTTGAGGCAAGCAACCTTGTGTGTCCACATTTCAGAAAGGTGCCTAAGAAATACATGATTTTACCTATGACCCTTACCTTGACCCATGCCTCCAGCTCAGCCTTGTACTCAATCTGCAGCTCCTCCACCAGCTTCTTGTACTTGTCCTTGTGACTCTGGCTGAGCTTGTGCCAGCGCTTGCCGATCTCCACCATGCGCTCCTTCAGACTGAAGTGATTCAGCTCGCCGTTGGTCAGCAGCTCCTGAGAGAACATCTGGTAGCCGCTCCTGTTCAATTATACCCACATAGCAGTCAATATAAACTGATGGCATAGGCCCATTAAATAAAATGTATACATATTCATACCAACAGTAGTAGTAAATAGCCTAGGATCTTCTAGGCTTAACGTGTCCGATTAAGGTGGTGAGCAAATACATGAAAAATTAGCAAAGGAAAGCAGAGGACGTTTAGGGGGGGGCAGAGGACGTTTAGGGGGGGGCAGAGGACGTTTAGGGGGGGGCAGAGGACGTTTAGGGGGGGGGCAGAGGACGTTTAGGGGGGGGGGCAGAGGACGTTTAGGGGGGGGGGGGCAGAGGACGTTTAGGGGGGGGGGGCAGAGGACGTTTAGGGGGGGGCAGAGGACGTTTAGGGGGGGGGGGGCAGAGGACGTTTAGGGGGGGGGGCAGAGGACGTTTAGGGGGTAGAAAGCAGAGACGTAAAAACGGGGATGGAGCAAAGATAAATGAATAATATGGGCCAGGATAAGCAAAGAGCAAAGAGCAAACAATACACCAGTAACGTCAATAACACTCCAATATGACAACAATACACCAGTAACGTCAATAACACTCCAATATGACAACAATACACCAGTAACATCAATAACACTCCAATATGACAACAATACACCAGTAACATCAATAACACTCCAATATGACAACAATACACCAGTAACATCAATAACACTCCAATATGACAACAATACACCAGTAACATCAATAACACTCCAATATGACAACAATACACCAGGGTCAGTATGTATTTACTCACACTGGTGGCTTCCTGGGCTCCCCTTCAAACTTGGGTTTCCTCTGGCCTGCTCCTGCCTGGGCTGTTCTCATCTCCAACAATTCCCTCTGCAGGACAAGTACAGTTCACCACACACACACACACACACACACACATCAGACCTGGGTGTACTGTACATGTCAAATACTTTCAAAGGATTCCATTTTATAGGGCAAATTAAATCAAGTGACGATCAAGTATTTGGAAGTACTTGCCATATTTAACCCATGTCAAAAAATATGGGTAATGGTATGGCTCATGAAAATTACACCCATCAAAACACGGACTGTTGATTGGATCCTCATTATATACACACACACACACACACACACATTCCAACACCGAACAAAACACACACTACATGACCGAAAGTATGTAGACACCTGCTCAAACATCTCATTCCAAAATCATGGACATTAATATGGAGTTGGTCCCCCCCTTTGCTGCTATAACAGCCTCCACTCTTCTGGGAAGGCTTTCCACTAGATGTTGGAACATTGCTGCGGGGACTTTCTTCCATTCAGCCACAAAAGCATTAGTGAGGTCGGGCACTGATGTTGGGCGATTAGGGCTGGCACGCAGTCGGCGTTCCAATTCATCCCAAAGGTGTTCAATGGGGTTGAGGTCAGGGCTCTGTGCAGGCCAGTCAAGTTCTTCCACACCGATCTCGACAAACCATTTCTGTATGGACCTCGTCATGCTGAAACAGGAAAGGGCCTTCCCCAAACTGGGGTGGCAGCGTAGCCTAGTGGTTAGAGCGTTGAACTAGTAACCGAAAGGTTGAATCCCTGAGCTGACAAGGTAAAAATCTGTCGTTCTGCCCCTGAACAAGGCAGTTAACCCACTGTTCCTAGGCTGTCATTGAAAATAAGAATTTATTTAACTAGGCAAGTCAGTTAAGAACAAAGGTAAAATAAATGTAAAAAAACTGTTGCCAAAACGTTGGATGCACAGAATCATCTAAAATGTCATTGTATGCTGTATTGTTAAGATTTCCCTTCACTGGAGCTAAGGGGCCTAGCCCGAACCATGAAAAACAGCCCGACTATTATTTATCCTCCACCAAACTTTACAGCCAAACCCAGATTAGTCTGTCAGACTGCCAGATGGTGAAGCGTGATTCATCACTCCAGAGAAGGCGTATCCAGAGTCCAATGGCAGCGAGTTTTACACCACTCCTTGGCATTGCACATTGTGATCTTAGGCTTGTGTGCGGCTGCTCGGCCATGGAAACCCATTTCATGAAGCTCCTGATGAACAGTTCTTGTGCTGATGTTGCTTCCAGAGGCAGTTTGGAACTCGGTAGCGAGTGTTGCAACCGAGGACAGATGATTTTTATGTGGAGGGATGGGGACGAGGGGTGGCTTGGAAGAGGGTAGGAGACAGGAAGGAATGGGGAGGAGTGGTGGGGAAGGAGAGGTGGCTTGGAGGGTAGGGGTGGGAGGAGGTGGCTTGGAGGAGGGTAGGAGACAGGAAGGAATGGGAAGGAGGTGGCTTGGAGGAGGGTAGGGGACAGGAAGGAGGTGGCTTGGAGGAGGGTAGGGGACAGGAAGGAGGTGGCTTGGAGGAGGGTAGGGGACAGGAAGGAATGGGAAGGAGGTGGCTTGGAGGAGGGTAGGGGACAGGAAGGAGGTGGCTTGGAGGAGGGTAGGGGACAGGAAGGAGGTGGCTTGGAGGATTGGAGGAGGGTAGGGGAGAGGAAGGAATGGGGAGGAGGTGGCTTGAAGGAAGGTAGGGGACAGGAAGGAATGAGGAGGAGATGGGTAGGAGACAGGAAGGAATGGGGAGGAGGTGGCTTGGAGGAGGGTAGGAGACAGGAAGGAATGGGGAGGAGGTGGCTTGGAGGAGGGTAGGGGACAGGAAGGAGGTGGCTTGGAGGAGGGTAGGGGTCAGGAAGGAGGTGGCTTGGAGGAGGGTAGGGGACAGGAAGGAGGTGGCTTGGAGGAGGGTAGGGGTCAGGAAGGAGGTGGCTTGGAGGAGGGTAGGGGACAGGAAGGAATGGGGAGGAGCAGGCTTGGAGGAGGGTAGGAGACAGGAAGGAATGGGGAGGAGCAGGCTTGGAGGAGGGTAGGAGACTGGAAGGAATGGGGAGGAGCAGGCTTGGAGGAGGGTAGGAGACAGGAAGGAATGGGGAGGAGCAGGCTTGGAGGAGGGTAGGAGACAGGAAGGAATGGGGAGGAGCAGGCTTGGAGGAGGGTAGGAGACAGGAAGGAATGGGGAGGAGCAGGAGGTGGGGAGGGCGACCAACATTTTGACATTTCTTCAGCACAACTGGAGAAGACAGCGGTCAAAACGTCTGGTCACTGACCACGGGCCGGTACTGAACCTCGTATCGCTTCTGGTCTTCAGCCGCCTTCTTGATCCAAGGGATCTTCTCCTTCTTCTCCATGGCCTTCCAGGCTGACTCCATGGCACTCTGGGTCTTCTTACGGTCACTCTGTAACCAGAAGACATGGAACACTGAAGATTTTTTTATATTTTTATTTTTCACTTTAGGACTGTACGGATTAAAAGCTCATTCCTAGATGCTGTACAGCATGGGACTTCAACTGGTGGTCTGCGCACCACAACTGGCCCACGAACCAATTTAATTTGACCCGCAACAGTATACAGCGTTTGTAAAAGAATATATGGTTTTGATGAGTTGTTGGAAAACAACTACTTCAATCTAAATGTGAAACACTAAAACCAGATAGAGAACTATAAAAATTAATATGGCCCTATATTAATATAAAATCATAATCCCTCTTTCTCACCCTGTACTTGGCCAGGTAGTCTCCTACGACGCCCTGTTGCCACATCTCCTCGGCAGTCTTGGGTGTCTCGGGGAGTTTGGTCCTCTTCTTGCCGTCGCGCTTCTCTTTCGCCGTCAGGCCGGAGTGTACCCAGTGCCCCTGCTCAGCTTCGCGACAGCGCTCCTGAAGGAATCCCATACAGAGACAGACCTGGTGTCAACGCATGTGGCATATACATTGTGTACCTAGTATAACTTTAAATGTAAAATCTTAACAGGTGACATAGCTAAAACATCTACTACACCCGCAATAACATCTGCTAAATGTGACCAATAAAGTTTGATGTTGACCCAACATATGAAATAGTCAGTAAACCTTCCCAGTGACTGACCAGGTGCCAAACTTTCACTGTAGCTTAGCAAGAAATAGGTTACAGTGAAGGTGGGCTAATAGAAAGACATAGCCCACCTTCACTGTAACCTAACAGTAGGGCTGTTACGGTGACTGTATTACCGCCACACCGGCTGTCACCAGTCATGACCGCAGTCAAATTTCACGTGACCATTTAGTCACATAATTAGGCTTCTCCAAGCTGCTGATTGTCATTAGTAGCCTACCAAACTTTCTAACTGCCTGGTACTCAGAAATCTATTGTCCCTCTAATCACTCTGACAACAATACAAATATAATCACAATTGTAATCGAAAATCTAATCAAACACTAAATGAGAGCCCATGAGCTCATGTTGCACAACAATTCTATAGGCTATGCAATTGCGTGAGAAAACAGAGTTTTGATGGCCTCTTAAAAAGAGGAGTACCCCATCAGCTTTCTATAGGCCAGACCTACAATATTTATTTATCAACTTTCCTAATATTAAGCACATCACTTCGTTTTACAACAGGAGTATAGCCTACCTGGCTGGGATGAAAATGAACCAGAGGAAAAGCGTCCTCCATTCGCTATTTAAGTGCAACGATTACAGGTACTGTTTTCTCCTGCCCCGGTTCTGAGACAGAATGGACCGTTATCATGCACCTAATCAAAACTAATTTCACACATTAAGTATATGTAAAGACCAGATTAAATGAAGAATAGTCTGATGGGTGACAATATTATCGCTTGTGAATGATACCCAGCATATGCCTTTCATGCAACTTTTTTCAAATCGTCATTTGAAATCGCATCATGCAGCACAACGGCCACTTGCCGCAAAAGGCATGGTTTTTATTAGAGGGCATTATGACCACACTAGGGGGATGCCGCCGCGAAATTCGAGGCATTATCAAGCACTTGTGAAATTTTTAATGAGAGACTAATGAAATGTGTGCAGCCTGTGCAAGAAAATCAAAACATATCACAACTGAAGTTGCATAAATAACTCTAAAATTAAGCATATAGGAGGACCTGTTTCTTAGTTAACCACTCAACAAAAGAGCCACATGTGCGCACTCCCTCAGAAATAGTTTGGAGAAAATATAGTTTCTATTTTACTTTATGTTCAATTGTATTCTTCATACTATAAAATAATTCCACAGAATTCTAAGCAAATCTTGCCTGCTAAATGAACTAGTGTAGCCCACAGCCATATGCCATAGCCAGATCAGGACCTAACATAAGGACAACTCTGGTATGCTAATTGACTACATTTCTTCACATCATGTTTCTTTAGACCTGTCTAAAATAAATAGTGGATTTATTGTGATGGTGTAGGCTATATTACATTTATTTATTAGACTTTTAAAAATGTAGACGTTCCAAAGGTCTGCACCTGTGGCTTGTATGGAAGCCAGGAGATGATAAATGCGTTTGTTAATTAATGGTCAGTTATTTGCTTGACAATCAACCGGCTGACAAAATTTCATGACTACCACAGTCCTACCTAACAGAAAGCCATAGCCCAGCTTCACTGTAACCTAACAGAAAGCCCACCTTGTGGCTGAAAAGGTGGTGACATACCTGTTGTAGTTTTGTGAGACCCACCTTGGCGGACGGGGACTTGGATCTGTGAGGGCTACCAACACCCCCCATGCCCAGCCGCGAGCCCCCCAGCTTCTCCTCCGTCATCACCCGGTCCCTCTCCTCCTCCGGGAGACTCTGGAGAAAGAGAACCGACATGTAGGCTGCCAGACATCCACTACTAAAACTCAGGTCAGCCAAGAATGTGTAGTGTGATATGTACTACAGTACTATGGATATATTCAGTTCTACTTACCTCGAGAAACCTTTGTAGGTCAATTTCATACTGCTTCTTTTTCTGTAGTCAGACACACCAGCACAGGGATGAAAGAGCATTGATACGATTGGTGAATGACAAGAATACAAACTTTCATCATGGCTCACCGAAACCCTTTCAAACCTTCACATTACATATCGAAACCTATAGGAGGCCAAAATAATTAAAAGCACCTATTAAAGGATGCTGTGCTGGGCCGGTCTACGACATAAAGAGAAAATACTGGTGATTCATTGCATTTCCTCCTTGAACGGAGCTGAACAAGACTGACCTGCTCGCAGCGTTTCTGAAACATGTCCTTCTCCTTCTGTGTCATCACCTTCCACTGCTTACTGCACAGCACCATGCGCTCCGTACTGGGAACATCCTTCATGTTCACCATCAGCTCGGCACAGTATAGGGAGTAACCGTTCCTGAAGACCGAAAAGCCAAGAACCTAGTTCAGCGCTATAAAATTCGACGACAAAGGTCTTTAAACTCAACAGATGTTTTTTCACTGAGAAACCAAGAGCTACTGTTTGCATAAGGATCTCCAATCCATAAATCTCTGGGGAATAAAATGCCTGAGGGCAAAAATCCCTTTGGTCTTTTCAGAACTGTCAAGAGACTGGGCCCAGAGTCTGGTATCGCTGCTGATACTAGATCACATCCTGACCATGGTGGTGTGAGCCCCACCTGGTGTGAGCCACCCTCCCCATTCTGCTACCCCCCTCTCCCACCCCATTCTGCTACCCCCCTCTCCCACCCCATTCTGCAACCCCCCTCTCCCTCCCCATTCTGCAACCCCCCTCTCCCTCCCCATTCTGCAACCCCCCTCTCCCTCCCCATTCTGCTACCCCCCTCTCCCTCCCCATTCTGCTACCCCCCTCATTCTGCTACCCCCCTCATTCTGCTACCCCCTCTCCCACCCCATTCTCCCCATTCTGCTACCCCATTCTGCTACCCCCCTCGCCACTTATATTATTGAAAGAATATTGTGCGACTCCAATCAAGCAACTTACGGCGGAGGTTTGGTTGGCCTGCCGTCGAACTTGTCCTTGAGCTGCCGCTCGGCTTTGGTGAGGACGGACTTGACGTGCTCTTCAGCGTCTGGATGGGCCTCTTGGTAGACTCTCATACAACCCTGTAGAGAACCATGGATTCAAACTTTTCAGGTGACAAAAAAACATTTAGACAATTTCTAAAGAAAATTTAAAAAATTAAAATCACTGAAATTGTCATTGATTGTGCTGTACTTCTACAAAAAGGGACAGAAATACTATTTATTTAGAATGTGCTTGCAAGGCTGCGTTTACACAGGTTGACCAATTATGATCTACTTTCCATCTTTTCCCAGAGGTGATCTGATTGAACAAAAAGACCAACTAATGAAACGTGTAAACGCAGCCTTACTCTCTAGGCAGTGTATATCACATACAAAGTGGCAAATTTGCTTGTTTCTTCTACCAGGAAAAACATTTTTTGGAGAGGATTACCAAGGTGTGTCTTGAGGCGCTATCTTTTTAAAAATTTACGAATCCTCTGAACTCCGGCACCCCTTCACCTCTAACCTCTCACCGCATAGTCTTTCTGCAGCTCCAGGGCCTTGCTGATCCACTTAAGTCTCTTCTTGTCTGACAGCTGGGACCACTGTCTCCTCAGAGCTTCCTTCAGCTCCTTCTGGCTCACCTGGTAACCCCAGAGAAAGGAACGGCATTCATCATTCACCACAAAGAATTCCAAAAGGGACATTTTCTTTTTAGGGTAAATTCATGGAAGCACAACACTTGACAGTTTCATTTAGTGAAATCCCAGACTTAGCTGGGCGGGTTCCTCTGCACTCACATCAGGGTGGAGCTTCATGTAGGTTTTCTTCTCGTGGTTGTACCACAGCTGCTGGGGCGTCTTGGGCTTCTCAGGGAGGTCCGACTTCTTTCTCTCCTCTATCAACTCCGGGTAGTCCTCTCTGGGGAACAAGAGCAAAGACGTTAAGGCAGCTGTATATGGGTGGTATACCCTTTCAACCAACAGAAAGTGATCACTTGGGTTCTTCTCAAGGAAAATGTGTCAGTTTAGGAAAGTGTTGCTTATTATTCAGCAGAGGAAGCTAATTTTGGCCACTGAAGGCTGGCTTCAACGAGACAGAAAATGCCACTCACTTGAATCGGGCCATATTCTTCTCGAAGGACTCCTTCTCTCGCTGAAACTCGGTGATGTACTTTTGCTGTTGGGGAACAGAGAATAACCCTCACGCAATTAGTTATTAATTGAAAAACGAACAAAGTTACTCCCATGTGATACATCAAGGCTGTATCGCATCCGGACGTGATTGGGAGTCCCATAGGGCGGTGCACAATTGGCCCAGCGTCGTCAGGGTTTGGCCAGAGTAGGCCGTCATTTTAAATAAGAATTTGTTCTTAACTGACTTGCCTAGTTAAATAAAGGTAAAATTATTTCTTTTTTTAATTGAAGAAGAGAGGCTGTATAGAAAGCTATCAATTCAGAAACAAGAAAAGTAAGTAATTGTTTCAGGTAGTTGTCTAGTCACAAACCACTCTGTTTTCCTATACAGTAATGTCATGTACAGATTTGGGATCTGCCTTTTGAATTAAATAAAGATTATCCCACAAAGGCATAACGAAACGGCATGGTAGACTTGACCGTCACCTTTTTCTTGTCCGGGAGCTCCTTGTATTTCTTGGACAGAATCTTGGTGAGGTCGAGGTTGCTCATCTCCGGGTGGATCTTGGCGTACTTGGCTCGCTTCTCCATGAAGAACCGGAAATACGGTGTAAGAGGTTTCTTTGGGAAGTCTGGGTGTGTCTAAAAAGGGTGGGAAACAGAACAACGGTCATTTTGTACGGTAGAAGACACGAGATTTGCAAGTATAACCCTGGCGTTTTGTGACATTTCATGGGTACAAAGTAAAACCGTATTGCCTACCTTCAATTTCTTCCCTTTGTAAGGGTTCTTCACAAACTCAATGGCATCAACTATGAGCTCGGTCATAGTCCTAAACTTCCGCACCTGAACACATAGTATCAAATGGATTAAGGCCTAAACTGAAATTATGCTGTAAACATTTTTTTTCATGGTGCCGTGTTTCATTTCGCAACAGTAAGATCTTTCCAGTAGAAAAAGAGGCTACAGACATTGCTTTCTGTAATTTGTGGCACTTCCCTCCACAGATTCAAAACAGAAAATAGATTTTTCGGCTGTTGTGATTGGCTAAAATAGTGACTTGTAATTGGCTAACCTCAGTGGACACCTTCGCCCACTTCTGTTTGCACATGTCGCCGGTGAAGCCTCCGAAGCAGACCTTCTCCCAGTCAAAGTGAGACTCGGTGGTCTTGTATTTCATGGCATCACCATCAGGCAACAGGCTCCGAATTCTCTCCAAAAGAGTGAGGCAGTCCTCCTTACTCCATGTATCCACAACTGGAGCATAGACAATCACACAACCGCACACCCCTCCATCAAGCAACATCAAAGAGCAGGTGTGTTGTTTTGTCTTGCCTTTTTTTATTAGACACAACAAACCTCAAGCTGACCCCATAATAGATAAACAACTGTCAGACAAATCTAAGTAAAATGTCAACAAACAAAAAAACACAGTGATCTTTCAATAGTCAACCAGAATTTAACACCTCAATTATCCTGACTGAGAAACCCTAGGCTACCACTATACAACTCTAAAGGCAAGAATACACCAAGAAATCATACATTTACATCCAATTGGGACACACATGATGGAAGGATCCACAAAATGACAAAACTAGAATTAGAAGATAGACTACATCTTGTGGTTGATGAAGGGGTGGTTTTGGTTATGTACCCTACCTGGTTCTGTTTTTATCTGGATGGTCTGGGAGGCAGAGGACACACTGCTGCTGCCGTTCATGGTGCAGCGTCTGTGGGCAGCTCAACTGACCCGGCTTCTAGAGATTCTGGAGAACCACAAATGCATCCAATATTTAGGGTCCAGTCTGTCCCAACTTTAGAAGAAAAAAAAACTCCTATTATAAACAAATTAACTATAGCTAAAAGTGGAAATAGCAAGGAGATAATTGTCTTTGAGCTACAGCCTATGCTAAAAACTCACCAATTCCAATATATGCGTAAAGATATGCATCTACACGAGAATGGATCTACAGTTCAAGAACTGACTCATGACGTTCCATCCAGGTGTTCTAATGTAATTTTATGGTTCCATCCAGGTGTTCTAATGTAATTTTATGGTTCCATCCAGGTGTTCTAATGTAATTTTATGGTTCCATCCAGGTGTTCTAATGTAATTTTATGGTTCCATCCAGGTGTTCTAATGTAATTTTATGGTTCCATCCAGGTGTTCTAATGTAATTTTATGGTTCCATCCAGGTGTTCTAATGTAATTTTAGGGTTCCATCCAGGTGTTCTAATGTAATTTTATGGTTCCATCCAGGTGTTCTAATGTAATTTTATGGTTCCATCCACGACTAAATGAGTTGATATGGAGAAGTTGCGCGTCTTGACAATTATTCAGCTGACAAAGCACCTTTACACCAAAGGTCAAACGTCTTGACTACAAGTAGGGTAACAAATAGGAAATGCACAAATAAGTTTTCAAAAGCTACACTTTTAACACAAAATAGCGACACGGTGTATTTCTGATACAGGAAAAGTCGGTCATGCGGATGCTCCGCCCAAGTCTACCCATCCTTTCCCTTATGAGGGAACATCGTGTACTTCTGGAAAGACTGGCACACAATCCGATTTACCGAGAGGACCGATCAATTTATTGTTTCATCGTGTTGTTTTTCAACGACAGCCGAATGGATACATCATATTAATTCGTTTGGAGATTGCTGCTTTTCGGAACGTTATTACCAAAGCGAGCCGAGCGCAGCTGACCTTTCACTGTGGTGGATAGTTTACCGAAGTGATGGCGCGGTGAGAGCAAGCTGACGTTTTTGCTTGTCAACTGAGCAATTGATAAAATGCTACAGCTTAAAATAAGCGTTGAAATACCCTAGAACAGAGTATCTTTTTAAAAATGCGAGTTAGTGCTGAGCCCAGCAATCCAAACACGGGCGTTTCCAAATTCGAAGCCTCGGTCTCGACTCCGGACGTGAGACGCAAGTGCTGTGTGCCTGCCAACCTCCTCGCCTGTCACCCCGTAGACAGGAGCGCGTCAAGGCGCTTATAATAGCCTAGGCCTATAGGCCATTTACTGTAGGCTAATATAGTCCAAATGAGCGCTATATGCCACCGTTCTTTATTCATTTTTGCGGTATGTTCTGAAAACGAATAATGCAGAATTTGCGAAACGCACGGTCCCTGTACCAAGTGGGACGCAAAGGGGCATGCAGTCATCTGGGGGGCGCATAGTTCCGCGGCCGCCGTTGGCCTTCTCTGCTTCTTTTCATCAGGCCCATACCCCTGAACTGCATAGCCTAGATAGGCTAACTAACCGCGACTGTGTCCGTCGATATTGCACCAGGCAACGGTTTTCTTAAAACCCTACGTGTAGTTAAGGCATAGCCCAATGATTAAGCTACACGATAGACCTAAATCAAAACATTTTTTCAGGTTTGAGTGCATATTTGTGAAAAAGTGTCAACATTGGGGACCGCTCGGACGCAAAACGTGACCAGGTACCGGTCAAAACACCACTCCTGCCGCTGAACCCTCTGACTGTTGTGTCTTATCAAGTAGCCTAGGCTAAGACTAATTGGATAAGGCTACATAAATACATCCACAACTGTCTCAAACAACAAATGTAGCCTACGTATTTTTAAATTAAGATATTTTCCCCCCCTTTTCCCCACATGGGGTGATACGAAAGCCCTTAAAATAGCCTATGCTAGATAATAGGCCTAAATGTAAAATGTAGTGGATGAAGAGAGCGTTCTAGACAAGGGGAAATAGAACGCTTGAACATTCCGTGGCGGAGCGATGAATCGAACTGGCAGAAAGCGCGCGCCTACCCCCGCCCGCTTCCCCCAAGCTGTGGCGCAGCTGTGCGCCCGAGCGAGGCGTCGCTTTCTCGGTGTAGTGTCATCGTGGCCCGCTCACAAGGTCAAACTTCGGGGAAAACAGATACTGCAAACTTAAAAGAAAAATAGGCCTAACGTTACATTGCATTAAAAAAAATTTTTTTTTTAAATAAATTGTCGCATCCATCTATACATCTATCGATAACAATCCTGTGAGTATTTCACAGCCTAAAACTATGAAAACATAAAATGCTACGCTCATCAGATTGCATTCACATATTTCGAGGGGCCGTGACATTACTATTTTAATGTCTTTCTATTTTGAATCAAGGCTACAGCCTTCTAAGTTTGTCTTGGGAACACCGACCGTTCTTTGCTTGCTACCCCAGTAATGGCGCCCTTATTCAGGCAGGAGTCAAAACGCAGCTTCCGCTGGCATGAAAACTTGCTACCAAACCAATTTTTCTATATTTTACACTCAGTAAATTGACAAGAAAACCACTGTAGACTCAATACCCTATTAGCAGACTGGATGTGTATAGTGCACGTGTATTTTGTAGCATAATCTAAATCGTCAATTTGTGAAAAGTCGTTTTTTAAATGTTATAATTTGGAGGAGATTGCATTTAACTGTCAATGTGGTTCTATAACTACCAAAAGCAGTAAGTGAAAAGTTCAGAAATGCTTATAAAGCTAGAACTTGCTGAAAAACAGATACGTGAGCGAACGCATCTGCTTGCTTTCGCCCCAAAGCTCTCACTGCAGAGCCGCCATGAATGTTATAAAGACTCGGGGAGACACGACTTAAAAATCGCGTTTAACGCCATCAAAACACAACTTTTCACTCACCTTTTGTGGCAGTTAGAAACCAGCGTTGTTACTACAAATCAAGGTATTCGTGTTTAATTATTTTAGGGCTGTTTTAAGTGTCGTTTTTTCAGCCGTAAACCCCGGGGAGTCAGGTCGGAACGGATCCGACAAAAGGAGCGTCTTGTTCGGTATGAAACTCCGCCCAGCGCCGCAGGGGGAGGAACTCCAAGTAAAAACATGCGAGAAAGAAGGAGACAAAGGCGGAGGCTGAAACTAAAAACATACGGCAGTATTTCATAAGAAATAGCTTGATCGTGATGCTGTAATTTATCTTTAATGAATAGCGCATTTAGTTTACACATTTTATCAATTTAAAATAATTGAGATATTTGTAGACAATTCATGAGTCTTTCATTCTTATAGAGATTATCAAGAGATTATTAAGTAATATACTTAATTCTAGCTAGACATTTATCCGCCACCCCCTTCATTTTAGCAGTGTCCATGAAGTGCTAAACCGATTAGCCTACCCTATCCACAGGTTTCCAGGGATTACAGGGCCTCAGAAAACGAACTACAGTGGGATTTGAGAGATCCAGGGATGGACAATAACTACAATTTCATCCAAGGCTCGGAATCGAAAGGCATGAGGAAATAAATGAAACGTTCAAGTAGTGTAGCTCTACTGTAGCACTAGCAAGCAATGTGTCCTGCAAATATCTAAACTCTTGTTTGCTAATGCCTATCCATAATCTGAAATGACAATAGGCCGCGGACATACTTTACTTTTCCCTCAATCTCCCTTTCATGTGGGCTAACAACACAGCCGTCACGCACATTTCACTGCTGTGGAATTAAGTAAAATTGGCCAATAGACGGGGAAAGGAGGAGACGGCCCTTCACTCCAATCTCATCTATTTGAGACTGGAATTTAATAATAAACCCGCGTTAACGTCATGTTGGAAACTCGGGACTTCCGAGTTCAAATTAAAGTCAGTTAATAGCGCATAGCTTCCAATTGGTCGGTTCTGATACTTCACAAGTGGGAAACTCAGGAACCTATATCATATTTCTACACCGAGTATTCAATTCAGACATTTCCGAGTTTCCGACATTATATGAACGCGGCACAACTGTAGACCTATCAGGATAGTCTGTGGCCTGTGGTGTGTCACGTGAAAAAACTGAGCTGGTGACTGTTGATCAATTTATATGCCTTACATGTAGCGGTACCCAGCAGTAAGCAATGTAATTAAAGATGATGAACCTATTCTTTCTATGATCAATCCCCGTTTCATTTGCCATGTACTCATTATACTTTTTATTTCAAACTTTCACATGCAAGCAGTGACTGATACACATTTCCTTTATGGGAGTTTAGGTGATACATCATGTATGATTATGACAAGAAGAATGTGTACAATACATAATGTACAGCCTATATATACAGGCTGTATCGCAACCGTCCGTGATTGGGAGTCTCATAGGGCGGCGTACAATTGGCCCAGCGTTGTCCGGGTTTGGCTGGTGTAGGCTGTCATTGTAAATAAGAATTTGTCCTCAACGGACTTGCCTAGTTCAATAAATATAAAATACAGATATCCACTTTAAATGTTCAGGTATCTGCCTTAATTAACACCTTTACAAACACTTTTGTACAGGGACAGACACGTCCTTTTTTTTTTACTAGGCAAGTCAGTTAAGACCGTTATATCTCTCTGGTCACCCCCAAAGCCAATTCCTCCTTCGGCCGCCTCTCCTTCCAGTTCTCTGCTGCCAATGACTGGAACGAACTACAAAAATCTCTAAAACTGGAAACACTTATCTCCCTCACTAGCTTTAAGCACCAGCTGTCAGAGCAGCTCACAGATTACTGCACCTGTACATAGCCCATCTATAATTTAGCTCAAACAACTACCTCTTCCCCTACTGTATTTATTTATTTTGCTCCTTCGCACCCCATTATTTCTACTTTGCACTTTCTTCCACTGCAAATCTACCATTCCAGTGTTTTACTTGCTATATTGTATTTACTTCACCACCATGGCCTTTTTTGCCTTTACCTCCCTTATCTCACCTCATTTGCTCACTTTGTATATAGACTTATTTTTCTATATTATTGACTGTATGTTTGTTTTACTCCATGTGTAACTCTGTTGTTGTATGTATCAAACTGCTTTGCTTTATCTTGGCCAGGTCACAATTGTAAATGAGAACTTGTTCTCAATTTGCCTACCTGGTTAAATAAAGGTGAAATATATATATATTTTTAAAAGACAGCCTACCAGGGAACAGTAATAGATTTTTACCTTATCAGCTCAGGTATTCAATCCAACAACCTTTCAGTTACTGGCCCTGCGTTCTAACCACTAGGCGACCTGCTGTCCGCCTTGAAAATTGAAAAGAAAAACAACTTTTACACACATCTGTTTCAGTTCATTAAGCTTCATTTATAAGTACATATATATTAAAAAAATAACATTTAAAATCAGCCAAAGCTCTAATTCTACAAACTTGGCAAGGCTAGAGCATGGAAGATTGTCTATTTTAACATAATGCAATGTAGCTAAAGCCCGAAAGCACTTGAACCATGATTGATTCCTAAGAAAATATATGGATATATTTGTATAATATATTTTATTTCTTCTTTATTTCTCAATCTCATTTCTACATCCCTGCATGTCAACAATAGATTTGAAATATAAAATGCTATAATATTTGCAGTTAAAAAAGAAAGAATAATACAATGTGAGAGTTAATATTTTAGCATATTTTCTGGATGCTAGCAAATCTGCAACAGAGGAATTTTTTTTTTTTGGGGGGGGGGGACCACATGATAACAAACACATACAAGGCATCCAGTGCTCTTCATTTGCAGTGATTCAATGAGACACAGTATTCCTACTGCATTACTTTTGTAATACTTGCAAACAACTGTATTGCATGTGGTTTAACTTTAATGTGGTAAAAAGTAAACATAATATCAATAACTTTGATTATGGCTGCATGTGTTGTTACAACACATTCAGTGACATTTTAAGATGGAAACAGCGGTTATGAATGGACTAGCCTTATTGAGTTTATAGACATGAGTAACTACTGGGCCCTAAGTAAATAGATGTGCATACATACTTACAAATGCCTTAATTTGTATGGAATAGAATGTCTCCCGACTTTTTGGTGACTGTACATTAAAGCCATAATCATACTCAAACTGTAGTACACAATTGAAATGTAATGTGATTTCCCTCACAAAGATGATGGAACGCTCAGTTGGCTTAACTGATTGCATTTTCACATTAATGCTTTCAGATCACGCCGATTTGTAGTGAATGTCGCTTTAACTCTTTCAGGCACAACCACATAGCTGGTCCTCGTATCTAGATAAAGCACAGAAGGCCATAATCATACTCTGGAACAAGACAAGGCTCCATATACAAAATACATAGTAGGCATTTACTACAGTTAAATGGAGTCAAGACAAATGGGTGGAGATGTTGTTCAGACAGTTAAAGACTACACGACTACGGTAGGAGTGCATGGCAGTGAGAATCAAGTGACTCACTTAAAAGTGGTATGTAGTGTATTCAGGTATGATGGACTATTTATGTAATGGGACCAAACATCTTTAACATGTTTGGAAAAAGCACAGTGGTGAGATCTAAGCAGCAAAGGGTCGGTCGAAAGTCACTTTCAGTATGTGCTCTTCAAAAAATATACAGTGTTTGTCAGTCCTACAGGATAGGGGGAAAAATTTGGACACGTTTACTTCCTGAGGCAAAGATTGCCAAATGAAGACTTCTGCCGTGTACCATCCCAAATATACACCAGGGGCACTGTAGAGCTACTTTATTGCTAGGCCTGTATTCATTCAATTGCAAATAATGAATCCGTTTGAATGAGGGCTGCTTTTAAAGGGTGACTGCACTTCCTGATTTGGCCTCATTTTACATTTGGTTCCGTAAGAAATACTAGCTGCCAAGACTGAATTTAAACCTCAAGATGGTTTTGGGGTGTGTGTGTGTGTGTGTGTGTGTGTGTGTGTGTGTGTGTGTTCACAGGTAGGAAGAGTTATTTAGCAAATTAGCTTCAGCTGGCTGGTGTGGGACTGTGACAAAATTGGTTTGACTTTGGATAAGCCTATCTCCGGGGCTAGTTAGGGGCCGTCAATAAATTACACGATGCAAATGGGACAATATTTTCATGTTGCACACCTTTTAGTTCTCATTAAATGCTTTCAATATTTGTATATGAATTTCTACAATTTATAGTTGGTTTGAGGTTTTTAAGTCATTGAAATGTGAAACTATTGGAATTTTAACATAATGTCCCATATACATTGTGTCATTTACCATGGTCCCTAACTAGCCCCATAGGAATATCCAAAGTCAGCCCAAATTTACCACAGGCGTTAAGATCGGGTCACGTGCAGCTGCTCTTGGAATTGATGATTGCTTGTGGGCTGTTAGCAGGTTTGAAACAAACCCAACAATTATTTACGTTGTGATGGAGTCATGACCACAAGTCTTGCAAAACTCAGTTTTGCACGAGACTGACTTCATGACCAAAATGATCCTATTTACACTTTGTAGTAAATCTTGACAGTAGAATAAATGTTTCTGACTCATACTGATGCCATATAGGAAGTTTTCTAAATGAGAAGTTGGTTTTTAGGGGCAGTTGCTCTTTAAACAACAGTATAACAGATGTAGGCACCCCTATACTTAATGTATCATACCCCTGTAAACACCCCCCCCCCCCCCCCCCAACGCCTGAACAGACCCTGTCTTCTAGAACAAAACAACGTTCAATCACTTACCCCACTGTACCCGATTCTAAAACAAACGTACTGAGACATAACCAGAACTCTTTGGCGTGCTTGATTACACTGTAACAGACCGTATATCATCATAACCAACTTGCATAGCCACATAGCATATGTGATAACGCCACCACAGAAGCAAACAGAAGACGCTGTAAACCAGAAATAATTCATATCTGCTATCACCAGAAGTCTTGAATAGGCGCTGAATATAGGCTTCTCAGGGGGGGGGGGGGTTTACACTACAATGGCAAACAGCAGCTTTTATGTGGACACTAATCCTTTACTTTGACACATAGCAAATCGACCTCCCACCTGAAATTAAAACATTCCCCACAATACCCCAAAGATACATAAAAACACGATTCAACATTGTAACAACGACTAAAACAATTTCGAAGTATATATCCACTTTCCGAAAAGCAAAATAGTAAAAACAGACACAAAAAAAAAACATGATTTGGGAGTTGGGACTCTAAAAACCTTTAAAAATAATTCAATAAAATACAAATAAAACCGTTCAAACCATCAGTGGTGCGTTTATAAAATATCAGGTTAACAAACAAAGGATTTGGTGGGTTAGGAGCAACTTCCTGGAGTATAGGACTTGGGTGCCTATTGGTCAGCAGGATGTCCACGTTGGCCCCAACCAATCATTATACAGGCATGTGCATCTCTGTGTACTCATCCTGTCCCTCCCTCTCATCAAACTTAGGTTCTGCGTCGTCTGCATCCAACTAAGACACAAAGAGGGGGTAAAAGTAAAAGTCAAGGGTAAAGGTTATGACCAGGGTTATTTCCCAGGCAAAGGCCCCTGAAGCAACATCCAACTGTATAAGAAAACCAATAAAACCCCAATTATTTTAAGCAACAGTGCTAGACTTTGTGTGTGTGTGTGCGTGCATCCATGCGGTTAGACTTACACACTGCATCTCGCGTGTGGTGAAGATGCGGGGCAGCAGGAACCATTTGACGGGCACGGTGAGGATGAGAACGAAGGGGAAGGCCAACGAGGCCGCGGTGGACATGACCGCCCACAGAGCCGCAAGACACACCAGCTGAATCGCTGTGAACAGGTGCATCCGCAGGGTCCTCACCTGGAACACACACATATGAGAGTATCAGTAGGAGGAGTTGTAGTAGTAGTGGTATCAGTTGTAGTAGTAGTAGTAGTATCAGTTGTAGTAGTAGTATCAGTTGTAGTAGTAGTAGTAGTAGTAGTAGTAGTATCAGTTGTAGTAGTAGTATCAGTTGTAGTAGTAGTATCAGTTGTAGTAGTAGTATCAGTTGTAGTAGTAGTAGTATCAGTTGTAGTAGTAGTAGTATCAGTTGTAGTAGTAGTAGTATCAGTTGTAGTAGTAGTAGTAGTGGTATCAGTTGTACATTTACATTTAAGTCATTTAGCAGACGCTCTTATCCAGAGCGACTTACAAATTATGTAGTAGTGGTATCAGTTGTAGTAGTGGTAATAGTAGTAATAGTAGTATGTGTAGTAACAGCAGTAGTAATAGTAGTATCAGTAGTAACAGTAGTAGCAGTAGTAACAGCAGTAGTAATAGTAATAGCAGTAGTAACAGCAGTAGTAGTAGTAGTAGTAGCAGCAGTAGTAGTAGTAGTAGTAGTAGCAGTAGTAGTAGCAGTAGTAGTAGCAGTTGCAGTAGCAGTAGTAGTAGTAGTAGTAATAGTAGTATCAGTAGTAGCAGCAGTAGTAATAGTAGTAGCAGTAGTAACAGCAGTAGTAATAGTAGTAGCAGTAGTAACAGCAGTAGTAATAGTAGTAGCAGTAGTAACAGCAGTATTAATAGTAGTAGCAGTAGTAACAGCAGTAGTAATAGTAGTAGCAGTAGTAACAGCAGTAGTAATAGTAGTAGCAGTAGTAACAGCAGTAGTAATAGTAGTAGCAATAGCAGCAGTAGAATCCTTCCCTTTAGATCCCAAATGCACTTTTACAAGATAAAACCAGTGTTGTATGAAATAAAGTTTTGCTCAGCCACTCTGCAGCACAGCATTTGGAGTGTTGGGGCGTGGTTGGGGTTTTGCGGTACTGACCTTGCGGACATAGGTGTGGTCAGGATGATACTTGGGGGGCATAAGCAGCAGCAGCATGCGCTCGGTGAGCTGGATACCGTTGAGGGACATGACACCCATGTAGAGGAAAATCCCAAAGAGCACGGCAATGGGGATTTGGCGCAGGAGATCTCCGATCACAATGGACAAACCTAGACATGAGAAGAGAGTTTTTCCTTTGGAAATGAACACACATTTACGTTCCGGCATGTGTCTCAAGTGGCAAAACTTCAGAACCGTTTCCAAACTTCCCAGGTCTTTTAGAAATCCTGGATGGAGGTTTCTCAGTTGGAGGATCCTCTCCCTGCTTATTCCCTCCTGATTCCAGCGGAATCCTCCAACCAGGTTTGGAGGATTCCAAAACCTGTGAATTTTGGGAAATTTTCTGGAATTTTGCAACCCTGATCTCGATTTAAGCCTGGTCCCTAAATTAGAGGGGTCATGCCTACCAACGAACAGAGCTACGAAGAAGCCCGTCACCCTCTGCTCTTTCACTTCCTGGATACGGGGCTTATCGCCGGGGGCCACTGCCTTGCTCATGACGGTAAGGGCGTTGGTGTGGGTGACAGAACGCACGGTGGCGGCGGCCAACCAGGGCAGGCCGAAGAGGGCCGAAACACCACCTATGGCCACAATGATGAGCAGGTCCAGGTGGAAGCCGGAGCCCTTCAACAGCATCCGCTCCTTCTTACAGACTATCAGCCTGACGGATGGAAAGAAAGAGAGAGCAAAGAGAGTGTGGAGAAGAAAAAGGGAAGTGAAGAAGATATATATATATATATATATATATGTGTGTGTGTGTTTATGACTTATCAACACCTGTAACAAGTTGTCCAGTGTAGGAAATCCTCACTGGTACCTTTGTTCATAAAAAGACCCTAATACAACGCATCTCGCTCTCTCCTCACTCTTTCTCTCCTCCACTCAATATCTCTCTCCCTCCATCTACTATCTTTTTATACATACATACATACATACATACATACATACATACATACATACATACATACATACATACATACATACATACATACATACATACATACGTAGTAGTGGTATCATATATATATATTTTATATAACCTTTATTTAGCCTAGTTAAATATAGGTTAAAAAAAAATATATATATATATTTAAGTATAAAAAGATAGTAAGTTGTTCCACATAAAGGGCTCAAAAAACTTAAAGCAGCTTTACCCAACTCTGTGGAGACCGAGCCTGAGACCGGGTTTGGTCATTTGTAAGTCTAAATTGAATTAATGATGATAGATACCAGTACATAGGAAGTTTCTACATGAGTGCTTTGTAGATAAACAAAACACAATGGTGAGTTCTAAAACCATCACCAGTAATAAACCTAAGGGCCCAATGGTGAGTTCTAGAACCATCACCAGTAATAAACCTAAGGGCCCAATGGTGAGTTCTAGAACCATCACCAGTAATAAACCTAAGGGCCCAATGGTGAGTTCTAGAACCATCACCAGTAATAAACCTAAGGGCCCAATGGTGAGTTCTAGAACCATCACCAGTAATAAACCAGTAATAAAGGTGCACAATGGAAAACAGCATAAAGTGGTTTAAGTGTCGTTGCTGCTGCTGCATGCATATTGATAATATCTCCACAATATGAAATAGACAGAAAAATGGCCTGGACAATGTCCTTCCTATTTAATTTGTTTCTTGTATTTATTCAGGGTAGCCCAATTGAGACCCTTTACCTTTATTTAACTAGGCAAGTCAGTTAAGAACAAATTCTTATTTACAATGACGGCCTACACCGGCCAAACCCTAATCTGGACGACGCTGGGCCAATTGTGCGCCGCCCTATGGGACTCCCAATCACGGCCTGTTGTGATACAGCCTGGAATCAAACCAGGGTCTGTAGTGATGCCTCTAGCACTGAGATGCAGTGCCTTAGATCGTTGCACCACTAGGGAACCCCAATGGTGCCCGGAGTAAAACAAATGTTTTATTAACAAAAGTCAGACATGCTTTGTTTCTGTAAAAGAAACTAACGTTTTTCTTCTACTTCTGTGAACTTCAATGTCTGTATGAACCCTGCTTAAAGGATGTGTAGTCCTTGGCTTATGTGGTTGTATTGGTGGAGTTATGGGCCGATTCGCATATATTCACTTGTATTCCTCTAAGTACACATGTGGAACTGCATGAAAATCCTTTCTATGTTTGTTTCAAACCATTTTGAAATGTTGACCTTAATGTCACACATTAGCCCCATTTATTTATATAAAAAACAATTGCTCTATTTTACTGTATACTGTATGTTAGATGGGGTTGCAGAGGTGAGGGGTTAGAGGGGTTCCTTACGTGGTGATCTGCGTCTCCATGAAGATAAGGATGAAAACGAGCAGGGCGGGTAGGATGCTAGCACCCATCATCCAAACAGGGAACTGGCCGTCTGAGCCGAGCGGGGGGATCAGCCACCCCCGCTTCTCAGGACTGGTCACCGAGAAGCCTGTGGGCACGCTCAGCTTCTGTATAGGGGGGGGGGGGGGGTCAACGGGAAAAGGTCAGCCTGGGCTATTCTCACTTCTGATTGGACTCTCTTTATATTTGATCGTGACCTATATTTCACCTGGGTGTAGGTGTCTTTTATGCTGTAGTCCACCAACACCATGATGAGAATCGAGATGGGAACCCCGAAGTCTCCGATCATCCTACGGAGCTGAGACACAGAACATGTCGGACTGAATATGATATGGTTGCTTACTGCCACAAGTGTCAAGGCATTTTGAATAATACTTTTTTTTCTTCCCTTGGCCAACACTGTATAGCTCTGGTCTGTACTTACCTTGCCAGGGAAGAAGGCACTGTTCTTGAACTTGCGTAGGTAGAATGCAATGAAGAAGGTTCCAGACATGAGCACCAGCGTCAGAAGGGCTGTGTTGGGCTCTCCTACCACCTTGTCAGGCACGTCGACCACAGTGTGGTTGCATGATGATGATGTCCATGTGCCGTTGACTAGGTAACAGCGTTGAAGAGGATGCTCTTGAAAGATCTGGGTAGGTTTTCATTCAGACAGACATGTAGACATAGACAGGCAGGCAGACAGACAAACAGGCAGACAGTTTTCTTATGAGTCTCATACCTTCCTGCACCATGACATCTGTGTCAGGTGTGTTGTAGATGACTTCAGTTTCAAATGCTCTCGACGGTGTCATAATGCATGCAACGGTATAGATGCGGTAAAGAGGTCAATGGAACGTAGACCGTGGGGATAGAAGGATGTCAGATTGGCACACATTCAACCAATCTGATCTAACAAAGTGGATATTCGTCAAATCTGTCATGATTGATGTATTGTAACTTTTTTTGCTGAGGGACAATGAGGAGATTTTGGATCTTTCCCCCTTCGGCATCTTTCCCCCACGCATTTCCATGGCATTTCTATTGTTTTGTTCAAGTTCCATTGACCTCGTTACTGCATCTATGCTAGCTATGAATGGCAAACTTGTTAGCCAGCGGACATTCTAACCCAATCAGCTCCAGCCCAGTGTTCATGGGCACTCTTCTTCCCAATCTCACCTTGCCCAGTTTGGAGAAGGTCTCGTAGATGAAGATAAGGGAGATGAGGAAGGAGAAGATCTCCTGGGTGAAGCGTGACACGAAACGGACCAGGAAGCTTCCCTCGAAGGCCACTATGAGGACCACGATGAGCACCAGCCAGAAGCCAATCCATACCCGGCCCGTCAGATACTCCATGTCGTTGGCATTGCAGAACTGCATGACAGAAACACAAGACAAAATGTTGGGTGACGTTCAGAAAGGGTCATTATCATGCGCACATTTAACCATATTCCTTACACCAACTAGGGTTGCACATTTCCAGAAACTTCCCCAAAGTTTGCAGGTTTTTTTTCAGTTGAAGGATTTTTGGAATTAGGAAGGAAAGGAATCCTTCAGCTCCTCTAAACGGGATTTTTGCAACCAGTTAATTTTTTTTAAATTCTTGCCAGGTGAGTGCCCAATTTGGGGAGAAGGGGGAGTTAGGAAGAATTAGACTAGTTGCTCACTGAGTAGAAGGCCTCCTCAAACACCAGCAGGGGTCCAGAGAAGCCCACCACAAGGAGAGGCTGCGCCCCAAGGAGGGAGAATATCACCCCCTGCATTGCCGTGGCGATGATCAGCTCCGACACGCCAATCAACCCCCCCGTTTTTTCACCTAGAGAAGAAGAAGAGGAAGTGAATACCAACTCAAAATGATATGACTACCAATATACTCTATCCCTCTTTTTAGCTTAATTTTGATTCATAATAAAAAAAAATTGTCAGTGCTCAAATATAGTGCCTCTTCTTTTTAACTGTCTCCTTGACTTCCCTCCCTCCCACAATGGTTGACTGACTGACTGACCCAGTAGTCCTCCGAAGGTGACGGCAGGCGACAGGGCAGCGAAGTAGATGAATATGACGGCGGCCATGCACTGGGGGTTGAGCGCGTCACGTAAGTCACTGGCATATTTGGGGTAGCGCCGTGCGGCATCGCGGATCAGACCCCCAAACAGGCGGCCGGAACGGCGCAGAGGGTCGACCCCAGGTTTGAAGGGCGCCTGCAGAGCTGAGGGAGAGAGAAGGAAAGGGTTATTTGGTGGTCATCCCTCAAGCTCTTTCCTTCAGTATGTGTCTTTGTCACCCATGGCCATGGAATCTTTGGGCTTTTGGTCTGTAGTTTGCCCTCCTGTTCCTCTGTAGTATACGTATGTATATCTGTGTATGCCTGTCTCTATTACCTTTATCCTTTGGGCTCTTTGGCTCTTTGACCTTGAGCTCCTTGCCCTGCTGCTCCTCTCTCTTGCGGAGCATCTCTCTCTGGAAGCGGGCCACCGAGCGCAGCAGCTCTTCGCCACCCACCTCAGACGGCGGCAACACGATGCTGCAGTCCAGGAAGCTGTTGATGGCATTCAGCAGGTCCTGCCGCTCGTCCGCCAAGTATGCCGCCTCATGGAAGTGCTATGGTAAAATAATAACAATAATATATCGTTGCTGTCTGATGAAAATCTCTTATCTCCAAAACAGAAACTTTTCAGGAAATGGAAAAAACGGCCAAATTTTACCATTAACGAACATACAATCACCAAACTTCAGAAGATATTTTGAATACATTTCTTGGTCCTAGTGTCATGGAATGTTCAGAGTACATTGAGGGGAGTTACTGCTTTCAATAGACGTAAAATAATGAACATTTGTAAAAAGAATTGTTCCAAGGTTTTCATCAGACAGTAACGATACGCCACTTAGCAGATACTTTTATTCAAAGTGATCTACAGGAGAGTGACTGCATCGTTTTTTGTTGTATGTGCTCCCTGTGGGAGTTCAACCACGACCTTGGTGTTGCTAGTATCACGCTATAACCAACTGATCCACAACAGGGCAGTATGGGGTCACCCAACAGTTTAACCAACTGATCCACAACAGGGCAGTATGGGGTCACCCAACAGTTTAACCAACTGATCCACAACAGGGCAGTATGGGTCACCCAACAGTTTAACCAACTGATCCACAACAGGGCAGTATGGGGTCACCCAACAGTTTAACCATCTGATCCACAACAGGGCAGTATGGGACACCAAACGGTTAACTCGCCTTGTCAGACATAAGTGTGGAGATGGAGCGGCCAATCTGGTGGTAGTCAATGTTGGCGATGGGTGGGCCCATGAGGAGGAAGAGGAAACGCACAGGAACAGGAACCTCCAGCACGGACTCCAGCAGGACGGCTTCCTGCAGACGCACAAACGCCATGGAAGGCTGCTCCAGGAAGGCCACGGCGCCTGCGGGAGACAGTTATTACATTTAATTGAACTTGATGGATTATTGAATTTAGGATGATCGTACTATCAGACTCAGTGGGGCTTTTCACTTTCAGATCCGGTGTGTTAGACTAGAGTACAATTGAAGCAAAATCCTAATGGAGGATCATGCAAAAATGCATGCTTTAATACAGATATTAATAACAATAACAAAATGTTAATCTACCATAATTGACACTATCGGCTCACCCACCAATGTGGGAACGTCTGCCTCATAGCAGGAAATGTGAGTGAAATAGCAAGGCGCACCTACGAGGACGACAGTGGCCTCTGCATTTTCCGGAATCTTCTCCAGCAATTTGAGCTCATGCTTGGACTTGGACCTGTGCATGCCCAATATGGGAGGATTGTCCTTCTGTAGATGAACACTGGAGTTTAGAAAACCAACAATACGCACACATTCAGACAAAAAAAAACGAACATAAAACACTCACCCAAGACAAGAGGGCAAAGATAAATACACACACACCACAAACACAACTCAAACAACACGTTAATACACAGAGCTCGCAAAAACGCTCAGACACACAAACATCCCGTACACAGAGACACAAAGACACAAAGACACATCCACAATTCCAAGACCTCGCTCTTTTCCACGTCAATGCGGGAGTCTGTGAGGGTGCCGGCAGCCCCTCCTCCATCCATGAGGGGGTCAGTCACAGAGGGCTCGGCTTGGCCTGTCTGGTTGCTGCTGTTTTGGTGGTTCACCATCAATGAGACCAGGCTGGCGGCAGAAATGTTCCGCGTGAAAGAGCTGTGTTCCTTCTCATCGCTCGGGTGACTGCGGGTAGAGAGGAGGAGAGAGAGAGAGAGAGAGAGAGAACGGCTGAACTGAGTTTGTGTAGTATAACTAAAGTAATACCTGAGTTTGAGAAGTGACAAATGATGTAAATAAACACTGTGAATACGTACCGTGTGTCTATGTTAGTGACAGACTGTACGTAGCAGGGTAGCAGGCGGATCATAGACAGCTAGAGGAGAGACATACCTGTGTTTGAGTAGTAGGGCTCTGAGGACGTTGGCCCGGTCCTCTACTTTGATCTGATCAGAGATGATCATCTGCTCCACCACCTGATGGGCGATGCCAGGCAACGTCTTCTGCTTCAAGTCCAACAGCACCGCACCTAAAGAACATCCCCCCCCCAAAGTTTCCATTTAACACAACTAACTATTTCGTTTTCTTGACTTTGTCGATCCCTTTGATTTATTCCCCATTTTCTTCACTTCCTCCCCAATCTCTCCCTTCCTCTTTATCTTCATCTGTACTTTTTCTACCTCCCCCTCACCTCTCTCTTTCACCCTCTCCTTTCCCAACCCCCCCCCCTTCTATTCCCAACTCCTTCTCCCACACCTTCTATTCCCAACTCCTTCTCTCCCTCCTCCCCCTTCTATTCCTCACTCATCCTACCTTCTCTCCCTTTCTTCACTCACTCTCCCCTCTTTCTCTCACCGTGGGAGATGGTCTTTCGGAGCTCCAGGAGACTGCGGAAGGAGAGCGAGGCGACGTGGGGTTTTCCCCAACGGTCCGTTTCCTCCTCCACGTCCTCCTCAAATTTGATCCAGCGAGCCGTCTCCCGCCACTGCAACTCCTGGTTCTTATCCATCACCAGCTCGTTTAGCTCTACAAACACCTGGAAGAGAGGTCACACATACAATATAATATAGAAAACTATCTCCATAATGAAAACCTCCTCTTGTACCTTGGATCCTGTTCCAACAGCCAGGCTCCAATCATGCACCTCTGCACTCAGCCCTCTAACAATCCAGATTGTTAACCACTCCCTCCAATCTGCCCACCTGCATTTAAGATCGCTGTCATCAGCCCCCTTCTGAAGAAGCCCACCCTGGACCCGGAAGTGCTGGCTAATTACAGGCCAATATCCAATCTTCTCTTCCTCTCCAAAGTGTTGGAAAAAGTGGTTGCTGTGCAGCTCTAAGACCATCTCAATTGGAACAACCGATTTCTGAAGTTCCAGTCAGGTTTCCAGCCGGCCTACAGCACTGAAACAGGCCCTACTCAGGGTCACCAACGACCTGCTGATGGCGGCTCTCCTTGTCCTCTGATCCTCCTGGACTTGAGCGCAGCGTTTGACACTGTCGACCATCCCAACCTCCTGAAGCGCCTCCGGGACACAACAGACTATCTGGACCAGCTCTGAGCTGGTTCCACTCCTACCTCTTAGACAGGACTGAGTATGGGTTGTTAGGTGGGTCCAAGTCCCGCTCCCACCACGTCACCTGCAGTGTCCCACAAGGATCTGTTCTTGGACCTCATCCTGTTTGTTCTGTACATGCTCCCCCTTGGACTACTGCAACACACTCTTCATCGGGAACCCTGGCAGGAGTCTCCAGAAGCTCCAATACATCCAGAACAGCCCTGCCAGGATCCTGGTGAGAGTGAAGAAACATCACCCCCATCCTGGCATCTCTGCACTGGCTCCCTGTCTCAACACCACCCCCATCCTGGCATCTCTGCACTGGCTCCCCGTCTCAACACCATCACCCCCATCCTGGCATCTCTGCACTGGCTCCCCGTCTCAACACCATTACATCCCCCCCATCCTGGCATCTCTGTACTGGCTCCCTGTCTCAACACCATTACATCACCCCCATCCTGGCATCTCTGTACTGGCTCCCTGTCTCAACACCATTACATCACCCCCATCCTGGCATCTCTGTACTGGCTCCCTGTCTCAACACCATTACATCACCCCCATCCTGGCATCTCTGTACTAGCTCCCTGTCTCAACACCATTACATCACCCCCATCCTGGCATCTCTGTACTGGCTCCCTGTCTCAACACCATCACATCACCCCCATCCTGGCATCTCTGCACTGGCTCCCTGTCTCAACACCATCACATCACCCCCATCCTGGCATCTCTGCACTGGCTCCCTCTCTCATTCAGGATTGAATTCAAAAACCCTCCTGTTGACTCTGCAGTGTATTCATGGCAATGCCCCTCCTTATCTCAAAGAACTGCTCTCCCTTTATAACCCCACCCCCACCGTCAGGTCAAGCAATAGCCTGCTCCTCCACGCCCCCATGCCCCCAGAACCATGCTCCGCTCTTCGGGGCTTTCAGCTCGACCCCCCCCCCCCCCCCCCAACCTCTGGAATGCCCTCCCGGACCACCTGAAGGCACCACAGACTCTTAGGAACTCTTGTCACTTGTAACGTCAGTCTTGTTCTTTGTCAACAACTGACAAAAATATATATATACATATTTGTTTTATTTTATGCACTTTGAGATGATTCTGTATAATGAAAAATGCTTTACAATTGTAATAAATTATTATTATTCATTATTATTATTATTAGAATACAATAGAATGGTTCTTTATTTGTCATGGGCACCGATAAAACAAAAACATTGCGACTGTGTAAATGTTAACTTTTCTGTTCACTTCCACGACTCTGAAGTCCAGACAACTGCTTGCTGATTGTCCATTGGGCCAGGTATGAATGTTCTGGGAGTCTTTTTACCTACCTAAACAGTTTGAATACAATGGGAAACCCTTGATGGCTCATCAGCAGGTCATCATGTATACCAAGTTGAGAGCCTGTGAGAAGGTCTGTGAGAGGAATTTTCTGCATGCAGTCATATGGGTCATTCTACCAATAGAGTGCATTTTGGGTAGTATAATTAAAAAAAATTAAAACTTGATTTTAACATTCTGTCATAAAGAGCACATGTTCAACTTCATAAAAACATATTTTCCCCATTTCAAGAAGGGGCAACTGAATGCAAGCTTCACTAAATTTTAAATAAATGTTTTTATTATTTATATATATCATCATTGATAACTGCATCGAGCATAACACGTCAACCATGTTACCCATAGGTAGATAAGCTAGAAATGTTGTAACAATTAATTTTTTTTTATTATATATATATATATATATATATATATATATATATATATATTTTTTTTAATTGTTACAACATTTCTAGCTTATCTATCTATGGGTGACACGGTTGCCGTGTTATGCTCGATGCAGTTTTCCACCACAAAACACCAGAAAATGGCCGAAAAGTGTAGAAGCAGCTCACCTGCTTTTACACTATGATTTGACTATTATATGTAAAAAATATATAAAATAATTTAAAGGTATTGTTTCACCATATTAAAACGAGTGTTTGCGTAACAAGATTGACCTTAAAATTACAGACAGATGTAAATTAATTACTAATCACATGAAATAAATGATAATCTTTAGAAAGGACTCTGTCAAAGCAAAAAAATAACTAGGGCTTTACAATGATGGTGCAAACTTGGGAGAAATCTTGGTTAAGGGGGTTAAAATCAGAAAAACATGACGAGGGACATGTCAAAATGAAGATTTTTGGCAAGTCTTTATTTATTTTTTAATTTTAATTGAACCTTTATTTAACTAGGCAAGTCAGTGAAGAACAAATTCTTATTTACAATGACGGCCTACCCAGGCCAAAATCAGAAGACGATGGGCCAATTGTGCGCCGCCCTATGGGACTCCCAATCACAGCCAGATGTGATACAGCCTGGATTCAAAACAGGGACTTTAGTGACACCTCTTGCACTGAGATACAGTTCCTTAACCGCTGCGCCACTCGGGAAATCAGATTTTTTTTAACGTCCATGTGCTTTCTATTAAAGGGCACAACGAGAATCACACATGCACACACACACACATTTTCCCATTTTAGGTAACTTCCTACTCATGTGTAACATAACCACCCAAAAATGTGTACATTAGACTATACTTGCATTCGTGTTTCTATTGTTATTGCTGTGAATCCTGAAGTTTCCCTATCCAAAATAAGTGTTGTATCAACCAGACTATGTTCCAATGAACTTAGGAATGGTACATGAAGATATTAGGACATGTATCCAGAATGCATCAACTCTCTGCAGGTAGCTTAGTGGTTAGAGCGTTGGGCCAGTAACCAGAAGGTTGCTGGATCAAATCCCTGAGCTGACAAAGTAAAAATGTGTTTTTCTGTCCCTGAGCAAGGCAGTTATAACCCCCTCTTCCCCTAAGGCTGAAGATGTTGATTATGGCAGCCCACAGGTTAAATGTGGAAGACACATTTCAGTTGTACAACTCACTAGGTTTCCCCCTTACAAACACACCATGCTTTATAGGTGTGGTGTTAGATTTTGACTGCACAGTTACTTAAACTTCTATCTGAAGGCTAATACGGCAAGTCCAAAGTGACCTAGGCTAAAACCGGGTTGTGCTGGTCCAAAACCACCCTACCTTCTGGTGCCGTGCCATACGACCCACGAACTCCAAGCGAACCATTCTGTCCAACAGAGATGTGGATCGATACACAACCACTGGCTGGGTGAGCGGAGAAGCAGAGATACGAACAAATCTGACAGAGCAGCCTTACCTTACACACACACACACACGCGCACACACACACACACACAGACACAGACACAGACACAGACACAGACACACACACACAGACACACACACACACACACACACACACACACAGACACACACACACACACACACACACACACACACACACAGACACACACACAGACACACACACACACACACACACAGACACACACACACACACACACACACACACACACACACACACACACACACACACAGTAGAGAGTGAACTTCACCTGGTTACCCTCTAATACAACAAACTTAACTCCCTGTCTTACTTCCTAGAGCCCCCTTGTGTCGTGTTACCTCCTCATCTTTCTTGTGGCGTGTGAAAGTTGTCCCTTCATTCATTTCTAACGTCTCTGTCTTTCTCTCCCACCTTTCCCTAACTGACCTATGTACCAAAGCAGGAGGAGTTGAAGTACAGGTGACACATTGACTTCTTAAAACCAAACTCTCATCATAATAACGACTTGACATGTGCTACTCACACGTCAGTGCCTGTTACTTGTCACCAGCAGGAATTCTACTGGCCTACATCTCGGTAGGGGGTCGAATCAAAGTGTAATAGCATACGACAGTGTCATATAAGTCTACTGTATGATGGACCTAAGGCACTGCATCTCAATACTAGAGGTGTCACTACAGACCCTGGTTCGATTCCAGGCTGTATCACAACCGGCCGTGATTTGGAGTCCCATAGGACGGCGCACAATTGGCCCAGCGTCATCCGGGTTAGGGTTTGGCCGGGGTAGGCAGTTATTGTAAATAAGAATTTGTTCTTAACTTGCCAGGTTAAATAAAAAATGCAGGTAAAGTGGTAGCAAAACAACAAATACTGCCACCCTGTCTACCAAATGAATGTTCAAGTAAGGAAAGATATGTGGAATTGGACCATATAAACCAGTACCCCTCGACCCCCTAGTACCCACCTCATGTGGGGTACGATCCAACTTGCGGCTGCGGGCACTAGGCTCCTTGTGGTCCTTGTTGATGTGCACCACCTGACCCTTATTGCTCTTCCTGACCAGGTGACGGCGAACTGCAGGCACATCCTCGAACCTGTGGCCTAAGGGACATGGGGAGTGGGGAGCGGGGACAGAGAGAAAGAGAGATGGAAAGAGAAAAATAGAGTGATAGTCATTTTCTGGTCCCTAACTGATATTCTGTTTGTTAAGTCATCAGATCAGACAAATATTTTTTTTGTTTAATGACAACATCAAAATGTCTTGGATAACGTCATATTATGGATGTTATCTGACCAGATTACAAACAGTTAATGATGTAATTTTCTGGTCACTAAAATGATGTCTTAAAAACATCCTTTTTTACAATCAGAATACAATCAGACCATCACGTCACAGAAGAGATCAGATTAACGTCATTGCAGCTAGTTTTGTTTCGCCGCAGTGTGTTTTAACTATCACGGTGAGAACACACTCAGATTCCCACGGGAGTACTTTTCTCGAAAACAACATTTCAGGATTGGCTTAACAATAGGAACGCTTTCCAAGGACTCATGGTGTGTGAGGCTAGTGAATAAAGATCAACTCCACCCTCATTAACTAGCCGACTTATTGCTTTTTTACTCACTTCTCACAGTTTGACAGCCATGAATCTGCCTCTATTTGAGCTAAGATAATGGTTCTGTTGGCTAACCATTGAAACAAACATTTAGAGCAGTAGATCTGAATTACAAACTTGCAAATAAATGCAAGAACTTTAAACAGGCAGTCAAACCCAAAGAAAGATAATCAAACGTATTACATTATAAATTATAACAATCTTATAATAATTTAATTATATATTATATCATGGATACTCACAACAAATCTTTCCTCTGACACAAAGAAAGGCGCAGTTGCAACCTTTTTGACTTTCAGAACACAGCAACAAACCTTGCTTCACTTTGGGGCAAAATGAATGATTGTTTTCCAAAAGAATGATGGATGAGCACACACCACACACACACCACACACACACACACACACACACACTTTTATCTGAACATGAAACAAACAATGCAAAACTAGGAAAGTAGTCCAGTGGTGGGCAGCTTTGGGCTCTTTGAATATGCTCACATTCCGTCGATGCACAGTGGGATGGACAGCATTGTTTGCCTGTACACAGAACAATCAATTCCATATTGGGATCAGATTTAAGATAACAAATGCAAATTGACTGTGGAGAATAGGCTTTTGTCTCTAAATATGAGGGTTTTGTAAGCTTTTCATCAGGGTAAGGACAGACATAAAAACATTTATTGGTCAGCTTTATTTTCAGTTTTAAGCTTTATTTCAGTTTTTCTTTCATTTTTCCTAGAGGTGATATTATTTGGATGAGTTGTCCATTAAAGTTACTGACAAATACCTTAACATACAGCCAAAGTGATGTTTACAAGATGTCGAATAAATGAATAGGTTAAAATCTGAGTAATTCCACCATGTTAAATAAAGGTTACATTTTTTTTAAATAAATGTACATTTCTAAATAATGACATAGATACAGTTGCTAGTGAAAGTCTATACACCCCTTGCACATTTTTCACATTTAAAACTAAATAAAACAAATGGGATTAAATTAGATTTTCCCCCAACCTACTCTATATTTTCAAAGTGAAAGAAAATTTATAGAACATTTTCAAAATGAATTAAGTGAAGATGTATTGATTGTGTATGTTTTCACACCCCAGAGTTAATACCTGGTGGAAGCCCATTTGGCAGCGATTATAGCTGTTAATAATTTGAAGAATATTCTTCCAACCTTGCACAACTCTTAGGGCAACATACATCCATTGTTTTTGTCAAAATTGCTGAAGCTCAGTAAATTCGGTTGGGAATCATTGATAGACAACAATATTAAAACCTTGTTTCTGTTTTCAAGCAGATTTCAGTAAGAACAGAGTGGACCACTTAGCACCTCTTGGAAAGCCATTATGGTGTATCTTTGGTATAAAACTTTGAGTAATTGTCCCACAGAAAAATATTGAACTCTATCCCAGGGTTTTCAGAAGACTATGGCAGGTTTTCTTCTAATGTTTAACCTGGGCTTTGCTCCTTTTCAAATGTATTTTGATCCTGACAAACCCAAGTCCCTGATGGTGACAAGCATACCCATAACATGATGCTGCCACCACAATACTTGAAAATGCAAAGGGATCAACAACATTGCATTTACTCCACATTATTGGCCTGTATGACAAAGTGAAAAGAAGCAAGCCTGTGTTAAATAATCCACTCCATATCATTCATTCTGTTAGCAACAAGTAACATTGCAAGACAACATGGCAAATAAATGTACTTTTTGCTGATCTCAATTGCAACCTTCATTTGCCACTGAATTACCACTCTCTAACACAGATTTTAAGGTTATCTTTGATGAACAAGAATAGGACATCACTCTGGTGAATAAACTTAACTTTATGACTACTGTTCCCCGGAGGGAAATGAGATACAACACAACTATGGAGAGTCGTTCTTTCTCGACTTCGATTGAAGAACTCAAAATCAGGCCTGACAAGGCTCTTTCCACAGGTGATAACCCTATGGCACGGATTCATTCCTTTAATTCAGTATCCCTCTTCACCGAGAGCCCAAAACTGGGCTGCGCGGTGCCTCGTTTCCTTCAGGGAAAAGTAGTTATAGTCGTAACGTTACATTCCAATTCAGTCAGTACTCTCAGTACAACACAACTATGGGGGAAATTAAAATCCGGCCCCAACTAATACCAAATGAAAACGGCCCATGGCAGACCACCCAGACCTCCACCTCGCAAGATGCGGTAGTCTGGGTGTTGTGCACACCGCACGCCGCCTTATGACCCTGTCCTGTCCCAGCTGTAAACACGCTGTGTGGGCTACACTGGGAACAGTGACATCCAAGCGATGAAACCTCTCAAAAAGTGTGAAGTGACGCACAGCACAAATATCCCCTACTGTTAACCCTTTCAATAACGGCCCAAGACGCTGCCAGACCCCTGATGGAGTGGGAGTGTACACCGTTAGTTAACCCTTACCTATTTCTGCTATATGCCAGGGAGATAGCTTCCATAATCCAGTGGGATAGACGCTGCTTAGAGAGTGTCCTGCCTTCAAGCTGGATTAACAAAACAGACAAGAAGCTGGTCACTTAACCAGATATCCCAGGACCGCTTAATGTAAGTGCGTAAAGCTCGTACTGGACACAGGGCATGTAACTGCCAGTGATTCTCAGAAGCAAATGGAGGAGGCGAAAAGGGAAATAGCTCAAAGCTCGAGACCTATAGGACATAGTCATGACCATTGGAACAAAGGCCGCATTAGGACACAACATATAGGAAGGGTGTACGGATAACGGGTGGAGATCCCCAACGTGTTTAGCCGAGGCCAAAGCCATGAGCGAGGAGTTTTTTTTGTAGGAGAGGATCTTCAGATCCATAGACTCCAGAGATTCAAAGGGGCCTCACACAGAGCATCCAAAACCAAAGCTAATATCCAAAGTGGGAGCGCGATAGGTCTAGAAACAAGTCTGAGGACAGCGCACACCCTTTTAGGAACCTCACCGCCAGGTCACAAGCCATCAATTCCCACATAGACGTCATGTTCACTTTCAAAGTGGAGAATGAATAACCCTGCTCAAAAAAGCTCCTGTAGGGACATTGAAATGTTCCCCAGAGCACTCTGAAAAGGATTCCTTCATTATTCCTTTATACGTTCCTTTGTTATGGCACCAAAGCTCCAACGCCTGCCACTTAAATGCATACGCCGTTGCAGACGAATAGTAGCCAAGTCCACAGACCCCAAATCTCTGACCGAGGATAATCAAGGAGGGCTGTATGCGTTTAAGTGGCAGGCGTTGGAGCTTTGGTCCCAAAACAAAGGAATCGTGTTCGTGAGAGTCCCACCTTTCCATAGAGTGGTCATAATAGTTTGTAGACCGATTTTCATGGTCTGTTTTTTAAAACTTTTACCTCTGTCTCCCCAATTTCGTGCTATCCAATTGATAGTTACAGTCTTGTATCATCGCTGCAACTCCCGTACGGACTCGGGAATGGCGAAGGTCGAGAGCCATGCGTCCTCCGAAACACAACTAAACCAAGCTACACTGATTCTTGACACAATGCCCACTTAACCCGGAAGCCAGCCACACCAATGTGTCAGAGGAAACATCGTACACCTGGCGACCGTGTCAGCATGCATGCGCCCGGCCCACCACAGGAGTCGCTATTGTGCGTCGCCCCATGGGTATCCCGGTCACGGCCAGCTGTGACAGAGCCTGGACTCGAACCAGGGTCTCTAGTGGCACAGCTAGCAACTTGACAGACAGCTTTTCATAGCTCTGCCACCTTTCACCACAGATGCGGAAGTGTGATATTGGCGGATGTGGTGGATTGAGACGCATCTAATGCAAAAAAACATATCTCTAGCTTAAACGGAGGGATTCTGATGGGATTTTAAAAAATGATGTTACTTAAATTGTGTCAATCGACTCTAGGGGGTTTAAACATGGGCAAGCGTTCAACATACGTAGTGCTTCCACAAGACTGTATAGCCTGCATGAAGCCCCCTTATGTGCACAAGGGGCTCCGGCAATGGCTGACATGGTATCCCGTTTGGCAGTAACCAAACGTAGGGGAACTGTTGTCACAGTAATGTTTTTGTGGAGGGGCGCACTGATCGCTGAAAAGTGGGAGGGGTTATATCCTTCCTGTTTGGCCCTGTCCGGGGGTATCGTTGGATGGGGCAACAGTGTCTCCTGACCCCTCTTGTCTCAGCCTCCAGTATTTATGCCGCAGTAGTTTATGTGTCGGAGGGCTAGGGTCAGTCTGTTATATCTGGAGTATTTCTCCTGTCTTATCCGGTGTCCTGTGTGAATTTAAGTATGCTCTCTCTAATTTGCTCTCTCTTTCTCTCTTTTTCTCTCTTTCTCTCTTTCTCTCTCTCTCTCGGAGGACCTGAGACCTAGGACCATGCCTCAGGACTACCTGGCCTGATGACTCCTTGCTGTCCACAGTCCACCTGGCCGTGCTGCTGCTCCATTTTTAACTGATCTGCCTGCGGCTATGGAACCGTGACCTGTTCACCGGACATGCTACCTGTCCCAGACCTGCTGTTTTCAACTCTCTAGAGACAGCAGGTGCGGTAGAGATACTCTGAATGGTAGGCTATGAAAAGCCAACTGACATTTCCTCAGGTGATGACCTGTTGCACCCTCGGCAACCACTGTGATTATTATTATTTGACCCTGCTGGTCATCTATGAACATCTGAACATCTTAGCCATCTACTGTTATAATCTCCACTCGGCACAGCCAGAAGAGGACTGGCCACCCCTCATAGCCTGGTTCCCCTCTAGGTTTCTTCCTAGGTTCTGGTCTTTCTAGGGAGTTTTTCCTAGCCACCGTGCTTCTACACCTGCATTGCTTGCTGTTTGGGGTTTTAGGCTGGGTTTCTGTACAGCACTTTGTAACATCAGCTGATGTAAGAAGGGCTTTATAAATACATTTGATTGAAATTTGATTGATCGCTCAGACCTATGCTAAGGCCCCTCACTCTGGGGGGTTGGGGGATTCTTCCTCATCAGAAGTACACACAAGCCCCGCTTCCTCCATTCCCTCCAACTCCAAGAACTGGAAATAGAAATGGAATTGCTATAACGCCGGGAGAAAGCCGGGATGCGCGGGGGCAACTACCGCCCAGGAAGACAAGACATTTGCTCCGACCAAAGACCCAATCCATCTCCGCTTCCCACAACTCAGACTCGGGCACCCAGGAGAGGAAGTCACTATCGGAAACACCAAACCCCTCAAGAATGCTACACGATTGTCAAGAGAACCTGCGCCGTGGACTAGGAGAACAGTGCCAGCCGCGGTCAAGCCACTGTTAATGACACCGTCCCCCAGTCCCACATACAAACCGATTTGAGCGACGGCAGCCAGAGCATGCACCGACCCGAGACGTACAAAACAACAAACGTGGGTATCTTTTTATTTATCTGGGCATGGTCGCGAATCCAAACCTGGCTTGTTAGCCTTCGTCGTTTCGGTCGCGTTAGCCATCTGACTCATTGCTACAGCCAGGGCAAGCAATCCAAAGAATAACTAATTGGTTTGTAGTTAGGAAACTAGGAAAACAAATACAAACTCCAGCACACAGCATTCAGGGGGTGAGCACGTTCTACAACAAAGGGACAGTTTAGTTGGCACAATTTTTTTGGGTTTTGTGGCATGAATCGTTCGAGGTGAAGAGCTGAAGAATTGGAAGGAATTAATCCGAGCCTCAGGGTTATCACCTGTGGAAGGCGGGACTTTCAGCGAGGCGCGTATTTCATTGGCCGTGTCAGGCGTGATTTGCGAGAGTGCGACGCCCCATAGTTGTGTTGTAGGACAAAGTTGGTAGAATGTTATTCAAAATGATTCACAGCAGCAATGCCAAAGGTACCACATATTAACATCTTAAGGTTATTTTTGTATATATTTTTTGAACCTTCTATAATTTTCTTTCCCTTTGAAAATGTGGAGTAGGTTGTGGATAACATTTTAAAAAATCTGGAATCCATTTTGAAATAAAAATTCAAGGCAGAAAATGTTGAAGACTGTGCAATAGATGTGTAGACTTTCACTAGGCACTGTATATCAAAAAATAATATGTAATTTGCTTGCATGGTCTCATATTAATGCCATATAATGATGTCACAGCGGGAGTTAGGCATCCTGTGTCAAAGTACTGTAGTTCCATTGGATGTCATAATGCATTAATGATGTACCTAGTATATCTGTGTAAAGTGTTATCAGAAATGCAACAATTGTCATAATGATGCTAGCCCTATGTAGGGACGCTAAAGTGATGTCATAGTAAAGTCTGAATACTTATATCAAAGTTAATCCCACTGTGTTTTCATGGAAGATCTGCTATGATGTCACAGAAATATCAACATTAATCTCATGTGTAGTCATGGAAATGATGATGTTATGATGTCACGGTATATTCAACATTCATCTCCTGTGTAGTCATGGAAATGATGATGTTATGATGTCACGGTATATTCAACATTCATCTCCTGTGTCGTCATGGAAATGCTGCTATGATGTCACAGTAACATCAAAGTTAATCCCAGGTGAAGTCATGGAAATAATGCTACAGTGATGTCACAGAAATGTATAACGTTATTTTCCTGTAAAGTCATTAAAATTGTGCTGCAATGGTGTCGTAGTAATACTAAAATGAATCCCCTGTTTCGTCATTGAAATGATGTCACAGAACCAAGGTTAATAGTTTAGTCATTAAAACATTTCACAGTACCAAAGGTAATAGTTTAGTTATTAAAACACGTTAAAGAACCAAAGTTAATAGTTTAGTCATTTAATCCATATATGATGTCACACTGAAATGGGAATCATCCCTCTGTATAGTCATTGAAATGAAGGTCGGTTCAAGGTCGGAAAAATGTGATTGATTTGTTGATTGACTGACTGACTGATTGATTGGTACTCACTTTTGATCCCATCCAGGTCGGCGGACCCCAGCATCTGGGCCTCGCTGTCGTCAGTGGCCTGGCGCTGGTGATGCTCCTGCAGCCCACACGTCATGTTGCCTGAGCGCCGGCGCTCCTGCAGGTCGTAGCTGCGGCTACCACCAGGGGGCGGTGCTCTGGAGGAGGGAGGTATGGAACCCCATGTGGAGGGGCTGGAGGACTCCCGGGAGGGGCCGGAGGAAAGGCCGTTCCTCCCTTTGTGAGGGGCCGACACCGAGTCCACTGGCTTACTGGTACCATGGCAATGACATGCAGAGAGACAGACAGATATACAGACAGAGGCTCTGTGTGAATTTGTATGAATTTGTATTAATGTTTGTATGTACAGTATGTGTGATTGTGTGTGTGTGTATTGCTATATCAGTATTTGCATGTGTGTGTTGCTCACTCAGTAGGTGTGGCGTCCTCTGGCTGGTCGGTGCCCAGGGCAGTCTCGGGTACGATGGTGAGGTGTCTGGGAAAGCTGGCACTGCCAGGCTGGCTTGGCGTGGGAGTAGGAGTGGCACTGGCACAGTCATCCTCAGACACAAAGAACTACAGAAAGGACAGACTAGGGTCAATGAGGAAGAAGACGACCTATTCAAAAAGAAAGGAGCTGAATGTGTGTCTTATAGTGTGTGTGCATGTGTGTGTGTGTGTGTGTCTTATAGTGTGTGTGTGTGTGTCTTATAGTGTGTGTGTGTCTTATAGTGTGTGTGTGTGCGTGTGTGTGTCTTATAGTGTGTGTGTGTGTCTTATAGTGTGTGTGTGTGTGTGTGCGTGTCTTATAGTGTGTGTGTGTGTGTGTGTGTGTGTCTTATAGTGTGTGTGTGTGTGTGTGTGTCTTATAGTGTGTGTGTGTGTGCGTGTCTTATAGTGTGTGTGTGTGTGTGTGTCTTATAGTGTGTGTGTGTGTGTCTTATAGTGTGTGTGTGTGTGCGTGTCTTATAGTGTGTGTGTGTGTGCGTGTGTGTGTCTTATAGTGTGTGTGTGTGTGTGTGTCTTATAGTGTGTGTGTGTGTGCATGTCTTATAGTGTGTGTGTGTGTGTGTGCGTGTCTTATAGTGTGTGTGTGTGTGTGTGTGTGTCTTATAGTGTGTGTGTGCATGTCTTATAGTGTGTGTGTGTGTGTGTGTGTGTCTTATAGTGTGTGTGTGTGTGTGTCTTATAGTGTGTGTGTGTGTGTGTCTTATAGTGTGTGTGTGTGTGTGTGTGTGCGTGTCTTATAGTGTGTGTGTGTGTGTGTGTGTCTTATAGTGTGTGTGTGTGTGTGTCTTATAGTGTGTGTGTGTGTGTGTCTTATAGTGTGTGTGTGTGTGTGTCTTATAGTGTGTGTGTGTGTGTGTGCGTGTCTTATAGTGTGTGTGTGTGTGTGTGTGCGTGTCTTATAGTGTGTGTGTGTGTGTCTTATAGTGTGTGTGTGTGTGTGTCTTATAGTGTGTGCATGTGCGTGTGTGTGTGTGCATGTCTTATAGTGTGTGTGTGTCTTATAGTGTGTGTGTGTGTGTGTGTCTTATGGTGCGTGTGTGTGTCTTATAGTGTGTGTGTGAGTGTCTGTGTGCGTGTCTTATAGTGTGTGTGTGTGTCTTATAGTGTTTGTGTGTGTACGTGCGTGTGTGCGTGTGTTCAGTATGTATGGTGTGTATACCCTTTGTACTGTATAAACCATTATAAGCTTGTGACTCCACCTGCACATCCTCGTTGTGTGTGTCCATGTCTGTATCAGGTGTGGTGGTCTGCCCTCCCTCTCCATCGTACTGGCTGTAGGACTCTTCCTCCGCCTCCTCTTCCTCCTCGTCCTCCTCTATGGTGGGAGCTCCTCCGGCCCCAGATCCTCTTCTCCGTCCCGTTCCCTTCTTCCTCTTGTTGCTCTTCTTCTTCTTCCCCTCTGGGGGAAGTTTGGACAGCGGGTGGTGGATGTGATGAGAGGAGTGGCGGTGGTCTGGAGACATGGATTGATATGACTGATGTCAAACGCAAACAAGGAAGTAAAGCGAAACAGAACCCACAGTAGTGTGGTCATTTCCACAGGGTCAGGAGAATAACTGGAGTAAACGTTTGTTATTTCTTTAACAGCATTGTTGGTTTAAGGGCTTGTAAGTAAGAATTTCACTTTAAGGTACAGTACACCAGTTGTATTCGGCGCATGTGATAAATACATTTTGATTTGATCTGATTTTACCATAGAGAAGATGGCTCCCTATCCAAGTCCTCTGGTATTTAACTGTCAGGAATATCCATATTAAGCGAACACACATTTGCCACATTTGTCTCTGTCTATGCAGGTTATTTTCAAACACAATGTAATTACATAGCCCTGCATGGTCACTGCATGAAACAGTGATTGAATAGATATGAGAGGTAACTAGGCTAAATCAGCGGTTGGGTGGGTGGCTGGGTGGGTGGGTGGGTGGCTGGGTGGCTGGCTGGGTGGCTGGGTGGGTGGCTGGCTGGGTGGCTGGCTGGGTGGGTGGCTGGGTGGCTGGCTGGCTGGCTGGCTGGCTGGGTGGGTGGCTGGCTGGGTGGCTGGCTGGCTGGCTGGCTGGCTGGCTGGGTGGGTGGGTGGCTGGCTGGGTGGGTGGCTGGCTGGCTGGCTGGCTGGGTGGGTGGCTGGGTGGGTGGGTTGCTGGCTGGCTGGGTGGCTGGCTGGCTGGGTGGCTGGGTGGCTGGGTGGGTGGCTGGCTGGGTGGGTGGCTGGGTGGCTGGGTGGGTGGGTGGCTCACACTCAAAGTCCTCCTCATTATAGGCTCGGTGCTTCTCTGGTGGTCCACGGGCCGGCAGGTGGAGGATCTGCTGGAACCGCTGCACTCCCAGGGTCTTGTTCAGGTCCCGCTCTTCATCCTCGTCATCGTCAATCCGCCGAGGAGAGGGTGGCGGCTGGACCGGCTAGCGGCGGTGGGGGGAGGAGGGTATGGGTGGATAGATGTTAGTGATGATTTCAGCACGGATTTACAATTACATTACATCTAGAGCAACTTTTTGTTAGGACATTCAAGAAAAGGCATGCCAATAGCATAATTGTTAACAGTAAATGTGCATCGTCATTAAACAGCTCATGTGCTATGCTATAGAGCCGAGGTATTCAAATTTACCCTACGAGGTCTGGAGCCTGCTGGTTTTCTGTTCTACCTGATAATTAATTGAGCACACTTGCTCTCCCAGGTATAAATCAGTCCCCGATTAGAGGGGAACCATGAACAAATTTTCAGTGGAACTGGCTTCGAAGGTCCAGAATTCAGTTTGAAGGCTAGAGGATATGATTGGTAGACATGGTGCATGGCATCATAGACACCACTAGGGGGAGACAAAGTCACTGGTACATGCCAGGTGACTGACTTGATTCTTCTTCAAGTACTGTATTTCATTGCAATATATATATATATATATATATATATATATATATATATATATATAAGACAAAATATATATATTGTACCAGGGCCATTGCCGTATCAAACCTATAGTACCAACAAAGACATATCATCCATACATACACTCCTAAATTTCCTATATATTAAAACACACATGGGCTTTTTTTTCAATGTTCGCCTAAAATGACATACTCAAATCTAACTGCCTGTAGCTCAGGCCCTGAAGCAAGGATATGCATTTTCTTGGTACCATTTGAAAGGAAATACTTTGAAGTTTGTGGAAATGTGAAAGGAATGTAGGAGAATATAACACAATAGATCTGGTAAAAGATAATACAAAGAAAAAAAAAACATTTGTTTTGTATTTTTTTGTACCATCATCTTTGAAATGCAAGAGAAAGGCCGTAATGTATTAATCCAGCCCAGGTGCAATTTAGATATTGGCCACTAGATGGCAGCAGTGTATGTGCAAAGTTTTAGCCTGATCCAATGAGCCATTGCATTTCTGTTCAAAATTGTGTATCAAGACTGCCCAAATGTGCCTAATTTGTTTATTAATAACTTTTCATGTTCAAAAATGTGTACTCTCCTCAAACAACAGCATGGTATTCTTTCACTGTAATAGTGACTGTAAATTGGACAGTGCAGTTAGATTAACAAGAATTTAAGCTTTCTGCCAATATCAGTTATGTCTATGTCCTGGGAAATGTTCTTGTTACTTACAACCTCATGCTAATCGCATTAGCCTACATTCGCTCAACCATCCCGCCGGGGACCCACCAATCCTGAAGAAGATTTATTAACAAGAATTTAAGCTTTCTGCCAATATCAGATATGCCTATGTCCTGGGAAATGTTCTTGTTACTTACAACCTCATGCTAATCACATTAGCCTCCGTTAGCTCAAACGTCCCGCAGGGGACCCACCAATCCTGAAGAAGTTTTTAACTGACTTGCCTTAGTTAAATCATGGTAAAAAAAGAAAATGCAGGTAAAGTGGTAACAAAACAACAAATACTGCTACTGACTTGCCTAGTTAAATAAAAATATGTTTTTAAACGTTGCCCTCTACTAAAATAATATATATAAAATTCATAGGCTATATTTAATCAAGAACTGTACTTCCAACCTGTAAACAATATCAAGATCTTAACAAGTCAACCCCAACTGTCAACCGCATCATTATGAGACTAAGTATTTCCATAAAAAACATTTAAGAAAACAGTGATGACCAGATATAAACCTATCATTCTCATCTAGGGACAACACTGCCAAATTAGCATAGGCTTAAAGTGTCATGATGCAATGCATCTCCGGCTGATTGTGTGTTCAATGTGTCAATGTTTTAATTGTATCTGTCCCTATTCAAATAAACAATTTGAAATGTTATGAAATGCTATGAAACTGAACCAGTAAACTGACTTATGTTCTGACAACGGGGCTGAGGGTGGAGGCTACAGACCCCTGCTGCCTGTGGGATGTAATCGATAAGGATGGAACTTAGGGGATGTTATCACAAGGATTCACTGGTGGCTCGCGTGCTATTGGTCCATCCAGTTTGTTTTCAGAGGAGGCCCACCTCTGGGTAGCAGGGGAAATATTGCCCCGCGGATGCCAGGGCCCATATTCGCAAAGTGGGAGTTTTTGCCTGTTAGATCATAATAAATAATATTACATGGACAGAGGGTACCTGATCCAAGATCAGCTACTTTATGAATACAGGCCCAGGGCTAGCCTGCTTCGGGTTAACGCAACCCCCATGGCTACATAAACAGTAGTGTCTCTGAGGTTTTGTCTCTTTGTGGTAAGGCTACGAGGTTAGATAAAAGGAAGGGAAAAATCAAGGGGACATTGGTTCACTTAGTTTGAGCTCAAGCCTGCATCCTTTTGTTACGTAGGTTGGTGTCGTTTAGACATTTTACCTTCGTAAGGGTTTAATAATAAATAAAAAAATACAGGACAAAAAAAAACTCAATCAAATAGGCCACAATCTATGCTAATACGAGTTTGACTTAATCAAACATAGCCTCAAACTCATAGCACTATCTACAGGGGAGAAACAAATACCCAAAATGCAAGGGTTAGTCATCGTAATACTAATGCTAATCAGAGCCACAATCGCAAATGCAAAGGTATGGTACCATTGAGCTAATGCTAGCATAGCTACACACAGTATATCAGCCTTCGGCATGTACTCAGTGAGTGAAAGTAAAAGTTGTTTCCTGTGATTCAGCAAATGCCCTCTCTGAGCAGTGAGTCAGTCCTAAGATAAATCAACAGACCACATCCTCACAACAATAAACGTTTCCACGTCACAAAGGATTAACCTCAGATCCCCTATTAAGCAGCCATCTTGTTTCATGACACAGCTCCTCAGAGACGGGACAACAGTCACGTTTTTCATCTGCTCGGAGCTTGACATTTCCATTGGCAATATCATTTCAGATGCTTGCGTCAGGGGAATCTTAAAACAGCTGAGTGATACTACAGGTAAATTATGAAAAGATCACAAAAGTGAACAATCCAAATCATACAATTTGTAAGTCGCTCTGGATAAGAGCGTCTGCTAAATGACTTAAATGTAAATGTAATACAAGACCTAATTACTAGTGCTACTTGGGTAAATATCTTAATGTCGTACAAATATACTACAGCACACACATAGAAAAAGTGTCTCAAGAATGATTAAAAAAACAGTCATCACAGTGAGTACACACACACACACACACACACACACATACTGATGTGTCTCATTTAATTTCATCAGTAACACCTGACTCCAATAGAGGTCATTAAAACTCTTGCCTAAACAACCTCTTAAATCTGTTGAATATGAGCTCACGGATTCATCTCTTGTTTTGCTTGAGAATTTCTACTCTACTCTTGAAAGTCACCCACCTCACCCACACCTTCGTTTTACATACAATATCTATGATAAAAACATTTCAACAGTATTTGGGGTTCAATTTAAAGCCACAGTCTGTAAGTTGACTTCCACATTTAAAAAAAAAATATTATGGAGCAAACGCATCCCTTTTGTACACTGCTGCTACTCGCTGTTTGTTTGTTACCTATGACTGGTCACTTCACCCCGACCTACATGTACAGATTACCTCAACTAGCCTGTACCCCCGCACACTGACTCGGTACCGGTGCCCCTGTATATAGCCTCGTTATTGTTATTCTTATTGTGTTACTTTTTATTATAACTTTTTATTTTAGTCTACTTGGTAAATGTTTTATTCTTCTTGAACTGCACTGTTGGTTAAGTAGATTTGATATTAGCTGATATGAACTAGTCTTCTACAGTTAAGTAAATATGATATTAACTGGATCTGCCCCATTTTTTTAAGTTTCGCCTAAAATGACATACCCAAATCTAACTGCCTGTAGCTCAGGCCCTGAAGCAAGGATATGCATATTCTTGATACCATTTGAAAGGAAACACTTTGAAGTTTGTGGAAATGTGAAATTAATGTAGGAGAATATAGCACAATAGATCTGGTAAAAGATCATTTAAAAAAAACAGTTATTTTGTATTTTTTTGTACCATCATGTTTGAAATGCAAGAGAAAGGCCATAATGTATTATTCCAGCCCAGTTGCAATTCAGAGTTTGGCCACTAGATGGCAGCAGTGTATGTGCAAAGTTTTAGACTGATCCAATGAACCATTGCATTTCTGTTTAAAAATGTGTATCAAGACTGCCCAAATGTGCCTAGTTTGTTAATGAATAACTTTTCATGTTCAAAATTGTGCACTCTCCTCAAACAACAGCATGGTATTCTTTCACTGTAATAGTGACTGTAAATTGGACAGTGCAGTTAGATTAAAAATAATTTAAGCTTTCTGCCAATATCAGTTATGTCTATGTCCTAGGAAATGTTCTTGTTACTTACAACCTCATGCTAATCGCATTAGCCTACGTTAGCTCAACCGTCCCGTGGACGGGACACCGATCCCGAAGGAGTTTTAAAGAAAACCAGAGAGCTGAGAGAGATAAAACACTGAGGAATGGCTGTGTAGCATTACATTTAGCATCATCTGGCCAGTGCCTGCACAGAAATGGAATGGCCTCCTGAGACCTGCTATTGAATTGCCTCTGTATTATAAATAGTCCATCCTTTATGGAAGGCGTTCACTGATACTACAGTCATGTGATAACTTGATATATTTGATTTCGCTGGTTGGCTGGCATCTACATCATTTGTTGTATATTGTTGTCCCAACTCGTATCTTAGTGAATACATGCATATTTTTTAATGTTTTTTTTTTATTGAACTTTTATTTAACTAGGCAAGTCAGTTAAGAACAAATTATTATTTACAATGACGGCCTACTGGGCGAACAGTGTGTGAACTGCCTTGTTCAGGGACAGAACGACAGATTTTTAACTTGTCAGCTCAGGGATTCAATCCAGCAACCTTTCTGTTACTGGCCCAATTCTCTAACAAGTAGGCTACCTGCCACCCCCCAGATACCTGATGTGCATATGAATCAAAACCATAGTCAACAGCTACTTTGCTCACTAAGATTTGAAAACTCTAGGCTGTGTTGCTGTTCATTTTCCCACCAAAGGCAGAGACATTTGGTTTGACCCGCTGTGTTGGGAAACCAGGTGCTTATTAAGAGTCTGCTGTGGTGTTATGTAACTGCGTCTGAACCTTTCATGGCCTTTTCTCCCCCTGCGGTGGTGGGGTCCAATCCGTGATGTTATTTCAATTCCCGGGTTATCATTTTTGTAACACAATGTTAACCATATAAATACGTACTAAAACCCTTTTTGATTGAGAAGGGTTGTGGTAATCTTCACGTTCAACTTTCCTGATACACTTATTCTTCGAATTGATCTTTCTCTCTTTACTGTGATGTTCACAGTGACTGAGTGATATTAGCTGGGTGGTGACTGAGATGATTGAGTGTTGCTGAAAACAAACATTCAGTTTTGCCCAGTTACAGTATGTTATCCAGTTATCCATTTGTAGGGGGAGACCTTGAGTCTCATTAAACTACAATCCTAAGTGATAAGACCACTGTGTATGAGCTTTAAAGGTTGGAAACAACATCTTTCACTGGAAACAGCAAATCAATGTTTTATAAAAACTGTTATCAAAAAGTGAAGGAATTTGGCATCACACTGCTGGCTCAGTACAGCTTGTCTGGACAATGAAATGATTGTGTTATAATGAAATAATTGTATAGAATGAAATCAAAACTTCAATATAAAATGTGAAGATCTTCAAGGTGATTTTCTTGTCGAATCTTTTCTTTTCCACTCCACATATGCATGGAATTGATGGTGTGCCAAGTCCATTCAATCATTTGTAGAAATTATTTATTAAACTGTTTCAGTTAAATCATTTAATGAAAGAACACTGTTATTGTTGCCTCTGTCAATGTTGTTCACCCCGATGGCTACATCCATAGAATTATTAAGTTAGTCAGCTAACTTTAATAAACAGCCACATCCCACTGGGCTCAGACGTCAATTCAACGTCTTTTCCACGTTGGTTCAACGTCACTTAATTGAACTGACGTGGAAACAACAGTGTGTGTCCTGTGGGTTATAAATCTTGATTTTCTGGTTGATTAAGAAAGCCATTTTTGGATATTGGTTGTCGAATCAATTATACCTTGTAAATTTTTTTGTCTATAAGTTATTAGTAATTTTGAACAGTTAGCCGGTAACTCATTGATCCAGCTGTCTGGAACAGCCCCCAGGGCACTCACCTTGATTTCAAGCAGGAAGTCCATGTAGCATCAGCTATCTGTCACAGTTACGTAGCGAAAGGACGCTAGCTGCTCATGTCGAGCATTACAACAAAAAGGCAATCTAAAATAGCAGGGAAAAGCTACGTTTGGACAGTTTTTTGGAAAGCCTCTGGTCACATGACAAGAGTAGTCCGTCCAGACAGGAAGTAGACCTTGTCCGGTGACATAATGACCCCGTATAAGATTCATAGCCGGCGTCCCAAATGGCACACTATTTCCTATATAGTGCAGTACTTTTGTCCAGTGCCTATTGGGCTCTAGTTAAAAGTAGTGCACTATATAGGGAATAGGGTGCCATTTGGGACTCGCCTATAATCTCTGTGCAGATTACCAGGCCGCCTTGGGGTTCTACGCATGCAGAGCACACACACACACACACACACACACACACACACACACACACACACACACACACACACACACACACACACACACACACACACACACACACACACACACACACTAGACAAACAAACTGTGACTCTCAATCAAATACACACCTCACAAGGAACATAAAACACCTAGACAAAATAGATTTATGGTAATACTGTCATTCCCAGTCAAGCACCAACACTGAAATTAAGCCTGGCTAATGTGTAACTCCTTGAAGAAGCAGACTCACGGACAGTGAGTGAACGACAACATTGGTTAAATTACTAGAGCTCTGGAAAAGCTCTATCTTTTAATTATTTTGTAATTTTACACACAATACCATTTTCTTTCACACTGACACACACATTAAAACATTTTTTTGTTTAAGTTAATGAGATACTCTGTGAGGCACTCTGCTGGCTATAGAATCAGTATGCATAGAGGCTACTGTTGGTAGAACGACGTTGTGACTTGACTTAATGAATACATGAGTCAATATACAGAGTATGACATAGACTGACCAGGTGAAAGTGATGATTCCTTATTGATGTCACTTGTTAAATCCACTTCAATCAGGGTAGATGAAGGGGAGGAGACAGGTTAAATAATATTTGTTTTAAGCCTTGAAACAATTGAGACATGGATTAAGTATGTGTGCCATTCAGAGGGTGAATGGGCAAGACAACATATTTAAGTTCCTTTGAACGGGGTATGGTAGCAGGTGACAGACGCACCGGTCTGTCAAGAACTGCAATGCTGGGCCTCCTGGGTGGTGCAGTGGTCTAAGGCCCTGCATCGCAGTGCTAGCTGTGCCACTAGAGATTCTGGGTTCGAGTCCAGGCTCTGTCGCAGCTGGCCGTGACCGGGAAACCCATGGGGAATACCCATGGGGCGGCGCACAATTGGCCCAGCGTCGTCCGTGTTAGGGGAGGGTTCAGCTGTCCTCGTCCCACTGTGCACTAGCGACTCCTGTGGCAGGCTGGGCGCAGTGCATGCTGACACGGTTGCCAGGTGCATGGTGTTTCCTCTGACACATTGGTGCGGCTGACTTCTGGGTTAAGTGGGCATTGTGTCAAGAAGCAGTGCGGCTTGGTTGGGTTGTGTTTTGGAGGACGCATGGCTCTCGACCTTCGCCTCTCCTGAGTCCGTATGGGAGTTGCAGCGATGAGACAAGACTGTAACTACCAATTGGATAGCACGAAAAAGGGGTAAATATTTGTATTTTTTAAAAGAACTGCAACGCTGCTGGGTTTTTCAAGCTCAACAGTTTCCCCATGTGTATCATGAATGGTCCACCACTCAAAGCACATCCAGCCAACTTGGCACAACTGTGGGAAGCATTGGAGTCAACATAGGCCAGCATCCCTGTGGAACGCTTTCGACACCTTGTAGAGTCCATGCCCCGATGAATTCAAGCTGTTCTGAGGGCAGAAAGGGGGTGCAATATCAGGAAGGTGTTCCTAAAGTTTGATATACTCAGTGTATTCCACACAGCCTTTGAAAGTTCAATTCTGGCCTCCTGAGTGGCGCAGCAGTCTAAGGCACTGCATCGTAGTGTTGCGGCGCCACTACAGCCTCTGTCATTACCGGCCGTGACCGGGAGACCCATAGGGCGGCGCACAATTGGCCCAGCGTTTGGCGGGGGGGGATTTACTTGGCTCATCACGTTCTAGCGACTCCTCGTGGCAGGCCGGGCACCTGCAGGCTGATTTCGGTTGTCAGTTGAATGGTGTTTCCTCCGACACATTGGTACAGCTGGCTTCCGGGTTAAGCGAGCGGGTGTTAAGGAGCTCGGTTTGGCGGGTCATGTTTCGGAGGACGCATGACTCAACCTTCGCCTCTCCCGAGCCCATTGGGGAGTTGCAGCGATGAGAAAAGATCGTAATCACGAAATTGGGGAGAAAAATATGGTAAAAAAAACCTTGCTAAAGGCCAGTAAGTGGTAATGCCCCACCAACCCCAGCAGTGATTGACAGGTGCGTATGGTCTGTCAGATTGCCACAGTAATGAAAGGTGTTTCTGTGGGCTGCAATTGTTCAGATTAACGTCTATTGTTTGACCGAGAGCAACCAGCCCTCAAAGATCAAAACGGACAAGAGGGGGAGGAAATTGAATTCATCAGACAAACACACACACACACACACACACACACACACACACACACACACACACACACACACACACACACACACACACACACACACACACACACACACACGCAAGCATCATCACGACCACCTTAACTGCCCACCCACAAGCACTCCCTCCCACCCCCGATATGAGCATTGGGGTTAAGTCAAAGCTGGTATTAATAAGTAAATCTAGGCAGGAATGCTGGCGTGTGGGCGTCGTACCACCACATATCACCCATGTCTGAGAGGAACTAGCCAACAGTGCCAAAAAAATGAAACACTTCATGGGTCTTAGTGGTTTAGCTCATGTCACATCAGGCAAAACTGGGTCTTAGCTAGTGGGGTTTAGCTCATGTTCCAGCAGGCAAAACTGGGTCTTAGCTAGCGGGGTTTAGCTCATGTACCATCAGGCAAAACTGGGTCTTAGCTAGCTGGGTTTAGCTCATGTCCCAGCAGGCAAAACTGGATCTTAGCTAGCGGGGTTTAGCTCATGTCCCCGCAGGCAAAACTGGGTCTTAGCTAGCGGGGTTTAGCTCATGTCCCAGCAGGCAAAACTGGGTCTTAGCTAGCGGGGTTTAACTCATGTCCCAGCAGGCAAAATTGGGTCTTAGCTAGCGGGGTTTAGCTCATGTCCCAGCAGGCAAAACTGGGTCTTAGCTAGCGGGGTTTAGCTCATGTCCCAGCAGGCAAAAGTGGGTCTTAGCTAGCAGGGTTTAGCTCATGTACCAGCAGGCAAAACTCGGTCTTAGCTAGCGGGGTTTAGCTCATGTCCCAGCAGGCAAAACTGGGTCTTAGCTAGCAGGGTTTAGCTCATGTACCAGCAGGCCAAACTGGGTCTTAGCTAGCGGGGTTTAGCTCATGTCCCAGCAGGCAAAACTGGGTCTTAGCTAGCAGGGTTTAGCTCATGTACCAGCAGGCAAAACTGGGTCTTAGCTAGCGGGGTTTAGCTCATGTCCCAGCAGGCAAAACTGGGTCTTAGCTAGCGGGGTTTAGCTCATGTCCCAGCAGGCAAAACTGAGCAAAACTGATTGAAATTATGTCATAATGGTTGTAATGATGTCATTACAACCACATTTACTCATTGTGGTCACGACACAGCGTGGGGTCATTCGACACAGCGTGGGGTCATTCGACACAGCGTGGGGTCATTCGACACAGCGTGGGGTCATTCGACACAGCGGAACAGCCATACAACTGGGGGTGGTAGTTGGTTTTTGATTCATTTGTAATAGAGCATGACATTGGCTTTACAGGTACTACTGGTGCAATGTAAGCATTACCTGACCAATCAATAAAAACACCAACAAATATATACATAAATTAATGTCAAATAATGTTTGTGTAGAGCGTGTGTATAGAACACCGTTTCCCAAACTCGGTCCTCGGGACCACAAGGGGTGCATGTTTTGTTTTGTGCCCTAACATTATAGAGCTAATTCAAATGATCAAAGCTTGATGATTAGTTGATTATTTGAGTCAGCTGTGTAGTGCTAGGTCAAAAAATAAAACGTGAACCCCTTGGGGTCACCGAGACCGAGTTTGGGGAAACCCTGGTCTAGAATAACTAATGTGAATCGATGTAAAGTTTAAACTCACAGCTGACGTGACCGCGGTCTTGGTGTTGGCGACAACGTTGGTGTCGCTGGCATCCTTAGGGTTACTCATGGCTCCGTGCGGGGTCACGAGGTCAGGGCAGAATGTTGTGACGCAGTCCTTAGCCCTTTTCACTCTGTTTCTGACTCAACAGAGGACTTTTGAGAAGCATAACCTGCAACAAAAAAAAGGACAGGAATTGTATTGTTCGTCTTGATCAAATTTAATATTGGTAAATTAGGTCACTTTTTTTTTCTTCAATCATGCACATTTTATTTTGGGTAGTGATTTAAATTATATCAATGAACATCTTCATTGTACATCCTACATAGTGATTACACATCCATAATAATGACATAGGTAATGTCAATTGTCACAATATCATTTACACACTTAGGGCCACGTCATCAGACCAGGGTAAAGGTCAGGGCCCTAACAAAATAATAATATAACAGTTATAAGTAGGGTTAGGCTTTTTCCTGGACAGGTCACAGGGTCCTGACTCTAACCATATTAAATTACCATATCGACCATGAGACAATGTCATGTGTGCTCCCTCTCCTGCATCTAGGTCACCAGGCTGCTCGTTATGGCGCACACCTGTCACCATTGTTACGCGCACCTGCGCGTCATCAGACTCACCTGGACTCCGTCCCTTCCCTGATTACCTTCCCTATATATATATATATATATATATATATATATATATATATATATATATATATATATTGCTCAAAAAAATAAAGGGAACACTTAAACAACACATCCTAGATCTGAATGAAAGAAATAATCTTATTAAATACTTTTTTCTTTACATAGTTGAATGTGCTGACAACAAAATCACACCAAAATAATCAATGGAAATCCAATTTATCAACCCATGGAGGTCTGGATTTGGAGTCACACTCAAAATTAAAGTGGAAAACCACACTACAGGCTGATCCAACTTTGACGTAATGTCCTTAAAACAAGTCAAAATGAGGCTCAGTAGTATGTGTGGCCTCCACGTGCCTGTATGACCTCCCTACAACGCCTGGGCATGCTCCTGATGAGGTGGCGGATAGTCTCCTGAGGGATCTCCTCCCAGACCTGGACTAAAGCATCCGCCAACTCCTGGACAGTGACTGACCCACCGCCAAACCGGTCATGCTGGAGGATGTTGCAGGCAGCAGAACGTTCTCCACGGCGTCTCCAGACTCTGTCACGTCTGTCACGTGCTCAGTGTGAACCTGCTTTCATCTGTGAAGAGCACAGGGCGCCAGTGGCAAATTTGCCAATCTTGGTGTTCTCTGGCAAATTCCAAACGTCCTGCACGGTGTTGGGCTGTAAGCACAACCCCCACCTGTGGACGTCGGGCCCTCATACCACTCTCATGGAGTCTGTTTCTGACCGTTTGAGCAGACACATGCACATTTGTGGCCTGCTGGAGGTCATTACGCAGGGCTCTGGCAGTGCTCCTCCTGCTCCTCCTTGCACAAAGGCGGAGGTAGCGGTCCTGCTGCTGGGTTGTTGCCCTCCTACGGCCTCCTCCACATCTCCTGATGTACTGGCCTGTCTCCTGGTAGCGCCTCCATGCTCTGGACACTACGCTGACAGACACAGCAAACCTTCTCGCCACAGCTCACATTGATGTGCCATCCTGGATGAGCTGTACTACCTGAGCCACTTGTGTGGGTTGTAGACTCCGTCTCATGCTACCACTAGAGTGAAAGCACCGCCAGCATTCAAAAGTGACCAAAACATCAGCCAGGAAGCATAGGAACTGAGAAGTGGTCTGTGGTCCCCACCTGCAGAACCACTCCTTTATTGGGGGTGTCTTGCTAATTGCCTATAATTTCCACCTGTTGTCTATTCCATTTGCACAACAGCATGTGAAATTTATTGTCAATCAGTGTTGCTTCCTAAGTGGACAGTTTGATTTCACAGAAGTGTGATTGACTTGGAGTTACATTGTGTTGTTTAAGTGTTCCCTTTATTTTTTTGAGCAGTATGTATATATATGTATATATATATCCCTTTGGTTCTTTCCCCAGGCGTTATTGTTTCTGTTCCTGTTTCTTATTTTGTATTATGTTGTGTTTATTTATTAAAATACTCACTCCCTGAACTTGCTTCCCGACTCTCAGCGCACATCGTTACAGACAACCCCTTGTGAGTGAATAACAAGATATAATTTTTTTACTTTTATTTAACATGTCAATTAAGAACAAATTCTTATTTTACAATGACAACCTACCCCAGGCCAAACCCTCCCCTAACCCGGACGAAGCTGTGCCAATTGTGCGCCACCCTATGGGACTCCCGATCACGACCGGTTGTAATACAGCCCGGGATCGAACCAGGGTCTGTAGTGAAACCTCTAGCGCTGAGATGCAATGCCTTAAACCGCTGTGCCAATCACAGTATTGTGATTCTAAATGGGGCCAACACAGCGGCAAATAACAACAGCAATCAATCTCTCTAGCACTGAGTTCATGGGAGCGTGTTTTTTAATGAAAACGTGTGATAGTTTCATTATGAAAACACTGCTAAGCATTGACGTGTTCTGAATGGGTTAGATGAGATTAGGATGTATCCACCTTGGCAAGACCACAACATCCAATGGATATATTTTCCAGAGGGAGAAAATCCATTCAGCTGGACAGGCAGCGTCTTGTAACACTATTATGGTAGTGGCCATCTGGTTTATGTGATGAGTAACTTTGCCTGAGCTCTGAAGACTTACATTAGCTCCCCGAGCGAATGCCTAGGCCTTAGCTCAGTGGGCTAACAGTATAGTGGTGCGAAGCTGACCCGTGTCCAAGCACAGTTGGTCACATTAGCTCCAAAACAAGGGTGTGGGTGTCAGCCCAATAACACTGACCCAGTTCACTCACTGCTTCGCATATTTGATAGAAGTGAGATAACATTCATAAACACTTAAAACAGTGTAGAGCTTCTCTGTTAGTGGAGAGTTTTTCCTCAACAGAGAATAACATCTAGCAGTTATCGTGAGTCTGTGTATTCTTTTTAGAAGCAGCGACTAAGGGTCAGGGTTGCCAGATTGGTACCTGGTATTTAGATAACAGGACAATATCTTGACAAATTCCCTTCAATGACGTTCAGACACGCAGGAACATCCCAACGCAACGCTTCAGGGTCAGGGTTGCCAGATTGTGTCCTGGCCGTGGGTCAGATAGTGGGGGTTGCCACTATCTCAATAGTCTGAGGTGATACCCTCTCAGTTCAGTAGATGTAACGGGTCAGGGATGAGGAGAGGAAGCAGAAACCCTGCCCTGGCCCGTGGTCAGATAGTGGGGTTGCCATATCGTGTAGGCAGAGTCCACTTGGAAATCCCCCTAATGTATAACCCAAATAATTTCAGTAAGTAAATTGATACAGTCAGCATTTTCCACACCATTATTGTGATACTATGATACTATGCAAATTCAGGTCAAGTATTGACATTATGTTGATCTCGTTTAAAGTTTCTCTCACTTTTGTATAATCAAAATGGGACCTATATCTCCTGTTTTCCATGGATACATCTCAATAGTCTACAAGGTGATTCCTCTCCTCGTCATCCCTCATCCCTGACCCGTTACATCTACTGAACTGAGAGGGTATCACCTCAGACTATTGAGATGTACCCCTCTCTTCCTTCAAGTGATAAGAGATCAGTGTATATACTCCGTCTCACCACTGGAGTATAGGAGTGTCAGTATGGTTTACATCGACAAGGTCACTGCTGCAAGGTTACTGCCTTCGGGAAATAGTACATCCGTAAACTGGGGAGGAGAAACGGGATGGAGGATGTTCATTAAAGGTATCCTCTGACACTTCCTGGTTGGGAATGATTGGATACAATATAACATGTGATAATCATACATTATTATATTGGAGTAGGGGTGGTGGATCATGTGATGTCACGAGGGGGAGTTTATTACACAGCATAATTCATGTGGAGATGTTGTCGTCACTCACTACAGAGTGTTTGCATCTGCTTGAGGTACGACTTTCATCTTTAATTATCCATCTTATGGTGAAGCAGGTGACTTTGAAAGCCCTCAAAGACTAGGACACAGAAGCAGGCAGACTCACACAAATACGCATGCGCACGTACACGCACACACACACACACACACACACACACACACACACACACACACACACACACACACACACACACGTAAGAGAGCAATAAGGGGACGACATAAGTCTCAATATTACTCCTACATACAGAAGCAGTGTGTGTGTGTCTCTGATTACATTATCATCCCTTTGAGTTCAACCTTCATTTCATTAAAGTGGAAGAGAGCCATCTGATGACTAAATCATGACCCATCCCTCCCTGATATCGAATCGATACTGCTCCTGGCACACTGATTCTGTATCATAAACAACACTAAAGAAGACATAAAAGTAGTTCCAGCTGACTTTACTTCTAGTCCCCTCTGGAGAACCCACGGCAGGGGCCCGTTTTCCTCTTTTGAACACACTGAAATTCAGTTATAATGAGGTATCGCTAAGAATTCTCAGTAAAACAAATGTGGTGTTCTTAGAACACGTTTTACAATGCATTGTAACTGCATTCGTACTGCACATGTCAGCGTTAAGTGAAGTGTTGGACATCTCTGACTACCTATTTTTGACTGTTTAAAGCCCTTAGAGAGCAGGGGCCTCATTTATCAAAAGGTGTGTGCACACAAAAAAAGACTCTAAACCAAGCATGCCCCAGTTTTTCCAGTAAAGTGTGCACATCTCCAAGTATACCTCAGACCATGCGTACTTCTGGTGGTTAATCCATTGTACTGTTCCCTTAGGAGAAATGGAGGTGGTTTGATGCACAGGAAATCTAATCATTTGTTAAAATGTGGGCCTAATGATAACAGAAATGCATTTACATTTAGTAAGGAGATCTCAGAGAAGCATGGAGCCTAATATATTTATTTAACTTTTATTATATAGGCCTAAATCATATATTGCAGGACAAATATTGTGCTATCATTTATCCATCCCTCAATAGCCAAGCATGCTCAAAAGTAAATAGACCGGTAGCCTACTTCAAATATTTGACAGTATGGGTAGGCTATAGTAATGCTGTGCTGTAGGAGCACGACATCATAGCCTATTAAATCTCAGCGCCACCAAGGCAGGAGATATAAACACAGTGTATTGATAACAAATTACTGAACAACAATTCATCTTATGTATTAAAGTGATGGCTGAAGCATTTACTTTAAAATGGCTCAAATAGACAATCAATCAATGTTGCAGAATGCGCGGCCGGTGTTTGGGACTCGCTGGAGGCGGCATGCATTTTAAGTTTGAAAAAGTCACTGCAAAAAAATTAGCACATTCTGCCCACACTTCTACAGAAATGTGATCAAACTTGCCATTGCACTTCTCTTTTAGGAACTATCCCAGAATGCGCGGCCCAGTTCCAACATCTACAAATCGTACAGCAAATGAGGGCGTTTTTGTTACCATAAAAGGTGAATAGAGTGCGTTTTCACGGTGGGGTTGTAAAACTTGTTCATGAGCGCACAAAGACAGCAGCCTGTGTTTCTGATTTATCAATGAAAACATGCATATATGTTGCGTGCAACAGTGATAAATCCCAATCATTTGTAACGAAAGGAAAATCCTGGAATCTCCACGTACGCCAGAATTTAGTGAGAAATGTATGCACGGTTGATAAATGAGGCACCAGAAATCTACACAAAGGGACCATGGTTATTTCTGGCGAGGACCCTCAACCCCTGGCACCACCTCCTCCCTCATAGAGACAAAGAGCTAAAAGACTCTGCATGGTCAATCTGACTTCTGCAGTGGGCCGTACAGCATTTACTGTGATAGGGCCTCTGTAGAAGTCAGGGCTTTCATACTTCTTACGCTTCGCGGAGCAGAGCAGGGCTGTTGTGAAGGAAGTTGTCAAGAAAGTGAGCTTGTGTTTATACAGGAACCTCCCGCCCTCACCTACCGTCAACCAATCATGTCAAAGCGGAGCTATACGGAACTATACGGAGCCCTCCGCATTGTTACAGAAATTGTGAGGTGCACCGTATTCGGCGTACAGAGCTCAATTTTGGCCTCTGCAATCCTCTGGAGGCTCTGCAATTATGTCACACCCTCCATACGAAGCCTCCGGACAGCGTTGCTGGATAAAGGATAAATCAGATATTAATCATATAAAATCAATAATAAAAGCGCTTAGTGGAAAAGAAAGCTCCAGATTCGCCAGCCAGCATTTAAACAATGAGAATGGCAAAAGGGATGAAGGAGATTACCACGCTGTACCTACTCTTGCCTTTGTTGTTGATGTGGGTCGGTGGAATGTTAAGGTCAATCCATGGTGGATTTGTAAGCGGTGGGCCGGGTTACTGAAGCAAAGCGCTACACGATCCATGTTAGGCAACCTGCCAGGAATTATGGGGTTAAAAATGTGTGTGTGTGAAAAGATTAGCATGATTGTTTATGCAATTACTAGTGAGCGTATGGATAGAAGACCTTAGCTACACGTGTTTGATCAGACTTGATCAAAGTTTTGGCACTGTAGCCATTCACGGAACATAAGGTTGTTGGAAAGTGACGTGTACTCGGAGATATTTGATAGGCCAGGAGGGACTCTACTTTAGATTTTAGGGCATAAGGGTAAAACGACCAGCCTGGTCTCATAGACTAGAAAATATAAATCCGGGACACTGAAATGAATATGATATGTTACGTTTGGGATGGTTACATAAGACAGAAGGTTACTTAACGTAAAAATGAAAGGAGGGGGGTTGGTAGGGTGGATTGGTTTGCGTAAAACGCTAACATCTAGCAACCCAGAGGTTGCTTGTTCGAATATCGTCACAGACAACTTTAGTTAATTAGCAACTTTGCAACTACTTACTACTTTTTAGCTACTTTGTAACTACTTAGCATGTTAGCTAACCCTTCCCCTAACCTTAACCCTTTAACCTAAATCCTAACCTTACATTACCTAGGCTAAGGGTTAGGGTTAAGTGTTAGCCACCTAGCTAACGGTAGCCACAATTTTTTTTTTATTTGTAACATATCATACTTATTGCAAATCCGTAACATATTGTACGAATTGCAATTCAAATCAAATTTTATTTGTCACATGTGCCGAATACAACAGGTGTAGACATTACCGTGAAATGCTTACTTACAAGCCCTTAACCACCAATGCAGTTCAAGAAATAGAGTTAAGAAAATATTTACTAAATAAACCAAAGTAAAAAAGTAAAATAAAAAGTAACAGATTAAAATAACAATAACGAGGCTATATAAAGGGGATACCAGTACTGAGTGCGGGGGTACAGGTTAGTCGAGGGAATTTGTACATGTAGGTAGGGGTAAAGTGAAAATAGTCCGGGTGGCCATTTGATTAATTGTTCAGCAGTCTTATTGGTTGGGGGGTAGAAGCTGTTAAGGAGCCTTTTGGACCTAGACTTGACGCTCCGGTACTGCTTGTCATGCAGTAGCAGAGAGAACAGTCTATGCCTTTGGTTTTTTAATTTAACCTTTATTTAAGTAGGCAAGTCAGTTAAGAACAAATTTTTATTTACAATGACGGCCTACCCCAGCCAAATCCTAACCCATACAACGCTGGGCCAATTGTTCGCCACCCTATGGGACTCCCAATCACAGCGGGTTGTGATACAGCCTAGAAACAAACTAGGGTCTGTAGTGACACCTTCAGCACTGAGATGCAGTGTCTTAGACCACTGTGCCACTCGGGAGACTGGAGTCTTTGACAATTGTTGGGGCCTTCCTTTGACACCGCCTAGTGTATAGGTCCTGGATGACAGGAAATTTGGCCTCCAGTGATGTACTGGGCCGTACGTCTTACAGTCAGATGCCGAGCAGTTTCCATACCAGGCGGTGATGCAACAGGTCAGGATGCTCTCTATGGTACAGCTGTAGAACTTGTAATTCTTAACATACGAAATAGATGATAGAAATGCACAAATTAATACATACCATACAAAACGTAACATATCATTATAAATGGAGGGAGACAGATTTACATTTACTATGTTACTTCTACCCCTGAGTCCAGGTTGTAAACTGCTGTTTTTTACTTCTTCCTTACAGTTAAGAATCACCTTACATTTGCATGTACCAGGAATTTGGCCTGGTGAAATGGTGTTGTCACAATATACAGAATATACACAATAACTGGAATACACTAAAAACTACAGACTAAACTGTAAAACTATAAAATACACTATACATTTTGCATGTGCAATGTGTATAAACAAGACATTGTTTAAGAATGATGTGTAATGGGGGAAATATATACAGTTGAAGTCGGAAGTTTACATACACCTTAGCCAAATACATTTAAACTCAGTTTTTCATAATTCCTGACATTTAATCCTAGTAAAAATTCCCTGTCTTAGGTCAGTGTCACGCCCTGACCAGGTGAACTCTGCTATTTTGGTCAGGGTGTGGCATTTCTATGGTTTATTTTCTATGTTTTGGTTATAGCCTTTCTTTGTTTTATTTCTATGTTGGGCTCGGGGTGATTTCCCAATCAGACAGCTGTCGCTTGTTATGTCTGATTGGGAATCACATTTAAGTTCCTTTTCCCCCACGATGTTGGTGGGTTGTTGCCTCTTTTGTTTGAGCAAGTTAACGTTTCGTCTATTCTTTGTCTGTTTTGGTAACGTGTTTATTTGTGTCTAAATAAACATGTGTTCGCTCCAAGCTGCGCTTTGGTCCGCTTCCTTATCACCCGACGACGAGCGTTACAGTCAGTTAGGATCACCACTTTATTTTAAGAATGTGAAATGTCAGAATAATAGTAGAGAGAACGATTTATTTCAGCTTTTATTTCTTTCATCACATTCCCAGTGGGTCAGAAGTTTACATACACTCAATTAGTATTTGGTAGCATTGCCTTTAAATTGTTTAACTTTGTTCAAACGTTTTGGGTAGCCTTCCACAAGCTTCCTACAATAAGTTGGGTGAATTTTGGCCCATTCCTCCTGACAGAGCTGGTGTAACTGAGTCAGGTTTGTAGGCCTCCTTGCTCGCACACGCTTTTTCAGTTCTGCCCAAGTGTTCTATAGGATTGAGGTCAAAGCTTTGTGATGGCCACTCCAATACCTTGACTTTGTTGTCCTTAAGCCATTTTGCCACAACTTTGGAAGTATGCTTGGGGTCATTGTCCATTTGGAAGACCCAAGCTTTAACTTCCTGACTGATGTCTTGAGATGTTGCTTTAATATATCTACATCATTTTCCATCCTCATGATGCCATATAGTTTGTGAAGTGCACCAGTCCCTCCTGCAGCAAAACACCCCCACAACATGATGCTGCCACCCCCGTGCTTCACGGTTGGGATGGTGTTCTACGGCTTGCAAGCATCCCCCTTTTTCCTCCGAACATAACGATGGCCATTTTGGCCAAACAGTTCTATTTTTGTTTCTTCAGACCAGAGGACATTTCTCCAAAAAGTATGATCTTTGTCCCCATGTGCAGTTGCAAACTGTAGTCTGGCTTTTTTATGGCGGTTTTGGAGCAGTGGCTTCTTCCTTGTTGAGCGGCCTTTCAGGTTATATCGATATAGGACTCGTTTTACTGTGGATATAGATACTTTTGTACCTGTTTCGTCCAGCATCTTCACAAGGTCATTTGCTGTTGTTCTGGGATTGATTTGCATTTTTCTCACCAAAGTACGTTCATCTCTAGGAGACAGAACGCGTCTCCTTCCTGAGCGGTATGATGGCTGCGTGGTCCCATGGTGTTTATACTTGCGTACTATTGTTTGTACAGTTGAACTTGGTACCTTCAGGCATTTGGAAATTGCTCCCAAGGATGAACCAGACTTGTGGAGGTATACAATTATTTTTCTGAGGTCTTGGCAGATTTCTTTTGATTTTCCCATGAGGTCAAGCAAAGAGGCACTGAGTTTGAAGGTAGGCCTTGAAATACATCCACTGGTACACCTCCAATTGACTCAAATGATGTTAATTAGCCTATCAGAAGCTTCTAAAGCCATGACATCATTTTCTGGAATTTTCCAAGCTGTTTAAAGGCACAGTCAACTTAGTGTATGTAAACTTCTGACCCAGTGGAATTGCGATATTACAAGTTATGAGAATTATAAGTGAAATAATCTGTCGATAAACAATTGTTGGAAAATTACTTGTGTCATGCAGAAAGTAGATGTCCTAACCGACTTGCCAAAACTATAGTTTGTTAACAAGAAATTTGTGGAGTGGTTGAAAAATTAGTTTTATTGACTCCAACCTAAGTGTATGTAAACTTCCGACTTCAACTGTATGTAAGAGTCGGTCCGTGGTAGAGTGCAAATTGGTAGGTGCGTACAATAATGTGCAGAGTGAAAGAGCAATGTACAGTTCTAGGAGGATAGTGCAGAGTGCAAAGAGCAATGTACAGTTCTAGGAGGATAGTGCAGAGTGCAAAGAGCAATGTACAGTTCTAGGATGATAGTGCAGAGTGCAAAGAGCAATGTACAGTTCTAGGAGGATAGTGCAGAGTGCAAAGAGCAATGTACAGTTCTAGGATGATAGTGCAAAGTCCATGAATGAGAAGACCATCATGGACCAGGTGGCCGGCTGGTGAGGCGTGCGGGAAGAGGCTGTTCAGGTGGCAGGTGGTTTTGGTCACGATTGACCTAAACCACCTGCCAGATGAGAGTCTTTGGAAGAGGGGGGTGTCCAGGGGGGATGGGTCCGGGATTATCTTTCCTGCACGCTTCTTGGCCCGGTCCTTGATGAAAGGCAGGTGGCAGTGTGTTTTTCTCCCCTAATGGTTAACATTAGCATTAGGGGGAGGCTGCGCTGTTCCTAGATCTGTGGTGGGAGGATACAGTGTTCCTAGATCTGTGGTGGGAGGATACAGTGTTCCTAGATCTGTGGTGGGAGGCTGCGCTGTTCCTAGATCTGTGGTGGGAGGCTGCGCTGTTCCTAGATCTGTGGTGGTAGGCTGCGCTGTTCCTAGATCTGTGGTAGGAGGCTGCGCTGTTCCTAGATCTGTGGTGGGAGGCTGCGCTGTTCCTAGATCTGTGGTGGGAGGCTGCGCTGTTCCTAGATCTGTGGTGGGAGGCTGCGCTGTTCCTAGATCTGTGGTGGGAGGCTGCGCTGTTCCTAGATCTGTGGTGGGAGGCTGCGCTGTTCCTAGATCTGTGGTGGGAGGCTGCGCTGTTCCTAGATCTGTGGTAGGAGGCTGCACTGTTTCTAGATCTGTGGTGGGAGGCTGCGCTGTTCCTAGATCTGTGGTGGGAGGATACGCTGTTCCTAGATCTGTGGTGGGAGGCTGCGCTGTTCCTAGATCTGTGGTGGGAGGCTGCGCTGTTCCTAGATCTGTGGTGGGAGGATACGCTGTTCCTAGATCTGTGGTGGGAGGCTGCGCTGTTCCTAGATCTGTGGTGGGAGGCTGCGCTGTTCCTAGATATTTGGTGGGAGGATACAGTGTTCCTAGATCTGTGGTGGGAGGATACAGTGTTCCTAGATCTGTTGTGGGAGGATACGCTGTTCCTAGATCTGTGGTGGGAGGATACAGTGTTCCTAGATCTGTGGTGGGAGGATACGCTGTTCCTAGATCTGTGGTGGGAGGCTGCGCTGTTCCTAGATCTGTGGTGGGAGGCTGCGCTGTTCCTAGATCTGTGGTGGGAGGCTGCGCTGTTCCTAGATATTTGGTGGGAGGATACAGTGTTCCTAGATCTGTGGTGGGAGGCTGCGCTGTTCCTAGATCTGTGGTGGGAGGCTGCGCTGTTCCTAGATCTGTGATGGGAGGCTGCGCTGTTCCTAGATCTGTGGTGGGAGGATACGCTGTTCCTAGACCTGTGGTGGGAGGCTGCGCTGTTCCTAGATCTGTGGTGGGAGGATACGCTGTTCCTAGATCTGTGGTGGGAGGATATGCTGTTCCTAGATCTGTGGTGGGAGGCTGCGCTGTTCCTAGATCTGTGGTGGGAGGATACGCTGTTCCTAGATCTGTGGTGGGAGGCTGCGCTGTTCCTAGATCTGTGGTGGAAGGATACGCTGCTCCTAGATCTGTTTGTTCTCTTTATTTTTACTCTTTTCTACATTGTAGAATATTACAATACATCAAAACTATGAAATAACACATATGGAATCATGTAGTAACCAAAAAAAGTGTTAAACAAATCGAAATATATTTTATATTTGAGGTTCTTCAAGTAGCCACACTTTGCCTTGATGACAGCTTTGCACACTCTTGGCATCCTCTCAACCAGCTTCACCTGGAATGCTTTTACAACAGTCTTGAAGGAGTTCCCACATATGCTGAGCACTTGTTGGCTGCTTTTCCTTCACTCTGCGGACCATTTCAATTGGGTTGAGGTCGGGTGATTGTGGAGACCAGGTCATCTGACCTTGGTCAAATAGCCCTTACACAGCCTGGAGGTGTTGGGTCATCGTCCTGTTGAAAAATAAATGATAGTCCCACTAAGCGCAAACCAGATTAAATCGCGTATCGCTGCCGAATGCTTTGGTAGTCATGCTGGTTAAGTGTGCCTTGAATTCTAAATCAATCACTGACAGTGTCACCAGCAAAGCACACCCACACATCATACCTCCTTGTCCATGCTTCACGGTGGGAACCAGACATGCGGAGATAATCCGTTCACCTACTCTGCGTCTCACAAAGACACAGCGGTTGGAACCAAAAATCTCAAATTTGGACTCATCAGACCAAAGGATAAATTTCCACCATTCTAATGTCCATTGCTCGTGTTTCTTGGCCCAAGAAAGTATCTTCCTATTGGTGTCCTCTAGTAGTGGTTTCTTTGTAGCAAATCGGCCATAAAGGCCTGATTCAAGCAGCCTCCTCTGAACAGTTGATGTTGAGGTGTGTCTGTTACTTGAACTCTGTGAAGCATTTATTTGGGCTGCAATTTCTGAGGCTTGTAACTCTAATGAACTTATCCTCTACAGCAGAGGTAACTCTGGGTCTTCCTTTCCTGTGGCGGTCCTCATGAGAGACAGTTTCATCATAGTGCTTGATGGTTTTTGAACTGCACTTGAAGAAACATTCAAAGTTCTTGCAATTTTCCATATTGACTGACCTTCATGTCTAAAGGTACTGATGGACTGTCATTTCTCTTTGCTTATTTGAGCTGTCCTTGCCATAATATGGACTTGGTCTTTTACCAAATAGGGCTATCTTCTGTGTACCACCCCTACCTTTTCACAACAACTGATTGGCTTAAACGCATTAAAAAGAAAAACAATTAAACAAATCCACAAAAAACTGAAATATCACATTTACGTAAGTATTCAGACACTTTACTCAGTACTTTATTGAAGCACCTTTGGCAGGGATTACAGACTCAAGAGTCTTCTTGGGTATGACGCTACAAGCTTGGCACAAGTGTATTTGGGGAGTTTCTCCCATTCTTCTCTGCAGATCCTCTCAAGCTCTGTGAGGTTGGATGGGGAGCGTCGCTGCACAGCTGTTTTCAGGTCTCTCCAGAGATGTTAGATCGGGTTCAAGTCCGGGCTCTGACTGGGTCACTCAAGGACATTCAGAGACTTGTCCCGAAGCCACTCCTGCATTGTCTTGGTTATGTGCTTAGGGTCATTGTCCTGTTGGAAGGTGAAACTTCACCCCATTCTGAGGTCCTGAGCACTCTGGTACAAGTTTTCATCAAGGTTATCCGTTCATCTTTCTCTTGATCCTGACTAGTCTTCCAATCCCTGCCGCTGAAAAACATACCCACAGCATGATGCTGCCACCACCATGCTTCACCGTAGGGATGGTGCCAGGTTTCCTCCAGACGTGACGCTTGTCATTCAGGCCAAAGAGTTCAATCTTGGTTTCATCAGACCAGAGAATCTTATTTCTCATTGTCTGAGTCCTTTAGGTGCCTTTTGGCAAACTCCAAGTGGGCTGTCATGTGCCTTCAACTGAGGAATGGCTTCCGTCTGGCCACTCTACCATAAAAGCCTGATTGGTGGAGTGCTGCAGGGATGGTTGTCCTTATGGAAGGTTTTCCCATCTCCATCTCCGCACCTTCCTGACCAAGCCCCTTCTCCCACGACTGATCAGTTTGGCTGGACGGCCAGCTCTAGGAAAAGTCTTGATGGTTCCAAACTTCTTCCATTTAAGAACGATGGAGGCCATTGTGTCCTTGGGGACCTTCAATGCTGCAGACATTTTTTGGTACCCTTCCCCAGATCTCGACACAATCCTGTCTCTGAGCTCTACAGACAATTCCTTCGACATCATGGCTTGGTTGTTGCTCTGACATGCACTGTCAACTGTGGGACCTTATATAGACAGGTGAGTGCCTTTTCAATCAATTGAATTGACCACAGGTGGACTCCAATCAAGTTGTAGAAACATCTCAAGGATGATCAATAGAAACAGGATGCACCTGAGCTTATTTTTGAGTCTCATAGCAAAGGGTCTGAATACTTATGTAAATAAGGTATTTCAGTTTTACATTTTTAATACATTTGCAAAAATGTCTAAAACCTGTTGTTGCTTTGTAATTATGGGGTATTGTGTGTAGATTGATGAGCAAAAAAAGCATTTCATACATTTTAGAATAAGGCTGTAACGTAACAAAATGTTTTAGTATGTATGACACCTAAGTAGGCTTATATTCAACTAAATAGCATATATATATTTCAGTATGTTCGACACCTAAGTAGGCTTATATTCAACTAAATAGCATATATATATTTCAGTATGTTTGACACCTAAGTAGGCTTATATTCAACTAAATAGCATATATAATACCATATATATTTCAGTATCAGACACCTGAGTAGGCCTACAGAAGAGAAGTGGAAATAGAAAACTGCAGATTAATATATTTTTGTTCTCTTCTCCCCAGCTCCTCTCCATTACCGGTATGACTCAAGGTAACAGAGGACAGTGACTCAGCAGCAAACCACATCTAATATTCAGGCACTCTGGGGCAGACTTACTATCGGATTGTGAGCCCTGATGCGAATGTAAAATGGCCTAAATATGGGTGCAATGGATTGAAAAGCATAACTGCTTTGATGGTTGCAGATGAGAACCACTCTTAGAAAGTCTATTCGCTCCATTCTCGTTTATTCTAAGTGTTTCTCTGGTCTACACTATTTATTACCCATCATGCTCCAGTCAAAATAGAGTTGAATAGTGTTGGCAACCACTAGGGAATTTTGGAAATAAGGCCATGACCTCATAAGGTCTGCAGTACATGTCATTCCCACCATCTTGAGTAATTGACATTGCCTGGTTTGGTCAAAGTTGATCAGAGCTAGCTGACTGGCCTAGCTTGCCCTCTATAATTACTTGGACTGGATCCCAAACTGCCCCTTATACCCTATATTGTACATTACTTTTGATCAGCGCCAATAGGGCTACAGTGCATTCGGATCCTAAAACTTTTTCTACATTTTGTTACGTTACAACCTTATTCTAAAATTGATTACGTTTTTTTCCCCCCCTCATCAATCTACACACAATAGCACATAACGACAAAGCAAACAAAAATGTTTTTAGACATTTTTGCTAATGTATTATTTTTTTATTTTTTTTGTATTTATAAAAAAATAACTGAAATACCTTATTTACATAAGTACGTAATGTATAAAGTAAATCTTGCCGTTATAAAATATGCGTAAAAATATAATTTTTTTGGTTTGTGTAACCTAGGCCGGTGTTCTCAAAGTGTCGCAGAGGTGGAGTGCTGGTCCAGTTTTGCCCTTTAGATCCTAATTACATGGACGGGGGGGGGGGGGGGGCCTGATCCTAGATCAGCACTCCTACTGTAAGACACTGAAAATACGGCCTAGGTTACACAAACAAAAAATCTAATATTTGAGCATATTCTATAACGGCAAGATTAACTTGATAAGATTAGAGGTTTGTATTTTCAAAAATTAGAAGCTAGTATGTCTATAGACTAGAAAGGGAAGTGACACGAGCCTACCAGACGAGCTGCATTACTTCTATACTTGCTTCGAGGCAAGTAACACTGAAACATGCATGAGAGCGTCAGCTGTTCCGGACGACTGTGTGATCACGCTCTCCGTAGCCAATGTGAGTAAGACCTCTAAACAGGTCAACATTCACAAGGCCGCAGGGCGAGACGGCTTACCAGGACGTGAACTCCTGGCAAGTGTCTTCACTAACATTTTTAACCTCTCCCTGTCTGAGTCTGTAATACCAACATGTTTCAAGCAGACCACCATTGTCCCTGTGCCCAAGAACACCAAGGTAACCTGACTAAATGACTACCGACCCGTAGCACTGACATCTGTAGCCATGAAAGGCTTTGAAAGGCTGGTCATGGCTCACATCAACATCATTATCCCAGAAAACATTGACCAACTTTAATTTGCATACCGCCCCAACAGATCCACAGATGACGCAATCTCTATTGCACTCCACACTGCCCTTTCACACCTGGACAAAATGAACACCTATGTGAGAATGTTATTCATTGACTACAGCTCAGCGTTTAACACCATAGTGCCCTCAAAGCTCATCACTAAGCTAAGGACCCTGGGACTAAACACCTCCCTCTGCAACTGGATCCTGGACTTCCTGACCGGCCGCCCCCAGGTGGTAAGCGTAGGTAACAACACATCCACCACACTAATCCTTAACACGGGAGCCCCTAAGGGATGCGTCCTGAGTCCCCTCCTGTACTCCCTGTTGACTCATGACTGCATGGCCAGGCACGACTCCAACACCATCATTAAGTTTGCCGATGACACAATTGTGATAGCCTGATCACCAACAACGACCAGACAGCCTATAGGGAGGAGGTCAGAGACCTGGCTGTGTGGTGCCAAGACAAATGAGATGATTGTGGACTACAGGAAAAGGAGGACCGAACACGCCTCCATTCTCATCAACGGTTCTGCAGTGGAGCAGGTTGAGAGCTTCAAGTTCCTTGGTGTCCACATCACCAACAAACTAACATGGTCCAAGCACACCAAGACAGTTGTGAAGAGGGCACGACAAAACCTATTCCCCCTCAGCAGATTGAAAAGATTTGGCATGGGTCCTCAGATCCTCAAAAAGTTCTACAGCTGCACCATCGAGAGCATCCTGACTGGTTGCATCACTGGCTGGTATGGCAACTGCTCGGCCTCCGACCGCAAGGCACTACTAAGGGTAGTGCGTACGGCCCAGTACATCACTGGGGCCAACCTTCTTCCCATCCAGGACCTCTATACCAGGCGGTGTCAGAGGAAGGCCCTAAAAATTGTCAATGACTCCAGCCACCGAAGACATAGACTGTTCTCTCTGCTACTGCACGGAAAGCGGTACCGGAGCGCCAAGTCTAGGTCCAAGAGGCTTCTAAACAGCTTCTACCCCCAAGCCATAAGACTCCTGAACAACTAATCAAATGGCTACCCAGACTATTTGCATTGCCCCCCCCCCCCCCCCTTCTGCTACTCTCTGTTTATTATCTATGCATAGTCACTTTAATAACTCTACCTACATGTACATATTACCTCAATGACCTCAACTGACCGGTGCCCCACACATATTGTTTTTTTTTACTTAGCAGGTATTTTTTAATTAAAACTGTATTTTTGGTTAAGGGTTTGTCAGTAAGCATTTCACGGTAAGGTCTACACCTGTTGTATTCGGAGCATGTGACAAATAACATTTGATTTGATTTGGTCATTATCATTCACAACGATTTCCCTTCGCTGAAGTAAGACACAATGCGGCTTTACACAGGTGTAACGTTGAAGTCTCCGTAAATAGCTGATATCATGGGTTAGACACCATTTGTAACTCAAGACCTTTATCATTCCTCTCTTCTCAAAGAGAGAAAGAGAGATACAAATAGAGGGATTGGTGGAAAATGTATAGAAACGAAAGAGACAGGTGTTACCTCACAAGACAAAGACTACATTGAGAGCTCAGTACAAACTGAAAGCTGCATAAGGACCTGATTTTTCATCGCATCCCCCTCAGTACATGTTGTGTGTGTTAATGGCAGAGAGAAGAAAAAAAAACAACCTCACTCAACAAAAAAGTTCATGCAGACTCAAGCTACTCAGCTGGTGCTCATAGGCACAAAACGGAGAGAATTCTGTTTTACCGTCCAACAGGAAACAGTCATAAAAATGCAGGAACACTTCCCGTTTTTTTCTTCTTCTTCTTTCACTTCACTCAACAGATAGGACACCCCCCCCCCTCCAAATCCTTGCATGCGTGACAGATTCACATATAATGACACGCCAAACTCTACCAAAACCTCCTCTGTGTCTCCCTATGTGACATGATAACATTACAACTGCTTATTAGAGGCTTGCATTTACAAAGGACAGAGGACATTTCTTCTTCTTCGCAAGGGACACCGAACCCCAAACTGAGAAAGACAGCAGAGTTTAAGGGAATAAGGGGATGGCGATGCATACATTTAAATAATTTAATTTATCCAGAGCAACTCTCCTGGTAAGTGTCGTTACAGCAAGGGGCTTCAACCGCAGCATAACAAGCTTAACTGGAGCAAATCTCTACTAGAAAAACATTCACAATGCTACAGTTAATGTATAACACTTTTTAAAAAACTGACAGTCACAGAAGTGAGTGAAGTCTGAGCTGTGTGTCTGTGAGCTTCCAGTCCACAACGTAATCAAGGTGAGTGGAGACAATGAACCCGACTGACGCAAACAGAGTGAGTGTGAGTGTGTGTGTGTGTGTGTGTGTGTGTGTGTGTGTGTGTGTGTGTGAGAGAGAGAGAGAGAGAGCCCGACAGAGCTTACCTCGGTGTGCTCACTGCAGAGAGCTTCCTGCAACCGCAGACATCATAGTGCAGAGTCAAAACCCACTGTGAATTCAGACAGGCAAGGAGAGAACACAGAGAAGAGGGAGAGGGAGTGTGTGTGTGTGAGGGAGAGGGAGTGTGTGTGTGTGTGAGAGAGGGAGTGGTGAATGTAAGGGAGAGGGAGAGGGAGTGTGTGTGTGTGTGTGTGAGAGAGGGAGAGGGATTGTGTGTGTAAGGGAGAGGAAGAGGCAGTGTGTGTGTAAGGGATGAAGAGAGAAGCAGAGCAAGAGAGAGAGAGCGAGGGAGACTGGTTGGTTCTGTATTACTGGCTCGGCTCTGTACACCCCCTAACACAAGCACACACTCTGCCCTGACACACACACACACGCTCTACACTCACAACCATTGAGTACCAACTAATGTTTTAAACCCTCCCCCAACTTCCATTCCCCTCGATTGGGTTTCCTCCTCTGACAAGCATGTGACCGTGGGAGATGACTCGACAATAAGGGACACACACACACACACACACACACACACACACACACACACACACACACACACACACACACACACACACATTGTTAAACACAGTGTGAAACATGACACAGTGACACACATGCCGAAAGACACTCTCTACAGCCGCTATTCACAATCTGACAATGACCTACATATTTACAAAATGTGGACAAGGTTCTATGCATAGTAGATCCTGATTCTATCCCACGAGAAAAAAATATACAAATCATATACAATGAAAAATAACGTGATTTGAAATAGTTAAAAACTATTACTCAAAGGTATAACAACAAACTTTAATTCATTCATTCATTATTTTATACCAGGTGAAGCAGCTGAGAACAAGCAATCTTAAAAAAATAAGTGACACACACAAGAAACATTTAGGTCACTAAAAAGGTTGCAATCCAGGAAAACTGAACACCTAGCTATATAACATCAATTTGATACATTTTTGTATGATCTAAAGTGTGTTTTGACTCAACACTTGAAATGAATGCACTTGAATGAAATATGACTTGACGCCTATAAGGCTGTGCAAGACATTGAACTTTCTGTCACCCCCCAACTGAGCATAGCCAATGTCAACTCAATGTGACAGGCCTATTTGTTCATTGGTGCGAAACAAGGTTATTATAGTTTTGGTGATGTTTATATTCATTTTTGTTTCTATAGGTTTAGATTTTTATTTGAAATTCAGTTTAGTTTTCAGAATTGATTTACTCGTTTATATTTAGTTTCAGTTTAATAAAAAAAAAATTTAATAATCTTTTTCGTTTTTTATATTATTTGGTTTCAGTTTAATACATTTTTTATATTTTTTTTTAATTATTTTGTTTCAGTTTTAGTGTTAGGGATAGAAAGTAGCCTATATGCGTAGGAAGCTAGGAGCCAATAATGTGTTGTAGGCCTATAGCTAGAGTTGTTTGTGGAGGTCACTTCATGCCACTGTGGGGCAGTAACAAGATGATATAGTCATAGGTTTGGTTAGGTTTCAATTATAAATCAATCTTAGGCCGCATTCCAGAGCATAGACGTTGCTGACTACTTGACGGATCTTACAACGCCTGGATGAGTATTTAAGTATCAGCCAACCTCATCATATGTTATAGCAATCTGTCAGTCGATGACACAGTCAATGATGTGGCACGCAGCCATTGGTTGATGCATGCAGTGTCTGAGCAGTGGAATGCAACCATTGTCTGCTTATTGCAAAAAATATTGCCTGTGAGGCATACCGCTCTGGGGCACCCCCTCCGCAGGGCGAGGGCAATAAGAATTGTTTTTTTACGGGTCTCTCTCTTTCTCTACTGTCTCTGCCGGATTTCTTCCCTGTTGTTAGCTAGTGATAGCAAACATGATCTATTATATTGACAAGATGTTCAAGTAACCGTTCTAACCAAAAATACATGTCCTCAAAGATGGAAGCCAGGCGGAAGGAGACAAGCCATTCTAGCCAATGAGAGGGCAGATACGCGTGTGAACTACAGTTTTCCCGAATGCCACTTATATCACTTATATCAGTAAATGTGTAACAACCTAAACATGACTCTCTATCTAATCAAATAAGCCTCGCATAATTTGACACTCTCTCATACACCTCTTATCTTGCGGGGACAGATTTTAAGCGGAGGTTTGTCCTCTCGCTTCGCCTCTTCCTCTCTGGTGATAGTGACAGTGATGCACATGCTAGGCTTATTTGAAACATTGCCATTTACTGGCAGCATTGCATTTACCCGCCAGAATCAGAAGCTCGAAAACCCCATTACAAAAAAAGCTTGCAAACCCCATTCGATTTTTGCCTCCCCCACCCCAAACAATAACAAAAATGTAACATCATTTCTGAGTTTTATTTTTTGTTTGTTTTGCAATCAAAAATAATATTTTTAGTATAGTTTTTAAAATGTTTTCCTTAATTATTTGATTTCAGTTTACTAAATTGTTTTTTCCAAATTGTATTTTTTTTTATTACTATAATAAACACTGCTGATGTCATCACATATCACACATATATCAGTTGAATCAGTTGTATCAGAATTCTAGTTCTAGCTGACATTCCAATCATCTAAAATCAATGACAAATTGTGCCATTCTGATGTATAGGAACTGGGAACAGACATCAGTTCAACAGTCTAGTTTTGATTTACATTTGATTGAATTGTCAACTAATGTGAATTCAACGTGAAATCAACCAAACATGGTCACCTTGTCATTGGATTTATTTTAAATGTTGGGTAAAAACAAAAACAAATATACATTACGTTTTAATGACCTTTTTGCAAATCCAATCAGTAATCCACATTGAATCAGTTTTCCACATTGAATTTTTGGTTGAAATGATTTGGGGGGAAAAAAATGATGATTCAAAAAGGATGATTTGCCCAGTGGGGGAGGGAGGGGGGTGGGGGCTCTTTGACATCCGCCTATCTAGGGTTCTATGTTTATGGATGTCATGACTGACTGACTAGTTAAAGACCAGTTTGTCTCCTCTCTCACCTTGTAAAGAGTGGCCATGATTACATAAATCAATGTCATAACCTAAACACACACGCACACACACCAGTCCGACACAAGAGCGTCAGTCCAACACAAACAGTGATAATGAGGGACAATCTTAAACCGTGAGAGTGGTTTCCATGGTAATAGACAGAGCCAAGCTGGTGCCACTCAGGGCAATGTGGTCAGGGCATGGTGCTCCATTAGATAATACGTGTGACCAAGGGGAAAGACAACATCATCAGTAGCTATAGTATTTTAAACTTGACCACAATGAGCAATATTAGCATTTCTAGACCACTTCCTCATGTAACCCCATGTATCTTCCCTGTTTAGCATGTATTACATTTCATGCCCAAATCATCTAAAAATAATTTAAAACCAGTTCATTGAGTAACACAATCCAGATTTTGGCATGAAATGTAATAGATTGAAGGAAATTACATTATCCGGTCATGGCGGAATAGAAAAATGGCTACCACTGTGGCTGTTTTTTTTTTTAATAGCTCCATTTTGGAAAATGTTCAGGGCCCCACACTGTGTGTGTGTGCCAAGTTTCATGTTTTTATGAAAAAGTGAACGATTCCACTCACAATTTGGACATATCGCCTGAACTATAACAGTGTTTTTCTTCAGCCTCAAAAACAACCAATGGTATAATAACTTATCTCCTGTGTCGGCCTATCACCAACCAAAACAACAGGCATTATCCAAACCCACAACACTTACATGGACATCCAAAAGGCTTTGTCTATAATCAGGCTATTCACGATTTCTAATCCACAACCGCACTATAAAACAAATTGCAGAGGCATGGTCAATATTTCATGTTTTATGGTATACTAATTACTCATCTATGTTGCCAAGTTACTTTTTTAAGATACATGCGCAGGGTAAGTAAGCATGCATAGATTCCAAAATGAGCATGTTTTAATAGTGTGCATTCACATTCATCCAGTGCGTTTTTTTTTTAACTTGAAAAGACGAGGACCGGTGCAATTCAGCATGGCAGAAGAAGAATGACGTTCATATTCTCACGGAAAACCAGGCAGTACATTTTGGCTTGAAAATTCATACAAATAATGTCTGTGGAGGGAATGTTAAACCAGATAAAATGTCACAATTCTTTGTCTCTGGTAATGTTTTTCAGTTCAGCAGATACTGGTTAGCTTTGCATGCTAATGTGGGTCGTCCATAGATACTAACATATGATAACATAATGAAGACCTCAATCCCCTCATTAGTTTCCAATCACTTTCTTGTAATAGTGTAAAACAGGGAAGCCAGAGAGAGAATAAATCTAAAGGAGTGACTCTGGAAGGAATTTATAACTCTGAAAAGTTAATCACAGAAGTGCTGAGTCGCTATAATTTATAACCAATAGAGATCCTGATAGTCTCCGACATGAATCAAAATAGAATTATAGAAATATAATTATAGATGTGAATTCTCAGCGTCACAGCTTTTTACTTACCGTACCAAACAGGAAAGGGGTGGGCACTTGGTTGACCAATGAGCATGAGTTAATGCATGGACGTCTCCTCAAAAGCCCAATAGCTGTTTAAATCACACATCTTTTCACAATTTCCTTAGTTTCTTTTTGCCTTACAAACTGTCCAACAAAACAATGCAATTGACTTTTTTTTTTGCCACACCAGGCTTTAACGTAAACCCTTGCATGGCTGGTGAATGTTTGATCCCCAGGCAAGTACAGGCTTTTGTGTACCTGAAATCAAGCTTCCTTGTTCATAGGTCCAGAAGGATTTTAGGCACTCAGCAACTTTTTCTCAAAGGACTGCCACACTCTTAGAAAAAAAGGTGCTATCTAGAACTTTAAAGGATTCTTCGGCTGTCCCCATGGGAGAACCCTTTGAAGAACCCTTTTTGGTTGCAGGTAGAATGCTTTAGGTTCCAGGTAGAATCCTTTTGGGTTCCACGTGGAACTCTTTCTACAGAGTGTTCTACATGGAACCCGAAAGGGTAGTACCTGGAACCAAAAGAGTTCTATGGGGACAGCTGAAAAACATAACCTGCGCTGCCTGTGGTTCACCTTTATGGGACTCACTTTGGTTTCATCTACACTTAGAAAAACAGAGTGCCATATAGAACCATTTGTCCATGTAGGACAGGGGTGGCCTGATCTGGCCTGCTATCCCATTCAATCCTGCCCACGGTGGGGGAGTATTCTTTTTGGTAAAAAAAACACTCCAGGCCACTATTGAACATCTAAAACCAGATAGAAATTATAGTATGTAGAAATGATAATGGACATATTTGTAAAAAAAAAAAGAAAGTTCACTGCACTTTTTCTGGCCCGCAAATTGATGTTGACAAACAAATTGGTCAAAAGGAAATCTGTGCATCCCTCCATTGAATTTTGAAATCCTGATGTGACCCTTCAGCCAAAACTTTCACATGTGGAAACGTGTTTTTGGAACACTTCACGCTTTAATGTGTGTAGTTTAAAGTTGTCACATTAACTTCACATGTGATCACATGAAAACACGTGCTTTAGGAACACTTCTCATGTTCACATGAAATTCATGTGGTTTGTCAGTAAGGGTTTGCCCAGCCCTGCTGTAGAACCCCAGATAGAACTCATTTCGGATCATATTCAACCCTTTTTGGTTCCACATAGAACCCCTGGTTCCAAACAGAACCCTTGAAAGGGTTCTATTTGTAACCAAAAAGGATTTTTATCTAGAACCTTTTTTAGAGGGTTCTCCTACAGGGACAAATGGTTCTAGTTCTTCAGTACCATAGTGTTTCGATGGCAAACCTAGCTGAGAAGTTGTCCAGTGCATGCAACCAGACTGACAAATTTCATATCAAGTGTCAACTCCCTCCGTCTGCTGTGTAAATCAAATGCATTTCTGAAAGCGCTATCCGGAAATACACTATCTGCAAATGATTGAATCCCAGCCTTAGAAATAATAATTTGGGATGCAAGACATGTTAACATGCTAATTGCCATTGAGATTGAGACTGGTAGCATAGCCAATGGAATTGACAGGTGACTATACTTAGTCACAAGCTGTATGTAAAAAAGGCTTCATATAGTAATGTGTTAGCATCATACACATTATAAGATTACAAGAGACTCACCTCGACATGTTCATTCGTCGTTTTCTTCTCCGCATGCAAGACTATGAAACCAGATCGTCGTTCGGACAAAGTCGTGTACTTTTCTTTTTATAAAGAAAAAAAAATCAAAGAGGTGTACCTATGAATCTATCTGTTAAGGCTTTTGATATTGGTTTCGGCAGATCACACCAGTATCTGAGAGGTTCTCCTTTGGTAAATGAGTGATGCACATAGGAATGATGAAAGCTAAAGAGGGCAACTATATATATAAGGTTGGGTTCGGCATGTGTGTAACTGTGTGTGAGAGAGAAAGAGCGTGGGATTAATTGGTAAGCTTTTAACTCCCAAGGGAAGAGTCGATAGCACAAGGGGAAGAAAAAAAAGAACACAACAGTTATTATCCATACGTGGTCATACTGTCGTGCTCAATGGTACACCAAGAAAAGAAAAAAAAAACACCCCTAGGAATGAACTTGAGGTAAATAGTGATTATTCCCAGCACTGTGAGATCCCGCTGCGTTGAGTTCTATGACTCCTGTGGGAAGGGAGAAAATAAGAAAATGATTGTGTACACCATGACAATGACCACACACATCCCACACACTCAAATGGTTGTTTTGAGGAAGTGTAGGAGGACTGGCCTCATTGGAAACAGGGTTTATCAAGTGTTGGCAGTTGTTGGGACTGGTCTCTCACAGGTATAAAATAACCTCACAGTGCCTTGGATTGGTGCGCATGCTTTGTTTACGTATGTGTCTGTTAGTGACTATTTTGCATGTGGAGGGCAATTTCACTTGTTGTGAGTTTCTTTAGCGTCCTCCGTCACCAAGTTTGTGTGTGTGTGTGTGTGATTAAATTCCACCCCATTACTATTAAACCACAAATCACTCAGCCCTCAAGGAGAGACTTGTAATGGATCATCATTATTTATGTCCCGTTACATCGTTTAAAAAAAAAAAAATGATTTCATTTTCTTTTCTCACGAGGCTTTACACTTTCCAAGATCAATTTTTAGAGTTAACATAATTTTTTTCTTTTACTACTAATACAATTTATAAAATGGATAAAGTGAGATCTCTTTATTAACCATGATAATAAGAGTGAAGGTTAAAGTGTGAAAGTAAAGAAACGTTTCCTGCTCATAGTTGGTTTTAAATCACATGACGTACACCAGTTGATGACATCATAGGAAATACTTATCTTCTTCTTGACCACAAAACATAGAAACACGCAGTTTACACACTTTGGGGTAGTGCTGGAGATGATGGCGTTGAAAAAAGGGCGGAGTGCCCCTTTAAGACAGCTTTTGCTGACTTGTGAAGAATATATCGCCCTCTGTGTTGGCATGACAATACTGAAGCACCAATTTTCACTACCAATTGGCCAAAATGACGACTAATCTCAGCGCTTGGCAAAGTTGATTTAATTTCGCGTCAAATTATCTTCAGAGTGGTCTTGAGTGCCCCCTCTGCTATCTCCTGATGTAACCGTGGCAACATGCATATGATGAACAGGGTGACATCAATCAGCCGATAAAATGTCTTGTGAGAATTGAAACAAAAATAGAAGGTGATATCATTTAACTGGCCATTTTATTGTACTAGGCTACTAGTAGGAAAACAAAAGTAATGCATGTGATATATCAGAAATTGTGTAATAGAATTAACGTCAACAAAACATATTTTCATATAATTATAAATAAATACAGTTTATATGGGTTTTATACCTCTAAAATACTGTACATGTAAACAGACCATAAATATCACGTTTGTTTTCTTTAAAAGCTGTGAGTGCTATTACATGATACAATATCAGTACTTGTCGCATTTACAAGTTGTCTAAAGGACCGTCTACACAAAGGACCATAACTATAAACTAAAATCTTTCTAATTCAAGTGAACAGTAGCGTTCAGACTACAGTGATAACTACAAAAAAAAGTGGACAACGATAACAAGAGCTATCTTTTGGATCATTTTCAGATCTATTTTTTCAGATGATAAAACACTTACGAACCAATCAAAAACGTGTTCTATTGAAGCGGAGGTAGAGCGCACGGTAAACTTTCCTGAATACAGTGCCTTCAGAAAGTATTCACACCCCTTGACTTTTTCCACATTTTGTGGTGTTACAACATTTAAAATTGATCAAATTGTGTCACTGATCTACACACAATACCTAACACACAATACCCAACAATGTCAAAGTTATGTTGTTAGAAATGTTTACAAATTAATAAAAAATGAAAAGGCTGAAATGTTCAGGAGTAAAACTGCTTAAACAAGTCACATAATAAGTTGCATGTAATCACTATAATAATAGTGTTGAACCTCTACGGGATCGGTCCCCCCCCCCCGCGGGACGGTTGAGCTAACGTAGGCTAATGTGATTAGCATGAGGTTGTAGAGGTTTTAACATGATTTTTAAATGATTACGCCATCTCTGTACCCCACGCATACAACTTATCTGTAAGGCCCCTCAGTCGAGCAGGGAATTTCAAGCACAGACTCAACCACAAAGACCAGGGAAATTTTCCAATGATTCGCAAAGAAGGGCACCTATTGGTAGATGGGTTAAAAAAAAAGCTGACATTGGGCTGGCAGGTAGCCTAGTGGTTAGAGCGTTGGGCCAGTAACCGAAAGGTTGCTAGATCAAATCCCCAAGGTAAAAGTGTGTCATTTTGCCCCAGAACATGGCAGTTAACCCACTGTTCCTAGGCTGTTGTTGTAAATAAGAATTTATTCTTAACTGACTTGTCTAGTTAAATAAAAAAATATCCCTTTGAGCATGTTGAAGTTATTAAATACACTTTGGAGGGTGTATCAATACACCCAGACACTACAAAGATACAGGCGCCCTTCCTAACCCAGTTGCCGGAGAGGAAGGAAACCGCTCAGGGATTTCACCAGGAGGCCAATGGAGATTTTAAAAAAGTTGAAGTCTAATGGCTGTGACAGGAGATAACTAAGAAGGAATCACCAACATTGTACTTACTCTACAACACTAACATAAATGAGTGAAAAGAAGGAAGCCTGTACAGAATACAAACATTTCAAAACATGCATGTTTGCTGAGTACCCCTCTTCATATTTTTCATCATGTTATGGGTATGCTTGCTATCGGCAAGGACTAGGTTTTTTGGGATACAAATAATGAAATCAAATCACACTTTATTTATACAGCACATTTCAGACCCGGAATGCAACGCAATGTGCTTTACAGGAAATAAACTAATAAAAATCTATGAAAATAAAAGCTGAAATATTTACTACACAACAAGCATAAGATTAAAAAAAAAAGAATGACACAAACTGAACAACTAAAAAGCACCCTAAGGAAAAGCAAAGCTAAAGAGGTGTGTTTTAACATCTCTTTCAATATGTCCACAGTTTCGGCCCACCTCAGGTTCTCTGGCAGGCTATTCCAGAGGCTGGGGGCATAGCAACTAAAGGCTGCTTCTCCATGCCTTTTGGTCCTAGGCTTTGGGATAGTTAAAAGGCCAGTGCCAGAGGACCTAAGGGACCTACTGAGTACATAACTTAAAAGCATGTCTGACATGTATTGGGGTGCACAATCGTGGACTGATTTAAAAACCAATAGAATAATCTTTAAATGTATTCTAAAACTCACAGGCAGTCACAGTCCAGAGACCTTAAAACCGGTGTAATGTGTGCTCTCCGTCTGGTCTTGGTCAGTACCTGTGCTGCAGCATTCTGCATGTTTTGCAGTTGACCAATGGCTTTCTTGGGTAGACCAGACAGGAGAGCATTACAGTAGTCAAGGCTGCTTGTAATAAAAGCATGGATGAGTCTTTCTGTATCAGCCTGAAAGAGAAACGGCCGCACCTTGGCAATATTCCTCAGGTGGTAAAAAAGCTATTTTGGTCACATTCCTAATGTGTGATTCAAAATTTGGTCTAGGTTTTTTACCTGGTGTTTTATCTTTATTGCCCGTGAATTAAAATGTGCGGTCAGATTCTCTCTCTGTGCTTTGGCTCCAACAATAAGTACCTCGGTCTTGTCTTGATTTAGCTGGAGGAAGTTGTGAGCCATTAATCACGGTCTAATAATTTTTTTCAGTGGCATGGACTGGGAGACTAGTCAGGGTCGAGGGAAAGATTAACGGCGCAAAGTACAGAGACATCCTTGATGAAAACCTGCTTCAGAGCGCTCAGGACCTCAGACTGGGGCGAAGGTTAATCTTCCAACAGAACAACGACCCTAAGCACACAGCCAAGACAATGCAGAAGTAGCTTCGGGACAAGTCTCTGAATGTCCTTGAGTGGCCCAGCCAGAACCCGGACTTGAACCCGATCTAACATCTCTAGAGAAACCTGAAAATTGCTGTGCAGCAACACTCCCCATCCAACCTGACAGAACTTGAGAGGATCTGCAGAGAGGAATGGGAGAAACACCCCAAATACAGGTGTGCCAAGCTTGTAGCGTCATACCTAAGAAGACTCGAGGCTGTAATCGCTGCCAAAGGTGCTTCAACAAAGTACTGAGTAAAGGGTCTGAATACTTAAGTAAATGTGATATTCTAGTTTTTTTATTTATTATAAATTTGCGAAACATTCTAAAAACCTGTTTTTGCTTTGTCATTATGTGGTATTGTGTGTAGATTTGAGGGGGGGGGGAAACAATTTCATCCATTTTAGAATAAGGCTGTAATGTAACAAAATGTGGAAAAAAGGTCAAAGGGTCTGAATACTTTCTCAATGCACTGTATACTAGTGTTTTATTTTCCATCAGTATGAGGAGATATTTTCCGATGGCATCTGTTAACACAGATACATCCTGACAAAATACACACTATGACTGGCCTGTTGAGAAAAGACCAATTACTGATCCAAATGGTTGCCTAATCAAGCCTAGGCTAGATCATTATTTCGGAATGAAACATGCTTTCAAACGGTTATTCAAATTAGCCTAAATCACTGCAGTTTAAAGCTCTAGAGAATAATTGTGTACTCTCACTTGATAACAGTAATACATGCTGCTGTAGCCTAGGTAAAATAATGTTATTGTCTAAAAACGAACTTTGCGTGCCCAGGGATTGCTGAGTGAAGCCCGGAGGAACGCACAGATGTGCCATTTCATAATCTGTTAACTTTTTCCTTCCACTTGCACCTGACAGGTAAATATTTATAGCCCTACTATTTAGCTAATGAATGGCCTAATATCTAGCTAATATTTAGCTTGTTACTTCTGCTACACAACTCTAGCCTCTCTTCCGGCTTTTCCTGTGTGCAATAGGCTTTAGGCTACGGACGCAGGCCTCGCCACTATTCCTGTTCTCGTGAAATCCCAGGAAAACCTACCGTATAGGCTACAAGAGCTATAGGACCTGTATTTTTAGATTTATTTAATACTAGGCCTAATAGCCTTTTCGTGGAGAGAAGCAGGTTGAGGAGAGAGAGTGTGTTGGTGTGATCACTTTGGCCAGTGACGATAACATCGTTGCACTGATGCTTTGCAAATGGTTCTACAGGACAAACAGAAAGATGAGCACAGTGAGAAAGAAGATCCAAACAGATTGACAACCATTAGAAAAATGGAAATCACTTGCAAACCATGAGCAACGACACGATGTAAAAGATACGCAGGCTAAACAGCATTTGTTGTTGTATTGTTACATTTAAATACGAATTTATGTTATTTTTCATTACATTCATTCAGTATTATTTGCAGTTGTCACTATGACAATGAACTCACCCTGAAGCACTGAAAATGCTGTGTTACCGTCTTATTAATAGGCCTACAACGTGAGGTAGTGTAACGATGTGCACTGACAGTCGGGAAGCAAGTTCAGGGAGTGAGCGTTTTAATAAATAAAATGACCACGAAACACAAACAACACCGACATGAAACAGAGTCAATAACACCTGAGGAAAGAACCAAGGGGAGTGAGAGATACAGAGAAGATAATCAAGGAGGTGATGGAGTCCAGGTGAGTGTCGTGAGGCGCAGGTGTGCGGGATAATCAGCAGCCTGATGACCTAGAGGCCGGAGAGGGAGGATAATCAGCAGCCTGATGACCTAGAGGCCGGAGAGGGAGGATAATCAGCAGCCTGATGACCTAGAGGACGGACAGGGAGGATAATCAGCAGCCTGATGACCTAGAGGCCAGAGAGGGAGTATAATCAGCAGCCTGATGACCTAGAGGTCAGAGAGGGAGGATAATCAGCAGCCTGATGACCTAGAGGTCAGAGAGGGAGGATAATCAGCAGCCTGATGGCCTAGAGGCCGGAGAGGGAGAATAATCAACAGCCTGATGACCTAGAGGCTGGAGAGGGAGGATAATCAACAGCCTGATGACCTAGAGGTCAGAGAGGGAGGATAATCAGCAGCCTGATGGCCTAGAGGTCAGAGAGGGAGGATAATCAGCAGCCTGATGGCCTAGAGGTCAGAGAGGGAGGATAATCAGCAGCCTGATGGCCTAGAGGCCGGACAGGGAGGATAATCAGCAGCCTGATGGCTTAGAGGCCGGACAGGGAGGATAATCAGCAGCCTGATGGCCTAGAGGCTGGAGAGGGAGGATAATCAGCAGCCTGATGACCTAGAGGCCGGACAGGGAGGATAATCAGCAGCCTGATGGCCTAGAGGCTGGAGAGGGAGGATAATCAGCAGCCTGATGACCTAGAGGAAGGAGAGGGAGGATAATCAGCAGCCTGATGACCTAGAGGCCGGACAGGGAGTATATGTGACAGGTAGGACGTGTTGATCAGTTGATTGAGGGATGTACTGCAGAACGATAAACTGTCCGCTGGTGTGGATGCTCTCCAACGTTTTTTGTTATTATTATTGACCTTTTCAATGATCAAATCAATAACACGTTCTATATGCACGTGCAACCAAGAGGTTTCCCAGTAAGCATCCGGCGCCGCATCGCGCCATAATTGCTAGTTCCCAAAATGACAAGTTCCGATTTCTTGATCCAACCCCCCAAAAAAAATTAACAAACGAGTTATATATACACATGGCCTTGTTGCTACCAGATCCACTAAACAAAATCACCAGACAACGTTTATTTCCTGTTTATTATTCCTGTTTCCTCTGCTGGTGTTAGCTACATTTGGCTAGCACATTAAATAACCACAGAGCTAGCGTGATGTGAAGGTAGAGAAAGATCAACTTACCTTGTTAGCCAACAGCAAGATAGATTCATTTCTCTCACGGCAACCAACAATAACTAAACTAAATGTAGTTAGTATATGAGTCCAATGTTAGACGGCCACATTATTTACATCAAAAGTTCGCTAGCAGCAGTAATTACCCCACAATCAACCTGTCTCTCTCCTCTCACCAATCTGTCTCTCCCCTCTCATCAACCTGTCTCTCCCCTCTCACCAATCTGTCTCTCCCCTCTCACCAACCTGTCTCTCCCCTCTCACCAACCTGTCTCTCCCCTCTCATCAACCTCTCTCTCCCCTCTCACCAACCTGTCTCTCCCCTCTCACCAACCTGTCTCTCCCCTCTCACCAACCTGTCTCTCCCCTCTCACCAATCTGTCTCTCCCCTCTCACCAACCTGTCTCTCCCCTCTCACCAACCTGTCTCTCCCCTCTCACCAACCTCTATCTCCCCTCTCACCAACCTGTCTCTCACCAACATGTCTCTCCCCCTCACCAATCTGTCTCTCCCCTCTCCCCAACCTGTCTCTCCCCTCTCACCAATCTGTCTCTCCCCTCTCACCAACCTGTCTCTCCCCTCTCACCAACCTGTCTCTCCCCTCTCACCAACCTGTCTCTCCCCTCTCACCAACCTGTCTCTCCCCTCTCACCAACCTGTTTCTCCCCTCTCACCAACCTGTCTCTCCCCTCTCACCAACCTGTTTCTCCCCTCTCACCAACCTGTCTCTCCCCTCTCATCAATCTCTCTCTCCCCTCTCACCAACCTGTCTCTCCCCTCTCACCAACCTGTTTCTCCCCTCTCACCAACCTCTCTCTCCCCTCTCACCAACCTGTCTCTCCCCTCTCACCAACCCGTCTCTCCCCTCTCACCAACCTGTCTCTCCCCTCTCACCAACCTGTCTCTCCCCTCTCACCAATCTCTCTCCTAGCTCTTCGTCTGCTTCCTACAAAACACAACTATATTTCACCTAGGTGTTTTGCCCACTTAGTTTCAATTAAGAAACATACTGTAGTTTTAATGAACTGCTAGCTTGTGCTAGGCATGCATTATCGACCTCACGTTACGAGACCTAGCTAGTGTTTTGTTTACATGTAGTAAAGCTAGACTATAATACAAATGCTAGCGCTGACACCTTTGTAGTGATAATGTTCAACTGCATATCAATTACATCAGGATGATAAATAACATGAAGCAAACAAATTTCAACTTTACTTCAATTTGTATTTTGAAATGAAATCAAATTAACCATAAAATATACCCTCACGATAGTGATATTTGTTAATGTCTCTCTCCTGTGCACGTCATGCTTAAGGCCTACCTTCATTACAAGGCTTGAACTAATCCATTTCATGACAGCATGTAAAGTAGTTGTAGAAGTCTAATCTGGTATCCTTCAACACGCTTAGACTCATTAATTGTCTAATGAAAAAGAAAAACCCACACACTGATCTGGCCATGATTAGCCTTTTGTTTTCTTTCCTAGTTATCAAATGATTCACACACACACACAAGTTCTGACATGTGAGTGTTTTTCCTATTACTAATACTATAAGGGCACAGGGCGAGACCCAGACACAGGAGGCAGATGGTTTGAGTCTCTGATATTTATTATAATCCAAGGGGCAGGCAAGAGAATGGTCATGGACAGGCAGAAGATCATAACAAGGTCAGAGTCCAGGAGGTACAGAGTGGCAGGCAGGCTCGAGGTCAGGGCAGGCAGTATGGTCAGGCAGGCGGGTTCAGAGTCAAGGGTCAAAACCGGGAGGACAAGCAAAAAACTGAGCAAAAGCAAGCGCACGGAGTAACATGTTTTGTCAAGTCAACCAGCAAGACAAACTGGCACAGACAGACCGAAAACACAGGTATAAATACCCAGGGGAAGATGGGTGACACCTGGAGGGGTGGAAACAAGCACAAGGACAGGTGAAACAGATCAGGGTGTGACAAATAGTATCATTTCAAATGGAGAAAACATCTCAACAAAATATAAACAATGTGTGAGGAATTGATCATTCTGTTTCAGTACATTCTTAGAAAAAAAGGTTAAAAAAAGGGTTCTTTGCAGAGGGATAGGGTTCTACCAAGAACCATTTTGATCTGAAAAATCCCCTTTGGAAGACAAGGGTTCTTTATAAGGCATAGGGTTCTACCTAGAACCTTTAACATCCTAAGAATCGGTTTTGGAAGAAAGGGTTCTTTTGATGATTCTTTGGAAGGCATGAAGGGTTCTTTGGAAGGCAAGAAGAGTTCTACACAGAACTGTATCTTATTTCCCAGCATGCTCTATTGGAGGGTGATTTTTAAGAATGTATTGTTTTAATATATGTTTTTGCATGTACATTGATTGATTGATACATGTTATGCTACAAAGATAAATAGCATACATTTTTCTAAACTAATTCAATCTGTTAATAGTTGGATTTATTGCACCCGTGTCGTGGAAAATTGCAAGATTATGTTATAATGCTTGTATTGTATTATAATGGTTGTTTTATTCGACAGAATAGAGTATTCTGTTAACTATTGTGTGTGTGTGTTTTACTGAGGATGGGCCTCTATGAGATAGCAGACAGAGGAGATTTACGATGTCTTTGGGTGATAAAACCTAAAGAGCATTCCAGAATAACATGAGGTAATGTTTTTGTGCTATGAAGTACCAGGAACGAGATTAGAACCTCGACTTAGGGACCAAACTGAACGATAATTTATAGTGAATGCTATCTGGCTATGAGATACTCCTCTCTCAAGTAAAAGTCTTTCTTTGTGAACTGTTCCTAAGATCTGTGGTTCGTCATGTAGGTTGAGAGGGGTGTATCTTGGCTATAAAAGATCTTTGTACTTTTGTGTTGTCACTTTCAATGGTTCATTAGAAATGGCGCATCATTGAAAGTCAAGTGCTATTGCAAAGCTCTTATTATTAAAGATGTAGTTTAAGTATAACTCTGACTGGTGTGTGAAGTTTGTAACTCTCCTCATTTGGTAATGCTGAAATGAACCACCACTCCCGTTACTGAGATGGTTGTTCCAGTTTAGAGGATTGAGGTAGTCTCAATACTTATCCTTCTCTACCCTGGCAGTCATTCTGAATGCCGGTTGCAGGTGATAAAAAATCCACTTCTTAACTGGATTTCAATCGGCATTAAACATCACTTTGCAAGCCAGCATAATGTGACTTGCAGGCCTGCTGTGGCAGTGTGTTAGGCCCTCAAAGAAAGGCCTTATGATATACACTACCGGTCACAAGTTTTAGAACACCTACTCATTCAAGGGTTTTGTCTTTATTTTTACTATTTTCTACATTGTAGAATAATAGTGAAGACATCAAAACTATGAAATACATATTACATTTATTTAACTAGGCAAGTCAGTTAAGAACAAATTGTTATTTACAATGACGGCCTACACCAACCAAACCCGGACGATCCTGGGCACCGTCCTACGGGCCTCCTAATCACGGCCAGTTGTGATACAGCCTGGATTTGAACCAGGGAGTCTGTAGTGACGCCGCTAGCACTGAGATGCAGTGCCTAAGACCACTGGGCCACTCTGGAGCCCAAATATGGAATCATGTAGTAACCAAAAAAGTGTTAAACAAATCAAAATATATTTGAGATTCTTCAAAGTAGCCACCCTTTGCCTTGATGACAGCTTTGCACACGCTTGGCATTCTCTCAACCAACTTCACCTGGAATGCTTTTCTAACAGTCTTGAAGGAGTTCCCACATATGCTGAGCACTTATTGGCTGCTTTTCCTTCACTCTGCAGTCCAACTCATCCCAAACCGTCTTGAGGTCAGGTGATTGTGGAGGCCAGGTCATCTGATGTAGCACTCCGTCACTCTCCTTCTTGGTAATATAGCCCTTACACAGCCTGGAGGTCTGTTGGGTCATTGTCCTGTTGAAAAACAAATGATAGTCCCACTAAGCGCAAACCAGATGGGACGGCGAATCGCTGCAGAATGCTGTGGTAGTCATGCTGGTTAAGTGTGCCTTGAATTCTAAATAAATCACTGACAGTGTCACCAGCAACGCACCCCCACACCATCAAACTTCCTCCTCCATGCTTCACGGTGGGAACCACAGATGCGGAGATCATCTGTTCACCTACACTGCTGCTCAGAAAGACACGGCGGTTGGAACCAAAAATCTGAAATTTGGACTCATCAGACCAAAGGACAGATTTCCACCGGTCTAATGTCCGCTGCTCGTGTTTCTTGGGTCAAGCAAGTCTCATCTTCTCATTCGTGTCATTTAGTAGTGGTTTCTTTGCAGCAATTCGACCATGAAGACCTGATTCACGCAGTCTCCTCTGAGCAGTTGATGTTGAGATGTGTCTGTTACTTGAACTCTGTGAAGCATTTATTTGGCTGCAATTTCTGAGACCTGTAACTCTAATGAACTTATCCTCTGCAGCAGAGGTAACTCTGGGTCTTCCTTTCCTGTGGCGGTCCTCATGAGAGACAGTTTCATCAATGCCAAGAGTGTGCAAAGCTGTTATCAAGGCAAAGGGTGGCTACTTTGAAGAATGTCAAATATACAAATATTTTGATTGGTTTAACACTTTTTTGGTTACTACAAATGGTTATTCCATATGTGTTTTTTCATAGTTTTGATGTCTTCACTTTTTGACTAGTACTGTATATAGTTCAATATCTTTTCTGCATGCTTTCTATCTGTTTTTAGTCATTTAAGTTGACACTGAAACTGTTTTTCCATCCTGAAAATTACCACTTAGACTGCCCGCCTAAGAATTTTCTATACAGAAAAAACCCTGTAATTAGCTCCAATGACTGTAATTTCCTCCATATTAAAGGGATAGTTAGAGATTTTGGCTATGAAGCCCTTTATCTACTTGCCCAGAGTCAGATGAACAGGAACAGATAGAATGCTAACTGTTGCTGTAGACTGGAAGTTAAAAGTCCTGTAGACTTGAAAATATAATAATTGCGGACACGCTGCAGTACCTCTGCTGACCCCAGATTGAAAACCCCTGCACTGTAGGACAAACACTTACCAAAGCCATGGCTTGTGGTGAACCACTCAAGTCTTTATTTGCCTTCCCATACAGGAACAGCAATCAGAACCTGGCCAAAGGATGTGGACATTTAGTGAACCGATAGTGTTTAACTAACGTCAACAATTGGGGAGGGGAAAGAAACAATACAATTAAATAAATTAGAGGCTGAGCCAAACAAAACCACAAGCCAAAAATGGGTTTTACCCAGCCAGCTGTGTTTCTAACTGTGCCTTTTATGCTCTAAAATGGACATCCTGTTATTTGGGCCCTAAAATGCCATTTGCCATGCCAAGTGAACCATTCTCCACAGAGATATACTAGGCAATTCAATTAGAGGTAGTTCAATTCTGTGAGCAGACATTGCCAATTTGCAATGTTTTTTTGTGTGTTAGTTAGTGTTAGGGTACATGTTGACTGAGTTTGTTGGGGGTAAGGGGTTCAGTAAATCAAATCCTGTATTTCACTAAATCAGAAGTAAGCCTCCCTTTGTGAAAACTCCTATATTATGAGCTTTGCTGTTGTCTTGAGTTGCAGGTTTCATAGACCTCTCATCCCACTCAAGGGCAAAGCAAGGACCACACTTGGAGCAAAAACAAAACTAAACCTTGCAACTCTCATGGCATGTAATGGTAACATCATTTGAAATACGTAAGCAATAACTTCATGTTTTTGTGTGTGTTTCTTTTTGTTTGTTTCGTAACACATGTAAATTGCATTCTGCCTCAACCGGGACCTAGCCCCTGCTGCATAGACATGCTGGTGACTAATGCTGGTGCCTTCAGAAAGTATTCACACCCCTTGACTTTTTCCACATTTTGTGTTACAGCCTGAATTTAAAATAGATTAAATTGCATCTTTTTTTGTCACTGGCCTACACAAAATACCCCATAATGTCAAAGTGGAATATTGTTTTAAATTTTTTTTTAAACAAATTAATTAAAAAGGAAAAGCTGAAATATCTTCAGTCAATAAGTATTCAACCCCTTTGTTATGGAAAGCCTAAATAAGTTCAGGAGTAAAAATGTGCTTAACAACTTACATAATATGTTGCATCGACTATGTTTTCAAGAATAATTTTTAACATGATTTTTGAATGACTACCTCATCTCTGTGTGGTTGCAACCCAGTCTCTCATTAATTATGTACTTTATGTACAAATTAGCACATTGTTTTTATGTACTAATAGCACAAACTCTTGGTGCATCGAACTCCATCAATGCCACGCCCTTCTGAATCCCTTAACTCCATGCTCTTGGAGTTTGTGATATTAGTACAAATAAACATAACTGCTTATTTGGATGTAGCTAGCTATTTTAAAGTGAAAGCGAGGTAAATTATCGGATAAGAAATGACCAATAATCTAGTAGTTTCTGTATTTCGGCCCGCAGAATTCTAGGCTATTATTTTATTTTTATGTGTATTACTTAATCATCTTCTATACTGGAAGTGATCTTTATTGGCTCTGGCCAACATTGTTGTTGTTGTAACATAAAGTTAGCTTGTTGGTTCCCGGGAGCGTGTAGGCCTTTTAGCTAGCTGTTAAAAAAATCTACTCGCAGAGCACGTGATGCCGCGGAGCTGAGCAGATGTTGACAAACCGAGCTCTTCAAAGTTATTCCATTATTACCTAAATAACAACATTGAAACAATATTCTAACATCGGCTGATAAATTGTCAAGTACTTACCTTCCCAAAGAGCCATGGACCTCCGGCCGGGAGGCAAGAAGGATGACCAAAACGTAGTTGATTCCCAAGATAACGATAACGCTACAGCTAGCAAGATGAGCATTAGCCCTCATAACTCAGACAACAGTTCCAGACTGTTGCTCTCGGCAGGCTCGCAATGCTTGCTACTCTCCTCCGGGAAATTCAGGACGGTAAACAAAGGTCTTTCTCTGAAAATTGACAAGAAATCGGCTGAAGTCCATTCTTCCATTGACGACCTGAAATCCTCCATGAATTATCTCCTTTTGAGAACGAATGAGGCTGAGTTGCGCATTAGCACAGTTGAAGATACGATCACTCGACATGACCAGGTTCTGATACAACTGCAGAAGGATAATGCCTACCTCAAAAACAAGGCAGACCAGATAGAGAACCAGAACAGACGTAGCAATATCCATGTGGTGGGATTGAAAGAGGACAGTGAGGGTCGTGACCCAGTCCGTTTATTCACTCAATGGATCCCGGATGTCCTAGGCATAATCAACTTCACCAAGCCGTTGGAAATCGAACGCGACCACAGAACATCAGCACCGAAACCCCGGCCAGATGAGCCCCCACCGGCCGTTCTGATCAGGTTCCTCCGTTTCCAGGAGAGAGAGAAGATACTGCAACTCGCAAGGGCCAAAGGGGACATCACCATCGATGGCAAGAGGGTCAGCCTTTTCCCGGATATGAGAGCGGATCTCGCCAAGCAGTTCAGACCTGCCGCCAAAGCACTGAAGGAGAAGAACATCACCGGATACCTCATCCACCCTGCGCGGATGAAAGTTCAGTACAGAGGCCGAAGCCATATCTTCAACACACCAGGAGAAGTGTTCACTTTTCTCAAAGAACTGAATCATGTCTGAATCAGGATGGTCTCTCTGGGTGATAAGATGCAGTTTGTTTGTTTTTTCTTATCCGTGCTGTCCTGGGACTTAACTGCTGATATCTTCTTGGAATTTGGATCCGTTTACCCCGCTATCCGGTCGCTATAATTGATTTGTACATTTTCAACTAACCGTTTCTTCCCCGGGGTGAGTTGTATTACATTTACAGGAGAGTATATTTTGGTTTAGTCAATATCCACTGGGCGAAGCAAATTAGTGGTCTTAGGCCCACTGCCCCCCCCCCCCCCCCATTTATGTTTCTCCTCTTCTGAAAAGAGACTTAAGCAGCCCTTACCGTGGGCAGTAAATATTCAGCCATAAATGTCTATTCACAATGTTTGTTTTCAACTTCGAGAGCTTGCAGGTTTTAGTTTACGCCAAGGTTTAGCTAGTAAGAGCAAGATGGAAAGCGAGCAACAACGTATCTCTACAAGTGTATTCATGTTTGATTGTTGGGATTGTGGTTTTAGTCTGACAATCGGGGTGGTTGGGGTTTCTGGGTTTTATTCTTCTTCTTCTTAAGAAATTGAAGGCTGACATTGTGTTTTTACAAGAAACACATCTTACAGCCAATGAACACCAGAAATTGAAGAGGGAATGGGTAGGACAAGTTTTTGCGTCCTCTTTTAACTCCAAAGCAAGAGGAACTGCAATTTTGATAAGTAGACATCTCCCCTTCTGCGTCAACAACACCATCTCTGATCCCTCGGGCAGGTTTGTTTTGGTGCAGGGGAATATGTTTTCAGAGTCTTGGACCCTACTGAATATTTATGCTCCTAACTTCAATGACCGTATGTTTATTCAGAATGTCTTCCTTCAGGCTGGTCAAGCACCAACAGGATGGCTACCGGCTGGAGGAGATTTAAATGTTTTGTTTAGATACAGTTCTTGATAGTTCCTCTGATAAACCCTCACTTCTTACCAAAGCCGCCAAGCTCACCATGTCATTCATGAAAGATCTTAATTTACTAGACATCTGGAGACAGTTGCACCCACAGGATAGGGACTACTCTTTTTATTCACACCCACACAACACACACACACGCATAGATTACTTTTTACTATCGACCCAACTGTTTCATAGAGTGTTAGATATGGAGTATCTCCCCAGATTGCTTAGTGACCATTCTCCTCTGGTATTATCAATCTCCATTCCTACCAAGGTAAATGGAGCATATAAATAGAGACTAAATTCTACACTCCTGAAGCAACCTGAATTTTGTGCATTCATCAAAGAGCAGATCAATATTTTTACTTTGACAAACAAACCCTCCGCTCCTGACAGTTTCATTCTTTGGGACACATTGAAAGCCTATCTGAGGGCACAGATCATCTCCTATACTAAAGGGTTGAAGAGAAAACACAGTGCGGAACTGAATGTCCTTGAATCTGAAATCTCTGAAATAGAGAAAACATACCCAAAGAGGCCCGACTAAAGATCTTTACAGGCTTTTGGTAAATAAAAAACTGAAATATAATATTCTGAACACATATCAAGTTGAGAAGGCCATCACTAAATCAAAACAGCGTTACTACGAGCTTGGAGAGAAAGCACACAAAGTATTGGCATGGCAACTGAAAGCAGAGGAAAGTAAGAGGACAATTAATGCTATAGAAACTCTTACTAATGAGATATCTTTCGACCCTACTGAAATGAATTATACTTTTAAGAAATACTATGAAGACCTCTACACTTCCCAATCGAGCGATAATCTATCAGAGATTGACTCCTTTCTCTCCTCTCTCAACCTCCCATGCCTGTCAGAGGAAGACAGAGAGCACCTGATTGAACACTTCTCAGCTCCTGAATTGTTGGAGGCCATTAAATCCTTACCTTCTAATAAATCTCCTGGGGAGGATGGCTTCCCTCCAGAGTTCTATAAAGAATTTAGGGAGCTGTTGGTCCCCTACTTTATGGAGGTACTTAAAAAAGCCGAGGAAGACAACTGCTTTCCAGAGTCTTTCTCTCAAGCAGTAATTACTGTAATCCACAAGAAAGGGAAAAACTCGCTAAAGTGCGCCTCCTATAGACCAATCTCTCCTTAACACAGATTGTAAACTGGTCACCAAGATGCTATCTAAGAGACTGGAGTCATGTCTTCCCCTGTTGGTCAACCCAGATCAAGATCAGACTGGCTTCAGACTGGATCCAGTTTAATTTCCTCCATCAGCTCTATATCACCCCATCTAGACTGCACAAGTTCAACCCTGATATCTCCTCCCTATGTTTTGGATGTGGCTCAGATGAAGGAACATTCCTCCATTCCACTTGGCAGTGTTCAAAACTACACGGTTTCTGGCAGGGGGTATGAGATACCATATCCTCAGTTCACGGGGTTGCATTGTGATCAACTGGCTTGGAGACCCGGAGGTCTGTCTACTGGGTAACTTTACTAACTCCAATCTTAGGCAAAGCCATACTATAAAGCTAACATAAATATTGCTAGCGATTGCCAAGAAATGTATTGCCTAGAAATGTACTGTCTTGAAATGGAAATCGGATTCCCCCTGCCAGTTGCAATGTGGCCATCGGAAGTTAATAGTTGTATCCCACTGGAGAAAATCACTTACTGCTTGAGGAATAAGTTAGAGACATTTTACAGAATTTGGCAACCTTTTATTGACTAAATGGATAATCTCCCCTCACATCACATTGATTGAATCTCTATATAATCCTTATATAATGTTTCACATGTAATGTATAATATGTAGCTTACGGCAGGTGACCATGTGATCCAATGTCTCATTATTATTATTTTTTATTTTACTTTTTATTATGACTTATTTATTGTATGTTCGTATATATAATTATTATTATTATTATTTGTTTTTTTTACGCTCATCTTTTACTGTCACTTTCTCATGTTGTTGTCTAATATCTTTGCACTTTTGTTTTGAATGTTCTTAATTGGAAAATGCAAATATATATATATTTTTTAAATCAACTCGCTGTTGTTATCATTTATGTAAAAAAACAAATCAATAATTTAAATCGTGTAAGCACATGGAAATACATTTTAGCGAATTATTTATTTATTTCAGACTCATGATTTAAGTGGTGGGCTGTGAGTGACGGACTGTGAAACTCAATCTCCCATGATTCCGTTGTTTTACCGGAACTGACCATATAATTAATCAACTTATGTTGTATTCCGCACACAAACTTAGAAAAGAAAAAAAAATGACTGCATATAATGTATAATAATAGAAGAAACACTTGTATTGTACATTTGAATTAGATCTGTGATAGTTTAGCTAGTTTATTTATAGACCTGCATGTGTCCAGTAGAATAAAAATGGGTATGTCCTGTCTACACAACCATTAAAATGATCATGGAGGAAAAAATGAGAAAATCCTTTGAGCCTTAGTAGTTGCTGAGTGAAACATTGTCGACGGTATACTATTCACAGTACACTCTGCTTAGGGGCTCCATTTATGCCTATAGGGGAACCCTCTTAAAAAACAAGGTACCAGATTGTCACACAGCTCACTGTCTTTATTGACAGTCAGGTAAAACAGAGAATGAATGTTGTAGCCTAAGTTTGTGTGCTGGGACAGCATCAGTGGGATAGACTGGGAAGGGCTTACTGTCGAAATCTACAGGGGCACCTGGGATGTGACCCGGCAATAGTGCAACCAATAAAACTATAATACTTTTGCAAGACTGCCCTACAAAAGGCAAAACGCAGAAACTATGAATTTGGTAAAACATCTCTGATCTGTTGTAATGGTTTCCTGACACAAGAACAAGCCAGTTGATGAGAATATTTAATGGATTATCAGAAATTGCTGTCTGACTAGACAGAAAAATATTCTGAAGTCAGATTTTGCAGTAATGTAATTTGAGTAGTTCCAGCGTTTTACATTTGTAGGGCAGGAGTGGGAGCCTAATAATCATATCTTCCTATCAATATATAGCAACTATACAATAAAATATAGGCCAACAACATTTTACAATCATGGAGCAACCCCAGTCTAAGTGAATGGCAGAGCGATCTAAGGCACTGCATCTCAGTGCAAGAGGCGTCACTGCAGTCCCTGGTTTGAATCAAAGCTGCATCACCTCCTTCTGTGATTGGGTGTCCCATAGTGCTGCGCACAATTGGCCGAGCATCGTCCAGGTTTGTAAATAAGAATTTGTTCTTAAATGACTTGTCTAATTAAATAAACGTTCAATAAACATATATATATATATATTTTAAGTTGGCTACCCCTCAATTACGGCCATAGAAATAATATAAAACAACTATTGCATAAGGTAAAATGGACCTCCTAAATCTTTCTGTTGAGCAATGTGGGAAGCATTGGAGTCAACATGGGTCAGCCTCCCTGTGGAACGCTTTTGACACCTTTTTAGAGTCTATGGTCTGACGAATTGAGGCTGTTCTGAAGGCAAAGGGGGGGGGGGGGGTGTTCTTAATGTTTTGTACAACATAATGTCATATTGCAATGAGAACATAGCATGGAACAAAGAACATCATATGACTCTATAAGGGAATAATACCCCCAATAAAGTGTCATAAGGGATGGATGCAGATTGACACAAATATTCTTTACTTAATTTATAACCAACGATGCTACACTAGTCTTTTTATGAAAAATAAAAGCATGTTTTTAAGTACCATCGTGCTCAAACTCAAAATGTTGGTGTGTTAAACCAATATACAACGAAGGAAGGGTGGTTTGCACACAAAATATACAAAACTCCCGAATTTCCTCTTTCATTTTTTTTTTGCTTTTCAGCAGGTAAGGGAATAAACTAACACAAACATTTCGGTGTCCACCTTCTTCAGTGTATGTCTGGTTTCAGACATCAGTTATCTAGAGTGAGACACAGGTGTGAATGATAGTAATCAACAGGACCAAGTTTTTCAAAACTTTTCTAATCAGATTTCGGGCAAACGGATTGGATTAAATGTTAGAATTGGGTTTTTCAAAACTGAAAATGACATTCTAATCCTTGACACAGGTGTGAATGATAATAAACAACAGTTGATTAACAGTTGGTTGGCATCATTCTCACATGTTTTTTGGAGTGGATCATGTACTCACCTATAGCAAAGACACTTCAAAGGTATCAAATCTATATTGGCTGAAGTTGTATCTATTTTTTTGGTGTGAACCAACCTTAAATGTGTTAAATTGCCGTAAAATACCGTAAGCACAAGGAGAGTGACGGAATCTCCGTCTACAGTTTATGGACCAGTGTTTGTCATTTTAGCCTTTGTATTTTTCTCAGAATCCCACAGTGGATCCACAAGAAATTAGAATTCCTATGATGTATGTAGATTTTCTATGATGTAGGCAATAGTAAGTCGCATTTCAACCAGATTATTTTACTATACCTGGTCATACATAGGCTTTTGTGGTTATACGTGGTTATTGAAAATTAGTAGCCTAACAAGTTTCTACAAGGCCCCAGTCACATTTGTAATCAAATTATTTTAAACATTGCTGTATATGTCATTTGTAATTTTGTAAAATTTTTATTGTATGGTAATGAAATATGACATTTGTTTTCACTACAAAAGTGTATTACTTTATTGTATGCATGGTTTTCAGTATCGGCTTGAGAGCCAGTCAACCAGGAGGAGGCAGCTGAGGAAGGGCCCGTGGTGATGGAGGAGGCAGAGAAGGTGACTATGGTCACCATGGAGGAGGCAGCTCAGGAAGGGCCCGTGGTGATGGAGGAAGCAGAGAAGGTGACTATGGTCACCATAGAGGGGGCAGCTGAGGAAGGGCCTGTGGTGACAGATGCAGAGCAGGTGACCATGGTCACCATGGAGGAGGAAACTGATCCCAATCCTGGCAGGTAAGCGAGAAAGCTGAATCTTAAGCAGAAATAACACTGGGGACTCCGTCAACCACGTGCGACACCAGTAAGCGTTAATTCACCTAGACAGTGTAGTGTACGCAAGCTTAATTGTCAGGAAAAGCCATTATGAAAAGAGTTTTATTCTCTTTTGACATCAAAGTTACCTCATTCCTGGAGTTTTCCAGATGTCGCCTAGGCTACATGCCTATGATCTAAATAAACAGGAGTAGCCGGTGCATTTTATTTCAAATAGATATCTAGCCTATTTGTCAGATAAACCATAGCCTACAGCTCAAAATATATTTTTAAACCATATAACTTTACTTAGGAGAGTAGGGAAGATCATAATAATTCCTTGAAGTCTCTTTCTACAAACAACCCACTCAATCTCTAAACCAGATTTTATAAATTTGAACCACTTAGTTTGAACTGTACAATCAAATCAGCTGTAAGTAACAACAATGATAAGGTCAAGAAAATGACACTGATGATGTGATATCATTCCCGAACAAAATCCAGTTTATAAATGTAGAATAACGTTTCATTCATACATTGCTTCATAAGCATTAGTCTATACATAATGTTGGCTTGCAATTAAACTTACAGTAAATAGAAATTTAAAAAAAATAATCATACAAGAATGTTGACATTTATTGTATCCTGGAGGCAGAACTGAGCGATTTCCCCTTAGATAGTCCAGCTGGCTATATTTTAAAAATGAATAACAATAAAAATGAGATTTTTGGTCTTAATTTAGGGTTAGGGTTAGGCATTAGGGTTAGCTGTGTGGTTAGGTCCTCTTTGGGCCAGTGTTCGGAAGTTTGGATAGTCTGACATGCCCAAAGTAAACTGCCTGTTACTCAGGCCCAGAAGCTAGGATATGCATATAATTGGTAGAATTGGATAGAAAACACTCTGAAGTTTCTAAACCTGTGAGTATAACATAACTGATATGGCAGGTGAAAACCCGAGGAAAATCCACCCGGAAAATGTGTTTTTTGAGCTTCCAGGCCATTCCTATGATGGCCTATTGAATTTCCAACCAAAAAGCGCCCAGATTGCAGTACCTATGGCTTCCACTGGATGTCTTTATAAAAGGTTTCAGGCTTATTTTTTGAAAAATGAACAAGTAGTTGTAGTTTTTCTAAGGTGTCCCTTGTTAGGACTCTTGTTAGGACTCTTGTGGCGCGCGTGGATGAGGGCGCACACTTCGTTATTTATCTCCGGTATTGAACATACTACATTCCGTCTTAAATTGTATCATTTATTTACATATTAAGGTACCTGAAGATTGATTAGAAATGTTGTTTGACTTGTTTGGACAAAGTTTACCGGTAACTTTTGGGATTCCTTTTTCTGCATGTGGAACGAGTGGAACAGGTGGATTACTGAATCAAATGCGCCAACTAAACAGACTTATTTGGGATATAAAGAAGGACTTTATCGAACAAAACAACCATTTTTTGTGTAGCTGGGACCCTTGGGATTGCAAACAGAGGAAGGTCTTCAAAGGTAAGTGATTTATTTTATCGCTATTTCTGATTTTTGTGACGCCTCTGCTGGTTTGAAAAATGTTTTTAATGCTGGTGTATGCGAGGTGCTGTCCTCAGACAATCAAATGCTATGCTTTCGCCATAAAGCAAAAATAAATCGGACAAAGCGGTTCGATTACCAAGATTCTAAGCTAAAGAATGATGTATGACACTTGTATTTTCATGAATGTTTAATATTACTATTTTTGTATTTTGAATTTCGTGATCTGCAATTTCCCCGGATGTTGTCGTAGTGGCACGCTAGCGGGACACCTGGCCCAAAGAGGTTTTAAAATCCGATTTTATGACTTTGTGGCTGTGCCAGCTAGTGACCAGTCTGCAGAGCTGCCTCCAGAACATGATTCATGATGAAAAATGCTAACCTGCACTTCACAATTCCAGACTCGGTAACAATGCACAAACAGTCTATTTTCAGAGAATTTATCAGCTCATTTTACCAGCATTGCGCCGCGAGAAAAATAGCTTTCTACTTTGGCTTTTTATATACTTATGATGCCGTTGAGGCTCACAGCCTGTCTGTTATCTCTGATTGACTATTTCCAGAGTAAGCATGTTTGTTCACGCACGTATAAAAAAGGCTCCCTGTGTGATTTGGGCATGATAGTGAATCAGCCGTTCCCAGTTCACTCCCTAACTCTTTCCCTTGGCCCTAACCTTTTAGATGATTGTATACACTACCGGTCAAACGTTTTAGAACACCTACTCATTCCAGGGTTTTTCTTTATTTTTACTCTGTTCTACATTGTAGAATAATAGTGAAGACATCGAAACTATGAAATAACACATATGGAATCATGTAGTAACCAAAAAAGTGTTAAACAAATCAAAATATATTTTATATTTGAGATTCTTCAAATAGCCACCCTTTGCCTTGATGACAGCTTTGCACACTCTTGGCATTCTCTCAACCAGCTTCACCTAGAATGCTTTTCCAACAGTCTTGAAGGAGTTCCCACGCTTGTTGGCTGCTTTTCCATCTCAATTTGGTTGAGGTTTGTGGATTGTGGAGGCCAGGTTGCAGCACTCCATCTGATGCAGCACTCCATCATTCTCCTTCTTGGTAATATAGCCCTTACACAGTCTGGAGGTGTGTTGAGTCATTGTCCTGTTGAAAAACAAATTATAGTCCCACTAAGCCAAAGCCAGATGGGATGGCGTATCGCTGCAGAATGCTGTGGTAGCCATGCTGGTTAAGTGTGTCTTGAATTCTAAGTAAATCCCAGACAGTGTCACCAGCAAAGCACCCCCACACCATAACACCTCCTCCTCCATGCTTTACGGTGGGAAATACACATGCAGAGATCATCCATTCACCCACACCACGTCTCACAAAGACTCGGCGGTTGGAACCAAAAATCTCCAATTTGGACTCCAGACCAAAGGACAAACTTCCACCGGTCTAATGCCCATTGCTCGTGTTTCTTGGCCCAAGCAAGTCTCTTCTTCCTATTGGTGTCCATTAGTAGTGGTTTCTTTGCAGCAATTCGACCATGAAGACCTGATTCACGTAGTCTCCTCTGAGCAGTTGATGTTGAGATGTGTCTGTTACTTGAACTCTGTGAAGCATTTATTTTGGCTGCAATTTCTGAGGCTTGTAACTCCAATGAACTTATCCTCTGCAGCAGAGGTAACTCTGGGTCTTCCATTCTTGTGGCGGTCCTCATGAGAGCCAGTTTCATCATGGCGCTTGATCGTTTTTGTGACTGCACTTGAAGAAACTTTAAAAGTTCTTGAAATTGTCCTGATTGACTGACCTTCATGTCTTAAAGTAATGATGGACTGTCATTTCTCTTTGCTTATTTGAGCTGTTCTTGCAATAATATGGAATTGGTCTTTTACCAAATAGGGTTATCTTCTGTATACAGTGGCTTGAGAAAGTATTCACCCCCTTGGCATTTTTCCTATTTTGTTGCCTTTCTGGAATTAAAATAGATTTTTAGGGGGTTGTATCATTTGATGTACACAATATGCCTATCACTTTGAAGATGCAAAATATTTTTTATTGTGAAACAAACAAAAAATAAGACAAAAAAAACTGAAAACTTGAGTGTGCATAACTATTTACCCCCCCAAAGTCATTACTTTGTAGAGCCACCTTTTACAGCAATTACAGCTGTGTGTCTCAAACATTTAAATGTTTCCCCTTAAACCAGTCAAGTGTTGCTTTAGCAGTATGCTTAGGGTCATTGTCCTGCTGGAAGGTGAACCTCCGTCCCAGTCTCAAATCTCTGGAAGACTGAAATAGGTTTCCCTCAAGAATTTCCCTGTATTTTGCGCCATCCATCATTCCTTAAATTCTGACCAGTTTCCCAGTCCCTGCCGATGAAAAACATCCCCACAGCATGATGCTGCCACCACCATGCTTCACTGTGGGGATGGTGTTCTCGGGGTGATGAGAGGTGTTGGGTTCGTGCCAGACATAGCATTTTCCTTGATGGCTAAAAAGCTCAATTTTAGTGTCATTTGACCAGAGTACCTTCTTCAATATGTTTAGGGAGATTCCCACATACCTTTTGGCAAACACCACTCTGGCCACTCTTCCGTAAAGCCCAGCTGTGTGGAGTGTACGGTTTAAAGTGGTCCTATGGACAGTCAGAACAGGCGTATATATACTGAGATCATGTGACACTTAGATTGCACATAGGTGGACTTTATTTAACTAATTATGTGACTTCTGAAGGTAATTGTTTGTATCAAATTGTATTTAGGGGCTTCATAGCAAAGGGGTGAATACATATGCACGCACCACTTTTCCATTTTGAATTTTAAAAAAAATTGTTTAAACAAGTTATTTTTTTTATTTCACTTCACCAATTTGGACTATTTTGTGTATGTCCATTACATGAAATCCAAATTAAAATCAATTTAAATTACAGGTTGTAATGCAACAAAATAGGAAAAATGCCAAGGGGGATGAATACTTTTGCAAGGCACTGTATAAAGAGGGAAAATGGTAAACATGCAGGTTTGGGTCACTGCTGTGTTCTTCCGGACATCACGTGACGTTGACACTTCCTTTGTAGGAAGGGTATCATGTGATCCTGTCAGATTTGTATTATTACTTTTTGATAGTATTAATAAAATATTGTAGCTGCATGTGTCTTTAATTTGAATCACGTTCACATTTGCTTTATGCAATAACCCTAATCGGATTCGTATGAATATATTCACCAATATCATTATAATATGCTTGTAAAATGATATGTACCTTCATTAAAACCTACATTACGCTTTGCTGCATCAGCACATGCCAACTCAATGTTTAAAGTGGTGCACTTTTTAAAATGTGTTTTTTCAGTCCTTAATATTAAATCTTGAAATGTGGGAGCTTCATGATTTAATTACGATCCATTGGTAAACCTTCTTGTCAAATAATGTTTGGATATGTTAATCTGTTCTCGACCTACAAATCGTTCAAATTTGGAGACATTGTACCTTTGGGGGGAGCTACTGAGCACCCCATGGCCACCAGGGGTATGGGATTGCACAAATATGTCTGATTCACTCCAAATATATTTTGTGCCAAGTCACAAGTCTGACCTACCAAAAACAAAAAATGTAATTTGCGGGATTCCAAGACCAGACATGGCTTTCATGGTTTTCTAGGGGTGTATAGAGCTTCATGGCAGAAAACAAGTGTATGTATGTAAATATTTATAAAAACAGTTTTATATTGATATTGGAGCCTTGAGAACCTCGGAATAATACTCTGTAAACATTCTACACCCTTTACATAGGTATTCAACCCCTATACCTTAGGGGTGGCAGGTAGCCTAGTGGTTAGAGTGTTGGGCCAGTAACCGAAAGGTTGCTAGATCAAATCCCTGTGCTGAGGTTAACATTTGTCATTCTGCCCCTGTACAAGGCAGTTAACACACTGTTCCTAGGCTGTCATTGTAAGAATTTGTTCTTAACTGACTTGCCTAGTTAAATGCATAACAGCACCTCTATTACAATGGTCTTTGGCACAGCATATTGATGACTCATCTACATCAGAGTCATCAAAAATATCCCCTCCTTCCAGAATCAGCTTGTGGTAGGTGTTGACTTGGTCTTGTGTCAGAGAAGGCCATTCCTTTCTCCCTCTGACAACTCCACTGCATTGGCTAAATGTCACATGTAAAAGCAGTAAATTATTTACCCTTCCATTACACAAAATAGTGTGGAGGGTATTTGTAAAGCAAGACAAAAAGTTCAGTCCAAAAATAGTATAAACCTCAACATACTCTGGTCTTGCAGCTGTAGGGACAGTACCTCCGGTGTTCCCGCTGCTCTTTGTAGGCTCCCCCAGTGCCTCTTCATCTTCTTCACCAGGATCCACTCTTCCTCCTGCAGTCTGTTCACCAACATCAGTCTCTCCAAGATTGCCTTTTTTGATGGCTGTTGCCTGTGTGATGTAAACTCACAAAGGTATATAACAGAACAGCAGCAATGATTGCAGCCTACGCTGAAGGTAAACATTCAATCACAATAGATACCTTCTGCAATCATATACTTACTGGTGCCAAGTCTCTCCCATGGCCACACAAAGTTGTCAGTATTGAGCAGCTCATCCACTGTGGGGAGCCTAAACTCTGTCTGCTGTTAGTGCAATTGAACAATGGCAGCTGTCAAGGCTGCTTTGTCCTCAACAATTTCTCTGAATCTGATGCCTCCTTTTGTTGCCGTCTGAATAAAAAGGGGTGATTAGACAGACTGTATATTCAGATATATTACATGACTATAAGTTACAGAACTACTATAGAGGCAGAAACAAAGAGATTACAAAGCAATCAACTCATTTCTAAAGTATTTGTTGTCATGCGGTTATAGCATTATACAAGGAATGCAGAGTTGTAGCTCACGAGATACTCTGCTGTTTATGGTCATGTCATTTCTCAGTTTAATGAAATGTTTTGCATGAGATCAATTAATAACATAGGTCATGCCTACATTTGATCATAAACATGGTCTGATGTGTATGACTGAAGAATTTTTTTCCACAAATCAGTTTTACTGCTTGATTAATAATGTGTTTGAGGTCATATTGTTGTTGGGGCTTACCTGTCTAACGGTAGAGGTAGTGTTTCCTCTGCTTCACACTGAGGTAAAGCCCCTCAGTCTTCTTCTGGAGATGCCACGTCTGCCCTGTCTGACTATCCTGAAGTGTGGCGGTCAAACATAGGGCAAGTTACAAACATGACTCCATTGACATCAATGCAATTATGAAGTTGAGAGACAGAGAAACATTCACTTTTCTACCTGTTGGATTCTGGCTTGAAATATACTTATTCCTGTCATCATATTAGAATGTATTGATGACTTTATATGTATAAGAAATGTACACTACCAGTCAAAAGTGTTAAACAAATCAAAATATATGTTATGTTTGAGTGCTGCATCAGATGACCTGGCCTCCACAATCACTCGAGCTCAACCCAATTGAGATGTTTGGGTGAGTTGGACGGCTGAGTGAAGGAAAAGTAGCCAACAAGTGCTCAGCATGTGGGAACTCCTTCAAGACTGTTGGAAAAGCATTCCAGGTGAAGCTGGTTGAGAGAATGCCAAGAGTGTGCAAAGTTGTCATCAAGGCAAAGGGTAGCTACTTTGAAGAATCTAAAATATATTTTGATTTGTTTAACACTTTTTTGGCTACTACATATCTGTTATTTCATAGTTTTGATGTCTTCACTATTATTCTACAATTGAGAAAATAGTAAAAATAAAGAAAAAACCTGGAATGAGTATGTGTGTCCAAACTTTTGACGGGTACTGTATATGTTAGGGGTCAATGAAGGGTGAATAGGAACTTTGTGTATGGAAAGTTACTGAGTGAGACAAGGGGAATTGCAGAAATTCATATTCTGATCAAACATGTTATTGCTGAATATGAATATTTCTAAGAAAGGAGGCAAAGGCTAGAAGTTTAGTTTCAGTTCCTGATAAGGCAGGCCAGCTGCTGTGGAACCAGGACAATGAGGGATGTGAAACTCAACTCCAGATGAGCTCAGCAGTTGAAGAGAGAAGACAAAGCTGGGAGGGGGGCCATAGGGGCCCACCCCGAAAACCACCTCACTACAGTCCTATCCCATACGCACACTGTTGGGAGGGGGGCCATAGGGGCCCACCCCGAAAACCATCTCACTACAGTCCTATCCCATACGCACACTGCTCAGAGGGGGGCCATAGGGGCCCACCCCGAAAACCATCTCACTACAGTCCTATCCCATACGCACACTGCTCAGAGGGGGGCCATAGGGGCCCACCCCGAAAACCATCTCACTACAGTCCTATCCCATACGCACACTGCTCAGAGGGGGGCCATAGGGGCCCACCCCGAAAACCATCTCACTACAGTCCTATCCCATACGCACACTGCTCAGAGGGGGGCCATAGGGGCCCACCCCGAAAACCATCTCACTACAGTCCTATCCCATACGCACACTGCTGAGAGGGGGGCCATAGGGGCCCACCCCGAAAACCATCTCACTACAGTCCTATCCCATACGCACACTGCTGAGAGGGGGGCCATAGGGGCCCACCCCGAAAACCATCTCACTACAGTCCTATCTAATACACACACACTTCCACACCCATGAGGGTCCTAGACTTAGGCAGGTCATGACAATACCAGTGAGAGGAACCTATTGTGTTTCTGCCTAGCAACAGAGAAGGAGCGTTTATCGTAGACATGCAAGGTGGCAACTCTTCCTAGTCAGAAGGCTTGTGGGTAGAATAAACTTGGTTTGAGCTTTTTCTGATTGTCCGTTGCAGTTTCTTCTCAATTTGTTCAGAACCTGACATACCTTCAGGCCACTGCTGGACCTCAGCAACCCACTCCTGAAGCACAGCGTCGTTAATGTCCAGCTCTGCCCGCTTTTCATCAAGGAGGCTGGTCTCCTCCTTCAGTCTTTTGACACTGAATAAATACAATTCAATTAAAGGAATAACATAGGTGAAGGTTTTTCAAGTGAATCACATTAAAATATTTGACTTTAACGGATAAAGTCACCTTGATGTTTTCCTACATCAAGATGACTAATACAATAATAAAAAGCTGAGCCAGGATTAAAATCAAAAGATCAGACATGTAGAAATAGATAAGCAAGAATGAGAAAGTAGATACAGGTAATAAATGAAAAAAGATTATGAAAGTCCCCCCCCCACCAAAAAATTAAAATACCTTGGCAAATCTCTTTGCCAAGATGCAAAAACATTGTCAGCCAGCTATTCTAATAAATTACTACTGTGTGCCTAACCAATCAACATAAAGAGTGCAATTACAGTCGTGTAAGATAAAATAAAAATCATTAACATTACATAACATCATTGTAGCATGGACTGCTTTGTCTACATCCTACCCTTCGAGGTGCTTGGTTGCACCTGCCGGGGAGTACAAAAGCCTCTCCACCGTGGCAAGGTGACAGTCCAGGAGAGGGGCAATTAGGTTTATATCTTATTAGATTTATATTATTAGGTTTATATTATTAGGTTTATATTATTAGGTTTATATTATTAGATTAATATTATTAGGTTTATATTATTAGGTTTATATTATTAGGTTTATCTTATTAGGTTTATCTTATTAGGTTTATATTATTAGGTTTATATTTAGGTTTATATTATTAGGTTTATATTATTAGGTTTATATTATTAGGTTTATATTATTAGGTTTATATTATTAGGTTTATATTATTAGGTTTATATTATTAATTGAAGTGTGCTGGAGCTCAAATATAAAGGACCACATTGTAATCCTAAACCTTCTTCAGCATTAGTTATGACATCATAATACACTTACCTGCCTTGGACATGTGCTTTGTTGTGACAGCAGCTCTGGATATAAAGGTATTCACCTGGTCAACTTCCTCTCCGGTTATGTTGCCGGCACCAGGCTGATTGCGGCCTCCCCATTCGAACTATAATGCCTTAATGAACAAATACAACAAAAATGTAATAATGTATTATGAAACGATTATTTTAAAAAGCATTACAATATCCTTTCTGCATAACATAAAAAACAGTCAAGAAGGAAAACATTTACCTCACAAGACCATTAATGTGCCTTCGCATGCATAACAGAGAGGAGAGGGTGCATTTTTAGAAACTCCTCCAACTCTGGGCACGCCTGCACAACTTTCTGACAATATGGACAGTATTTACATGCAACACCGTGCCAGCAGAAGACAGCTCCTTCTGCAAGTACATTGCATAGGGATTTCTCTCTCCTCTGTACATGCTGAGGGCCTTGAGGAGTCCATTACATAGGCATATATCTCTCCTCTGTACATGCTGAGGGCCTTGAACAGCACACCGTGTCAGCACTGCTATCTCAAGGCCCTCATCTACTTTGGCAGATCGTTTTCCTGACATCTCTTTGGCCGCTGTCCACTCTGAAGTGCCACACACTCCTTTGCCTGGCGTCTACAACATGAAAATCACAATGAATTGCAGAGATTAACTTAAAAGAAATAAGTTGTAAACTAGGTGACATTAAGTTATGTTATAGAATCTGTGAGAATAATTACATGATTGGTCTTTGTACGGACATGTTCGACGAAGGATGACACAGCGTTGTCTTTCGCCAGGAAGACACCATCATAGAAGCCCTTCTCAACACTAAATAGAAAGTCAGACTGCAAGATTACATCCCAAAATTATCCATAAAAACAAACCGCCAAGGTGTGGCAAGTAGCCTAGAGAGATGGGTTGCTGGTTCAAATCCTAGACATCGGACTGTGTTGCTCCAACCTCTCTGTGTGTCTGTGTGTGTGTGTTTGTGTCTGTGTGTCTCAGAGGGATTTGGATAAAGCAAAAAGACAAATCACTGTCCAACAATTTTTCTTCATGGAAAATAACCTTTTAGTTGACAATTAATCTTCTTCTAAAAAGAAGACCAACTGCAATATAACATCACAAATATATACTTCACAACAAAAAGAAAACCAACTGCAATATAACACCACAAACATATACTTCACAACAAAAAGAAAACCAACTGCAATATAACACCACAAACATATACTTCACAACAAAAAGAAAACCAACTACAATATACTAGCACAGCCACACAGCTGTGGCACATCCACGGGCAAAAGACAAACAGGAAACCAAAATGTGACACCAAAGAATCACAAATAAATTGTTCTATATATTTGGATTGTAAATACTGATGCATTGAGAATTGTGCAGCATGACTAAAAAGTGTGTATTGCAGGAGGTGCTGTCAGATTTAATTTGAAACACCTAAACAATAAACACACACCTTTCACCTGGAAGGTAAGGGACCCCTTATCATCCTGATGAATTACAGTGGTTGGGGACAAGGGTCGATAAAACCCTTGAAACAGAGACTCCCTGTTGTGCAAAACCTTGGTGCTATGGGTGGCTATGTCGCACGTGGCACAGAGAAGATGCCTGGGCAGGCAATCTCTCTGCACTGCACAACAGCATCCTTACTGCTGCAATACCGTGTAACTATTGTCTGGAAGAGGGGACCAAGATGCAGCGTGGTAAGTGGTCATAATGATTTTTAATGAGACACTTCAAAAACAAACAGGGAAAACGAAAGCCAACAGTTCTGCCAGGTGAACACACACAAGACAGAAAACAACTACCCACAAAACCCCAAAGGAAAACAGGCTGCCTAAGTATGATTCCTAATCAGAGACAACGATAGACAGCTGCCTCTGATTAGGAACCCTACTCGGCCCAAAACAAAGAAATACAAAAACATAGAAAAAGGAACATAGAACGCCCACCCAATGTAACACCCTGGCCTAACCAAAATAAAGAACAAAAACCCCCCCTCTATGGCCAGGGCGTTACAGTACCCCCCCCCCCCAAAGGTGCGGACTCTGGCCGCAAAACCTGACTCTGAAGGGGAGGGTCCGGGTGGGCCTTCCTACGCGGTGGCTCAGGTGCGGGACGTGGCCTCCGCGCCACCCTCGGCTTCGCCCACTTAGGTGGCGTCCCTGGCTGCGCCGGAGGACTGGCGGGCGGCCCTGGCTGCTCCGGACAGGCGGGCGGCTCTGGCTGCTCCGGACAGGCGGGCGGCTCTGGCGGCTCCGGACAGGCGGGCGGCTCCGGACAGGCGGGCGGCTCTGGCGGCTCCGGACAGGCGGGCGGCTCTGGCGGCTCCGGACTGGCGGGCGGCTCTGGCGGCTCCGGACTGGCGGGCGGCTCTGGTGGCTCCGGACAGGTGGGCGGCTCCGGACAGGCGGGCGGCTCCGGACAGGCGGGCGGCTCTGGCGGCTCCGGACTGGCGGGCGGCTCTGGCGGCTCCGGACTGGCGGGCGGCTCTGGCGGCTCCGGACTGTAAACGGTCGCCGGAAGCTCAGGACGGGGAACTATCGCCGGACGCTCAGGACGGGGAACTGTCGCCGGAAGCTCAGGACGGGGAACTGTCGCCGGAAGCTCAGGACGGGGAACTGTCGTCGGAAGCTCTGGGCGGGGAATGCGCACTGTAGGCCTGATGCGTGGGACTGGCTTTGGAGACGCCAGACTAGTAACACACACCTTCAGGCTAGTGCGGGGAGCAGGAACAGGACGTACTGGAGAGAGAGTGCGAGAGGCAGGCACCTGAAAAGCATGGGGAGTTGACTCAGGCCTCACCCCTGGTCCAGCCGAACTACCCGTGTGCCCCCCCAAAAAAACATTTGGGGGCTGCCTCTTGTTCTTCCCGGGTAGGCTCTGATATCTTTCAATCACCTGGCCCCATGTCCAGTCTTTCTTCCCCAGCCACTCCTGACGAGACCAGGTGTCCATCTCCTCCCGAGCACGCTGCTTGATCCAGTTGTGGTGGGTAGTTCTGTAACGATCGTCTGGAAGAGGGGACCAAGATGCAGCGTGGTAAGTGGTCATAATGATTTTTAATGAGACACTTCAAAAACAAACAGGGAAAACGAAAGCCAACAGTTCTGCCAGGTGAACACACACAAGACAGAAAACAACTACCCACAAAACCCCAAAGGAAAACAGGCTGCCTAAGTATGATTCCTAATCAGAGACAACGATAGACAGCTGCCTCTGATTAGGAACCCTACTCGGCTAGGGTTCATGCGTAAACAAACACACGACTAAATAGGTACATAACACTTACCATGTCTTGAGGGCTTCTTAGACCTTTTAGTCCGGGTCTTTTGTAAATGTTGTTACCTCTGCTGTCCCTCTCTATCCATTGGACAGGGGCAAGGCTAATGGCAGGCAGGAGCAGGTGACTGTCGCTTTGCAGCTCGCTCCTTCTGATCCTAAAATATTTATTCAAATCAAACATAGACTTGGAATCTGTCTGTGATTAAAATTGCAACACAACAACATTGTGGGTATGTACCCACAATTCAACTGCCCTAAAAATATACTGGGGAAATGGGAAGAAATATCACTTACAGCTACAAGTTGAAATTGTAATGCGATAGCTTTCTCAAATGCCACCCATGCCGCTCTTTGCTCAAGCTCATTTCTCTACTTGGTTGAACATAAGTCGAAGAAAAAGTACTACTGTGAGACACAGTCAAATATATACATTAGAATCACACATGATAGAAGTAAATTGGTATATATTGTGGATGGCTGATTTTCATTATTTCTGGGAAGTGTGTTATATTGTGCAAAAAGCAAAGCCTCCACAGTTAATTAACACTCAATTATTTTTGTTATTTATCTGCTTTAATTCATTAACATCTCAGGTGCAAACAAAGCTGTTTATTATTTATAAACTAGATTTGTGTATTCATATTTACACAATTGGTATGCAGACAGCAAAAAGAGAATAACAGTTTACAGTTTAAAATATGCAGACACCTGTCTCGTTGTGTAATCATATTTCCATGGGACACACACAGGCCATAAATAAACTAGCTATGCCATCGAAAATCTAATTAAAAGGATAAATAGTTTCTTCTGTTATATGTTATGTATTCTGTGCAGAGTAATTGTTTATTTTTGGTTGGGTCCGGTATTCAACACAACCACATGTATAATAAGAACAAACACAACGGTCAGTTCCCGGGTACAAATGATAAAACATCATATCCGGTAATACGTGAATCATGGGAGATTTGAGTTTCACAGTCCGTAACTCACTGCCAGACACTTTTAAATAATGAAATAAATTCATCAATAATTCGCTAAAAAGTATTTTAATGTACTTACACGATTGATATAATTTATTTTCATTTTACATAATTAATAAAGGAAAGCAGCGAGCTAAATAGGCCCAATGTTCACTGGGTTTGCAACCAGCGGGAACCAAAAAGCTAACATTAGCATTCAAGATACTGTTGGCCAGAGTGAATAAATATAACTTCCCGTCTACAAGATGAACCAATACACGTAACTGATTGAAATAAAAAAAAAGTTTAGAACTATGCCGGCCGAAATACTGAAAATGCTCGATTATTTGTAATTTCTTGTCCAATAACTTACCTCGTTCTCACTGTAAAATAGCTAGCTAGCTTCAACCAAATAAGCAGTTATGTTTATTTGTACTAAAAGGACAAACTCAGGGCGCATCGAGTTTAAATGGATTCAGAAGGGGTGTGGCATCAGAGGTATCTGGTGTTATTGAGTTCGAAGCGCCATAAGTTTGTGCTATTAGTACATAAAAACATTGTGCTTATTTGTACATATAGTACATTCTTAATGAAAGATTGGGTTGTCTGTACAGCACACATACAAGTATCTTTAAGGTCCCTCAGTCGAGCAGTGAATTTCAAACACAGGTTCAACCACAAAGACCAGGGAGGTTTTCCAAAGCCTCGCAAAGAAAGGCAACTATTGGTAGATGTGTAAAAAAAAATAAGAAAAGCAAACATTGAATATCCCTTTGAGTATGGTGAAGTTATTAATTACACTTTGGATGGTGTATCAATACACCCAGTCACTACAAAGATACAGGCGTCCTTCCTAACTCAGTTGCGGAGAGGAAGAAAATCGCCATGAGGCCAATGGTGACCTTAAAACAGTTACAGAGTTTTAATGGCTGTGATAGAAAACTGAGGATAGATCAACAACATTGTAGTTACTCCACAATACTAAACTAATTGACAGAGTGAAAAGAAGGAAGCCTGTACAGAATACAAATACTCCAAATAATGCATCATGTTTGCAACACCGCACTTAAGTAATACTGCAAAGCAATTCACTTTTTCCACGTTTCCATGACATTTGAAAACATAAAAAAAAAACATGTTGTTACTTTGTCATTATGGGGTATTGTGTGTAGATTGGTGAGAAAAATATATATTTGATCCATTTTGAATTCAGGCTGTAACACAAAAAAATGTGGAATAAGTCAAGGGGTAGGAATACTTTCTGAAGGCACTGCATGTTGTGTTTTGGACACTTTTTGATGCTGGTGACCAGTTTATGATGGTGATGCTAGTGACCAGTTTATGATGGTGATGCTAGTGACCAGTTTATGATGGTGATGCTGGTGACCAGTTTATGATGGTGATGCTGGCGACCAGTTTATGATGGTGATGCTGGTGACCAGTTTATGATGGTGATGCTGGCGACCAGTTTATGATGGTGATGCTGGTGACCAGTTTATGATGGTGATGCTGGTGACCAGCTCATGCTGGTGATGCTGGTGACCAGCTCATGCTGGTGATGCTGGTGACCAGCTCATGCTGGTGATGCTGGTATGTAAAGTAATGTTTAATCCTTATTGGAATCTAGCCAGAGTAGAGATATCCCAACATTTTTACATTTATTCGCCCACAACCTGCATTCAGAATGATTTCCAGGGTTGGAAAGATATATGAGACTACCTAAACCATCTAAAAGGCAACTACTATTTCAGTCCAACTGGCAGATTGATCAATGTACATGCGAAAATACAGATGTTGAAACAAACAATGCTAAAAAGTCGCTGTTTAGAATACCTGAGCCGACAAGGTGAAAAATCTGTCTGTGCCTTTGAGCAAGGCACGTATTATTTTGTAAATAATTTAATTTAACCATTATTTAACTTCGTCAGTTAAGAACAAATTGTTATATACAATGACGGCCTACCACGGCCAAACCAGGACGACGCTAGGCCAATTGTGCGCCGCGCTATGGCGGTGCACAATAACCATAATTTTCTTCAGGGGTGTTGTACTACTATGGCTGACTCTGTAAAACAACACATTTCACTGCACCAATCTGGTATATGTGACCAAAAAACATATTAACTACTTATTTGTTTTGTTTTTAATGTTGTGAATTGTGATGAAAAGCCTTTAATCTTTGCTCTAACTCCTTTGCAGGATGCAGTTGTGGCTACAATGCCAACACGTATCACCACTTACATCAGATCAATACACAGATGGCAATTCAATGCAAGAATTAAGAAACTTAAAGACCACCTGCCATATTTGAACAAAGACCAATTCATTATTTTCCCTTTAACAACCTTTTTCTCCCCCCATATTTACCAAAACCCTTTTTTTTTTGTACATTTCATTCTTCACAGCATGTATCCCCACTTGTATGGAGTTAACACAGGTGGCAGAACAATTGGCAGAAAAAAAAGGATAACAATGCTTGGATAAAGAAGCTCAAACACCACCTGCGCTTATAAAAAAAGTAAAGGAGCCGTTTGGAAATGCCTGTGCAAACAGACAAAGTGCTAGTTAGGCATAAATATTATTGCTTTCACCAACCCAACCCACCCCATGTCATGCGAATAGTCAACAAAAGTGACTTCACCCTCTGCAACGAATGCACCTGGTCATAATTCAAGTATTTATTTGCCGCCCCCCAAAAGAAAAAAAAAAACCCTAGTTTGGCACTGCCATCTTGTGTTATTTTCTGGAACAGCATCTGAGTTCCCATGTATCCGAAGAAATAACCTAAATGGAAAGTGGTTAGTGGTAGGAGACAAAGCAGGCAACAATTAAAGAATTACATAATAAGAAAGTTTAATAAAAAATTTAAAAAAACATGATATAATAAGTTAAAAGTAATCTTGGGAGACGTTGCTGAAACACTTTCCATATAAACATATCAACAAGGCTTAGAGAGGAATCATAATGCACATTTACACTACAGACATACAGGAAACACATTATCATCTTTACATTTCCATGAATAAATACAATAACATTCTGACATGTGGGAAACAAAACTACTCAAAATGTCTTTCACTGCAAATACCTGAGTGCAGACCCTCGTTCTTTTCTTCTACATAACGGATTACTTTTTTTGGTCGAAGCATCACAATATGAAAATCTACAATCTACAATTCTTTTTTGGAATTTTTTCCATGTCCATAGGCATCTCCGACTGAATTTACACTGACAAGAGTTTTAGAGAGAATTTCTGCTTATACACATACTTCAGGGTCGTTCCTATGTTCCCTCAGTACCCACTTTGGAAAGGTCTTATAAATCACATTAAATTGAGGCTTCACAAAGCATTTATAACCCTGTCATGCATCTTGTCAGAGCATTGCAATGCCAGGATAGTGGGTTCGATTCCCGGGACAACCCATACGTAAAAATGTATTCACGTACGACTGAAACTTTTGGATAAAAGTGTCTTAAAATGTTATATATAATATTATAAACTGGGTGGTTTGAGCCTTGAATGCTGATTGGCTGACAGCCGTGGTATATCAGACCGTATACAACAGGTATGACAAAACATTTATTTTTACTGTTCTAATTACGTTGGTAATCACTTTATAATAGCAATAAGGCACCTCAGGGGGGTTGTGATATATGGTCAATATACCACGGCTAAGAGCTGTATCCAGGCACTCTGGGTTGCGTTGTGCATAAGAACAGCCCTTAGCCGTAGTATATTGGCCATATACCACACCTCCTCAGGCCTTATTGCTTAATTATATTACTCTAAAACATTTCTAGGATGGCCCAACCTCTTTCATTCTTGAGTGCATATTCAATATTAGACCTGACCACAACCTTCCACAAAATGCTGTGCTGCAGGACGACACACACGCTTAAAGTACAGTCATGCACAGCAAAAAAAAACATTGGGAGGGCCTTCTACAATAATAATCTTCAGTTTTTTTTCTCCCAAATTGTGTTTTCTCTATTTAGTTTTTTCAGGTTTCAGAATTCATCCATTTTCTTCTGGTTTTCCTCCAGTTTTTTCACACTTTTATTTTATTTACATCAGGGGATGACTATGGAACTTAGATTGTAATTTACAGTGATTCGCATTGGGGCCATTCATTTGACCTTAGAACATGTTATAAAACCCAAATATAATGCAAATGTCACTTAAATGTCAACAAATGTGAATCGTTGTTAATGTTTAGACAATTATTTTTCATATATACACTGAACTAAAATATAAACGCAACATGCAACAATTTCAAAGATTTCAGTTCATATAAGGAAACCAGTCAATTTAAATAAATTAATTAGGCCCTAATCTATGGATGTCACATGACTGGGAATACAGATATGCATCTGTTGGTTAAGTAGGGGTGTGGATCTGGTGTGACTACTGTTGGGTTCTGAGAATAATGAAATATACTTATTCATGTCACTGAGGGAGAGAAGGTAATGTATAACGTTTACATTATGTCAGGATATGTTATTGTTAGCCATCAGGGATCCTATGGGAGGGATCCTCTGGGAGGAGAAGAGACACAGTCTGGTACCAGGCACAATGACAGCCTTGTGTTGAGTGCAGGGAAGCAGTCACATGTGGCAGGCATTGATAAGGGGAGAGAGCCATAGATTAGCGATGGAGGGGGGGTCGAGATCAGGTCAGGTCACATTAAGGGAGAAATAAAAGTGTATGGCCCATATCACTTAGTGTCCTGCCTAACAGTAAAGAACAATGTTTGTACAGATGTGTAGGAGGAGACTCAGCCTATGAGGAAAAGATAAACATCAGTGCTTGTGTGAAAATGTTTTTGTCTGTATTGATCCTCTGGGAAGAATAAACTTGGTTTAAGCTTTCATAGTGTCCGTAGAGTTTTTTACTCTGAGAATTAGAACCCAACACTACCATTTGCCTCATGCAGCGCGACACATATCCTTTGCATAGAGTTGGTCATGCTGTTGATTGTGGCCTGTGGAATGTTGTCCCACTCCTCTTCAATTGGAACATGCTGTCATACATGTCAATCCAGAGCATCCCAAACATGCTCAATGGCTGACATGTCTAGTGAGTATGCAGGCCAGAATAACTGGGATATTTTCAGCTTCCAGAAATTGTGTACAGATCTTTCCAACATGGGGCTATGCATTATCATGAATGGCACGACGATGGGCCTCAGTATCTCTTTGCATTCACATTGCCATTGTTAAAATGTAATTGTGTTCGTTGTCCGTAGCTTACGCCTGCCCATACCATAACCCCACCACCACCATTGGGCACTCTGTTCACAACGTTGACGTCAGCAAACCTCTCGCCCACACGACGCCATTCACATGGTCTGTGAGTCCAGTTGAACGTACTGACAAAGTCTCTAAAACTACGTTGGAGGCAGCTTATGGTAGAGAAATTAACATTCAAATCTCTGGCAACAGCTCTGGTGGACATTCCTGCAGTCAGCATGCCAATTGCACGCTCCCTCAAAACTTGAGACATCTGTGGCATCGTGTTGTGTGACAAAACTGCACATTTTAGAGTGACCTTTTATTGTCCCCAGCACAAGGTGCACCTGTGCAATAATCATGCTGCTTAATCAGCTTCTTGATATGCCACACCTGTCAGGTGGATGGATTATCTTGGCAAAGGAGAAATAAGATTTTGTGCATCTGGAACATTTCTGAGATCTTTTATTTCAGCTCATGAAACATGGGACCAACACTTTACATTATGCGTTTAATATTTTTGTTCAGTGTATCATGAATAAATACAGGTTATTGACACTTTTCTACTATTACGTGGGGGCCTTTTACTTTGAACATTTCCGAAATTACGTGACCCGGAAGAACTTGTTTTGCTAACGTGTTCGCAAAATCAAATAACTACTTGTGGTTCCTCAAGACAGGGAACATCAAAGTAAGTTAATGTTTATTTATTATCATTTCAATTTGTGGTAGTTGAGTGTTAAGTTAAATTACATACTGTAGCTACCTCAATCGTTATTTCAAATAATTTTGGTGACTTCACAGCAATTGCTAGCTATCAGAAATCTAGCTAGCTAACAGGCTCAGCTAAATAAAAATCCCACTAGATACAGCCACGTCTCATAGTCACGTCGTGAGATTTGTACATTAAAAAGGAATATAATAATAAGAAACAAATGGAGTTTCTTCATCTCCGCATTTAGAGTTCCTGGTTCAGCACAGAAATGCCCTTATCCAGATGGTGTGACAAAGGCATTTCCTAACAGACCTGCTAACTTTCTTTGTTGTTACTTTTAAGGTTGGAACCAACATGCAACATCCATGAACCATTTATCTGCCAGCTCAGGGATAAGCTATACTATTCACAGCCCTGTGTAATGTTCAATGTAATTGCATTGCTGGACTTTATGAAAACATAATTTATTTGTATTGTTTTAAAAATGTACAAATAAAAGGAAATCTATGGTTTAAACATGTATTTAATGTTTATTTGTTTAGCTGTTAGTGATAATTCCTTAAGTGTTAATATATTTGTGTTTACATCACTAAGCCTTTTATGTATGTTATGAATGACCAAAGGTGTCTGACTTTATGGTAAGTACAGCGTCATATAACAGAAGGCATTTATGTATGCGTTATAATTCAGTGGTTCCCAACCAGGGGTACTAGGACACCTGGGGGTACTTGGCCTATCCACAGGGGGTACTTGAAAAAACTAATGAGGGCTACTGGTAAAATGCACATGAGGGGATACTTTATGGGTACCCCGGGCAGAGCAAAATTCAGGTGGTGGTATGATAACCAAAAAAGGTTAGGAACCACTGTTCTAAATTACCAAAGGGGTCTGGAGTTAAAACCTACAGGACAGTAGCTCTCCAGGAACAGGGTTGGAGTTAAAACCTACAGGACAGTAGCTCTCCAGGAACAGGGTTGGAGTTAAAACCTACAGGACAGTAGCTCTCCAGGAACAGGGTTGGAGAGCCCTGCACTAGTCCAGCTTCAGCCGCATCATTCGAGCTGTCACAATGTATCAACAATGTCATGTTGCTAACTAGTAGGCTGCTGTTAATCACAAATATATAAAATGAAAAATGTAATAGGAGCCGAACCACCGCTCCAGTAGAAAACGGATGAGCAGACCTGAGGGCGTTCCTAAATTATTTTAACAATTTATAAAAGGTAAAGTTCTGTTTTACTGTCCATTCAGAATGTTCTGTTGTCCTCCCACGGCAGAAACGCTCTGAAGGCTCCAATCCAGTGCCTGCAGTAGGCCTCTCCTGGGTCATATCGTACTGCGTGGAAGACAAATATTCTGTCAGCAGGTGGCGCTGTATAGCACAACAGTGCCATAGAGACAAATACAATAGATCTCAACCATAGGCCGTATATTTTAAAAGTACCTGACTCTCCAAATATGATTTTAAAAAAACATTGTAATGGAATGGAGAAGTACTTAACTTTTGTTAAGGCTACCTCTGTCTAAACTCTGGTCCCCGTTCGTTTAGAGTTGAACATGTCTGTCGTACCTTTCTAGAGGACAAATCATACAGTGTGTGAAATAGGGGGTAGGGTGGTTTCCAAAAGCAGGAATACAATAATGGAAAAGCAGGAATACAGTAATGGCAAAGCAGGAATACAGTAATGGCAAAGCAGGAATACAGTAATGGCAAAGCAGGAATACAGTAATGGCAAGGCAGGAATACAGTAATGGCAAGGCAGGAATACAGTAATGCCAAGGCAGGAATACAGTAATGGCAAGGCAGGAATACAGTAATGGATAATAGTAGATAAATCCACAACCCAAAAGGGAAAAACAACAAAGCGAGATCAGGTCATTCAAAATCAAAGGTCAAGGTTCTCTCCATTTCAGCTACAGCACGAGTGGTCTAGTTACCTCAACGATGTCGAGACCCCAACTCCAGTAGTACTTAAACACATAGATATATCTCTGAACCCACCGATGGGCCATACACCTTGAGACTCTTTGTTAAGGGTTGAAGATGAATGTAGTACTTTTATAGAGACCAAATCATACAGTGGGTGAAAGAAGGGGTGCGTTGCCTCGGGAACAGATTCTGTGGAAGGAGGAGGACATTTACAAAGCTCTGGTTGAAGAAGAGTTCATTGATGGCGGTGTCCTAATTGGTGGTGTCCTGATTGGTGGTGTCCTAATTGGTGTTATAAAAATGAACTGATTCAAGGACTGAAAAAATATGAGTTGTTAACATTTATATATAAAAAGTATTATAAAAATTAACTGATTCAAAATAAAAATGTACATAAGTATTCAGACCCTTTACTCTACTTTGTTGAAGCACCTTTGGCAGTGATTACAGCCTTGAGTCTTCTTGAGTATGACGCTACAAGCTTGGCATACCTGTATTTGGGGAGTTTCTCCCGTTCTTCTCTTCAGATCCTCCCAAGCTCTGTCAGGTTGGATGTGGAGTGTCGCTGCACAGCTATTTTCAGGTCTCTCCAGAGATGTTCGATCTAGTTCAAGTCTGGGCTCTGGCTGGGCCACTCAAGGATATTCAGAGACTTGTTTCGAAGCCACTCCTGCATTGTCTTGGCTGTGTGCTTAGGGTCATTGTCCTGTTGGAAGGTGAACCTTCACCCCAGTCTAAGGTCCTGAGCAGGTTTTCATCAAGGATCTCCCTGTACTTTGCTCTGTTCATCTTTCCCTCAATCCTGACTAGTCTCCCAGTCCCTGCCTCTGAAAAACATCCCCACAGCATGATGCTGCCACCACCATGCTTCACCGTAGGGATGGTGCCAGGTTTCCTCCAGATGTGACACTTGGCATTCAGACAAAAGACTTCAATATTGATTTCGTCAGATCATAGAATCTTGTTTGTCATGGTCTGAGTCCTTTAGGTGCCTTTTGGTAAACTTCAAGTGGGCCGTCATGTGCCTTTTACTGAGGATTGGCTTCCGTCTGGCCACTCTACCATAAAGGCCTGATTGGTGGAGGGCTGCAGAGATGGTTGTCCTTCTTGAAGGTTCTCCCATTTCCACAGAGGAACTCTGGAGCTCTGTCTGAGTGACAATCGGGTTCTTGGTCACCTCCCTGACCAAGGCCCTTCTCCCTGATTTCTCAGTTTGGCCGGACGGCCAGCTCGAGGAAGAGTTTTGGTGGGTCCAAAACTTCTTCCATTTAAGAATAATGGAGGCCACTGTGTTCTTGGGGACCTTCATTGCTGCAGAAATGTTTTGATACCCTTCCCCAGATTAGTGCATTGACACAATCCTGGTACTCGGCCCTCTACGGACAGTTCCTTCGACCTCATGGCTTGGTTTTCGCTCTGACATTCACTGTCAACTGTGGGACTTTATATAGACAGGTGTGTGCCTTTCAAAATCATGTCCAATCAATTGAATTTACCACAGGTGGACTCCAATCAAGTTGTAGAAACAGCTCAAGGATGATCAATGGAAACAGGATGCACCTGAGCTCAATTTCGAGTCTCATTAGTAAAGGGTCTGAATACTTATGTAAATAGGGTATTTCTGTTTTTAATTTTTCATAAGTGTACCAACATTTCTAAAAACCTGTTTTTGCTTTTTCATTATGTGGTATTGTGTGTAGATTGATGAGGTGAAAAAATAGTCATATTTTAAAAAAAAATTATGTTTATTGTTTTCTTTTTTTACCCCTTTTTCGTGGTATCCAATTGGTCGTTGCAGTCTTGTCCCATTGCCGCAACTCCCGTACTGACTCGAGAGAGAGGCGAAGGTCGAGAGCCGTGCATCCTCCGAAACACAACCCAGCCAAGCCGCACTGCTTCTTGACACAATGCCCACTTAACCCGGAAGCCAGCCACACCAATGTGTCAGAGGAAACACTGTGCACCTGGCGACCGTGTCAGTGTATACTGAACTTTTGAACTCCAAGAACAAAATATCTCCTAGAGGGAAATTGTTCTGGAATGCATATACTGTACAGTGCATTCCGAAAGTATTAAGACCCCTTGACTTTTTCCACATTTTGTTATGTTACAGCCTTATTCTAGAATTGATGAAATTATTTTTTCCCCTCATCAATCTACACACAATGACAAAGCGAAAAAACAGGTTTTTCGACATTTTTGTATGCATCTGAATACTTTCAGAATGCACTGTATTACTGAAATTGAATGGAAGAAAGCTTGGTTGCTCCCTCACAAATTCTGTATATTAAATAAAGTAAAATCTTGCACAAAATATACCCAATAACTTGTTGTCGAAATTCATGGACTTAGAGGACATATGCCTTTTCTGTGATAAAGAAGGGGAAACTATTATACACATTTTTTACGAGTGTGACTCTTAAGTTATTTTAGAGCGAGTTAAGTAATTACATTTTTAATTTCATTAAGACCCATGTATTTTTTCAATTAAAGATGTAATATGTTATTATTCAAATGAAAACAAAACTACTGAATTAGTCATTCATTTCTTCATTCTCTTTGGTAAATTTTATATACACGAGAAAACAAATATTTGAAATCTGTCCCCAAATACAATATATTTTTTCCTTGTATTCTAACAACTCTATCATACAATAGTCATTTACAACATTAACAATGTCTACGCTGGATTTCTGATCAATTTGATGTTATTTTAATGGACAAAAAATTGCTTTTCTTTCAAAAACAAGGGTATTTCTAAGTGACCCCAAACCTTTGAACGGTAGTGTATATATTTTTATTTGTTATTTTATGTTTCTTCAGAGAAAATATACGTGTAGTGCTGTGCTATGTTTTTTTTTTATTGTAATTTGAAATGTAATTTTTTTTAAATTAAATATTCAGTACCAGTCAAAAGTTTGGCCACACCTACTCATTCTTTATTTTTACTATTTTCTACATTGTAGAATAATAGTGAAGACATCAAAACTATGAAATAACACATATGGAATCATGCAGTAACCAAAAACAGTGTTAAACAAATCAAAATATATTTGAGATTCTTCAAAGTAGCCACCCTTTACCTTGACAGCTTTGCGCACTCTTGGCATTCTCTCAACCAGCTTCACCTGGAACCAGGGATTTGTCCCAAATACAATGCTTTTAGTTGTAGAAATATTGAGGGCTAACTTATTCCTTGCCACTCACTCTGAAACTAACTGCAATTCTTTGTTGAGTGTTGCAGTCATTTCAGTCGCTGTAGTAGCTGACTAGTGTATAGTGTTGAGTCATCCGCATACATAGACACTCTGGCTTTACTCAGTCAGTGGCATGTCGTTAGTAAAGATTTTAAAAAGCAAGGGGACTAAACAGCTACCCTGGGGAATTCTTGATTCTACCTGTGTTATGTTGGAGAGGCTTCCATTAAAGAACACCCTCTGTGTTCTATTAGACAAGTAACTCTTTATCCACATTATAGCAGGGGGTGTAAAGCCATAACACATATGTTTTTCTAGCAACAGACTATGATCTATAATGTCAAAAGCTGCACTGAAGTCTAACAAGACAGCTGTGAAATTGTTAGATATTACTTGTTAGATATTACTGCACTGTCGGAGCTAGAAACACAAGCATTTTGCTACACCCGCAATAACATCTGCTAAACACGTGTATGTGACCAATACAATGTGATTTGAACACCTTTTTATTGGTGCTTTGGTCCGAAAATCACAACTCTCCACTTCAGATCCTAATCATTTATAGAGCCAGGAAATCAAAACAAAACCACTCCTAGTCACTCTGGCTCTACCTTTCCTAATGCCTTAACTATATTTGTGACCACTAATAGATCTCCAAGAAATACATCATTGTTGATGAATCGCACTCTTACAAGAAACTGATGTTATTTTACAACTTTCCCTCTTTTGGCTCCATTTCCCTTTTGTCAGTGTCTTCCATTCATTCTCACCAACTTCACTCATCAATCAGCACTTCCACCATCTCCCTCCTCCACCATGCTGCTATTGTTGTCAGCTAGCCAGCATAAACTAGCTTGCTGGGAAATCAGAGTTGACTTGACTTGAAACAAATTCATTAGTCTCCACTTGACTCTGAGCTGCTCGTCCTGAGCTGCTCGTCATCAAAGGTGTGTTCGTATAGCTTCTCCCTATGAAAGGGGACAATCTAGTGATTTCAGCAATCGTGGTCTCATCCAAAGATTATGGATATACTGACAAGATACATGTCTCTCCGCCCTAACAATGAGAGTCGTTGTCCACAAAGCGGCACGGAGAAGCTGTCTAGCTCCAGCCTAATCTTTCTTTGGATTGCTGGATACATCTCATTATTGTAGTCCTTTTTTGAATACTCAATGAGGGTTGTTGACGTCAACCGCCTGTATTAAATGGAGAGAGATGCTATGCTACTAGCCTCATGTCATGAATATTATTATTATTGTTATTTCTCAAAGTTGCCGGGATGTCACATGTCCTACTTATATCAGCATGCTCGTAACAACTTAAGCATTACAAAACTTTTATTCGATCAAATAAACCTCACGTAGCAAATAAGCCATTAATTTTTTCATTGACCAAATTCGATGTTCTCAATGACATCCATACAAAAAACACCTTGCTTGGTGGGCGAAACAACGAAAATACGCCATCTGCTGGAGGGAGACAGATTTTCCACCGAGTTGGGCCTCTCTCTTCCTCTCATCTCGCTGTAATATTCTCAGATGGATTTAGAGCTCACAACATGGAAAAAAATACTAAATCCCTTTGGGCGTAAAGCTGAAGTTGTAAGGAGTCTGCAGACATTCGAATGGTGTCTCAGAAATGCTCAGAGGTTTGGCAGAAAATGGTCTGCTGTGAGTTATAGTAAATGGGGCCAAATTTGTACTGTCACTAAATATAATCATATTTATTTTACAGGTGAAATATTATAGTAAGTCGTTTATTTTATTGTAACTATATTTAGAAAGCATTAATATTATTATAATATTTGTATTATGCACTTGAGTTTGTGTCCTCAAAAGTGAGTACACCTCAGAAATGATTCCTATTTTTTTTACCAGGAAGGTGCGTTCCAGACCTTTCTAGAAGTGCCCTGTGAGGAAGCGACAGGTTGAAATTGCGAGAGTTCGAGCGGGGCAGAAAGTTTCCTATGCTGAGGCAGTGAAGAGAGTTTAAGATAGCCCAGGGGTGAGTGATTCGCCTGGCAGCCCCCCAGTGAGTAAACCCGAAGAGAGACATACAGGGAGGATACGTTTTAGTAAGGTTGAATTTGTTGCGTTTATAGCCATACGATCAACTTTACTGTACTGATGGAGCCGAAATCACAGAAGAAAGCTTTGTTAGTTTTAGCAGCAGAAATATTTGGGTGTGAGAGATTGTAGTGCAGAACATCTACAGGGAGTTTTGAGAAAAGCAATTCGAAAGTAGTTGGATGATGGGGTTAGATGTTGGTGCAATTTAAGATTTTCCCCTCATTTTTGTGACCAAACGCTTCATCCGCACTCCGACCAACGAAAGGCAGCAGCGCGCAGCACCGCGTCTAATCTACCGGCGGAAGAAAAAAAAAATCACACAAAGAAGACAAACACAGGATTGTGGGAAATCTCGCACCTTGCGAAATGTAGGCTACATGCACAAATTTGAACGGAATATTACATATTTATCGACTTTTAATTTCGATCAAAATGTCTAAACTACAGTTGTTCAATGCGTATCTGACTGAACGATTAACGGCAGCGGCTGCGGAGATATCAGCGGCAGTAGAGAGAACGATAACCGATTACCAGGAAGAGAACGAACGTCTGCGACGACTACTTGATTTGTTAACCAAACCAAAGTTTCATAGAGCAGGTCTGTATTGAATCAATGGGACAGCTAACTCCAATGTGATATCCTAACATTTGAAATAAGGCACACCGCCTAGGTAAGCTAACGTTAGCTAGCTAGACCCAATGATGCGTAATAACCCGGGATTGTTGATGCTGTGGAATTGGACAATGACGGGCTTTGAAGGGTAATGGCTAGAAGGGATCCAGGTTTTGTTGAAGGGTCATGGCTAGAAGGGATCCAGGTTTTGTTAAATGAACGTCCGATTTTCCTACCAGGTTAGGATAATTCACGTAGTGGGTTAGGATAATTGGGTTAAGGTTAGGGCTAGCCAAAATGAAAAAAAGAATTGAACGTTTGACCTTAATTTGTCAAAAGCTGGATCCCTTCTAGCGATCCATGCTGCTGGCTAGAAGGCCGCCGCTGTTCTTAATCCCAGAAGGAGCACTTCTCGAATGAATGGAATTCTACAGTATATCAATAAAAATACATGTATTTAAGTATTTATTTGTTGTAGTGGGGACAATAACATTACTACTCAAACTGTTTTAAAGAATAGGTTTTTATATATATATTTTTTTTAAATAACATTTTAATGTTCAGTTCAATTATGGCTCAGACACAACAATAGTATTTGCTGGCGGAGAGTACTTCGCAGCTCTGAACGTAACTTGCGAACCGAGTGCACACTGATTTTACATGTAGAATCGTGTGAAAATGTCGTCAGTCAGACGTCTACAGCCGGTGGTCCCTAAAACACAGCGCGCTGAACAACCGGCAGACGCCAGAATCGCGTTGGGTGCGATGTGTAACTGTTCCTAGCCTTTCATCCTAGTCTTTCATATCCTAGCCTGTCATATCCTAGTCTTTCATATCCTAGCCTGTCATATCCTAGCCTGTCATATCCTAGCCTGTCATATCCTAGCCTGTCATATCCTAGCCTGTCATATCCTAGCCTTTCATATCCTAGCCTTTCATATCCTAGCCTGTCATATCCTAGCCTTTCATATCCTAGCCTGTCATATCCTAGCCTGTCATATCCTAGCCTGTCATATCCTAGCCTGTCATATCCTAGCCTGTCATATCCTAGCCTTTCATATCCTAGCCTTTCATATCCTAGCCTGTCATATCCTAGCCTGTCATATCCTAGCCTGTCATATCCTAGCCTGTCATATCCTAGCCTGTCATATCCTAGCCTGTCATCTCCTAGCCTGTCATCTCCTAGCCTGTCATATCCTAGCCTTTCATATCCTAGCCTTTCATATCCTAGCCTGTCATATCCTAGCCTTTCATATCCTAGCCTGTCATATCCTAGCCTTTCATATCCTAGCCTGTCATATCCTAGCCTGTCATATCCTAGCCTGTCATATCCTAGCCTTTCAAGGCGACCACCAGAGAGGGCAATGCTCAAATCAAATTAGATGTGTCACATGCGACGAATACAACTCGTGTAGTAGACGTTACTGACAATCCCTTAACCAACAATGCTGTTTAAAGAAAAATACCACACAAGAAAGAAAGTAAGAAATAAAAGTAACCAATAATTAAAGAGCAGCAGTAAAATAACAATAACGAAGCTATACACAGGGGGTACAGGTACAGAGTCAGTGTGCAGAGGCATGGGTTAGTCGAGGTAATTGAAGTAATATGTACATGTAAGTAGAGTTTTATTAAAGTGACTGCATAGATAATAACAGAGTAGCAGCAGCAGTGTAAAAGGGGGGGGGGGGGGGGGGGGCAATGCAAATAGTATGGGGGTAGCCATTTGATTGGAGCCTTATGGCGTTGTGAGTAGAAGCTGTTTAGAAGCCTCTTGGACCTAGACTTGGTGCTCCGGTTCCGCTTGCCATGAGGTAGCAGAGAGAACAGTCTATGACTAGGGTGGCTGGAGTCTTTGACAATTTTCAGGGCCTTCCTCTGCCTGGTATAGAGGTCCTGAATGGTAGGAAGCTTGACCCCAGTAATGTACTGGGCCGTACGCACTACCCTCTATAGCGCCTTGCAGTCAGAGGCCGAGCAGTTGCCAAACCAGGCAGTGATGCAACCCGTCAGAATGCTCTCGATGGTGCAGCTGTAGAACCTTGGGGCAGCTGGTAGCCTAGTTGTTAGAGCATTGGGCCAGTAACCAAAAGATTGCTAGATCAAATTCCCGAGCTGACAAGTTAAAAATCTGTCGTTCTGCTCCTGAACAAGGCAGTTATAACCCATTGTTCCCCGGTAGGCCATCATTGTAAATAAGAATTTGTTCTTAACTGACTTGCCTAGTTAAATAAAGGTTAAATTAAAACAAAAAAACAAAAATGTTTTTGAGGATCTGAGGACCCATTCCAAGTATTTTCAGTCTCCGGAGGGGGAATAGGTTTTGTCGTGCCCTCTTCACAATTGTCTTGGTGTGCTTGGACCATGCTAGTTTGTTGGTGATGTTTCCTATTTTTCATACTTTTTAACCCAGGAACTTGAAACTCTGAACCCTGCTCCACTACATCCCCGTCGATGAGAATGGGGGCGTGCTCAGTCCTCCTTTTCCTGTAGTCCACAATTATCTCCTTTTGTCTTGATCATGTTGAGGGAGAGGTTGTTTTCTTTGCACCACACGGCCAGGTCTCTGACCACCTCCCTATAGGCTGTCTCATCGTTGTCGGTGATCAGGCCTGCCACTGTTGTGTCATCGGCAAACTTAATGATAATGTTGGAGTTGTGCCTGGCCGTGCAGTCATGAGTGAACAGGAAGTACAGGAGGGGACTGAGCACGCACCCCTGAGGGGCCCCGGTGTTGAGGATCAGTGTGGCGGATGTGTTGTTACTTACCCTTACCACCTGGGGGTGACCTGTCAGGAAGTCCAGGATCCAGTTTCAGAGATAGGTATTGAGTCCCAGGGTCCTTAGCTTAGTGATGGGCTTTGAGGGCACTATGGTGTTGAACGCTGAGCTGTAGCCAATGAATAGTATTCTCACATAGGTGTTCCTTTTGTCCAGGTACACTATTTCTGCCACTATTTCGAAGTAATTCCTGCTGTAGAGCGGAAATGCTTGTTTAGGGTCTACCTCCGAAGAATGACGGAGGCCAGTTATACATATTCGCAAATTGGGGGTGGGAAAGAACGTCATGGTGATTTCCACATTGAGTGGAGAAACATGAATAAATAGGGAACTGACAGCTGTCAGTGTAGCTAGCTAGAGTGCTAACCTTATCTAGCTAGAATGCTAACCTTATCTAGCTAGAATGCTAACCTTTTCTAGCTAGAATGCTAACCTTTTCTAGCTAGAATGCTAACCTTATCTAGCTAGAATGCTAACCTTATCTAGCTAGAATGCTAACCTTTTCTAGCTAGAATGCTAAGCTTTTCTAGCTAGAATGCTAAGCTTTTCTAGCTAGAATGCTAAGCTTTTCTAGCTAGAATGCTAAGCTTTTCTAGCTAGAATGCTAACCTTTTCTAGCTAGAATGCTAACCTTTTCTAGCTAGAATGCTAACCTTTTCTAGCTAGAATGCTAACCTTTTCTAGCTAGAATGCTAACCTTTTCTAGCTAGAACGCTAACCTTTTCTAGCTAGAACGCTAACCTTATCTAGCTAGAACGCTAACCTTATCTAGCTAGAACGCTAACCTTATCTAGCTAGAACGCTAACCTTATCTAGCTAGAACGCTAACCTTTTCTAGCTAGAATGCTAACCTTTTCTAGCTAGAATGCTAACCTTTTCTAGCTAGAATGCTAACCTTATCTAGCTAGAATGCTAACCTTATCTAGCTAGCTAATGTTGTCTTTTTTTTTTTACTACATCATATTCAAAAGATTAGCCAGCTGGTTCTGGAGCTGGATTTGTCATGAGCATTTCGTTTGCCAAAGACCAGTACCGGTACTTGTATGTAGTCTTGTTATTGTTATTTTATTGTGTTACTATTTCCTTGTTTATTTTCTGCCTACTTTTTAACTTTGCGTTGTTGGTAAAAAAGGGCTTGTAAGTAAGCATTTCACGGTAAAGTATACACCTGTTGGGGCTCCCGAGTGGCGCAGAGGTCTAAGGCACTGCATCTCAGTGCTAGAGGCGTCGCTACAGACCCTGGTTTGATTTCAGGCTGTATCACATCCGGCCGTGATTGGGAGTCTCATAGGGCGGCACACAATTGGCCCAGCATCGTCCGGGTTGGGGTTTGGCCGGGGTAGGCCATCATTGTAAATAAGAATTTGTTCTTAACTGACTTGCCTAGTTAAATAAAGATTAAATAAACCTGTTGTATTCAGCGCATGTGACAGATAAAATTTGATTTGATTTGAAATCAGTATCTTCGACTTCGCCATCTATTGTTATCTCCAAAGTTTTAGCATCTTCCATAAGAGACATGCGTTTTTCTACATTGTATTTGAGGCGACGGTCGGAGCAGGGTTGCAAAAATGCATTCATATCACGCAATTATAGTATTTTTAAAACGGTTGTGTGTGTGTGTGTGTGTGTGTGTGTGTGTATATGTATATACATACATACATACACTGAGTATACAAAACATTAAGAACACCTGCTCTTTCCATGACATAGACTGAATATGGTAGAAGCTATGATTAGAGTTGCACATATTGGGGAATATTCAGAGGTGGAAACTTTCCATCGGAATTAACGGAAATATATGAAAATGAATACCATTTAAATGTAGATGTTTTTTGCATTGGATATATTTACCATATCATATGGGGACATAAACCTTTTACCTTATCATAAGTAGACATAATTTCAAATGATTAAATCCTTCCAATATAAATTTAAAAAACAATTTAATGACTAATTGAACTTTAATTAAATGAGTTGACTCTTCACATGGGATGATTTCACTGAACAACGAAAGAAAGGGGAATATTGAATTATCCCCAATGATCCGTCGCATCTTCCAAAAAAAACGTTTTCAACATACATCTGTAAAATGATAGGAAGACAACCAAAGCTTTAGTTTCTAGACTATCAGGCTTCCATGTCTTCTGCCTGGACCTCCTCAATGTCCACATCTTGAACATCAGACTCTGAGGCCTCATCTTCACTGTCACTTTCCAACCTTGTTGAGGATGGCTTGTTGTCAGGCTCAAAAACCCTCAAATTTGCCCGGGTGGCCACCAATTTTTCAACCCTTGTATTGTTCAGCCTGTTGCGTGCTTTGGTGTGTGTGCTCCCAAACAAGGACCAGTTGCTCTCTGAGGCGGCTGATGTTGGTGGGATTTGGAGGATGATGGAGGCATCAGGGGAAAGAGCCTCAGATCCACAAAGTCCCTTCCACCAGGTGGCTGATGAGATATGTTAGCACGACTGCCATATTGCATCTCCATCTGGACAGGATGCTCTTGCCAGCATACTTGGGGTCCAACATGTACACTGTGGCGTGTATGGGCTTCAGGCAGAAGTCTTCACGATTTTTTATGTATTTCAGAACTGCAGTTTCCTCTGCTTGGAGAAACGGTGAAGTGGGCAGGGCAGTACGGATTTCTTCTCTTACATCTGCAAGCAGTCTGAACATCAGACAGGATGGCATTGTCTCCCTCAATCCGTGTAATGGCTACTTCTATAGGTTTCAGGAGTTTCAGGGTGCTTACCACTCTCTCCCCAAATACATCATCCAGGAGGATCCTCTTGATGGGGCTGTCCATATTGGCAGACAGTGATATGGCCATTTCTTGGAGAGACTCCTTCCCCTCCAGGAGACTGTCAAACATGATTACAACACCACCCTAATGGGTGTTGCTGGGCAGCTTCAATGTGGGGCTCTTATTCTTCTCACTTTGCTTGGTGAGGTAGATCGCTGCTATAACTTGATGACCCTTCACATACCTAACCAATTCCTTGGCTCTCTTGTAGAGGGACTTTTGTCAGAGGTTGCTTGTTGTGAGCGCTGATGGAACTTTATGCACTTGGCCAGATGATTCTGCATCTTTGTTGCATTCTTCACAAATGATTTGTCACAGTATTTGCAAATGTACACAGATTTCATTCTACATTAGCTGCAGTAAAATGTCTCCTCACGTCAGATAGTGCCCGTGGCATTTTCCTGTAAAGATTAGGGGAAAAAATACAATTCCATGTACAGATAAATACACTGCTCAAAAAAATAAAGGGAACACTAAGATAACACATCCTAGATCTGAATTAATTAAATAATCTTATTAAATACTTTTTTCTTTACATAGTTGAATGTGCTGGCAACAAAATCACACAAAAATAATCAATGGAAATCCAATTTATCAACCCATGGAGGTCTGGATTTGGAGTCACACTCAAAATTAAAGTGGAAAACCACACTACAGGCTGATCCAACTTTGATGTAATGTCCTTAAAACAAGTCAAAATGAGGCTCAGTAGTGTGTGGCCTCCACGTGCCTGTATGACCTCCCTACAACGCCTGGGCATGCTCCTGATGAGGTGGCGGATGGTCTCCTGAGGGATCTCCTCCCAGACCTGGACTAAAGCATCCGCCAACTCCTGGACAGTCTGTGGTGCAATGTTGGTGGATGGAGCGAGACATGATGTCCCAGATGTGCTCAATTGGATTCAGGGCTGGGGAACGGGCGGGCCAGTCCATAGCATCAATGCCTTCCTCTTGCAGGAACTGCTGACACACTCCAGCCACATGAGGTCTAGCATTGTCTTGCATTAGGAGGAACCCAGGGCCAACCGCACCAGCATATGGTCTCACAAGGGGTCTGAGGATCTCATCTCGGTACCTAATGGCAGTCAGGCTACCTCTGGCGAGCACATGGAGGGCTGTGCGGCCCCCCAAAGAAATGCCACCCACACCATGACTAACCCACCACCAAACCGGTCATGCTGGAGGATGTTGCAGGCAGCAGAACGTTCTCCACGGCGTCTCCAGACTCTGTCACGTCTGTCACGTGCTCAGTGTGAACCTGCTTTCATCTGTGAAGAGCACAGGGCGCCAGTGGCGAATTTGCCTATCTTGGTGTTCTCTGGCAAATGCCAAACGTCCTGCATGGTGTTGGGCTGTAAGCACAACCCCCACCTGTGGACGTCGGGCCCTCATACCACCCTCATGGAGTCTGTTTCTGACCGTTTGAGCAGACACATGCACATTTGTGGCCTGCTGGAGGTCATTTTGTAGGGCTCTGGCAGTGCTCCTCCTGCTCCTCCTTGCACAAAGGCGGAGGTAGCGGTCCTGCTGCTGGGTTGTTGCCCTCCTACGGCCTCCTCCACGTCTCCTGATGTACTGGCCTGTCTCCTGGTAGCGCCTCCATGCTCTGGACACTACGCTGACAGACACAGCAAACCTTCTTGCCACAGCTCGCATTGATGTGCCATCCTGGATGAGCTGCACCACCTGAGCCACTTGTGTGGGTTGTAGACTCCGTCTCATGCTACCACTAGAGTGAAAGCACCGCCAGCATTCAAAAGTGACCAAAACATCAGCCTGGAAGCATAGGAACTGAGAAGTGGTCTGTGGTCACCACCTGCAGAACCACTCCTTTATTGGGGGTGTCTTGCTAATTGCCTATAATTTCCACCTGTTGTCTATTCCATTTGCACAACAGCATGTGAAATTTATTGTCAATCAGTGTTGCTTCCTAAGTGGACAGTTTGATTTCACAGAAGTGTGATTGACTTGGAGTTACATTGTGTTGTTTAAATGTTCCCTTTATTTTTTTGAGCAGTATAGTTAAAAGTTAGATTAAACAACTCCTTTTGTAATAAATGTTTTAAAATGAGACATGTATGGAAACAGGTGAATTAACACTCAGTTAGCATGGCTCAAGCAAGCTAAAACCCACATGGTAGCAAAAACTAACTAGCAGAAATTGTTAACAAGTTAGAAATGATTTAAACACACTGCTGTAGACTACTATTTACTAGTTAACAAAAAGTCATATAAAATATATTCACCCCACCCAGTATTGTAATCAAAACTTACCAGAAAGCATGTAGTCCTTGGCTCAGACAGTGTAGTAGTGTGGGCTCAATAGCATCTCATTAGTGTGCAAGATCTTGAGAATCAGCTGCACACGTGATGGAAGAATGCACTGCACATGCAGAGGGTTGCAATTCCTTTGAATTTTGGATAGTTTAACCAAAATATGCCACAAGACCTAGAATTGCTTTATGTGTATCCCACAAAAAATGTTCACTGTTATAAGCTATTTTTTGGATGAATTTAAGCAAAATTCCCCAAATTCCCGGGTTTAACTTCCCATGGAAAAATTCTGGAACTTTACCGGAAAGTTTCCAAAGCTTTGCAACCTTAGCAACGATCTCTTATTGATGTCACCTGTTAAATTCACTTCAATCAGTGTATATGAAGTGGAGGAGACAGGTTAAAGAAGGATTTTTAAGCCTTGAGACAATTGAGACATGGATTGCGTATGTGTGCCATTCAGAGGGTGAATGGGCAAGACAAAAAATGTAAGTGCCTTTTGAACAGGCTATGGTGTAGGTGTCAGGCGCACTGGTTTGCGTGTGTCAAGAACTGCAACACTGCTGAGTTTTTCAAACAGTTTCCTGTGTGTATCAAGAATGGTCCACCCCCCAAAGGACATCCAGCCAACTTGGCACTACTGTGGGAAGCATTGGCGTCAACATGTTGCCAGCATCCCTGTGGAACGCTTTCGACACCTTGTAGAGTCCATGCCCATGTTAATAAACAATGCCATGCTGACGGGTGGTAACATTAAAATAAAACCCAGTCCTGAACAGAAACATTGACTGAAAAGTATTAGCGCGTCATATGATAAGGGAAACACCACATTGACACAAAAAAACAACAACAAAAAGTCCCCACTCGGATTTCCCACTTCAAACCAAGCTATATCATACTTTGACTAAAACAATTACTTATTGACGTCAATCTTTGTGCAACGTCATGGGTATGCTTTGGGGATCGTCTTTCAGTGGGGGGGAAAAAGTGAATTTCTGTTCTTGTGGTACTTTAATATAATTGTAATGTATGCATTAAGGTGTCTAGTAGAATACATCTGTCAAAAAAAGAAGGTAGACATTAATAAATGCATTTTAATAGCTTCCAAAATCTTTTTTTTACAATGGAGTACCTAAGAAGTTCTGAAAATGTATGCATTCACTACTGCTAAATGAAATGACAGCGTGGTGGCTGTCAGGTTAATACATAGCATTGGCTACACAACTAGCTAGCTTACAGTTAGCTGCAGACTGTAGTGATGGCAGTAGGACATTTCTTCTGCAGGGCATAAGGGAGCTGAATGATACACTTTTATTCTATTTTAAAATATGAAATTATACAGCAATATTTCCCGTCTGTTTTCTTTTCAGATCCCCAGCAACTCACTCTCCTTGTATCTGAAGAGGAGGAGCACTGTGAGCAGGAGTGGAGCCCAAGTCTGGAGCAGGAGGACCCAGAGCCCCTACACATTAAAGAGGAACACGAGGAGTTCAGGACCAGTCAGGAGGAAGAGCAGCTTCAAGGGCTGGAGGCTGACACCAAAGACTCCACATTCACTCCTGCCTGTATGAAAAGTGACTGCAATGATCAGGGCCCACCTCAGCTCTCACATCATTACCAAACTCAAACTGTGGAGAACAAGGAGAAGCACTCTATACCCACCAACACAATTGAAGAGATCAAAACAGAACCTAATGGACAGGACTATGGAGTACCAGAACCTACTGGTGACTCTCATCCCCTCTCTGCAGTAAATCCTGGTTGTTCTGCAGCTCAGAGTGAAGCCAATGACAATGGGATGGAAAGTGAAGAACAACTGCCAGGATCTACACTACTCGAATCAACTAGAACATGGGTAAAACAAGGACAAAGCTCCCATACCAGTACTGATGACAAGACAGCCACACAGTTGCCCCAATTTAAATCCCCCAATCAAAGACATTCTGTTCCTTTTTCTTGCAAGGTGTGTGGAGAGACTTTTGTTTTCATGGGGCATTTCGTCCATCACGTGCGAGAAACACACACAAATAACCAAGACTACATGTGTGGTGTGTGTGGAGAAGACTTTGAGTCCACAGAATGTATGATCGATCACCTACAAACTCACACTACAGAAATATATTATTGTGACATTTGTAGCAAACGCTTCACCTTTGAGTCTCATCTGAAACAACATATGTTGGTTCACACTGGGGAGAAACGATATCAATGCAAAGAATGTGGCAAATGCTTCATTCATAGTGGACAGCTGAATACACATATGAAGATTCACACACGGGAGAAATTGTATCAGTGCAAAGAATGTGAAAAATGTTTCCCCAGTAAGCATAACCTGGACAGACATATGGTGATTCACATATATTCTAATCTGAAAATGCATAAGACTCACACAGGAGAGAAACGATATCAATGCAAAGAATGTGGGAAATGCTTCCTTCATAAGGGACACCTGAATACCCATATAAGAATTCACACAGGAGAGAAACCATACCAATGCAACGAATGTGAGAAATGTTTTGGCCGGAAGGAAAACCTAACCGCACATATGAGGGTTCACACAGGGGAGAAACCATACAAGTGCCCAGTATGTGGAAAATGCTATAGCACTGCACAAGTTCTAAAATTGCATCAACTTCAAAGTCACTATCTAGGTTTCCATCCAATTGGTGATGGATTTTCATGTGAATAATCCATATAGAATGAATATGGCCATTTCAGCACCAGAGGTGTGTTTCCATCCAACTGAATTTTTAGCAGATAAAATGCTGTGTGTGATGTAGTTAACTTAAGCGCAAAAGTGCTTTTATGTTTTCATATACCAAATAAATGTTTCCATTGCATTTTTCAACTCTACGAATGTTTTTGTCACAAACTGTTGAGATAAATGGTATTACTTGCCCAATCTGGTTTTGGCACATGCTCTATAAACAACAGTCTGCTGATTTTAAAGTGGACGAGGTAGGTTATATGATGAGATATAGATAAAATCAATATCCTTTTTTGATTGTTATAATTGGCAGCCATCAAGTCACCAGCATCATTGGACATTTGCAATAGGCTACAGCATCATTGTGTGACTCGGAAGTTTAAGGCGTCATGGTGGTTTTTCCACCGTAATTGTTGCGTGATCAACTTAATCGACCCCCCCCCCCCCCCCCAAAAAAAAAAATATCCCACCTTGTCTAGCGTATTTAGTTTAGTTGACATTAGGAAGTTTTACTGACAAATTAGTGGTTTTCAAAAGGCCTGTCGTGACTTTTTTTATTTTTTTATGCATCAGGTCATTGTCCTGTAGATCACTTAATTATTCCTTTTTGTTTAAAAAGCTCTACTGTGCGAATTTCTGACTTACCCAACTTTTCTGTTTAAAATATAAAAACATGAGAAACCAAACCTGTTCACAAGGTTGGTTAACTCTTGAGGTTCCTCGGGTCTCCACCGAACTAGGTGAATCCGCTTTTAGTTTTAAAGCACCTCGTTGCTGGAACCAACTACAAAATATATTACAATTGGATGTTCTGGTGCCACTTGTGCAATTCAAAATATTGATTAGTGACTGTCTTATTGAGGAATGTAATGTTTTTTTTGTGAATATTTGTGTTGTGCTGTATTTTACTGGTTTTATATTGTATTTGATTTGTATTATAAATTGTATATGCAGGGCTCCTTTGGAAAGAGACCCTGGTCTCAGTGGTGACTCCCTGCTTAAATAAAGGTAAATAAGATTAATCAGCATGAAATGGTTGGTTGAAACCTGGTTACTGTGAGGAATGTTCACGTTAGTATGTAGTAGGAATACACATACTAGTGCCTTTTTGAGTAGTGCTTTAATCCCAAATGGTGACAATCGAAAACCATCACACTTTCCCAGCCTTGTGGTTAGAAGTATTTTTCTTTGGTGGTGCTAAGCACATACAATCTAAAATGAAATAGTCTGAATGTGGGGGGGTACTTCGTTTATTAATTTGTGTTAGTTTATAGCAAAAAGTGACCTGCCCAAATGTTACGTCATGGTCCCTTCTTTAGCTTGGAGGCTGCTGAGGCGAGGCGGCTCATAATAATGTCTGGAACGGAGCAGATGGAATGGCATCAAACATATAAATGTATTTGATAGCATTCCACTGATTCCGCTTCAATCATTACCATGAGCCCATCCTCCCCAATTAAGGTGCCACCAACCTCCTGTGTTGGAGTGTTTTTCAATCAGAAGGAATGAATGGTCTTTTCCAAATGAACACATCAGAAATGTGTTGATTCCTGTATATTTCATTTTTCCATGACGACCTACTCAGGGTTTACTCCAAAGTAGATATTTTAAGGAGATCCAAATAAAATAAAATCCATTAAACTTGTCATTACTTAAATGTCCCTCTGTTTTCCATAAACCTTCAAGATCCAGTATAACAGAATCACAGAAGTTCATATTCCAAAATTGAGTTTGTTGAAGTGTTGTCTTTCTCTAGGGTTGCAAACTTCCTGGTTATTTAACAAAGTTCCACGATTTGTTTTAGAAACTATGTTAATTAACGCGTACATTTGGAAATATCGAACGTTTGGGGAATTTATCATTTAATTATTACTTTTTAAAAAGTATATTTTTTTCAGATTATTTATTTCTGTGTCTGGTGTTTCCCATGAGCTCCAGTGGACAGACCACATGGTTCCTGAGAAAATAGCCTATTATAAAAACATCTAATCAACAAAGTAATTTCACTGGGTTCAAATCGGGGACACGCTGGATTGAAATCGGACTCGGAGGGATATCATGCGCATCAATTGGTGCTTTTATGTTGAAGGCAAAAACTACAAACCGGTGTGACACGTGTGGAAACCGGAAGAGGTGACAAACAGAGGATTGTGGGAAATGTAGTAAATCTTTAGCGCAAGCAGCCTGTTGTAAGGATAGTAGCCGCGCTAGGTGTATATCAGCAGGGTTTTACATTTTTAGCGGTACAATATTACCGCCAACATTGTCAAAGCCTGATAATGACCTCAGCTTCATGGCGCCTCTGGTTTATTGCTGCCGTCAGTTTTCTTATTGCCTGCCCAAGACCCTCTCATTCCTGGGATTCAGACATTGAGCTCTACGATCTGGTGGAGGAAATTCAACAAAACTTTTACGAATTTCTGTCTGTTGAGCAGGTAAGTCATAACTAGTTTTTGTAACCTGTAAATGTTTACTAACTAGCTTCTTTTTTTTTAAAGTCCTAAATAGAGATCTGTACCGATGATGGGGCCTGTTGTAGTTTTTATTTTAACTAGCTAGCGAACTAGCTACGTGTACCTAGACTACCGAGAGACGAGCAAACCATGACGTGTCAGGTCGCTTCCCCTTATTTTGTATTATAACCCCTGATGGAAGTTAAGGTAGGTAGTTAAATATCGTTAGTTGTTCATCTTGCAAGGAACAGTTGCTGGGACACTTGCTTCACCAGCCAAAGTTTACTGGTCTGGGGGCAGGCTTTTGCTCCAGCCCTGCTCTAACGCATACGATTTTTACTCATCTGATTCAGCTACGCATCAGTACCTTGATCAGCTGAATGAGGTGTGTTGAAATAGGGCTGGAACAAAAGCCTGCATGCCCGTCAGCTCTCCAGGAGGAGGGTGGCCATCATATGGACAAACTTAGTACAGGATAGTGTTGAATACAGTGCCGTCCTGCAATGGAGTCATCCGAGTGCCATGTCTTGTAGGATGTCGTTAGCCCTGGAGGTGATTACTGTCGTCTGGATAGGATGGGGAAGCGTAGGCCCCCGGTAACCTTGGGGTGGTTACTGTCCTCTGGATAGGATGGGGAAGCGTAGGCCCCTGGTACTGTGGGACATGTCAGGTAGAAGGAGAGCGTACAGACTGATTTAGTGCCATAGACTAGTTATTATGTTTGTGATAAACCATGTGTGATATATCACCACACACAATACCCTCTGAAATGTGTCATGTACATGTCGTTTTTCTGCTAATTTCTCTCTTTCTCTCTTTCTCTCTCTCGTGCAGGATGCCTCGTCGATGGACATCAGAAAGGCCTATCGCAGGCTGTCGCTCACGCTGCATCCTGACAAGAACAAAGATGCAAATGCTGAAACACAATTCAGACAGGTCAGCCCACTCACTTAACATTTTGTATTTATTATGGATCCCCATTAGCTGCTGCCAAAGCTCTTCTTAGGGTCCTGCAAAATTAAGGCAGTTCATACCATTTTAAAACATTACAATACATTCACACTGTGTACCCTCAGGCCCCTACTCCACCACTACCACATGTCTACAGTACTAAATCCATGTGTATGGATAGTGCGTCTATGTGTCTGCCAATGTGTGTTGCTTCACAGTCCCCTCTATTCCATAAGGTGTTTTTAAAAAAAAAACAAATTTAATCAAATTTTACTGCTTACGTCAGTTACTTGATGTGGAATACAGTTCCATGTTGTCATGGCTCTATGTAGTACTGTGCTCCTCCCATAGTCTGTTCTGGACTTGGGGACTGTTAAGAGACCTCTGGTGGCATGTCTTGTGGGGTATGCATGGGTGTCTGAGCTGTGTGCCAGTAGTTTAGACAGACAGCTCGGTGCATTCAACATGTCAATACCTCTCATAAATACAAGTAGTGATGAAGTCAATCTCTCCTCCACTTTCAGCCAGTAGAGAGTGACAGGCATGTTATTAATATTAGCTCTGTGTACATCCAAGGGCCAGCTGTCCTGTTCTGAGCTAATTGCAATTTTTCTAAGTCCTTTTTTGTGGCACCTGACCACACGACTGAACAGTAGTCAAGGTGCGACAAAACTTGGGCCCGTAGGACCTGCCTTGTTGATAGTGTTGTTAAGAAGGCAGAGCATCACTTTATTGTAAACAGACTTCTCCCCATCTTAGCTACTACTGCATCAATATGTTTTGACCATGACAGTTTACAATCTAGGGTTACTCCAAGCAGTTTAGTCACCTCAACTTGCTCAATTTCCACATTATTTATTACAAGATTTAGTTGAGGTTTAGGTAGTGTTTTGTTCCAAATACAATGCTTTTAGTTGTAGAAATATTGAGGGCTAACTTATTCCTTGCCACTCACTCTGAAACTAACTGCAATTCTTTGTTGAGTGTTGCAGTCATTTCAGTCGCTGTAGTAGCTGACTAGTGTATAGTGTTGAGTCATCCGCATACATAGACACTCTGGCTTTACTCAGTCAGTGGCATGTCGTTAGTAAAGATTTTAAAAAGCAAGGGGACTAAACAGCTACCCTGGGGAATTCCTGATTCTACCTGTATTATGTTTGAGAGGCTTCCATTAAAAAACACCCTCTGTGTTCTATTAGACAAGTAACTCTTTATCCACATTATAGCAGGGGGTGTAAAGCCATAACACATATGTTTTTCCAGCAGCAGACTATGATCGATAATGTCCAAAGTGGCACTGAAGTCTAACAATACATCTCCCACAATCATCAAGTGCTGTGCTTGTTGAGTGTCCTTCCCTATAAACATGCTGAAATTATGTTGTCAATTTGTTTACTATAAAATAGCATTGTATCTGGTCAAACACAATTTTTTCCAGAAGTTTACTAAGTGTTGGTAACAGGCTGATTGGTCGGCTATTTGAGCCAGTAAAGGGGGCTTTTACTATTCTTGGGTAGCGGAATGACTTTAGCTTCCCTCCAGGCCTGAGGGCACACGCTCTCTAGTAGGCTTAAATTTGAAGACGGGGCAATATCATCTGCTATTATCCTCAGTAATTTATATCCAGATTGTCAGACTGGTGGCTTGTCATTGTTGTTAGACAACAATAATTTTTTCACCTCTTCCACACTAACTTTACAGAATTCAAAAGTACAATTCTTGTCTTTTCATAATTTGGTCCGATATTCTTGGATATGTAGTGTCAGCATTTGTTGCTGGCATGTCAGCCCTAAGTTTGCTTATCTTGCCAATGAAAAAGTCATTCAAGTAGTTTGCAATATCAGTCCCTACTCCCCATGGGGTTTAACACTCCCTCCCTACTCCCCATGGGGTTTAACACTCCCTCCCTACTCCCCATGGGGTTTAACACTCCCTCCCTACTCCCCATGGGGTTTAACACTCCCTCCCTATTCCCCATGGGGTTTAACACTCCCTCCCTATTCCCCATGGGGTTTAACACTCCCTCCCTACTCCCCATGGGGTTTAACACTCCCTCCACTACTCCCCATGGGGTTTAACACTCCCTCCCTACTCCCCATGGGGTTTAACACTCCCTCCCTACTCCCCATGGGGTTTAACACTCCCTCCCTCCCTACTCCCCATGGGGTTTAACACTCCCTCCCTACTCCCCATGGGGTTTAACACTCCCTCCCTACTCCCCATGGGGTTTAACACTCCCTCCACTACTCCCCATGAGGTTTAACACTCCCTCCACTACTCCCCATGGGGTTTAACACTCCCTCCCTACTCCCCATGGGGGTTAACACTCCCTCCCTACTCCCCATGGAGTTAACACTCCCTCCCTACTCCCCATGGGGTTTAACACTCCCTCCCTACTCCCCCTCCCTCCCTACTTCCCATGGGGTTTAACACTCCCTCCCTACTTCCCATGGGGTTTAACACTCCCTCCCTACTCCCCATGGGGTTTAACACTCCCTCCCTACTCCCCATGGGGTTTAACACTCCCTCCAACACTCCCCATGGGGTTTAACACTCCCTCCACTACTCCCCATGGGGTTTAACACTCCCTCCACTGCTCCCCATGGGGTTTAACACTCCCTCCCTACTCCCCATGGGGTTTAACACTCCCTCCACTACTCCCCATGGGGTTTAACACTCCCTCCCTACTCCCCATGGGGTTTAACACTCCCTCCCTACTCCCCATGGGGTTTAACACTCCCTCCCTACTCCCCATGGGGTTTAACACTCCCTCCCTACTCCCCATGGGGTTTAACACTCCCTCCACTACTCCCCATGGGGTTTAACACTCCCTCCACTACTCCCCATGAGGTTTAACACTCCCTCCACTACTCCCCATGGGGTTTAACACTCCCTCCCTACTCCCCATGGGGGTTAACACTCCCTCCCTACTCCCCATGGAGTTAACACTCCCTCCCTACTCCCCATGGGGTTTAACACTCCCTCCCTACTCCCCCTCCCTCCCTACTTCCCATGGGGTTTAACACTCCCTCCCTACTTCCCATGGGGTTTAACACTCCCTCCCTACTCCCCATGGGGTTTAACACTCCCTCCACTACTCCCCATGGGGTTTAACACTCCCTCCCTACTCCCCATGGGGTTTAACACTCCCTCCCTACTCCCCATGGGGTTTAACACTCCCTCCCTACTCCCCATGGGGTTTAACACTCCCTCCACTACTCCCCATGGGGTTTAACACTCCCTCCCTACTCCCCATGGGGTTTAACACTCCCTCCCTACTCCCCATGGGGTTTAACACTCCCTCCCTACTCCCCATGGGGTTTAACACTCCCTCCCTACTCCCCATGGGGTTTAACACTCCCTCCCTACTCCCCATGGGGTTTAACACTCCCTCCAACACTCCCTCCCTACTCCCCATGGGGTTTAACACTCCCTCCCTACTCCCCATGGGGTTTAACACTCCACTACTCCCCATGGGGTTTAACACTCCCTCCACTGCTCCCCATGGGGTTTAACACTCCCTCCACTGCTCCCCATGGGGTTTAACACTCCCTCCACTGCTCCCCATGGGGTTTAACACTCCCTCCACTGCTCCCCATGGGGTTTAACACTCCCTCCCTACTCCCCATGGAGTTAACACTCCCTCCCTACTCCCCATGGGGTTTAACACTCCCTCCCTACTCCCCCTCCCTCCCTACTTCCCATGGGGTTTAACACTCCCTCCCTACTTCCCATGGGGTTTAACACTCCCTCCCTACTCCCCATGGGGTTTAACACTCCCTCCACTACTCCCCATGGGGTTTAACACTCCCTCCCTACTCCCCATGGGGTTTAACACTCCCTCCCTACTCCCCATGGGGTTTAACACTCCCTCCCTACTCCCCATGGGGTTTAACACTCCCTCCACTACTCCCCATGGGGTTTAACACTCCCTCCCTACTCCCCATGGGGTTTAACACTCCCTCCCTACTCCCCATGGGGTTTAACACTCCCTCCCTACTCCCCATGGGGTTTAACACTCCCTCCCTACTCCCCATGGGGTTTAACACTCCCTCCCTACTCCCCATGGGGTTTAACACTCCCTCCCTACTCCCCATGGGGTTTAACACTCCCTCCCTACTCCCCATGGGGTTTAACACTCCCTCCAACACTCCCTCCCTACTCCCCATGGGGTTTAACACTCCCTCCACTACTCCCCATGGGGTTTAACACTCCCTCCACTGCTCCCCATGGGGTTTAACACTCCCTCCACTGCTCCCCATGGGGTTTAACACTCCCTCCACTGCTCCCCATGGGGTTTAACACTCCCTCCACTGCTCCCCATGGGGTTTAACACTCCCTCCCTACTCCCCATGGGGTTTAACACTCCCTCCCTACTCCCCCTCCCTCCCTACTTCCCATGGGGTTTAACACTCCCTCCACACTCCCCATGGGGTTTAACACTCCCTCCACTACTCCCCATGGGGTTTAACACTCCCTCCCTACTCCCCATGGGGTTTAACACTCCCTCCCTACTCCCCATGGGGTTTAACACTCCCTCCACTACTCCCCATGGGGTTTAACACTCCCTCCACTACTCCCCATGGGGTTTAACACTCCCTCCCTACTCCCCATGGGGTTTAACACTCCCTCCCTACTCCCCATGGGGTTTAACACTCCCTCCCTACTCCCCATGGGGTTTAACACTCCCTCCCTACTCCCCATGGGGTTTAACACTCCCTCCCTACTCCCCATGGGGTTTAACACTCCCTCCCTACTCCCCATGGGGTTTAACACTCCCTCCACTACTCCCCATGGGGTTTAACACTCCCTCCACTACTCCCCATGGGGTTTAACACTCCCTACCTACTCTCCATGGGGTTTAACACTCCCTCCACTACTCCCCATGGGGTTTAACACTCCCTCCACTACTCCCCATGGGGTTTAACACTCCCTCCACTACTCCCCATGGGGTTTAACACTCCCTCCACTACTCCCCATGGGGTTTAACACTCCCTCCCTACTCCCCATGGGGTTTAACACTCCCTCCCTACTCCCCATGGGGTTTAACACTCCCTCCCTACTCCCCATGGGGTTTAACACTCCCTCCCTACTCCCCATGGGGTTTAACACTCCCTCCCTACTCCCCATGGGGTTTAACACTCCCTCCCTACTCCCCATGGGGTTTAACACTCTCTATGGGGGTTTTTTAAGCCCAACTTTGTCTTGTTTGATCTCCATCTTACAAGTAGTCTATGGACGGACACCTTACAGAGAAATTCCTGCAACAAGTAGAAAAGCTAACGTTTAAGTGGAACACTGTTTATATGCAGTGTTCTGTGGCAGTAAAAGTAGTTTGTGAGGTATAGTCATTTTCATACACTGCACTCTAACTGATTAGTTCAAATCAAATGTATTTATATAGCCCTTCTTACATCAGCTGATATATCAAAGTGCTGTACAGAAACCCAGCCTAAAACCCCAAACAGCAAGTAATGCAGGTGTAGAAGCACGGTGGCTAGGAAAAACTCCCTAGAAAGACCAAAACCTAGGAAGAAGTATTAGTTGAAGTATTGATTGCCATTTCTGTCTATTGCCTCACTGATTTATTTTTTTCTCCCATAGTTGGTGGGCATCTATGAAGTATTGAAAGATGAAGAGAGGAGACAGAGGTTAGCCCCGCCCCCCCCCCCCCAACCTTCTCTCACTTCTTCTGAAAGTGGGAGGAGTCTGTCACATTCACAATTTCATACACAATTTTGTGGAGAGAACATTACAGTATTCTGTCATTATTAGATATAAAAAATCCATCACAGTATGGTTTAGGTTGGCACGGTAGTAGTGAAACACCCCTAAAATCCTAAAACCACCCTTTCGTTCCTCTCAACTACAGGTACAATGATGTCCTGGTCAACGGGCTACCGGACTGGAGGCAGCCAGTGTTTTACTACAGGCGAGTGAGGAAGATGAGCAATGGGGAGCTGGGCTTCCTGCTCTTCCTCATCCTGACCGTGTGCCACTATGTAGTCATCTGGTCCGTCTACCTGGAGAAGCAGCTGGTGAGGGGACCGTGCATGACCTTTCACCCTTCTGTTTTTTTTTAACTGCCATGCTGTAATCCAAGTTTGCTGTAATCCAAGTTTGCTGTAATCCAAGTTTGCTGTAATCCAAGTTTGCTGTAATCCAAGTTTGCTGTAATCTGTTCCTCAGCTTCAATTCTATTAACTTAGTTTTCCCCCCCAATGGGCAGTTATTGCTGTGTTTGGAAAGTATAAATACACCGGTGCAATTTAAGACCGGGTTTCTCAGCCTCAGTGTATTCTGGATTTTATAATAACCAATTACTCCCATTTTAACAATGCTCAATTAAGTAGTCCAAAATGTAATTAATTGAATTATTCAAAGTGAATATGTAAGAGATGTCATATAATAAATGTAAGTGATTTGCAGTAAAATGTTTCCCCTTGAACCAAGTAGATTCTGCAAATAAAAAGTTTTTTTTTTTTGTGTGAGCAAAGTGGAGCCCATAGACTTCTAAAAGCCTGATCGACCTCTTCATTCCACATGGTGCTTCTCCTACTAGGATGAACTTCTGAGCAAGAAGAAAAAAGAGAAGAAGAAAAAAATGAGTAGCAAGAGTGCTGAAGAATCGCGTTTTGTCGGACAGGAAAAAATAGAGAGGTGAGTGTCACAAGGCGTTCCTAATTTCACAAGTAAATATCATATTGAATAATAATACAGCACTGCGTTTTTTTAGCTGTGAAAGAGAACGGCAACATTTGTCGCACCATGCCTAACTTCTCAAGCAGTGGAACTGTATATTGTAGAACATTTTGAAGTGCTCGTTGCACCAATTTGTAAGTTGCTCTGGATAAGAGCGTCTGCTAAATGACTTAAATGTGAAAATGTAATTGAAAACACATTGGAATATTGCTCCTTTGTTTAGCATGTAGTGTGTAGCCTATTCATGTGTGTGTACACTTCAGCATGGTCACATGTCCTTTTTCCTTTCAGGTCACATGACAAACCTCATTGGCAGGATATCCTGCCACTCAAGCTGAGCACCTGGCTGTATCTCTCTGTCAAGTCCCTCCCCCATGTCATACAGGTAGTCCTCCAACTAATTTACCCTAACCGAATTCTCTTACCTTCACAGTCTAGGAACAGCCTTTAGCCATGGTATATTGACCAATATATACAGAGCCTTGTGAAAGTATTCCCTCTCATTGCACAGTTTCTATCACTGTATTGGTGTACAATTATTTATTTTTTTAATGGCAATTGATAAGATCCTATCAACATCCCCAGCGAGCGACAATTATCTTCCAGTTTGTCTGTTGCAGGACGCCAAACAGTATTACGAAGATTATAAGGAGATGAAGATCAGAGAGAAAGAGGAAGTGGAAGCCATGGCACTGGCAGAACAGGAAGCTACTACAATAAGTAAGGACTTGTAGAAGATTGAAGTAGACAGTTGAATTATCTGCCTAATTATGACTGATTGTTCACTTTCGCCTGGTCTTTATTTAAAAGTAAGATTTATTTTATTAACCTGCCTGGATAAATAAAGGTTAGCTGGATCAAACAAGAAAATAGGAAAATAGGAAATCATAATTCATTTTATTTGTAGAGCAAAATCTTTTTTCTGAAATAATTCAGTAACTGGGATTGAATGTAAAAAATAAAAATTAATTATCCTTTAACAAGGCAAGTCAGTTAAGAACAAATTCTTATTTACAATGACTGCCTACACCGGCCAAACCCCGACGACGCTGGGCCGATTATATGCCGCCTTATGGGACTCCCAATCACGGCCGGTTGTGATACACCCTGGATTCGAACCAGGGTGTCTGTAGTGACACCTCATGCAGTGTCTTCCACCGCTGTGCCTCTCAGGAGCATCAGTTGTATTGTACCGTGCTCTTGTCTTATCACATTCCTCACTTCCCACAGAAGAGAAACGAACCAAAGTGAAGAAGCCGAAGTTTGAGTTCCCCGTTTATGAGCCTTCCCTTACGGTCGCAGACAGCGCAAACTCACTGGCGTACGACCAGGGAACGTCTATCGAGGAGATCGAAAACCAGCTGGATGACTGGCTCGAGGATAACAAGTCTCAGAAGAAAAAGGTGGGCCCACAATATTTTCCCTCTGTGGAAAGGTTTGTTCCCATGACATTAGTAAAGCTCTGCTTTTTTAATTCAGCCAAATATTGGATTATAAAGTTAGTTTTATTTGCCATTTGTAGGTATAGTTGGACAGTTACCAGAATTTGATCTGTCTAATAAGATCCTATTCTAGGATCAAGTAAGGTAAATTGCATGAATCTGGGGCAACAAGCGAGATGGAATAGATTTTGGATGGTCATTATAGCGTTATGTTCACCAAAATACCTCAAATTCCCGCTTTTTTTCCCCAATAGGGATTTGCGTAAAACCTGGGAATTTTGGGAACTTTTCTGGAATTTTGCAGCCCTAAGCCAAAATGGTCTGGTCTTTGATCTAATCTTGTTTGTCGTTTCCTCAGGCTCCGGAGTGGTCAGAAGAGGACATTACTCTTCTGACAAGGAGTATGGCCAAGTTCCCTGGGGGAACACCTGGACGCTGGGAGAAAATCGCCCACGAACTAGGAAGATCGGTGACCGATGTGAGTATACATTGGGAATGGGTGGTGCATGGAAAACTCTGGACTTAAATGGAGGGAATGTGAATGTTTTGTCAGTCTTAGAAAAAATATATAGCAAAATGAACATTTTTGTGTTTAGAAATTTAGAAGAATAGTATCTTGTCAAAGAAAAATTCCAAATATTGTGATCCTTTGCAGGTTACTGCAAAAGTCAAACAAGTTAAAGATGGTCAAACCAACACATCAGGTAAGTCAGTTTCTTTTTACTTTAACTTGTTTGACCTTTGTAGTAACCTGCGAAAGGACCACTTTATTGTTCAGTTTTTGCCTTATCATGCATGGTAAAATGTTTTATTTCTTCTACAATCATGCAATGTTTAATAAGAGATGAAAATGTAATGTATACAGCTGAATCCATGATATTACTCCCAATACTGAAGAAGCATTTGTATTTAATGTCCATGAGGAGACTAGGGACTATAATGTTTGGAATATAGCCATTCCAGTTTAAACTTGTTCTGAAATGAGTGCTGACAACTGCACCATTTTGTTTTGTTGTGTTTAGAAAAATGTCCCCTTTTTGAATTGAATACTTTATTCATCAGCAGAGAGACAGCATCTTAACTTGTACCTCTTTCTCTTTGATGCAGGGCTGGTGAAACTCTCTGAGCTCAAGGCCCAGGGCAGCAGCGCTCTCCCAGGAAAGGGCTCCAAAGCTGGGGCCGGAGCTGTACCTGACAGCCTAATGACCCAGCGTGAAGACCCCCAGCCTCCGGCAGCAGCCATGGCAGAGGGGACAGAATACAGCGGCGGAGGGGATGAAGAAGAAGGCATCCAATCAGGTGGTGTCAGGAGGAGAGGTAAAAAGACTGGGGGTGGAGGTGCGGGGGTGGAGGCCAAGGGACACAGACAGAGGGACTTTGACTCTACAGCTGCAGCCGACAAGGACAGCGAGGAGGAGCAGAGTCCGCCCCCCTCTTCAGTCCCACAACCGTCCAAGGAGAAGGCCACTGCGGTGACTGACGACGTCTGGACCCAGAACCAGCAGAAGCTTCTGGAGCTGGCCCTACAGCAGTACCCGCGAGGCACCACGGAACGCTGGGACTGGATCGCCAAGGTGGTCCCGGGGAAGAGAAAGGTGAGAGATTACCCCCCCCCACAATGCAACATTGCAAAGTGTGTCAAAATGTTTGGCCGACCCCAGTTTAAGTCGTGTGTACACAGTTTGCCTAATCTATATTGTCTGTAGTAATTGACATGATCCGTCAACTTTTTTTGTCCACTTATTTATAATTGAAATACTTTCCTGAAACCTGAAGCAATTTCGATGAGTGTTAGATGTAGGTAGGTAGAATAATATGGAAATAACCAAACTTAAATTGTCATGAATAGCTGAGATGGTAAACATGATTTAGTTTTGGATGGTGATGGACCTATACTGTTTTTCAGGAGGAGTGTATGATCCGTTACAAACTTTTGGCTGAGCTGGTGCTGAAAAGGAAGCAGGCCAAGAGCTGACTCCCCCCCCAAAGACCGCCATCTTGAAATCAGTTTTCTTTTGGTTCCCCCACAATGCAACATTGCAGGGTGTGTCAAAATGTTTGGCAGTTTTAAGTCATGTGTACACAGTTTATTGCCTAATCTAGCCCCTTTTCCTGGCTACTATACCCTTCAATGTCATCTAAAAGGATGGAAGAAGAGGACCTGGGAGAAGAGGACCTGGGAGAAGAGGACCTGGGAGAAGAGGACCTGGGAGAAGAGGACCTGGGAGAAGAGGACTAGGGCCCATCGTCTCATGTCTCTCATGTGCCTTAGCTCCGCCCAAAGCATGCCATCCAGCCTCCTCTCCATGGACTGTCAATAGTTTTTTTGCTGTGTCATTTTAAATCACACATGTACTGAATATAACTTGTTTGAGATGAGGAAATAAATGGTTTTATTTATTTATTTACTTGGATCCATTGATGCACTGCTTGAAATTTCAATTCGACTCAGAAAATATATATAAATAAATTAGCGGTCAAACAGCGAAATGGTTCCAATAGTATTTCCTACATAAGTGTTTTTAAAATTTAAGGGCTGTGTTTTGTGTAGGCTTACCCTGGCATGACGTTTTGAGAACCATGTAAATTCTAAGACAAGGTGATTTGAAAAAAATAAATGCAATCATCTTTATTTACTCTGATTTGAAAATGCTACTCAACATGGAAGTAGACGTCATGCAAGACTACAAATCTCTGCATGCTCCTGTACCTCATCTCTAGCTGACACCTTTGCTAACAGGTATTGTGTCAATTTAAAACTTGCACAAGACAGTTAACAATTGTCAATTTAAAAAATGTAGCCAATTTATTCATGACTAAATGTAGGTAACATTGCAAGAACTAGAGAGATTTACTTTTTCTTCGATGCAACAGTCTTGTCCAGGTCATCATGGCATTTGTATTTCTTTGCGATAGCCATATTAGTGTTTCATTTTTGGGGGGTAAATATATTGTCATCTTGTCCGAGAGAGATTTACAGTTATCAAAACGTCACGCCAGGGTAAGCCTACACAAAACACAGCCCTTTATTTTGTGTTTGTCATTTTTCCCGGTGGAAAAATGATTGGAACCATTTTTTTTTTTTTTTGATCGCTAGGTATTATGACTCATACTGTGGTACTCGTATGGAGACAGAGCTGCATGTAACAGTGTCGAGAAACATTTTAGCCTCAGGTGCTGACGAACAGACCATTTAATCAATAAGGTTGGCAAGGTTGACTCAGTTTTAAAGAGCTTTACTTTTGTCTACATAGGGAAATGTTTAGACAGTGTTCCCATAAAAACCTGCCCCTTTTTTTTCAATTTTTGCCTAAAATGACATACCCAAATCTAACTGCCTGTAACTCAGGCCCTGAAGCAAGGATATGCATATTCTTGGTACCATTTGAAAGGAAACACTTTGAAGTTTGTGGAAATGTGAAATTAATGTAGGAGAATATAGCACAATAGATCAGGTAAAAGGTAATACAAAGAAAAAAACAACTGTTTTGTATTTTTTTTGTACCGTCTTTGAAATGCAAGAGAAAGGCCATAATGTATTATTCCTGCCCAGCTGTAATTTAGATTTTGGCCACTAGATTGCGGCAGTATATGTGCAACATTTTAGACTGATCCAATGATTAACCATTGCATTTCTGTTAATTTTTCTATCAAGACTGTCCAAATATGCCTAATTTGTTTAACTTTTCATGTTCAGAATTGTGCACTCTCCTCAAACAATAGCATGGTATTCTTTCACTGTAATAGCTACTGTAAATTGGACAAACAAGAATTTAAGCTTTCTGCCAATATCAGATGTCTATGGCCTGGGAAATATTCTTGTTACTTACAACCTCATGCTAATCGCATTAGCTCAACCGCCCTGAAGAAGTTAAGAAAACCCTGAATTAAAGTGCATATTTAGATAATCTGACTTTCAAATGATATATTTTCCAAACTTTTAACCAAGGTTAATTGAGTTATCTTTCCTCAGATTGATAGCATGTAAACTTGCAGGCGAAATACCATAAGGAGTGAGGTGAAGGGGTCACACAGGGTGTGCGTACGCCTTACCAACTGCGCCCAAACAGGAAATACAGGGCATGAGTGTACAGGAGGTGGTCTGGTGTCACCAGTACATAGTGGAGATGGCCTAATGGGAGCCGTCATCCAAAAAGTTATACTTTTTACTCGTCTGTCCTTAGTCATCAAGACTCTTGGAAGACTGTTCTATCTAGGTGCTTTATGGCAAACTTAAGTCAACATTTTGGATGAGATGGGTTCCATTATGTCCAGCGAAAACCAATTACTGCTTTCCACAGAAAGAACCTCATACCATGGTGAAAGTGTGATGGTTTGCTGCCTGGACGACTGGCCTTAATAGAAGGAACCATGAATTCTACAGGAGAATGTCAGGCCATCCGTCTGTGAGCTAAAGCGCAGCAAAACAAGTCTACATGAAAATTGTTAAAAAGCAACAAATTTGAGATGTGGCAGGACTTTAAATGAGCGGTTCATGCTTGACAACTGAGTTAAAGCAGTTCTGTAGACAACTACAGACCAATCAACAACTACAGGAAGCTTTTGGTGGCAGTTATTGACGGCAGGTAGCCTAGTGGTTAGAGTGTTGGGCCAGTAACCAAAAGGTTGCTAGATCGAATCCCCGAGCTGATAAGGTAAAAATGTGTCGTTCTGCCCCTGAACAAGGCAGTTAACCCACTGTTCCTAGACCGTCATTGTAAATAAGAATTTGTTCTTAACCGACTTGCCTAGTTGAAAAGGTTAAATCAATAAATAGTGTAAGGGGGCAATTAGGTGATGCATAAATTAAATTAGTATAATTTATAAACTCAGGTTCCCTTTATCTAATATCAGGTTTTACTTGAAGATCTGATAACTTTCAGAAAAGGGGCAAATACATTTTCACGGCTCTGTACAACGCATTTTGCACAAAAGTAATTGCTCGAAGCATTGGAGACGCCACACACAATGGTTAAGCAAATAGTGTAGACAAACATTGTGTCAAATCAGTTGTACAACCTGAGCCTATACAGGGGCCTGAGAGGAATTTACATCAGAATAGGCAAGTGGTAATAACACCTGAAATAAAATGTTTGTAGAAATATTTAAAAAAATGAATGTATGCCACTTTGTGCTTATAGCATGTTGTATTCACAAAAGTGTGGCCACTACAATGAATTAGGTCATTTCAGTGTTCCATCGTCATTTCTGCTAATATAAAGTTAACGTGACAAAATGCCATTATGTAATGTCACACTACAGTATAACAACGGGGCACATTGCACTTCTTGGATTCAAATACAATTTTCCCTATGGGGACAAAATCAGTCAAATTAAGTATTTAATGGTAAATAAAATATACACTACAAACACGAGGTAAATAATGTTTCATTATTTCCATCCCTATAAAATGTGAGGACTGGCTGGCTGCAAGCCACAATTTTCATGTGGTTATTTTGGTTTCCAAATGACGAGCTTTAGTACAGACCATTAGGAGCATCTGCCCTGCAAGCTGTTGTAGTAACTGTACATATAAGAGCCTTGAAACCTCTTTAGTAAAATGTTTCAAGGTAAAGTACAACTTCATTTAGACTTATATGTATTTATATATTTTTTTTTACATTTAATTGAACTGCTTTTATATAGCGATTATCATGAAACACTAAAGCATTGTGCGTGACACCTGACATCGGCAACAATATTTTTCCCACATGTCATGTTTTTTCATGTGGCCTAATACCGCACTTCTGTTCACCAGTTTCATTACAGTGTTACTGAAGGCCTGTGTGTGTTGAGCACAGAGGTTTTCATCAGTTCATAAAGTCACTGGGATAAAAGTTCATGTTTAGGTCTGGTGTTTTCCCAATTACTGGGTCTACTCATTTGCCTTTCTTCATCTTTGAAACCCTCTCCTTTCTCTTCTTCACGTGTTTCGGTGTTTTGTTTTTTCTCTTTTCCCTCTGGGCCTCCTTGGCCAGTTTCTTCATCTCCTAAGAAATGCAGAAACAGGTTTGGGTATAGAATGTTAGATTAAAACATTGATGTAATTTTAGGTGACTTAAATTCAGACTGAAAGAAATCCAAATAGTTTGGGATATTTGCAGAACACGCTCCAGATTTAGTTTTGTATAGGCCATGTAATAACCTAAAAGTAGTGGGCACAGTTGCAGGGTTACAATAACCACAAGGTGCTCACTCCCTCTGGTGGTCAGTTTTGTAATTTCCTTATTTATTCATACCTCCAATGCAATAAGATTTTTTTTATAGCAGTTAAATATTATATATAGCAGTTAAATATTATAGCAGTTAATTATAGCAGTTAAATATTGCAAGATTACTTGACAAATTCACCTTCACAGCCTTAATAGAAACATACCTTCTTGTCAATCTGAGACTCCTCTCCCACAGACTCCTGTTTGCCACCATCCTCATCCTCATCTTCATCCTCTGAACTTGAGCTCTCCTCCACATCACAGTCCTGCAGCAGGGCAGGTACCTACAAATGGAGGGACGAGTTAACAGTCAACAATTAAACATTTACAACAATCAATAAACAATCATACTTACCATTCCTCAACTCATGCAGGGTCATGGTAAAAATATTCACAACCACACATTACTTTATTCTCAATAGAAGCCATTATTAAAATCTGTTTATTTCAGTTGACAGTCGCCACACCTCTAAAAAAAGATCAACCTCTCTTTAATGGAGACGTAACCTTTGCTGCTAATTCACAAGGGAAAATGGTGGCATTGAGTATGACTTACTGTCTGAACTCCAGACAGATCCTTCTTCAGGCCCGTCACTGTCTGGTAGAGGATCTATATCAGAAAGAGATCACAGCCATTAACACGGAAGAGCCAGATGAATAACCACACAGTGTAGGGGTTGGATCAATCACATTGCTACTGAAAAAAGTAACAATAAATATCAGGAAGTAGAGAAACCTGTAATTGTGCATACGTTAAAGTGAACCATGAGTTAGGGGGTTGTTGACAAAGTCGACTACTTTGGTATCAGAATGGTGTGTTTGAGCGGTTACGTCAGGGTTTTTAGTCAACTCACGTTGTCATTCAGCATGTTGCGTGAGGACTCGTCGTCTTTCATGTTTGTCATGGCATCCACGTCACGTTCGTAGTGGCTCACTTCTGTAAGCGTGCGTGGGATGTACGCGTTCTTAAACACCTGTCACAGTTCAACAATAAACCAAAACAGAGAGAAAGTTAGAATATCATGGAGGAGCCCAAAAACATTTCACCTCCATGTTATCAGATCTTAAGTATATATATATTTTTAATAAAATAAATAAATCTGCCTTTACCTCCTCATTCACACTATCCTGATTGGACCTCTCCTCTGCCGTCCTCTCGGAAGCAATGTCCATCGCCTACAATGAGAAGAGAGCCATCATGAACACAGGCATATCAAATGGCCACGCTCGCCGAGTACTGAGCGCCCACAGTGCAACTTTTGACTTGACAAAACAAATACAAGAAGACGGCATAAGGTTATGATTCAATCGTGTAGATAAGCAAGCTTCACATCAAATGAAACATGTCCCCCCCCTACCTTTTCCAAGTAGAGGTTGATGTTGCTGCTGGTGATGGAGGGATCGATGACAAACTCAAAGAGCTCGCGCAACGTCATCGCCGCTACACCTCGCTTCAGGAAAAAGTCTGAGGGACATAGAATGAAAGGCTCAATGAGATTTGGTCCTAACTCAGAGCCTCATACTTGAACAGAAACAATAGGCACTGGACACTCCTAGTATATGCACTGCCTCTTGTCCTATAACCTCTGTCTACATTAACCTCTACGGTTCACATATTACGTGCATGTCAGGTTGGAGTGACGGCAATCTCAGATCAAATGTAGCTACATTTGACGATATTAAACGAAACAGAACTTTCATACATGTTTTGTTGCGAAAACCTTTTAGAATATTAGAATGATATGGCTAAAGGACACTTTGGTCAAATCATAAAGAAAGAATCTGCGCTACAGAAATGCAATGCTCTATTACCCACAAGCATTAAGGCTGTCACAGAGCGCTGATCTAGGATCAGGTCTCCCCCTAGCCATATGTATTATGACGGTAAAAAGGCTAAACTTATCCGGTATCAGAACTCTTTCTCTAGCGACTATGTGAATACGGGCCTGGGCCACACGTACCGTTGACATTGGTACAGTCTTTGCGCAGGAACTCCAGAGCGTGGGGGTGGTCGTGCTCCACAGACTGAGACACGTCGATGATGTAGGCGTCGCCGTCGTTGTACCTTGAAAGATAAGCAATAATATATTTTTTTTAAGAAAGATATATATTCAAATGAATACAATTGAATGCATCAATTTAGTAAACCAGTATCTGACAAAATTGCACTTGCAGCGAATGAAACTTCCATAATTGCACCAATGGAAGGGTTTTTACTTAAAGGCACAAATCAGTAATATTTCCTGTCGTTCAATTCAAATGGTAATTTCAATGTATGACACAACACCATTGATTCTCTATGAATATATAACGAACAAGAAACGCCTTATGAATATAACTAATAAGCTTAGTTCACACACGTCAGATAACAGGAGGGAACTTACAGCATGTTGAACTCACTGAGGTCTGAATGGACCAACCGGGCCTCCTGGTACATAACCCTCATGTTTTGTATCACCTGGAGGTACAGCTCACGGGCTTTGGACTCAGACAGGGAAGCGTTCTTCAACAGAGGAGCAGGCCTGGGACCAGAGATACAGATTAAAACAGATCTTTAAAGCCCGGAGAAGCATCCACGTTTATCAATTTTCTATAGTAAACGTAGATTTGTGTGCAGACCTGTGTAGAATGTATCTCAAACACCACACACACTGCTATAACACAACACAGCAGCAAAAACAACAATGTTCAACATTGACATAGTCAAAGTATCGAAAAACATAGCCTTAACAGTAGTTACCAGAAGTTCCAGAACAAACCCCCTATTGAACCTATTTGCTCTAAATTCATCACATTAGCAATGACTACAGTTGAATAAGTTAATTGTTTATTGTCCTTTTTGAGAGAATTGATTTGGACCACAACTTCACTACACACATACAAGCTAGATAGAACCAGAACTTACACATAGAACTGGGAAACAACCTTTAAGCCAGACATACAAACCGGTATATAATATTGCCGTGTTAAAACAGAAACGAAGCCTGATCATACTTACATGTCATCCTTGCCGATGAAACTCATAAGGAGCACGTGGCTACGCAGCATGATTGGCTCCGGACTCGGGATGCCGGCCGTCTGCAACCTGGAGACAGGCAGTAGGGAGAGACAAGCAAAAACGCACGGTCGTATTCTTTCGTGTTGCAACTGAAAACCGGCGTTTCTTATTGGACAAGTCCAAGTAGTCCCTCCCTTTTTCAGTCAGTTTTCAAAACCAATTAAAACTTGTTAATTTAGGGTCAAAGGTTATTCATTGACACAAGCGTAGGCTTGTACCATTTGGTGCCAAGTAGTTACCCAATGGTGTTGAATTATTTGACGTTCCAGAAGGTATCTAGTATAGGTTCTTAACCATTTACACTAAATTAAAATGTTTCTTTACAGAAGGAATATGAAAAGTACATGCATAAGCATGGTAGCAATTGAAACAGTTTGGAGATTATGGAAACATTATTAGACCAAATTTGAGGACAACAGCTCACCTGACAAGACTGAATTCAAACATTACACTTGATTTTATGCGCATTTTACATTTACTGTACTTTTCACTGCATTTGTTGATAGCGAAATCTGAAAATCCTCTGGATACATTCAGTAACATGAGAAAATTCCTGGACAATGTGTTGCAGGTGCAACATAAGACAAGAGAATGACAAGGGTTTGAGACAGAGGACTAACTGGTGTCTCCAAGTGGATACACACACACACACACACACACCTCTCCAAAATGTGCATATTTCCTAAGAATATTGAACAACAATATAAAAGCAACATGTTAAAAAAAAAAAAAAAGTGTTGATCCCATGTTCATGAGCTGAAATAAAAGATGACAGAAAGCCCATATGCATAACATTATTTTTTTTAATCTTTCAAAATACATAAAGTTCTCTTAAATTTACAGTATTTCCCTCACTCAGACAAAACATTTTGCAAAAGCCCAATTATAGCGGGAGGGACGGGCGCAACATCTCATCGCACGCAGTGCTCAAGTTCAGATTGTCTGTCAGTCAAAACCCATACAGAGCTGTGAAGCGCAGTCTGAGCTCTGACGTCATGTACAGCATGTTACTGTACAGCCACTGCGTTCCAATATAGGCTCTTATTAGTGCCCAAATCTGACATGTTCAACCAGTATACGGGTATGAGTGTAAAGGGGTAAATACCACCTTAAACCAGGCGTAAAATAAAGCGTAACCAAGGTTACTTTTACCATGGCTCATCTTGGGGAAGCTCACCTGATGAGGTTTCTCATCTCCTTCTCGGCCCAGGTTCGCACCATCTTCCTGGGGTTTCCTTTACAGTAGCCATGGCGGAACCTGGAGGGCAGACGACAGACTTCATCAGCTTTAAACATGGCTGATGCAATCCAAGTCTACTGTACGCTAGGGATGGGGGTGAGTACTCGATTAGTTTCTATTGGATTAATAATCGCATACAGGTACTCAATATAAAATTGCAATTATTTAGCAGGTTATATTTCTAAGCACTGACAAAATCAACTAATATGCGTTTGTTTGTAGAATAGGTAAAGTGCAGTAAAAAATAAATCAATTTTAAAAAAAAGTTTTGCTTTCAGCCCTATTTCACATTTTAAAAAACTAACATGCGAGTACTCAATTTTTTTTCTCAATGCGAGTAAATCCAACACAGAATCTTTCAAATGCCCATTCCTACTGTACACAACAGACTGCACCAAATGGTTACTTCCACATTGACCCCTTCTGAAATATGGTTACTTTTAGGTCTTGGTTTTATAACACCATCTTAGACAAGCCAGGAAATGCTGTTTACCTGAATTCTCCACTAACATATTTGTCACGGTCCTTGAACAGTAAGATGGAGGTCTTGTAGATCTTGATGGCTCTGCTCTCACCATTGGCAGTGGTTGCGTGGTAAACATTTGCCTGTTGGTAAAAAGCACTTTGAAATAATGAAACTGAATATGCCAGTCGTAAGACGATAAGTTGCCCACATTTTTTTTTATATAACTAGGCAAGTTGGTTAAGAACAAATTATTATTTACAATGACGGCCTACCCCAGCCAAACCCTGACGACGCTGGGCCAATTGCGCCGCCCTATAGGGACTCCTGATCACGGCCAGGTTGTGATACAGCCCGGGATCGAACCAGGGTCTGTAGTGATGCCTCTGGCAATGAGATGCATTGCCTTATCCCGCTGCGCTACTCGGGGAGGCCTGAGTGTTCCACAGTGGTGGATACGTTTGCCTCATGACGTTGTGGGATCAACTTGCCTCTTTGCCTGTGCTGATGCATCCATTGATCTCTGAAATGACACCCCTGCTGAGCATCTTAAACAGAATCATTCTCGTCCGTGGGTCCAACACCTTTCAAACAAACAATACAAGGAAATCAATTCACTGTTGATTTTCTGTTACTCAGGCTTACACTGAAATCAGGTATGAAATCCAAACAGAATGCCATCACCACATAAAATAACATGTCATTTTCATCTCTGATTTAGTACTATTGATTCAATTGTTTTTTTCTCCTCATCAATCTACACACAACACCCATAATGACAAACCAAAAACAGGTTAAGAAATGTTTACTAAAAATAAAAAATAGAAATATCACATTTACATAATTATTCAGACCCTTTACTCAGAACTTTGTTGAAGCATCTTTGGCAGCAAATACAATCTTAAGTCTTCTTGGGTATGACGCTACAAGCTTAGCACATGTATTTGGGGAGTTTCTCCCATTCCTCTCTGCAGATCCTCTCAAGCTCTGTCAGGTTGGATAGGGAGCATTGCTGCACAGCTCTTTTCAGGTCTCTCCAGAGATGTTCGATTGGGTTCAAGTCCGGGTTCTGGCTGGGCCACACAAGGACATTCAGAGACTTGTCCCGAAGCCACTCCTGCGTTGTCTTGGCTGAGTGCTTAGGGTCATTGTCCTGTTGGAAGGTGAACCTTCACCCCAGTCTGAGGTCCTGAGCGCTCTGTAGCAGGTTTTCATCAAGGATCTCTCTGTACTTGGCTCCATTCATCTTTGCCTCAATCCTGACTAGCCTCCCAGTTCCCTGTGGCTCAGTTGGTAGAGCATGGTGCTTGCAACCCCAGCATGTCTGCTAAATGACTTAAATGTAAAATGTAAATGCAACGCCAGGGTTGTGGGTTCGATTCCCACGGGCGGCCAGTACAAAAAAGGGAAAAAAAGGCATGAAATGAAATGTATGCATTCACTACTGTAAGTCGCTCTGGATAAGAGCGTCTGCTAAATGACTAAAATGTAAATGTACCTCTGAAAAACACCCTCACAGCATGATGCTGCCACCGCCATGCTTCACCGTAGGGATGGTGCCAGGTTTCCGTCAGATGTGACGCTTGGCATTCAGGTCAAAGAGTTCAATCTTGGTTTCATCAGACCAGAGAATCTTGTTTCTCATGGTCTGAGTCCTTTAGGTGCCTTTTGGCAAACTCCAAGCAGGCTGTCATGTGCCTTTTACTGAGTGGCGGCTTCCGTCTGGCCACTCTACCATTATGCTCTGATTGGTGGAGTCCTAGAGAGATGGTTGTCCTTCTGGAAGGTTCTCCCATCTCCACAGAGGAACTCTAGAGGTCTGTCAAGAGTGACCATCGGCTTCTTGGTCACCTCCCTGACCAAGACCCTTGTCACCAGATTGCTCAGTTTGGCCGGGTGGCCAGCTCTAAGAAGAGTCTTGGTGGTTCCAAAATTCTTCCATTTAAGAATGATGGACGCCACTGTGTTCTTGGGGACCTTCAATGCTTCAGAATGTTTTGGTACTCTTCCCCAGATCTGTGCCTCGACACAATCATGTCTTGGTGCTCTACGAACAACTCCTTTGACCTCATCGCTTGGTTTCTGCTCTGACATGCACTGTCAACTGTGGGACCTTAGACAGGTGGGTGCCTTTCCAAATCATGTCCAATCAATTGAATTTACCACAGGTGGACTCCAATCAAGTTGAAGAAACAGCTCAAGGATGATCAATGGAAGCAGGATGCACCTGAGCTTAATTCCGAGTCTCATAACAAAGGTTCTGAATACTTATGTAAATAAGGTATCTGTTTGTTTGTTTTTATACATTTGAAGAAAATAAAAAAACATTTCACTTTGTCATTATGGGGTATTTTGTGTAGATTGATGAGGGGGAAAAAATGATTTTATCAATTTTTTAATAAGGCTGTAACGTAACAAAATGTGGAAAAAGTCAAGGGGTCTGAATACTTCCCGAAGGCACTGTATGCATGTATTTATGTGTAAAATATGTATTTATGTGTAAAATATATACACACACACACAGTAAAACTCCAACGGGAATAAAACTATTTTTAAAAGCACACCTGCTCAACTGTAGCCCGATCAGATTTGTCTTTCACTCGAAACCTAGCGGAAGTAACCACAACAGCCAACAAAATTATTTTTATACTCTAACAGAATTCAAAGTACTCTTTATTCCAAGCAGTGCAATGTCATGTTCAGTGACAGGTTACGTACGTGTCAGCATTTTGTTGTTTCTGCATCACGGTCACTTTGTTGATCACAGAGTCAGCATAGTTGAGCTTATCTACAGTAAAACAAAATAACACATTCAGCGCTCTATACAGTTAATTCTCACATTGTATTATCCATCTACCCAGCTAAAATACTTGGTGCTGAGCGATTGGTGCTTTGAGTACGGTTCGATTCCGGTTCGATTATCAAAAAGAAATACCACGGTTTGCGATTACTTGCGTTGAACGCTGTAACGCAGAATAAAACAATTAATTAAAGTCCTATGACAGTATTAACCATAATTTATCCACATTACTTTAATAAAATATTTCAGTTGTTGTGTATATTATTTGATTACTTTTATTATTTCACTCCAAGTCATCTCTATAGAGCTACTGCCTATGCTGTCTGACGAAAATCAATATTTTGTAGTAAATAAGGCATGCTGAACACCAACTATCAATCACTTTCATCATTTTAGGTAGAGACGTCGCTAAGCAACAGCTGCTCTCTATATGACCTCACAATCGCACATGCTTGTTGTCTTTTCCGTAGCAGGCGTAAAAGAAACAGACCGTACAAGTAGATGTGCAATGGATTATGGTCATTGTAGTTAATTACTATGTTTTAAGCACTAAAATGTGTAGATTATTGGCATGTAGGAAACTACAATTCCCTACTACGGCGCACAGTTCAGGGTGGATCTTGATTTATCTCTAGAGAAACTGAAATGTGCTCATTGAGCTCAGAAAGAAACACAGAACGAAATTGAATTAAAATAATTGAACAGTCATCAATTAGTTGTTTAAAAAAATGAAAAATTGCCAAAATTTCAGTTAATCGCTCAGCACTAAAAATTCTACTTGAACTCACCTAAATTAATTTTGTGTTCAAATTTCCTCAGAGCTTTGTCAGTGGGGGTTGACAGTTTCTGTGATTTGTTACTAAGATTTTGTTTATTTGCCTGAAAAAAAAACAACAAAAAACAGATGACATCAGTTTGCTTCATCGTCTCAAATACCCAATATTGGCTCCTGCTATGGGAGCAGATTATTATCAACCTCCACTAGCACATGTACATTTTGAAATAATGATTGATTTGCTGATAGTCTATAAAAGTTCAGTTTTGGGCTGCCTGGGACTCAACACCACATCAGCCTGGGACATGGCCCAGAATAGGACGACGTGGAGATCTATGTCGAGGTTCTGAACTTACCTGGTGATTCATTCCTGTTCTATTTGCCATGTATCTTTTTGTCAAGTCCCCAGTATCATTCCAGTCCCAATCATCCTCCTCATCATCATCCTCCTCCTCCTCCTCTTCCTCCTCCTCCTCTTCATCATATTCACACAAATCATGATATGGTGTGTCCAGGCTAACTCCACTGACCTGGCCCTCTATCGCAAGCATCTCCTCAGCTGGAAGGGTGACGGCAACACTATTTAAAAGAAACATAGCTAGTGGTCAGGCTCGGTACATTGAGACACTGACAGAATGGGAAACAAATAATTGACTTAGCTAGCTACATGAACAAAGGGAGAGTGCTGTTTGTCTTGAGTCATTACATACGTTCCTTGAATAAGCTCTGCTAGATTTGCCATGCTAAATGCAATGTAAAGAGACATGGGCTACCTTGTTTTATACTAGCTAGCCAGCCCAAAGGCCGGCAGATGGCGATATTCTGGCGCATGATTGTGGGAATTTGTGTTTCATAAGGAAAGTATACATATTTTCCCATTTTTTTTTTTCAGCCTTCTCGCCATTAAATTGAGTTAGGGAGGAAATCAACGCAATTTGTAACCTGAATGGAGTTTGTTATGTACGAACCGGTCCACAAGTGGATATGAACGTATAAGCTGGCTGCGTAGAACAGTATCGCCATCTGCCGGCCTTTTGGATACTAACTAGCACTTGAGTAGGCACAGGACACGGGCACAACTCTACTAGGGTTATTTAACTAGGCAAGTCAGTTAAGAACAAAGTCTTATTTACACTGACAGCCTAACCCGGACTACGCTGTGCCAATTATGCACCGGCCTATGGGACTCCCAATCACCACGGTTGTGATACAGTTAGCTGGTTAAAGTAGCTAGCTAGAGCATTTTGTCAAAATTCATGTTGTGAAATACAAATTCAACACGCTTTTTTTTTTTTTTTTTACATATCCAATAAGTTGTTCAAACAATGAAATAGCTAAATACTTAGCTATAGCTAGCTATATGCCTGTGTTGTTGGTAGCTAACGTTAGCTAGAAAACGTTAATGACAATGCCACGCATGCTAGCAACAACAACAAACAAGGAGATAAGTACGACTAGCAGTAAAGGGATACAAATAAAGGATACTTGTCGACACCTGTTTGATTCCTCCGCATCATCAAACTGTCCTGGTACAATCTGGGCCATGGACATTTCAATTCAGTATTTCACTCCAATGTGAGTCGCAACTCGTGTAAGAAGTTCGTCTGTTTCTACACACTTCCTTCTATTTTTCTAATTCTTCGATGAGGTTAAACAGCGGTTGGCATCCAATAAATGTTGCATTACCGCCACCTGCTTGACTGGAGTATAACTACCTTATACTTTGCTTGGAAAAAAAACAAAACCTACCATCTAACACTACACTCACCAAAACCAACAAAAATAACACTACCCTACTCCACTATTCAAATATATTAGTCCTACCTCAGTCCAATAACCTGAAAGGATGAGACACCACCCCTTAATACACCCTGTGACTCTTCTGATGTCAAGTCTCGCACACCCAAATACTTCTCTGCAGCTGCCACCACAACCTCAATATTCTGCGATTATTCGGAACTCTGACATTTCTGACTTGTTAACTCATTGAAAGTGGAACGCATTATGTATATAACTACAACCAGTTAGCAAGTTGGACATGTAGACATTTAAATCCAACTGAAGGAGTACAGGTTTTTTGGGTAGTAGAGGGAATTTTGGTTAGTGTTTCTTGTTTTTGGTCATTAATATGAATTTTTTCAACCAAAACAGCTTTTGTTTTTTGGGATGTTTTTATTTGTTTACTACCTCATACAGTAGGTGATGGCAATACACCTTATGAGTGTAGTCTGCCTACAAATCTAAAAAAATATGTCCAAAATGTCAGAGTTTCCTCGTTCGGACTGGTACGTGAATGTGGCATTACCCCTGGTTGAATGCAGGGTGCATTTTCAGGAAGTAGCATTAGCCACTGTAGCATGGTGGTGGAAAATTGTGTTTTATTAAGACAGCATGCATATTTTTTCCTTTTTTTGTTGTTGGGCGGCACGCCATTAAAGTTAGTGAAGGAGGAAAGTGATGGCTTTGCAGCCTGAATGGAGGATGTTTTATGTAAGAACCGGTCACTGGGGGACTCTAGTGTATTACCGGCTAGGCACAAGCCCAGACGATAGTGGGGACCCATAGCGCCCACAATGACCCGACACACCTCAAAGCTGTGTTAGGGCTATTTGACTAAGAAGGAGAGTGATTGAGTGCTGCATCAGATGACCTGGCCTCCACAATCACCCGACCTCAACCCAATTGAGATGGTTTGGGATGAGTTGGACCACAGAGTGAAGGAAAAGCAGCCAACAAGTGCTCAGCATATGTGGGAACTCCTTCAAGACTGTTGGGAAAGCATTCCAGGTGAAGCTGGTTGAGAGAATGCCAAGAGTGTGCAAAGCTGTCATCAAGGCAAAGGGTGGCTACTAAGACGAATTTGTTTAACACTTTTTTGGTTACTACATGATTCCATATGTGTTATTTCATAGTTTTGACGTCTTCACTATTATTTTACAATGTAGAAAATATTTTTACAAATAAAGAAAAACTAATGAATGAGTAGGTGTGTTCAAACTTTTGACTGGTACTGTATATATATATATATACATATTATATACACATTCTAATTGTTTTTCTTTCTTTAAAACAACAATACAGTACACAGTCAATACAAATGGCCGCTCCCATCAATGGGTGCTCTTGTCAGTGAGTGCTCTGGTCAGTGGGTGCTCTGATCAGTGGGTGCTCTGGTCAGTGAGTGCTCTGATCAGTGGGTGCTCTGATCAGTGGGTGCTCCGGTCAGTGGGTGCTCCGGTCAGTGGGTCGCCCCAAAAGGGATTTTCCAAGGGTGGGAAAAACCAAGCTCTGCCTGACGCCCGGGCAGGCATGGAAGCGAGCGCACCTATAACTACCAGGACCAGCACACACACAGCTTACAGCACGAAACCAAACCACAAAACATAAATAACGAAACGCAAAACATAAAATAATCACATCCCCCACCCTCACCCCTGATTGGAGGACCTCGAACATTTATACTGTACATTTGTGTATATAATTATTCCAACACTTATCAATTCCACCCTTCAGACAGCCACAGATCAACCCATCTTTCCCAATTAATCATCATTTTTATTTTATTTAACCTTTATTTAACTAGGCAAGTCAGTTAAGAACAAATTCTTATTTACAATGACGGCCTACCGAAAGGCTCCATTGGGGACAGAGGCTGGGATTAAAATAAATAAATAATATAAATATAGGACAAAACACATCATGACAAGAGAGACAACACAACACTACATAAAGAGAGACCTAAGACAACAACATAGCAAGGCAGCAACACAATATGACAACAACATGGTAGCAACACAACATGGTAGCAGCACAAAACATGGTACAAACATTATTGGGCACAGACAACAGCACAAAGGGCAAGAAGGTAGAGACAACAATACATCACGCAAAGCAGCCACAACTGTCAGTAAGAGTGTCCATGATTGAGTCTTTGAATGAAGAGATTGAGATAAAACTGTCCAGTTTGAGTGTTTGTTGCAGCTCGTTCCAGTCGCTAGGTGCAGCGAACTGAAAAGACAAGCGACCCAGGGATGTGTTTGCTTTGGGGACCTTTAACAGAATGTGACTGGCAGAACAGGTGTTGTATGTGGAGGATGAGGGCTGCAGTAGATATCTCAGATAGGGGGGAGTGAGGCATAAGATGGTTTTATAAATAAGCATCAACCAGTGGGTCTTGCGACGGGTATACAGAGATGACCAGTTTACAGAGGAGTATAGAATGCAGTGATGTGTCCTATAAGGAGCATTGGTGGCAAATCTGATGGCCGAATGGTAAAGAACATCTAGTCACTCAAGAGCTCCCTTACCTGCTGATCTATAAATGATGTCTCCATAATCTAGCATGGGTAGGATGGTCATCTGAATCAGGGTTAGTTTGGCAGCTGGGGTGAAAGAGGAACAATTACGATAGAGGAAATTAACTTTAGCCTGCAGCTTTGATATGTGCTGAGAGAAGGACAGTGTACTGTCTAGCCATACTCCCAAGTATGAGGTGTGAGGTGACTACCTCAAGCTCTAAACCCTCAGAGGTAGTAATCACACCTGTGGGGAGAGGGGCATTCTTCTTACAAAACCACATTACCTTTGCTTTGGAGGTGTTCAGAACAAGGTTAAGGGTAGAGAAAGCTTGTTGAACACTAAGAAAGCTTTTTTGTAGAGCATTTAACAGAAAATCCGGGGAGGGGCCAGCTGAGTATAAGACTGTATCATCCGCATATAAATGGATGAGAGAGCTTTATTGTTGATGTAAATTGAGAAGAATGTGGGGCCTAGGATTGTGCCTTGGGGTACTCCATTGGTGACAGGTAGTGGCTGAGTCAGCAGATTTTCTGACTTTATACACTGCCATCTTGGAGAAAGGTAGTTAGCAAACCAGGCCAAAGACCCCTCAGAGACACCAATACTCTTTAGCCGGCCCGCCAGAATGGAATGGTCTACCGTATCAAAAGCTTTGGCCAAGTCAATAAAAATAGCAGCACAACATTGCTTAGAATCAAGGGCAATGGTGACATCATTGAGGACCTTTAAGGTTGCAGTGACTCATCCATAACCTGAGCGGAAACCAGATTGCATACCAGAGAGAATACTATAGACATCAAGAAAACCAGTCAGTTGATTATTGACAAGTTTTCCAACACTTTTGATAAACAGGGCAAAATAGAAATAGGCCTATAACAGTTAGGATCAGCTTGATCTCCCCCTTTAAATAAAGGACAAACGATGGCTGCCTTCCAAGCAATGGGAACCTCCCCAGAAAGGACAGACAGATTAAAAAGGTTGGAGGTAGGCTTGAGTCTAAACCATCTGACCCAGATGGTTTTTTGGGGTCATGTTTCAGGAGCTCCTCTAGCACCTCGGACTCAGTGACTGCCTGCAGGGAGAAACTTTGTCGCGGGGCAGGGGAAAAAGAGGGAGAAGCATCGGGGATAGTCGCATTAGAAGGGGTGGGAGATGAGGAAATGTTGGACGGGCAAGGAGGCATGGCTGAGTCACATAGGAATCCTGACTTAATGAAGTGGTGATTAAAGAGCTCAGCCATGTGCTTCTTGTCAGTAACAACCACATCATCAACTTTAAGGGACATGGGCAGCTGTGAGGAGGAGGGTTTATTCTCCAGGTCTTTAACCGTTTTCTAGAACTTCTTGGGGTTAGACCCACAGAGAGAGAACTGCTCCATAAAGTAACTAACTTTGGCCTTCCGGATAGCCTGAGTGCACTTATTTCTCATTTGCCTGAACGAGAGCTAGTCAGCCTGAGTGTAAGTGTGCCAAACCTTTCCTCAAATGTAATTCTTGAGGTGGAGTAACTCTGCAAGATCACTGTCGAACCAGGGGCTGTCCAGGGCAGCCAGTGAACAGATCGCCAGGTGGAATCCAAGCAGCAGTGCAGCAGGCAATGGGAGTAGGTGTCACACCAACTTGGGAGAAGCTTTTATTTCTGGAGGCAGATTTCTTGTGGAAAATGCCAGTGGATGGTCTTTGAACAGCAGGAGGAAGCTTCAAGGCCTCTGGATCTGGATGGGGTAGCCTGCCATTTGTTGGGCTCAAAGGCTTCGACACCTCTCACTTCACACATCGTTGCTAATTGAAGTTGTAACTTTTTGTCCTAGCAAAGCTTGGTAGCCTGAGCATTCAGTCCTTATTAAATAAAATATGTATTTTTCTTCTTGGCTTTTGAAAGTTAAAAATAATTTGTTCAGACTAAGCATTACTCACTCAGCTCCAGGTTGGATGGGGTTTTCAGGTCTCTGCTTGTTTGCCAGAGCATTTGATGTATAGTTTGGGAATAATAATCCTTGAATTTAGGAAGCCTTCCAAGTAATTCCATCCAAAATCAGGTTGTAGGTTTGGAGTTTCGATTTGGAGTGAAGGTTATGTTGTTTAGGGTAGCATCCTGTATATGTCCTGGTGACATAGTGAAGGTTATGTTGTGGAGGGTAGCATCCTGTATATGTCCTGGTGACATAGTGAAGGTTATGTTGTTTAGGGTAGAATCCTGTATATGTCCATCCCCCAAAAATCTAAGTTTGTCTAACTCTAAATCTATCCTCCCAATTAATCTCTCTATTCTCCCATGGTGTCTCACTAGGGACTTGAACCTCCCAATTCATCCCGCCATTCTCCCATGGTGTCTCACTAGGGACTTGAACCTCTCCCAATTCATCCCTCCATTCTCCCATGGTGTCACACTAGGGACTTGAACCTCTCCCAATTCATCCCTCCATTCTGCCATCTTGTCTCACCAGGGACTTGAATCTCTCCCAATTCATCCCTCCATTATCCCATGGTGTCACACTAGGGACTTGAATCTCTCCCAATTCATCCCTCCATTCTCCCATGGTGTCTAACCAGGGACTTGAACCTCTCCCAATTCATCCCTCCATTATCCCATGGTGTCACACTAGGGACTTGAACCTACCCATCTGCAACATTTTACCCAAGAGCACAATGGTATTTCCTATTGACTGACTGTTGTCCTTCAAATCCCCCAGCAATACAGTTTACAGGTCCAACAGCACCCTGACATTATGGCATAACAACCATTCCTGGACCAGACTCCAAAAACAAGCCACTGATGGACAGTACTAAAAGAGATGCTCTATTGATTCTGTTTCTGTATTCTCCAGAGACTCCACTGGTCTGACTGTTGAAGACCTCATATACTGAGCATTCCTTTTGTAGTGAGAATGTTATTTAATAGCATAAATTGAAAAGAATGAATTGATGCATCAATTGTTGTTTTGTATATCAGTTCATAAACCCGATGCCATGGTATTGGGACATCAAAAAATCTGTTCCCAACTATCTCGAATTTTACGTGGCATAGTTGTCACTCCTCTTCACCTTAAGTGAAACTGATACGATACATTTTGCGATTTATATTAGTCATTTTAAACCATTTATGATTTTTAATTGGTGGCAGACAAACTAATTCATTCGTTTCTCTTTTGAGAAAACATCCTGTCGGATACTTCTCAAAACCGATTGGAGGAGAAGGTCAGAGGGGCAGGACATCTGACTTTCTTATCCAATGGGTTTTGAGAAGGAGGCGAGGAGTCAAGGGAACGTAATCATAGTGTTTACATTAACCAACATGGCGGCATGCAGCAGAACGCAGGTGATCTCCTTATACAGGATGCTTATAAAAGAGAGCAAGAAATTCCCCTCTTACAATTACAGGTAAGGGATTTAATGTAGCTACACTGTTCAATCTAATGTTGATATAGCTAGCTTACAGTAAATTCGAAATGTCTTTCACAACGTCGTTAGCCAGTCATTAACAAATCTCCATTGCTAGAAGTTGTGGAAAGCACAATTTCTTAGTGTGAATTTCTAGTACCACCTTCTTATATAATATATATACTTAAAAAAATGGTATTGTGCTGTAACGTTACAGGTAGCTAGCTAACTAGTTTTCTTAATGAGGTGTAACGTTGCTAGCTAGCTCACGCTGGCGAAAGTAGTGAACGTATTCAAACAAAACACTTTGGGCTTTGCAAAGATCTGGCACCAATGATATGATCGCTAACTATCTAGTGGTTGCCCTGACAGGATCTAGCTATGTGGACCAAACAATTAAAATAACCTCGATAAACTACTAGTGGTCGCAGTTTTGCCTGTCTTTTCCACTTGCATAAGTCAAGATCGGAACAACAGCGTCCTCATGAGCCCTCTCAAGGCTATAATCAAATGTAGGTATGAGTCGCATGATTTTTATACTGCACAAAAACAAGCCTGCAAGGCGAGCATACAGTAGGCTTTTCTTTATTACCGTCTGAAATGTTTGTTGAATTGCAATGTAAGTAACGCAACTTGTATAACATTTTTCTCCTGCAGATTTAAGATGTATTTACTTTTTGCTCCTGCCTTCTTTCAGAACATATGCCCTGCGCAGGGTAAAGGATAGCTTCAGGGAGAATCTCCATGTTGACAACCCAAAAACTCTGGATATGCTGCTCAACCAGGCCAGAGAGAACCTTGCTGTCATCAGGAGACAGGTGAGTGACTCTTCAGTAGTGTTGATTTACATGTGCATATTGTGGATGTTAATTGTTAGTAGAATAACCTATTCAAATATTCAGTTAGGCAATGCCTTGTGGATTGTGAAATAGTAGCATATCAATATTCAGAAGAAATTGTCTCAAACGCAAGGGTTCAGTGAGTACAAAAACATTTCTCTGCCTGACGATGGCCCAACGAATGCTATTGTTGCCTCTAAATTAAATCTAATAAATAGCATAAAAAAAACGTTAAATCTAATTTGAGTGCAGGCCTTACACAAATCCATCTACTCCAGTCCATACAACCAACTACAGGCTATAAAAAGTCAGAAAACACCTGTGCATTCTCATGTAGACACTGATTGTTCTCTTTCTATTGCAGGTGTCCATTGGCCAAATGTACACTGCTCAGAGGACCATTGTGGAGGAAACTGGAGTCCACAGGGACCTCTGAGTTTATAGTGGTGTTGTTGTGATTGTTGTTATCATAGGATGTCTTGGACCACATTTTGGACAGTTAAAGTCATGTTTTGCTATGGTAACAGCACTGAGGAAAGGCTTTACTCCCAGAAAGCACTTACACCAGACAACATTTCTCCGATGTATTGAAATGTATGACCTCTTTTTAAAACTCTTAACTCATGTTATCATTTATATGTATTTGTAACAGCTTGTAGTGATATGTAATACCCTTTTGTTGCAATGATGGCAGCATCTCAATTAAACAGTAATATATGAAGTATGTGGTTTTTAGAGTTTGGTTGGATGTTTTTATAATACTATTTAATAATTTCACATGATTTACTCTCACTGTTTAAATTTCACTAGTTCTGGTGTCTAAGCCACAGATTCTTATAAATTCATGCTCTGCTTGTTGAGTCAAGCCTTGATCACAGAAGACACCGTTTGTGTATGTACTATGCAGATGTTTAACTTGTGCAGAAAAGCTTTTTCCAACCCGCTGTTGAAGCTCAGATTAGAGAAACTAATTCACGACTGAACAGGTGATAAACATGAGCGCAAATCTGGCCAAGTGGCTGAAAATTATGCGGATATCAATGAATATAAAATGTATCATTAGCTTTGTATCTAATGAAATAAAATAACTAAAGCTTAAAGGGGTAATCTATGTTTCAAACACCAATGCGTCACAGCTGAGGGACGGGGCTTGAGAAATCGAACCACTCTCAAATTCATAGACGGGGCTATGGAGGCAAGGACTGACCATTCATGAAATCAAAATGAAAGTTTGTAAACTGACACTGTATAGCTTCAGAACATGATGCGGTAAGACGGTTGAACTAAACACATTGGACATTTATAAATATTCTTCAAGAATCAATGGCAACAGTAAGTCAATTGATGCAGAACTTGCTGATTGTCCCTTTTAATAATACATTTTAACGTGACAAATTATCAATATGGAACTGATAGACTCTGACAAGATCTGCGGTAAAGCGCTCTACTCTTAACGCTGCTCAACCCTTGCAGTATTCGTCAGTCTGTTATTGTTTTGTTCTCGCAGAAATTACCACAATCTAATACAAAATAAATGGGAGAGTGCTCTGATGAGATATTCAGGTAAGGCACAATGAATGTGAACCTCCTCTCCTACCAGATACATTTTCCCTATCCATCACAAGCTGTGGGGGCTGCTGAGGGGAGGACGGCACGAATGGAATGGCATTGATACCTTTCCACTAATACCACTCCAGCCATTACCACATGCCCATCCCCAATTAAGCTGCCACCAACCTCCTGTGATTTACAAGTACATCTTGTGTATCCGGAAATGTCTGCTATAAATGACTAGTCGTGGCTTCACCCGCATGCAGTACTAATTTCCATTTCATACATCATGATCTTTCAGCAGATATACCAGGCGGTGGAAATTAAAGCTTATATCATGTAGAACTCACGAGGGTCTTCCCTAAAGGTGCAATCTGTAAGATTTTCTGCTGCTCGTTGGTCATTTCAACTATGCTGAGCAAAAATATAAACAGACCATTTAACAATTTCATTGATTTTACTAAGTTACAGTTCATATGAGGAAATCAGTCAATTTAAATAAATGCATCAGGTCCAAATCTATGGATTTCACATGACTGGGAATACAGATACAGTGAGAGAAAAAAGTATTTGATCCCCTGCTGATTTTGTACGTTTGCCCACTGACAAAGAAATTGTCAGTCTATAATTTTAATGGTAGGTTTATTTGAACAGTGAGAGACTAACAACAAAAATATCCAGAAAAACGCATGTCAAAAATTATAAAATGAGGGAAAATTTTATTTTTTTGCATTTTAATGAGGGAAATAAGTATTTGACCCCCTCTCAATCAGAAAGATTTCTGGCTCCCAGGTGTCTTTTATACAGGTAACGAGCTGAGATTAGGAGCACACTCTTAAAGGGAGTGCTCCGAATCTCAGTTTGTTACCTGTATAAAAGACACCTGTCCACAGAAGCAATCAATCAATCAGATTCCAAACTCTCCACCATGACCAAGACCAAAGAGCTCTCCAAGGATGTCAGGGACAATATCTTGGCAAATGAGAAATGCTCACTAATAGGGATGTAAACAAATTTCTGCACAACATTTGAGAGAAATAAGCCTTTTGTGCATATTGAACATTTCTGGGATCTTTTATTTCAGCTCATGAAACATGGGGCCAACACAACATGTGTTTAGATTTTTTGCTCAATGTAATTGAAGCTCCTTCATATTTTATTCATGTGGATACATTGATTGGTATTTTTTTAATGTGAATTTTTGTATTACCATCACATCACATTTTAGGGCTCCCGAGTGGCGCAGCGGTCTAAGGCACTGCATCTCAGTGCTAGAGGCGTCACTACAGTCCCTGGTTCGATTCCAGGCTGTATCACATCTGGCCGTGATTTGGAGTTCCATAGGACAGCGCACAATTGACCAAGCATCGTCCGGGTTTGGCCGGGGTAGGCCGTCATTGTACATAAGAATATGTTATTAACTGACTTGCCTAGTTTAATAAAGTTTTTTTTTTTTAAAGAAGCTTTTAAACAAATGTGTAACTTCAACTGCACAGAGTCTCCGCACCTTAGAACACATGCACTCACACACACACACATCACAACTGCTGCTACAAGACTCGTATTTACTATTGCTAAATAGTAAAGCCTTCCCTGTAGCTCAGTTGGTAGAGCATGGTGTTTACAACGCCAGGGTTGTGGGTTCGATTCCCACGGGGCCAGCACAGAAAAAAAAATTATGAAATGAAATGTATGCATTCACTACTGTAAGTCGCTCTGGATAAGAGCATCTGCTAAATGACTAAAAATGTAAATACTCCACAATTTAAACACTTGCCCCCCAATCCCAAAATGTGTAATTATTAGACTATAAATTGTGTATTCTACTGAGCCATTTACTTTACATCGTATTCTTGTCTTTTATTATTTCTTATTGTCGAGAAGGAACCTGCAAGTAAGCATTTGGTTGGACAGTGTATACCATGTGTATCCGGTACATACGACTAATAAAACTTGAAACTGATGTTTCAGAATAAATGTTGCTCTCATGAAATGTAATTCCTTGATCACTACAGATCTTACGTATGGGACATCTCATCAAATGCACATTTCTGTTGGCAGGCCAGGGCCACGTTTGGTTGCCAAACATTCTCGAACGTTGCAGATAGAAATGCTGTCAATAGAGATCATGTGATTCCTTATACTACATGCAAGAGAGATGTAGAGGTGAATCCAGGCCCTACAGTGCCTAGCTCTACTCCTATTCCCCAGGCGCTCTCTTTTGATGACTTCTGTAACCATAATAGGCCTTGGTTTCATGCATGTTAACATTAGAAGCCTCCTCCCTAAGTTTGTTTTATTCACTGCTTTAGCACACTCTGCCAACCCGGATGTCCTAGCCGTGTCTGAATCCTGGCTTAGGAAGTCCACCAAAAACTCTTCATCCCTAACTACAACATTTTCAGACAAGATAGAACGGCCAAAGGGGGCGGTGTTGCAATCTACTGCAGAGATAGCCTGCAGAGTTCTGTCCTACTATCCAGGTCTGTACCCAAACAATTTGAACTTCTACTTTTAAAAATCCATCTCTCTAAAAACAAGTCTCTCATCGTTGCCGTCTGCTATAGACCACCCTCTGCCCCCAGCTGTGCTCTGGACACCATATGTGAACTGATTGCCCCCATCTATCTTCAGAGCGCGTGCTGCTAGGTGACCTAAACTGGGACATGCTTAACACCCCAGCCATCCTACAATCTAAGCTTGATGCCCTCAGTCTCACACAAATTATCAATGAACCTACCAGGTACAACCCCAAAGCCGTAAACACGGGCACCCTCATAGATATCATCCTAACCAACTTGCCCTCTAAATACACCTCTGCTGTTTTCAACCAAGATCTCAGCGATCACTGCCTCATTGCCTGCATTCATAATGGGTCAGCGGTCAAACGACCTCCACTCATCACTGTCAAACGCTCCCTGAAACACTTCAGCAAGCAAGCCTTTCTAATCGACCTGGCCCGGGTATCCTGGAAGGATATTGACCTCATCCCGTCAGTAGAGGATGCCTGGTTATTTTTTTTAAATGCCTTCCTCACCATCTTAAATAAGCATGTCCCATTCAAGAAATTTAGAACCAGGAACAGATATAGCCCTTGGTTCTCTCCAGACCTGACTGCCCTTAACCAACACAAAAACATCCTGTGGCGTTCTGCATTAGCATCGAACAGCCCCTGTGATATGCAACTTTTCAGGGAAGTTAGAAACCAATATACACAGGCAGTTAGAAAAGCCAAGGCTAGCTTTTTCACGCAGAAATTTGCTTCCTGCAACACAAACTCAAAAAAGTTCTGGGACACTGTAAAGTCCATGGAGAATAAGAACACCTCCTCCCAGCTGCCCACTGCACTGAGGATAGGAAACTCTGTCACCACCGATAAATCCACTATAGTTGAGAATTTCAATAAGGATTTTTCTACGGCTGGCCATGCTTTCCATCTGGCTACCCCTACTCCGGTCAACAGCACTGCACCCCCCACAGCTACTCGCCCAAGCCTTCCCCATTTCTCCTTCTCCCAAATCCAGTCAGCTGATGTTCTGAAAGAGCGGCAAAATCTGGACCCCTACAAATCAGCCAGGCTAGACAATCTGGACCCTTTCTTTCTTAAATTATCTGCAGAAATTGTTGCAACCCCTATTACTAGCTTGTTCAACCTCTCTTTTGTGTCGTCTGAGATTCCCAAAGATTGGAAAGCAGCTGCTGTCATCCCCCTCTTCAAAGGGGGGGACACTCTTGACCCAAACTGCTACAGACCTATATCTATCCTACCCTGCCTTTCTAAGGTCTTCGAAAGCCAAGTCAACAAACAGATTACCGACCATTTCGAATCCCACCGCACCTTCTCCGCTACGCAATCTGGTTTCAGAGCTGGTCATGGGTGCACCTCAGCCACGCTCAAGGTCCTAAACGATATCGTAACCGCCATCGATAAGAAACAATACTGTGCTGCCGTATTCATTGACCTGGCCAAGGCTTTCGACTTTGTCAATCACCACATCCTCATCGGCAGACTCAATAGCCTTCGTTTCTCAAATGATTGCCTCGCCTGGTTCACCAACTACTTCTCTGATAGAGTTCAATGTGTCAAATCGGATGGCCTGTTGTCCGGACCTCTGGTAGTCTCTATGGGGGTGCCACAGGGTTCAATTCTTGGGCCAACTCTTTTCTCTGTATACATCAATGATGTCGCTCTTGCTGCTGGTGAGTCTCTGATCCACCTCTACGCAGACAACACCATTCTGTATACTTCTTTGGACACTGTGTTAACAACCCTCCAGACGAGCTTCAATGCCATACAACTCTCCTTCCGTGTCCTCCAACTGCTCATAAATACAAGTAAAACTAAATGCATGCTCTTCAACCGATCGCTGCCTGCACCTGCTCGCCCGTCCAGCATCACTACTCTGGACGGTTCTGATTTAGAATATGTGGACAACTACAAATACCTAGGTGTCTGGTTAGACTGTAAACTCTCCTTCCAGACTCACATCAAACATCTCCAATCCAAAGTTAAATCTAGAATTGGCTTCCTATTTCGCAAAATAAAGCATCCTTCACTCATGCTGCCAAACATACCCTCGTAAAACTCACCATCCTGCCGATCCTCGACTTCGGCGATGTCATTTACAAAATAGCCTCCATTACCCTACTCAATAAACTGGATGCAGTCTATCACAGTGCCATCCGTTTTGTCACCGAAGCCCCATATACTACCCACCACTGTGACCTGTACGCTCTCGTTGGATGGCCCTCGCTTCATACTCGTCGCCAAACCCACTGGCTCCAGGTCATCTACAAGACCCTGCTAGGTAAAGTTCCCCCTTATCTCCGCTCACTGGTCAGCATAGCAGCACCCACCTGTAAATAAAGGTGAAATAAAAAAAGAGAGGTATGTTTGTTCTACATAGCACATTTCTATCTGAACGTTCCAAAACGTTGCGTCCTTCTGAACGCGCCCAATGCATATTTGATGGTTTGGACAAAGACTGTACAGGTTTCTGAACTATGGTTTGGATTTTTGCTATGGTCACGATTGGCTACTTTAAACACGTGACAAGCAAGCACGCTGGCTCTCTAGCCGGAAGTAGTTTACACGTTCAGAGAGGGACATAATGTATTTCACATGTTTGGTTCACAAGTGTGTGCAAAGCTAAATGTCTTTGGTTTATATTTGTTGCTGTTGATACAAGTCTAATAAAATGTACCCGGAGCTAGCCAAGTGTCCAAGAAGTTTACTTGTTTGCGAGAAATCGAACTTTGAGCATGAAAAGTCTAGACACGACACTCACGTGTCAAAACATTATTTTAACCACAAGGTAAGCAATTTTATGGTTCTGTGGTAGCTAATTGTTTGCTAACTAGCCAGTCTCTGGATTAAGCAAATTACCAATGTAATGTGTGACACTATTGATGCATGTGATGTGAACTAAAAACAGTAGGTAATTAATGAATCCTCTCAGGTGTCGGTTGTAATACCGGAATGTGGTGCCCTTTCTTCTCGGCTGGCCAGTGTCATAAACAATTTCAGCAAGTATTTTCTGGTGAAGAATTTACCAGTCTATGAGTTTTTGGATAAAGACTTCTTGAAGAATGTTGTGTGGAATGGTAAGTGCATAGAAGGAGAACACTATTGCATGCACTATTAAATTGGGTAAATGGAACAATTACCTTACATAAAGTGTTATTTTCATGCTAGTTTAAAGTATGCCTATTTGTTTTCCCAGGCGCTCTCTATGCTCTTTCCTACAAGACAAGCATTGACCAGGATAACACCATTGCACTTCTCCCTAGTAGTGAGTTCCCCCTTACCACTGAGTTCCCCCTTACCACTGAGTTCCCCCTTACCACTGAGTTCCCTTACCACTGTGTTCCCCCTTACCACTGAGTTCTACCTATTATCATATTATTACAGGACATGACTCACACTGTAGTCCTATCGCTGTAGTCTTAATAAAAGACCACTGGCAACTTTAAGCCTGTGTGTAGAGTAGTAGCCATGGTCCAAAACAGGCTAGAAAGTACACTACCGGTCAAAAGTTTTAGAACACCTACTCATTCAAGGGTTTTAATGTATTTTTACTGTTTTCTACATTGTAGAATAATAGTTAAGACATAAAAACTATTAAATAATACATATGGAATCATGTAGTAACCAAAAAAGTGTTAAACAAATCAAAATATATTTAAGATTCTTCAAATAGCCACCCTTTGACTTGATGTCAGCTTTGCACACTCTTGGCATTCTCTCAACCAGCTTCATGAGGTAGTCACCTGGAATGCATTTCAAGTAACAGGTGTGTCTTCTTAAAAGTTAATTTGTGGAATTTCTTTCCTTCTTAATAGAATCAATGGAAAAGCTAATTTGCCAGGCGTGTATTCACTAGGAAGCAAAGTGGCTGAAAACGGGGAGGGACTAACCTACATTAGTTCAATAAGAAACGCTCATTTTTTGTTGCAACCGTTTTGCTACAGTGTACACTAATGAATACACCCTAGAGCTCCCCTGCCAGGCTGCCACATTGGTCAGTGGAGATTATTTATTTTATTTAACCTTTAACTAGGCAAGTCAGTTAAGAACAAATTCTTATTTACAATGTCGGCCTACACCGGCCAACCCCAGATGACGCTGGGCCAATTGTGTGCCGCCCTATGGGACTCCCAATCACGGCCGGTTGTGATACAGCCAGGAATCAATGCTAGTTCTATTAAACTAACTCCACTACCATCAAAACTGGTTGTATTTTGACTTCCAATAGTAGCACAATGTACTAAAAGAAAGGAGGCCCCGTGTTACATTGGTCAGTAAATAAACCTCTGCTCTGTCTGAATCCAAGGTCAGCTGATCCTCTCTGTGGATAAGGACACGTATGAACAGCTGGGTTTGGAGGGAAAGCCGTCACAGTACAATCACAGACAGCCCATGAGATATGGTGAGAAAGGATCATGTATCTTTTAATATTATGTTTTGATATTTCATTGCTCCACACCTCACCTGGTTTCTTAGCCGCAATTTGTGTTGTTGTTGTGCTGTTCGAAATGAAATCTAACCTGGTTGAATTTAATAACAATGATGATGATGTTCTGCAGTCGTGACCATTGACCTGACGGATAAATCCATGGATCCGGAAGGGAAACGCTACCAGCGAGTTCTCTCCTGCCTTAAAGAAAGGGTGCCTCTGAAAAGCGACTTCCTGCTAGGACGGCACAATTCAGGTAGGAGAACCTTTTTATGTTTGTTCGCACTGTTGAGTCTGAGGCATGTAATGTCTAGTCTGTCCAAGTCCTGGGTTGTTTTCACTAGACTAAATGGAAGAAAACAGACTGAAACAGAGAGGGGACCACCCATCTGAACTTGTTCAATAAGAAATTTTCGTTTTTTGTTGGCTACAGTATGCTCTTATGAATACGACCCTGAACTTGTCCAATAAGAAACTCTCTCGTTTTTTGTTGGCTACAGTATGCTCTTATACATACGACCCTGAACTTCTGTAAGCTGACCAATGTTTTCTTTCAAAGCATTTCTAAAATTGCGTCTGTCGACTTCAAGGGGCGGATGGGGATAAAGCGCTGCAGAGTCTCCTGTCCCGTTACCAGTGGAAAGAGCACAGACCAGTGGTCAGTAGCCACACCCTGAAGGATCTGCCATGTCCATCCCTGCACGCTTTGGACCTGCGCGGGGACCAGCGGTCTTGTGACCCCCACAGCTTTCTGGAGTGGCTTGGAGCAGTGAGCGCTGGTGTCAGTTGGTACGTGCAGAACCATATAGTTCTAATGGATATAAATACAGTGCTTTCAGAAAGTATTCTCACACCCTTTGACTTGTCCACATTTTGTTGTTACAGCCTGAATTTAAAATGGATTAAATAATAGGTGGCATGCACTCACTGCAATAAGTGTTTAACATGATTTTTGAATGACTACCTTAATCGCTGTACCCCACACATACAATTATCTGTAAGGTCCCTCAAACGGACACTCATTTTTTACATTTTAGTCATTTAGCAGACGCTCTTATCCAGAGCAACTTACAGTAGTGAATACATACATTTCATGTATTTTTTGTTGTTGTTTGTACTGTCCTCCCGTGGGAATCGAACCCACAACCCTGGCGTTGCAAACACCATGCTCTACCAACTGAGCCACAGGGAAGGCGATTTCAAATAAAGATTCAACTACAAAGACCAGGGAGGTTTTCCAATGCCTCGCAAATAAGGGCACCTATTGGTAGATGGGTATAGAAAAAACAAAGCAAACATTGAATATCCCTTTGAGCATGGTGAAGTTATTAATTACACTATCAATACACCCAGTGACTACAAAGATACAAGCGTCCTTCCTAACTCAGTTGCCGGAGAGGAAGGAAACCGCTCAGGGATTTCACCATGAGGCCAATGGTGACTTTAAAACAGTTTGATTTTAATGGCTGTGTTAGGAGAAAACTGAGGATGGATCAACAACATTGTAGTTACTCCACAATACTAACCTAATTGACAGAGTGAAAATAAATAAGCCTGTAAAGAACACAAATATTCCAAAACATGCATCCTGTTTGCAAAAGGGAACTAAAGTAATACTGCAAAAAATGTGGCAAAGAAATTAACTTTTTGTCCTGAATACAAAGTGTCATGTTTGGGGAAAATACAACACATTACTGAGAACCCCTCTCCATATTTTCAAGCATAGTGGTGGCTGCATCATGTTATGGGTATGCTTGTAATTGTTAAGGACTGGGGAGTTTTTCAGGATAAAAAAATGTATGAAATGGAGCTAAGCACAGGTAAAATCCTAGAGGAAAACCTGGTTCAGTCTGCTTTCCACCACACACTGGGATATGAATTCACCTTTCAGCAGGAGAATAACCTAAAACACAAGACCAATCTATACTGCAGTTGCTTACCAAGAAGACAGTGAATGTTCCTGAGTAGCCGAGTTACAGTTTTGACTTAAATCTACTTGAAAATCTATAGCAAGACGTGAAAATTGTTGCCAGGCAATGATCAACCAATTTGAATAATACAAAAAAAAAAGGCAAATGTTGCACAATCCAGGTGTGGAAAGCTCTTAGAGACTTACCCAGAAAGACTCAAATCAATCGCTGCCAAAGGTGCTTCTACAAAGTACTGACTCAGGGGTGGGAATACTTAGGAGGAAGGAAAGCACTGCTAAGGTTCACAATAGTAGATTTTGGTAGACAGAAGGTGCTCTTTGGTAAAAGGGGTAAATTGGTTATCAAAAAGAACATGCCACACAAATAAAGGCATTTTAATTAATTATATGAAGAGTGCTGTGGTCCTCCTTTCTTTTTGAAATTAGATTTTTCTATTTAATTTTCAATAAATGTACAAAAATGTCTAAACATTTTCACTTTGTCATTATCAAATCAAACTTTGTCACATGTGCCGAATACAACAAGTGTAGACCTTCCCATGAAATGCTTAACCAACAGTGCAGTTCAAGAAGAGTTAAGAAAAATATTTACCAAATAAACTACAGTAAAAAATAATAAAAAGTAACATAACAATAACGAGGCTATATACAGGGGGTACCGGTACTGAGTCAGTGTGCGGGGGTACAGGTTAGAGGTCATTTGAACATGTAGGTAGGGGTGAAGTGACTATGCATGGATAATAAACAGCGAGTAGCTGCAGTGTACAAAACAAATGGGAGGGTCAATGTAATAGTCCAGTGGCCATTTGATTAATTGTTCAGCAGTCTTATGGCTTGGGGGTAGAAGCTGTTAAGGAGCCTCTTGGTCCTAGACTTGGTGCTCCGGTACCGCATGCCGTGCGGTAGCAGAGAAAACAGTCGATGACTTGGGTGACTGGAGTCTCTGACAATTTTATGCGCTTCCCTCTGACACTGCATATTATATAGGTCCTGGATTGCAGGAAGCTTGGCCCCAGTGACTTACTGGGCCGTACACACTACCCTCTGTAGTGCCTTACGGTCAGATGCCGAGCAGTTGCCATACCAGGCGGTGATGCAACCGGTCAGGATGCTCTCGATGGTGCAGCTGTAGAACTTTTTGAGGATCTGGGGACCCATGCCAAATCTTTTCAGTCTCCTGAGGGGGAAAATGTTATGTTGTGCCCTCTTCACAACTGTCTTGGTGTGTTTGGACCATGATAGATAGTTGATGTGGACACCAAGGAACTTGAAGCTCTCAACCTGCTCCACAACAGCCCGTTGATGTTAATGGGGTTTTGTTCGGCTCGCCTTTTCATGTAGTCCACGATCAGCTCCTTTGTCTTGCTCACATTGAGGGAGAGGTTGTTGTCCTGGCACCACACTGCCAGTTCTCTGACCTCCTCCCTATTGGCTGTTTCATTGTTGTAGGTGATCAGGCCTACCACTGTTGTGTCGCCAGCAAACTTAATGATGGTGTTGGAGTCGTGTTTGGCCACGCAATCATGGGTGAACAGGGAGTACAGGAGGGGTCTAAGTACACACCCCTGAGGGGCTCCAGTGTTGAGGATCAGCGTGGCAGACATGTTTTTGCATACCTTTACCACCTGGGGGCGGCCCATCGGGAAGTCCAGGATCCAGTTGCACCTCCTATGGGAGGTGTTTAGTCTCAGGGTCCTTAGCTTGGTGAGGAGCTTTGTGGGCACTATGGTGTTGAACGCTGCGCTATAGTCAATGAACATTATTCTCACATAGGTGTTCCTTTTGTCCAGGTGGGAAAGGGCAGTGTGAAGTAGAATTGAGATTGCATCATCTGTAGATCTGTATGTGAATTGGAGTGGGTCTAGGGTATTTGGGAGGATGCTGTTGATGTGAGCAGTGACCAGCCTTTCAAAGCTACCGACGTGACTGCTACGGGGTGGCAATCTTTTAGGCAGGTTAATTTCACTTCTTTGGGCACAGAGACTATGGTGGTCAGCTTGAAACATGTAGGTATTACAGACTCAGTCAGGGAGAGGTTGAAAATGTCAGTGAAGACACTTGCCTGCTTTGAGTACACGTCCTGGTAATCCATCTGGCCCTGCGGCTTTGTGAATGTTGACCTGTTTAAAGGTCTTGCTCACAACGGCAACCGAGAGCGTTATCACACTGTCATCCAGAACAGCTGGTGCTCTCATGCATACTTCAGTGTTGCTTGCCTCGAAGCGAGCATAAAAGGCATTTAGCTTGTCTGGTAGGCTCGTGTCACTGGGCAGCTCGTGTCTGGGTTTCCCTTTGTAGTCCGTAATAGTTTTCAAGCCCTGCCACATCCGACGAGTGTCAGAGCCAGTGTATTAGGATTCAATCTTAGTCCTATATTGACGCTTTGCTTGTTTGATGGTTCGTTGGAGGGCATAGCGGGATTTCTTATAGGCTTCCGGATTAGTGTCCCGCTCCTTGAAAGCGGCAGTTCTAGCCTTTAGCTCGATGCGGATGTTGCCTGTAATCCATGGCTTCTGGTTGGGATATGTACGTATGGTCACTGTGGGGACGAAGTCATCGATACACTTATTGATGAAGCCGATGACTGAGGTGGTATACTCCTCAATGCCATTGGATGAATCCTGGAACATATTCCAGTCTGTGCTAGCAAAACAGTCCTGTAGCGTAGCATCCACACCATCTGACCACTTCCGTATTGAGCGAGTCACTGGTACTTCCTGCTTTAGTTTAGCAGGAATCAGGAGGATAGAATTATGGTCAGATTTGCCAAAATGGAGGGCGGGGGAGAGCTTTGTATGCATCTCTGTGTGTAGAGTAAAGGTGGTCAAGAGTTTTGTTTTTTTTCTCCTCTAGTTGCACATGTGACATGCTGGTAAAAATGTGGTAACTGATTTAAGTTTTCCTGCATTAAAGTCCCCGGCCACTAGGAGCACCACTTCTGGGTGAGCATTTTCTTCTTTGTTTATGGCCTTATAGAGTTGGTTGAGAGTGGTCTTAGTGCATCGGTTTGTGGTGGTAAATAGACGGCTACGAATAATATAGATAGTGTGGTCTACAGCTTATCATAAGGTACTGTACCTCAGGCGAGCAGTAACTCTAGACTTCTTTAATATTAGACATGGCACACCAGCTGTTATGGGGTATTGTGTGTAGATGGGTGAGAAAGAAAAAACAATTCAGGCTGTAATCAGGCTGTAACACAACAAAATGTGGAACAAGTCAAGGGGTATGAATACTTTCTGAAGGCACTGTACGTGGCACTGGGTACTAAGAGAGTGAAATCTGTCATGGTATTATTAACGTCTCCCTTGTGGCAAATCTCTCTCTCATAACACATATACACTCATGCAGAAAGCTAGTGAATATGTTGTTTGTTGTTTAGTGACAATACAGCAGCCAGCTTCCTTTCGACATACGTCTGTCCAGAGCCCCAAACACTGGTGAGCCAAGCCCTGCATTGCACAGTGTCCGGCCTGCTGCTGCCCGAAGACATCTACTCTCTGCTGCAGGAACTGCGGTAAGTTCACCTTCTGCAACATATGACTGTATCGGTCCTTCTGAACACCAAAGAACGTGCGATCTTTATACAGTTGACTCCTATGACACTTAGTTCTACCATCTTAATTATCTGGTTTAGTGAAGGCATTTACCAAAGACCAGGTCATCATATACAGCTGTTACAGAGAGCCTGCAGAGCCGCGCGGTCTACAGTGACATGCGATCCACAGTGACACGCGACTCGATAAAAGCTGAGGACTCCGAATTGAGCTTGTCAACTGTATTGCCCAAAAAATTGCTCACCTTTTTGATTTTGTTCGTTGTTTGGAAATTCACTCATGAAATAAGTTATAAAAAAAATCAAGTCTTAAATATATACTCATTTACTATGTGGTCTTCTCTTAAACCCAGGCGGTACTTTGACGAACCCAAATTCACATCCTGGCTGTCACTGACTGTACACGGCTTCATGGACAGTCCCGTTTCCTGGGGAGACGCAGAACACGGGTTTCACAAGGGTGGCGAAAACTTCTACAACTTCGTCCTCTTCAAGAACCAGGACTACTGGTTGCACATGGGCACTGGCTCCCATGATAGATGCCCCCCATGATGACCACATGCCAAAACGTTTTTTTTTTGTTCAGCTTGGTTTTAGGAAATAAGGTATTATGTGTACAAAATTGACTGCTTATCAATTGTGACTTTTGTAAAGAAATCTACTAATTTGCTAAATCTTAATTTGTCTTTGCCATCTTCAATAAAATTATTAAGTCCAACAGAAGTGCTCATAGTAAGTTATTCTGTGTTTTTATACATTTCAGGAAACATGAAATTCATTTCATCCAGTCATTTCAAGGGATTAAATAGAAATTCAAGTGAAGGTGCTATACAGGATAAAAAAAAATTAAGAAATCTGGATAAAAAAAATGTGCATTGTCATTTCAAAACATTTCCATAATATACTGAACATAAATATAAAAGCAACATGTAAAGTGTTGGTCTCATGTTTCATGAGCTGAAATAAAAGATCCCAGAAATGTAACATACGCACAAAAAACTTATTTCTGAAACATGTTTTGTTTACATCCTTGTTAGTGAGCATTTCTCCTTTGCCAAGATAATCCATCCACTTGACAGGTGTGGCATATTAAGAAGCATGATCATTGCACAGGTGCACCTTGTGCTGGGGACAATAAAAGACCACTCAAAAATGTATAGTTTTGTCACACAACACAATGCCACAGATGTCTCAAGTTTTGAAGGAGCATGCAATTGGCATGCTGACTGCAGGAATGTCCACCAGAACTGTTGCCAGAGAATTTAATGTTAATTTCTCTACCATAAGCTGCCTCCATTGTTTTAGAGAATTTGGCAGTACGTCATACTGACCTCACAACCGCAGACCACCAGTATGACCTCATGCTGTGTTAGCCGTTTGCTGATGTCAACATTGTGAACAGAGTGCCCCATGGTGGCGTTGGGGTTATGGTATGGGCAGGCATAAGCTACGGACAACGAACACAATTGCATTTTATCAATGGCCATTTTAATGCACAGAAATACCGTGATGAGATCTTGAGGCCCATTTCTTAAGGTATCTGTGACCAACAGATGCATATCTGTATTCTCAGTTATGTGAAATCCATAGATTAGGGCCTAATTAATTTATTTCAATTTACTGATTTACTCATGAACTGTAACTCAGTAAAATATTATAAATGATTGCATTTATTTTTGTTCAGTATACAGTACCATTCAACAGTTTGGAGACCTACTCATTCAAGGGTTTTTCTTTATTTGTACAATAATGGTGAAGACATCAAAACAATGAAATAACACACATGGAATCATGTAGTAACCAAAAAAGTGTTAAAAAAAGCAAAATATATTTTATATGGTTCAAAGTAGCCACCCTTTGCCTTGATGACAGCTTTGCACAGGCTTGGCATTCTCTCAACCAGATTCACGAGGTAGTCACCTGGAATGCATTTCAATTAACAGGTGTGCCTTGTTAAAAGTGAATTTGTGGAATTTTTCTTAATGCGTTTGAGCCAATCAGTTGTGTTGTGACAAGGTGGGGTGGAGGGGGGTATAAAGAAGATAGCCCTATTTGGTAAAAGACCAAGTCTAAATTATGTCAAGGACAGCTGAAATAAGCAGAGAAACAAGAGTCCATCATTACTTTAAAGACATGAAGGTCAGTCAATAAAGAACTTTAAATCATACTTTCAAAACCTTAGCTAGCAGTCATCATGAATCAAGTCGACTATCTACTGGCAAATCCTTTTTAATCCTTGTCATATGAAGAGAAATTATAGATAAAATGTATTTGGTGCTCATCGGCCATTGGACATTACACAACAAGTTGGAAATCACAAATTCAACTGAGAGGTTTGGAAGGAATCAGTGGCTAACTCTTCAGTGGAGTGGATGTGTGGTCCCAAGTCTGGGTTAAGGGTCTCTTTTCCAAGCTTAAAAGGATAAACATTCAACATTGGCCATGGTGTCAATCCAGCATGACTTCTGCAACGCTCAAAACAACTGGAAACTCAGAACTGGAATATCTGATACCTGAAGATCACTGACATCGTCATGATTCTACCTTGTTTTTTCCGAGTTCCCAGTTGTCTTGAAAGCACCATAAATCCAGAAAATGCCGACTTTGATGAAATTTGCCCACGAAAGACCGCCGCGCCACCTTCCTGTTCAAGTGAGCACATGGTGAGTCCAAAAATGTCTTGTATGCTGCTGTATAAATGATGTAATATGCCAGGGAGATATGTATACTGTAGCTAAGAAAGTAATACTAAGTGTATGTTGTGTAGTAAGCTGTTAGTGGCCCATGTGCCTCACCCTAATAATTTGGTCCCGTTTCCCCTCCTAATTTCACCTACAGTTCTGACTTGGTGGTGCACATGTAGCCTGTTTAAGAGAAATGTAATCATCGAATATTGTAAGAGCTTTCATTGTCTGCTTATACCCCCCCTTTAATTTATCCTACGGTTCTGACTTGGTGTACAGGGAGAATACTGTAAGAACGGCCCATGTTCTGAATTGTCGCTGTACATTTCAAAATTGCTGAACAAATAGTTATTGACTATGTCCGTCCTAGCTCGCTCATAATGTCTTAATCAAAATTATGGATTGCCTCTTATCCGCTCGTTGTCCCCTTATGCCATAGTTTGTACATCTCAATTGTCAGTAAAAAACACTTTTTTAAGCAAGTCAGCTGTCATTCAGTAAATGAGGCTGAATGAACTGTTTCGCTGCCAGACAAGCCTCCACTGATAGACAGGTGTAGCAGTGGTAAGATGTTGGGACAGCTTTATGTAAGCCCCAACAGTGTGTGGGCACCGTTTGTCACTTTTATAGTGCAATTCATGTATTATTTAGTGTTGTGTAGTGGGTTTTCTGGAATGAATCAACATATTTTTTCATATTTTTTGGGGGGCCCACCAAGATTTACATGCTAAAATCCCCACTGCTTATGTAAATATTCAGACCCTTTGCTATGAGACTCGAAATTGAGCTCAGGTGCATCCTGTTTCCATTGATCATCCTTGATGTTTCTACAACGGAGTCCACCTGTGGTAAATTCAATTGATTGGACATGATTTGGAAAGGCACACCAGTCTATATAAGGTCCCACAGTTGACAGTGCATATCAGAGCAAAAACCAAGCCATAAGGTCAAAGGAATTGTCCTTAGAGCTCCGAGCCAGGATTGTGTCGAGGCACAAATCTGGGGAAGGGTACCAAAACATTTCTGCAGCATTGAAGGTCCCCAAGAACATAGTGACCATCATTCTTAAAATGGAAGAAGTTTGGAACCACCTCTTCCTAGAGCTGGCCGACTAGCCAAACTGAGCAAATGGGGGAGAAGGGCCTTTGGTCAGGGAGGTGACCAAGAACCTAATGGTCACTCTGACAGAGCTCCTCTGTGGAGATGGGAGCAACTTCCAGAAAGACAACCATCTCTGCAGTACACCAAATCAGGCCTTTATGGTAGAGTGGCCAGATGGAAACCACTCCTCAGTAAAAGGCACGACAGCCCACTTGAAGTTTGCCAAAAGGCACTTAAAGGACTCTCAAGAGTCAAGATTCTCTGGTCTGATGGAACCATGTGGGAGGAAACCTGGCACCATCCTTATGATGAAGCATGGTGGTGGAAACATCATGCTGTGGGGATGTTTTTCAGTGGCAGGGAGACTAGTCAGGATAGAGGGAAAGATGAACAGAGAGATCCTTAATGAAAACCTGCTCCAGAGCACTCAGGACCTCAGACTGGGTGAAGGTTCACCTTCCAACAGGACAACGACCCTAAGCACACAGCCAAGACAACGCAAAGAATGGCTTCGGTACAAGTCTCTGAATGTCCTTGAGTGGCCCAGCCAGAGCCCGGACTTGAACATCTCTGGAGAGACCTAAAAATAACTGTGCAGCAACGCTCCCTATCCAACCTGACAGAGCTTGAGAGGATCTGCAGAGAAGAATGGGAGAAACTCCCCAAATACAGGTGTGCCAAGAAGACTCTGTAATCGCTGCCAAAGGTGCATCAAAGTACTGAGTAAAGAGTCTGAATACTTATGTACATGTGATAGTTTATTTTTATAAATGTGCAAACATAAAAATAAAAAGTTACCTTTTCATTATGGGGTACTGTGTGTAGATTGAGGGGGGAAAACGATTTAATACATTTTAGAATAAGGCTGTAGCATAACAAAATGTGGAAAAAGTCCAGCGGTCTGAAAAACTTTCCGAATGTACTGTATAACCTAACCAACACGATATTACTTTAACAGGTTCAGACCGTTTATTTTCACAGCGAGTATATATTTCCGTAATCTATATCTATAAATAAAAAGCACTTTCAGATTGTACAGCATGTATATTTATATAAGTTCAACTACAAAATAGGTCACATGTATGCAAAAATGCTGTACCAGGATTTGAGTCAAGGCAGTTCACACAGTTCTTCAGAAGGGTGAGGGTTATGCGATTCAGACTTAAAAATTATTTCGCTGTTGTACAAAAATGCGGTCAATTTCAACAACGCTTCTTGGAATCTTCCAACAGAATGAGTGAATTCTGTGTACACTAGACAAGCCTCATCATCATCATGCTGTGTTAACAAGACAAATTATATATTTTTTTAAATACAGTCAATTTTTCAATGAGAAAAACATGGACATTACAAGTGTTGAAGGTGCTGCTAATATTTCTAAAAATCAGCATTCAGTGAAACATGATGTTTAAAAAAATTATATCTTTATTTAACTAGGCAAGTCAGTTAAGAACAAATTCTTATTTACAATGACAGCCTAACCCGACCAAACCCGGACGACGCTGTGCCAATTGTGCGCCGCCCTATGGGACTCCCAATCACGGCCTGTTGTGATACTGCCTGGAATCAAACCAGGGTCTGTAGTGACGCCTCTAGCACTGAGATGCAGTGCCTTAGACCCGCTTCGCTACTCTGGAGCACTCCGAGGTGACATGCTTCTCAGACACAATTTGGGAAAACTAAGCAAAAGGACATGTTTTACAAAGAGCATCGCCTTATTGATACGCAATACCTCTTCACATTTGCCTTAAGAAAATACTGACTTCTATCCCTTCTAGAAGAAAAAAAATATGCTAAGAAAACAAGATGACAGGTGCAGTTGCGGCGTTAACAATTTTATACATCTATGCGCGAAAACTAAATTCTGACGAAGATCGTGAAGAGGGCTGTAATAGACTAGAGCCGAAAGTGCTAACTAAAATCATACTACGTCCACGAGTAGACTGCCCCGAGAAGATACTTCACATTTCAATAAAATAAAATCAACTGTGGAAAAAAAAAACCATGAGCAATGACTCAAAACAGACACTACTTTTGTCCAAACCATCTCCACTTTAAATATTTAAATACTCATGGACAATATAAATAAATGACATTTTCCATAATTCTTTATGGAAATAGGCGAAGGTAACAGCAGTTGTCCAGATATTGGGCGATGTCATCTGTTACCCCGAGCTCTGCTACTTTTATAAATCCAGTGAAATAAGGAATATGGACAAATGATTGAGGCCACAAAACATTGGCCAAGTCAGAATTCATATATAAAAATACAAACAAACTGTACGTGAATAACGTTTTTGTTTTACAAACTCAAAAGCTGTACATCTTTTTTTTTTTTTTCTTCAGGGCTTTGACTAATGTAAATAGAATGCCTCCACAGCATTTTAGAAGTAACCTTTTCTCAATGCAACAACAAAAAAACAGGGTGCGATATCCTGAAGCTGCAAAAGTCCTATATCCATGGTACTGAGTGGTAAGATTAAAGGCTATTCTCACTGATAATCACTTCAGATCAGAACACACATTTTGTCATTAGAAAATGGAGTAAAGAACAAGGCACTGCTTTTAGCTAGAGCCTTGAACCGTGTACCCTAGCCTCGTCACAACTGAGCCTTGCACCGTGTACCCTAGCCTCGTCACAACTGAGCCTTGCACCGTGTACCCTAGCCTCGTCACAACAGCCTTGCACCGTGTACCCTAGCCTCGTCACAACTGAGCCTTGCACCGTGTACCCTAGCCTCGTCACAACTGAGCCTTGCACCGTGTACCCTAGCCTCGTCACAACTGAGCCTTGCACCGTGTACCCTAGCCTCGTCACAACAGCCTTGCACCGTGTACCCTAGCCTCGTCACAACAGCCTTGCACCGTATACCCTAGCCTCGTCACAACTGAGCCTTGCACCGTGTACCCTAGCCTCGTCACAACAGCCTTGCACCGTGTACCCTAGCCTCGTCACAACTGAGCCTTGCACCGTGTACCCTAGCCTCGTCACAACTGAGCCTTGCACCGTGTACCCTAGCCTCGTCACAACTGCACCGTGTACCCTAGCCTCGTCACAACTGAGCCTTGAACCATGTACCCTAGCCTCGTCACAACTGAGCCTTGAACCATGTACCCTAGCCTCGTCACAACTGAGCCTTGAACCATGTACCTTAGCCTCGTCACAACTGCATTCATAAACATTGTATCAGAATCTTGTAATTGTCTCTCCCTTGCGTGTATGTTTCATGGATGGAATATTAAATTAAATTATATTGTAATAAGTCTCAACTTAAAACATAACAATTATGTTTACCATAGAAACTGTTCGGTGGAAAATACAGTCCTCCAAGCCAAATAAGACGACAACAAAAAGATGACCTGGGTGAAATATCTACAAAAGATATCAGTTAGACAAAAAGTAAAAATACAGTCAGGAGCTGTGTTAAAAATTAATCTGACAGACTCTGTACTGGATTAAATCAAAGGCGTGCTGTTCATAAGGCACTCACTGTTGACAATGACTCTTTTAAAAGGCAATTTCCCTGCCGTTCGAAGATGGCATTCATGGTGAACGCTACAGATGACGGCTCAAGCTTAAAATGACCTTTTAAAGTCAAGTGCAGTACACTTCTCGACAACGCGCCTTTAATTTAATCATGGCCTCTATTCAGTTCAAATAGCAATAAGTCCTGTTTTGAATGGAACGCTTTACAGGCGTCAATATGGAGAATCCAATAAGCCTCCCATCCACTGGGCTGCGCTGTTTTCCCAAGAGTTCAGAGCGTTACATCTTATTGCAGGCTCCACAATGGAAAGTCGCCTAGGTTTTTGTCAAAGTTTTCAATGTGCACTTTTGTTGTGTCATAAATTCTGGTCCATGTTGATACAACATCCCACCCAAATCAATCCTGAGGTGAGTAGGACAGGCACCCCACTATGCAAGACACTTTTTTGTGTATTCATCAATGTCTTCACCTCCTCCAATCCCTCCATCCCTTTCAATCTAGGCCACGTTTAGTTGAACCTGTAATGTGGAATGGTATTTCGGGCGGGTCAGGGCTATTGGGTAGAGCAGTGTTTCCCAACCCTGGTACTCCAGTACCTTCAACAGCCCAACCCTGGTTCTCCAGTACCTTCAACAGCCCAACCCTGGTCCTCCAGTACCCCCCAACATTGTTTCCCAACCCTGGTCCTCCAGTACCTTCAACAGCCCAACCCTGGTCCTCCAGTACCCCCCAACATTGTTTCCCAACCCTGGTCCTCCAGTACCTTCAACAGCCCAACCCTGGTTCTCCAGTACCTTCAACAGTACACAGTTTTGTTGTAGCCCTTGACAAACATACCTCATTCACCTCATTGATGGCTTGATTCGTTTACAAGTTGAATCAAGTGTGCTTGTCTAGGGTTACAATAAAAAATGTGTACTGTTGGGGGTTACTGGAGGACCAGGGTTGGGGTACTGGGATAAAGGGTCGAAGGCCGGGGGTTATTGGGTAAAGGGTCAACACATGGTCACCAGGATGCTAGGAAGACTTAAAGGTCCAGCAGCAACATCTCAATGGGCACACACACACACACACACAATTCATCACACAGATTGCAGATTGAACCCGTTGCACTCCCAGTACGGTTTGTCTGGTTCCCCCACTGAATAGGGCTTGGGAACATGGAGGGTACATGCTTTCCTTAAATCTCATCTATCTTCTTCTGCAGGTATTGGAGGATGGAGTCCATCCCCTGCGAGGAGCCCCAAACTCTCTTCAGCGCCTCACACTCGCGTTCGTTGGCCTGCTCCAGGGCTGACCGGTTTGCGTTTCGGACCAGTGCTTTGGATTCCCGCAGGACCTACAGTGCAGCAGAGGCCCCCACCCCACCCGGCGGGAAAAAGGAAAAGAAAATGACTGATGGATATGGATGCATTGAAGGATATTGGCATAGACTCGCTTAACCATTCATTGTGGGACATGAGGTCACTCTTATGTTAACAATGTCTGCACAGACGATTCATGAGAAATTTTGCAACATCCAGATATTGTGACTTGATCTCAATTCAATGTACTCCTAAAAGTATTATATCATTTTTTTTAAACACACTCTCGGTTCCGTTTCGGCTGGGGAGACGTTGAAAAGTTAACAATTCAAGTGGCCACTGTTGTGGCTAGGAGAGAGTGTGTATGTGTATATGAGTGTCAGCGACATAATGTTTTATGGTTTTTGATGAGACAAAAACGAATAAAAAAAGAGGGAGGACAACGAGGGCTGGGGAGGGCCGTGGGCGTACTGTGACTGTGTAGAAATATTTTTTTAAATCTTCAAAAATCAAATGAAAGAGGATGACTTACAACTGAATTACAAGAGACTAGCTCCCTAATGCGAACCATCACCTCCTGAGTGAAAGTCCCGGGCCACAGCACCTGGGAGACAAGCCCTTTAGCACAGGCCTCCTGGGCCGTCAGCTTCCTCCCACTCAGCAGCATCTCATTGGCCTGAGAGACGGGAGGGAGAGAGGGAAGGGGAGGGAGAGAGAGAAACAAAGAGGGAGGGAGGTTAACGAGCCACTGAACATGACGATTGGCACGTTTTTCTGTTGCTCATTTGACAAACTAGATTTCAGTCTTGGAGGTGTGTTTCCTGACCGATTCAGTTTGGTTAATGATGATTGTCCCCTATGAGACACTGTAGGAAGCCTATTTCACTTCCTCAAAATCCCCAGAATGAATCTAAGATAAAGAAATCTGTAATAAAATGTTGACATTTTTGCCGAGGATGTTTTAGTTAAGCAATTTGACATCTAGCTAAGGTGTTTGGTGCAGTATTTCTGAAGTAAAGAAATGCGCAACCTATTGTCTTATGTAAACAAAGTCTGTGCTGATGGACCCGTCTGTCTCACTGTCTATACTATTGGATTAGAGAGCAAATCACCGCAGCTTTTCACCCCATGTGAAGTCAGGTGTACACTACACGATTTTTGCCCCGATTTGGCCTGTTCCAGACAAGTTTGAGATCAGAGACAAAATCCCCATGTCGTTGCGGTGCGGCCGTCACCGACGCTCGATTAATGTGAGCAGGTCAGGGACGCAATCTGAGGGCCGATCCCGTCTTCGGGCAGTCCTAGTATTTTTAAACATTTTACATTTAAATGTAAAAATCGGGACAAAATCTGCAATGCTCTTGTAGTGTGAGATGTGCAACAACAAGTTTTGAGAACGGTGATCAGCAGTAGCCAATGAGAGCTCGCCAGAGGAAAAGCCAGTAAGATGATGACATCACCCAGGATGTGTAGACTGGAGCCATGATTACTACTGGTATGGATGTGTAGACTGGAGCCATGATTACTACTGGTATGGATGTGTAGACTGGAGCCATGATTACTACTGGTATGGATGTGTAGACTGGAGCCATGATTACTACTGGTATGGATGTGTAGACTGGAGCCATGATTACTACTGGTATGGATGTGTAGACTGGAGCCATGATTACTACTGGTATGGATGTGTAGACTGGAGCCATGATTACTGCTGGTATGGATGTGTAGACTGGAGCAGGAGACATGATTACTACTGGTATGGATGTGTAGACTGGAGACATGATTACTACTGGTATGGATGTGTAGACTGGAGCAGGAGACATGATTACTACTGGTATGGATGTGTAGACTGGAGACATGATTACTACTGGTATGCGTCTGTACTTGCCTTTAACCAAAGCATAAAATCGTTACAGCTCTGATATTCACAAGAAATGTTATTCAATTCAAAATGTTGGCTAGATATTTCAACTCTGTAATGGCAAGCGTGAATGTCTCTGTCTGAAAACGTTTACGAGACTGCTTTGAGCCACAGATCGTTCTAGCTACGTTAACAACCTAAATCACAACATTGTTTTCACGAGACAGAGTGGTATGGAGAATCGTCACGACCAAGTGAGGAATCTTGTAGTCTGAGCCAGATCCTTTTAGTGTGCACACCACTACGTTCGGCAAGACAAAGCAAAACAAGATAGGTCATTTAACGTGAGAGGCTCAGCGATGTTTAGGATTTTGAAAGTGGTGTACTGTACACCCGGCATTAGTGGGGAAAATGGACATAGTCAAATCAAAAACCCAACCTTCATTTACCCGTTGTGAAGCACGGATGCTTGATTCAAACCCACAATCGCACCAGTACAGTGTGATCTAGAAACCGCTAGCCCACCCCAAATCACTGACACAGATTAAACCTAGTCCTGGAGCAAAAAGCAGCTAAAAAATGGTGAGTGCTACACTTAAAACCAGTTCCCCAAACAATATCTGTATTTCTGTGGTAAACAACTCCCCCCCCCCCCTCTGAGAATGTGGAGGATTTTCAGCATCAACTCACCGAGGCCACGCCCATGATGCGAGGGAAGGTGATGGAGGCGCAGGCGTCGGGTGTCTGTCCGTAGGTGGTGTAAGGCGTCTGGAACCAGGCTCTCTCGTTGGCCCAGACCACGTCACACAGCGGGAGGATGGAGGCTCCGAGGCCCACGGCCGGTCCGTTCACGGCTACGATGATAGGCTTCTTGAATTGGATGAAAGTGTTCACGAATGTCCTGAGAGGATGAGAACAACAGACTGGGTCTGAATCACCGTCTTCTGTGGCATTATTACAATGACTGACACTACAACACACAGCATTCTACTAGTCTTTTTCACCAGTTTCAAAAATAACCAATGATTCCAGACAACTGTCTACAAATCTGTCATTTGCACTGATCTGAAAGAACTGACCAGAGATGAAAATCCAGCCTAATGATGAGCTTCCACCATTTTGTTTTCTTTAATCAGTGCAGATGAGGATGAGGACAGATTTTTGGACAATCGAGAAATGAGGAAGTTGAGTCATCCTTCCCGAACTTTTAAAAATATGTTTTTTTTCTCCCTTTTTGAAAAATCATCCACATCCACCTACCTAATGGTCTCGGCCATCTTGATGCTCTCTTTCTTACGGTCATCGGTGAGCCGCCTGATGAAGTAGATGAAGTCCAGGCCGAAGCAAAAGAAGCTGCCTACGGCGCTCAGTAGGACCAACTTGCTGTCGTCTGATGCCGCTGTGGCCATGGCACTCTGTATCTCCTTCATCACCTGAGGCAGCCAAGACAGGGAGAGGTGTTCAAAAATATTATCCATTTTTATGGGCCAGTTTCCCAGGACACAGATGAAGCCTAATCTTGGACTAAGAAGCCCTTTCGATGGAGAATGATCACTGGAAATACTTTTTTAGTCTAGGGCTTAATCTGTGTCCAGGAAACCATCCCAATATATTCTTGAAGGACCAGTATTTTACTTTTCAGACATTTTGCTTACATTCATCAATTATATTTGACTACCAACTGCTTGGAAATGTTGGCATAACAAAACTATAAAAGTACTACTAACTGTCACGCTGTATAACAATTGTTTTGTTAGGGCAAAGACAGGCAGGCAGAAAGACAGGCAGGCGTATGGCTCACGTTGGGGTTGAGTGAGTTATTCTCCGAGGTCTTGGTCGAGAGCAGGATGTGGGTGAAGCCGTCCTGCTTCTTGACGACGAGGTCCCTGTAGCGATAGGCACTCTCCGTCTGCCGTACGCTAAACCGAAGGCGCTTGTCGAAGACCGAGCGCTGCTCTTCGAAGCGCCGTTTCCCCGCCACTCCGGAGACAGTGGTGACTCGCGCCACGGCACTCCGCAGGTTAGATGTCCCATTGACTGCCAGAGCCTCCATGAGTGTCGATGTACCTGGTGGTAAAAAAAACAAAAAAAAACACATAAAGATACAGGGGGATGGAAATGGGAATCATTTCTGCCTTTCTTAATATTATCTGTTGTAATAATCAGCTAGATTAAATATTTGGAACAGGCTGAATAGTTTACTACATGTCATGAGTAGGTCTCAGTGCTTTTCCGGGCTTCCCTTCTGTTCCACTCAACAGTAGATGAACAGTGCACCAAATTTGAGTTAATTGATAATGAATGAGTGAACACTGAGACGAAAGGGGAGAAACGGAATTGGCCTGGAGTAAAGATTTGCATGGTAGTGACCCCAAATCACTCCCCTCGGGCATTGTGGTCTACAGAATGAGAAGTTTGTATCTTCATAAGTCCTCCAACACTACTTCCAGCAGCATCTGGTCCTCCAATGATAAAAACAGGTCCAATCAGAGGCAACACAACAATGGCTTCTGCCGTTTACTGCTGCTCTTAAATTGATTGTTACTTTTATTTCTTATTTTTCTTAACTGCATTGTTGGTTAAGGGCTTGTAAAGTAAGAATTTCACTGTAAAGGTCTACACCTATTGTATTCGGCGCATTTGACAACATTTGATTTTATGACTTTTGAACGTACAACCAGGGTTCAGCACAACAACAACAGTTATTGCAGTCTATTGAAAAAGCCTTACCTTTCCCATTGAGGGTGCGTATGGATGCGGGTGTTACGGGGACTTGCTGAGGGATCAATGGGATTTGACTTTGAGTCCTGGGCCGAGTCCCCATGCGTGCCCTTTCTTCCCCAGGCCCCAGCAACAACCCCAGAGGCTTCTCCAACAGGGCCACCTCTGGGGGCACAGAGTCCTGCTCCTGACCCCCCTGCTCCAGACTGTGGGCCGCCTCGCTGGGCGACTCTTCAGAGTCCACCCAGCTGCTCATGGGGCTTTTGGGAACCAGGATTTTGATCCCAGACTTAGCCAGGTCCATGCTCCGACGCGCCGTGCCCACTGGAGAAGCCGCAGGCCCATTTGTGAAGTTGGGACTAGAAATGGCACAGGTGGCGCAATCACTGTACTTTTGGCTCAATATAAGCTGCTGTGTGTCCGTTTTGGAGTCAAGTAGTGGCAACTGTGGTTGCTGCGGCCGTTTGGAGACGGCCGTAGCTGCTGTGGCGGGCGAAGAGACGTGTTTCACTAGAGCGTGGCTTCCTGCTCCACTATTGCCACAGAGTGGCTGAGGCCTGCAGATCTGTTTGCGGGCGTTGTTGCTTGAACTGTGGCTGTGGACTGTGCTGGGAGAGCTTTGAGTGGAGCGCAGTAAAGTGCCGTCTCTCGGTCTTTCGCCGTGTGACTGATTAAAATGGTGAATGAACTCCATGCAGGCGGAGAGGTGCGACTCGGGCTCCCAGGTGTCCCCCTCGTATCCGTACCCCCTCCAGCGGACCAGGTACTCCATCTTTCCCTTCTTGTTCTTCCGTTTGTCCACAATTCTCTCAACCTGTGACAGAATTAAAACAAAAGAGTTGGCAGTGGCAGTGACTGGACATGGGGCAGTCACTAAGTCATGATCATTGAGACTGAAACGTCTAGGCTATTGCCCACACTGGGCAAATGTTTCTTCGGTATAATGGCATTAGCAACAATTTATATGTGCATTCCGCTACCTACTAAAAAGGAAAGAAATGCGGGGGTAATTTTATTTATTCCATACAAACTATCAATAATGAAATGTTAAACTAAATCAGCCTGCTTCCCTGTTTTTAAAATCAGGTCCCTACACAGGCTCAGAATCCTGTGATGATGGGACATTTCCTGGCGACAGTAGTCCTTGCAGTGCTTCTGCCATTAAGTCTTGGAGGCCCAAAAACTTCTTAACTGCAGATATAATGGATGTCCAGCTTCTTGGACTTCTTGTGCAGTACAATTACTATCTGTGGCTATAAAATGTAACAAGATCCACCTTCTTCACAATAAGTGTATCCAGATCACTTGATAGACGTATAACATTTGCAACTGGTTGAGATGCATCCACCACCATATCTTCTTCAGCACTGTGGCCTCTTGTCCCTTCAACTCTCTTCACCGCCAACACATAGGAGAGTTGCTGTACACTTCAACCTTTTTCACCCTAACAAGGAACTCTGGGTATTCGGAATATATGATCCCTACCACAGTTGCAACATTTTACATTCACAGACTCTCAAACATATTCCTTTCGTCTGCAAACACATGACACAAACATTTTACACTTGCGTTGCATCGGGTTTTGCACGAACGCTCTTATGGCGTATCTTATATATCCCAAACTTTACATAGGGTGGTAAATACTCAACATCAATAATACAGGTTAACTTTACTCCTTTTTCCTATTCTCTATACAGAATATTTTATTGGATTATCAAATGCCCAACGGAACACCAGAGAAGACCTTTTACTGGTGCCCTGCGTCAAAAATAAAAGCTTTCCACTTCATGTGTCAATCATTTCACCAGCCACAATGCACGCTCCTTTAACTCTTTAAATACACAGGATATCAACACCATACCACTCCTGGTTCACACTGGGCTACATGTGAGACATCAGAGATATATTCAGTAAACACTGGGTTCATAAAAGGTAGTTACTCTACCCACAGGCAAGTAGTGTGACTACTGAATAGATGACTGTGGCTGATTGGGCCTGTTTATTGTATTAGCCTACTTTTTGATATTCCTCCTATCCTGTTTGTGTAACTAGGCAGTTGCAACAGCTTTGATTTAAAAAAAAATAATATATATTTACACACACACACACACACACACACACCCGTTCAAAGGTTTGGGGTCACTTAGAAATGTCTTTGTTTTCCATGAAAACATACATGAAATGAGTTGCAAAATAAAATGAATAGGAAATATAGTCAAGACGTTGACAAGGTTATAAATAATGATTTAATTTAAATAATAATTGTGTCCTTCAAACGTTGCTTTCGTCAAATAATCCTCCATTTGCCGCAATTACAGCCCTTTGGCATTCTAGTTGTCAATTTGTTGAGGTAATCTGAAGAAATTTCACCCTACGCTTCCTGAAGTACCTCCCACAAGTTGGATTGGCTTGATGGGCATTTCTATTGAGCTGCTGCTCCCACAACAGCTCAATAGGGTTGAGATAAGGTGACTGTGCTGGCCACTCCATTATAGACAGAATACCAGCTGACTGCCATTTTACTAAATAGTTCTTGCATAGTTTGGAGCTGTGCTTTGGGTCATTGTCCTGTTGTAGGAGGAAATTGGCTCCAATTAAGCGCCGTCCACAGGGTATGGCATGGCATGGCAAAATGGAGTGATAGCCTTCCTTCTTCAAGATCCCTTTTACCCTGTACAAATCTCCCACTTTACCACCGCCAAAGCACCCCCAGATCATCACATTGCCTCCACTATGCTTGACAGATGGAGTCAAGCACTCCTCCAGCATCTTTTCATTTTTTCCGAGTCTCACAAATGTTCTTCTTTGTGATCCGAACACCTCAAACATAGATTTGTCTGTCCATAACACTTCTTCTTCTGTCCAGTGTCTGTGTTCTTTTGCCCATCTTAATCTTTTTATTGGCCAGTCTGAGATATGGCTCTTTCTTTGCAACTCTGCCTAGAAGGCCAGCATACCGGAGTCGCCTCTTCATTGTTGACTTTGAGACTGGTGTTTTGCGGGTACTATTTAATGAAGCTGCCAGTTGAGGACTTGTGAGGTGTCTGTTTCTCAAACAAGACACTAATGTACTTGACATCTTGCTCAGTTGTGCACCGGGGCCTCCCACTCCTCTTTCTATTCTGGTTAGAGCCAGTTTGCGCTGAGATCTTCAGTTTCTTGGCAATTTCTCGCATGGTATAGCCTTTATTTCTCAGAACAAGAATAGACTGATACGTTTTTTTGTCTCTGGCCATTTTGAGCCTGTAATCGAACCCACAAATGCTGATGCTCTAGATACTCAACTAGTCTAAAAGGCGGCCAGATGTATTGCTTCTTTAGATCAGAACTACAGTTTCAGCTGTGCTAACATCATTGCAAAAAAGGTTTTCTAATTATCAATTAGCATTTAAAAATGATTAACTTGGATTAGCTAACACAACATGCCATAGGAACATGAGTCTTTATACTCCTATGTAGATATTCCATTAAAAATCAGCTACAATAGTTATTTACAACATTAACAATGTCTACACTGTATTTCTGATCAATTTGATGTTATTTTAAATGGACAAAATGTTTTGCTTTTCTTTCAAAAACGAGGACATTTCTAAGTGACCCCAAACTTTTGAACAGTAGTGTGTATATATACACACACAATATCAGTCAAAAGTTTGGACGCCTACTCATTCCAGGGTTTCTTTATTTTTACTATTTTCTACATTGTAGAATAATAGTGAATACATTAAAACTATGAAATAACACATGTGGAATCATGTAGTAACCAAAAAAAAGTGTTTAACAAATCAAAATATATTTGAGATTCTTCAAAGTAGCCACCCCTTGCCTTGACAGCTTGCACACTCTTGGCATTCTCTCAACCAGCTTCCAACAGTCTTGAAGGATTTCCCACATATGCTGAGCACTTGTTGGAAGGTAAGTGATGAAAAGCTGAATTGAATGACCTGGCCTCCACAATCACCTAACCTCAACCCAATTGAGATGGTTTGGGATGAGTTGGACCGCAGAGTGAAGGAAATGCAGCCAACAAGTGCTCAGCATGTGGGAAATCCTTCAAGACTGTTGGAAGCTGGTTGAGAGAATGCCAAGAGTGTGCAAGCTGTCAAGGCAAAGGGTGGCTACTTTGAAGAATCTCAAATATATTTTGGTCAAATAGCCCTTACACAGCCTGGAGGTGTGTTTTGGGTCATTGTCCTGTTGAAAAACAAATGATAGTCCCACTAAGCGCAAACCAGATGAGATGGCGTATCGCGGAAAAATGCTGTGGTAGCCATGCTGGTTAAGTGTGCCTTGAATTCTAAATAAAAATCACTGACAGTGTCACCAGCAAAGCACCCCCACACCATCATACCCCCTCCATGCTTCACGGTGGGAACCACACATGCGGAGATCATCCGTTCACCTACTCTGCATCTCACAAAGACATGGCGGTTGGAACCAAAAATCTCAAATTTGGACTCATCACACCAAAGGACAGATTTCCACCAGTCTAATGTCCATTGCTCGTGTTTCTTGGCCCAAACAAGTCTCTTCTTATTGGTGTCCTTTAGTAGTGGTTTCTTTGCAGCAATTCAAACATGAAGGCCTGTTACTTGAACTCTGAAGCATTTATTTGGGCTGCAATTTCTGAGGCTGGTAACTCTAATGACCTTATCCTCTGCAGCAGAGGTAACTCTGGGTCTTCCTTTCCTGTGGTCAGTCCTCATGACAGCCAGTTTCATAGCGCTTGATGGTTTTTGCATCTGCACTTGAAGAAACATTAGAAGTTCTTTACATTTTCCGGATTGACTGACCTTCATGTCTTAAAGTAATGATGGACTGTCATTTCTCTTTGCTTATTTGAACTGTTCTTGCAATAATATGGACTCGGTATTTTACCAAATAGGGCTATCTTCTGTATACCACCCCTACCTTTTCACAACAACTGATTGGCTCAAACGCATTAAGGAAAGAAATTCCACAAATTAACTTTGAACAAGGCACACCTGTTAATTGAAATGCATTACAGGTGACTACCTCATGAAGCTGTTTGAGAGAATACCAAGCGTGTGCAAAGCTGTCAAGGCAAAGGGTGGCTACTTTGAAGAATCTCTTGTATACAATATATTTTGATTTGTTTTAACACTTTTTTTGGTTACTACATGATTCCATATGTGTTATTTCATAGATTTGATGTCTTCACTATTATTCTACAATGTAGAAAATAGTAAAAATAATGAAAAACCCTTGTAGGTGTGTCAACTTTTGACTGGTACTAATATATATCAGATTTCTGTAACTATGTGTCAGCCTATGTTAACTGTCTTGCTGTGTAAGAGCTCTGTGAGTAAGATTTCCAATGTAGGCAATTTAACTACCCAGTATATGGCAAATCTGAACGTGATAGAAAGACAATGAGCATGTTGAGTTTGAAACTAACTTTACGCCATTACATCACATGGTCTAGATAAAGGATAGGGGTAGACTTGGCTACCTATAATAGTTAGCCTACTAACTAAAGATGGAAAGCGTTCACATAATTGCATATAGAATAGTAATTTGAATATTATATCTGAAAGAATACGCCTAAAATGTTGGATTGGCATGTAAAAAAAATACCTGACCACAATTGTTTGTGAATCATTAGGAGTACACCTGGAGAAGTGAGGCACAATCTGGGTGCAACTTGTAACAGAGCAGAAAGTACAAAAAAAGCTCACTAGTTAACTAACTTAAAACTAGTCAAGAAGACAACAGACGCCGTGACTATCGCTGCCCGCATCTAATCACAACAACACACAGATCTAGCTAATCACACAGCAGCTCTTCATGCTAATAAATATGGAAGGCTAACGTTTGCTATCGTAAAGTGGCCCAACTTCGACCTACAGTAGTACTCTAGTAGGCAACGAGTCCTGGGCTTACATTTTAATGAAGCTGTTAAGTGGTTTTCAAGCCAAGTAGCTAGCTGGCTAAGTCGCTTGCTAGCTACACGAAACCAAAAACAAAAAAAACATTTCAGATAATGCTAACTAGCAGTCGATAGTAGCTAGCTAACTCACCTCATAAAGCTCTTCCGAGGCCATTATGAGCAATTTATCTCGCCGTTTGGATATCAAAACGTATTTGGTTTAAGGCACCTTCTCCTCAAGATGTGACGAAGCCCAATTTAGGTGTCTTTGGACTACGCCCAATCCTCGTAACGTTAGCTATCTAGGTACTCGGTGTGGTGTTCTGTCCAGCCCAGCATGTGAACTTTTTGTTCTGGGGGTCTGTGTACCGAACTATTTCTTTTGCGCTCTCACAGCTGCGCATATTTTGCGCATAAGGATGCGGGTTTGGAACCTAGACAGACTGCTGGTAGCTCAGTGATGCACAATGTATATATATATATTTTTTCTCGCTTCAGTGTATATATCGAGTCAATGTTCAATACATTAGCCTTCATAATCGACTGTTTGATATTGTCCTTTGCAATTGTTGGGTGATCACAAATGACATCTTTTCCTTTCTTGCTTTTTCATATGCTCTACACTGTATCAGTGATGTCTTTGACTGTATGGATTTATGCATTAAAGCCATTTTCATTACTTGACTTAAACCTTTCATGTTGTAGTTACACATAGGCCTATATACATTGCATTTATACATCTTACATGTAGGCTTTGTGACCTGAAATCCTTCATACAAAGGCACATACATATGGATGGCGGAAGATAAGTGAGTTCATGTGCATTATTATGTCAAAAATCAGTGCTGCTCTCTCTTAGCAAAAATATACCAGATAGTCCTTGGTAAGCAAATCCAGTGTAGATTTGGCCTCGTGTTTTAGTTTTTTTTCCCTGCTGAAAGTGAATTCATCTCCCAGTGTCTGGTGGAAAGCAGACTGAACCAGGTTTGCCGCTAGGATTTTGCCTGTGCTTAGCTCCATTCCATTTATTTTTTATCCTGAAAAACTCCCCAGTCCTTAACATGATGCAGCCACCACTATGCTTGAAAATATGGAGTGTGTTGTATTGAATGTGTGGTATTGGATGTGTGGTATTGAATGCGTTGTATTGAATTTGCTCCAAACATAACTGTTTGTATTAAGGACATAAAGTGAATTGCTTTGCCACATTTTCTTTTTTGCAATATTACTTTGCTGCAGTATCACTTTAGTGTCTTGTTTCAAACAGGATTCATGTTTTGATTTTTTTTAAATTCTGTATAGGCTTTCTTCTTTTCACTCAAAACATAATTCTACTTTGACATTATGGGGTATTGTGTGTAGGTCAGTGACAAAATATCTAAATGTAAACATTTAAAATTCAGTCTGAAACAACAAATTTAGGAAAAAGTCAAGGGGGTGAATACTTTAAGGCACTTCCCAACCTATAGACAGAAACTAAAAACAGGGAACACCCGTGCTCAGGTCTGTCCAACGATGGTCTGACCAATCGGATTCCACGCTTCAGGATTGCTTCGATCACGTGGACTGGGATATGTTTCAGATAGCCTCAGACAACAACATTGATGTATATGTTGACTCGGTGAGCGAGTTTATGAGCAAGGTGCATTGGGGATGTCGTACCAACTGTGACTATTAAAACATTTCCTAACCAGAAACCGTGGATTGATGGCAGCATTCTCGCAAAACTGAAAGTATGAACCACTGCTTTTAATCATGGCAATGCGACTGGAAACATGACCGATCCCCTCCGCAAGGCAATCAAACAAGCAAAGCGTCAGTATAGAGACAAAGTAGAGTCGTAATTCAACGGCATAAACACAAGAAGTATGTGACAAGGTCTACAGTCAATCACTGATAACAAAAAAGAAAACCAGCCCCGTCGCGGACATCGATGTCTTGGTCCCAGACAAATTAAACAACTTCTTTGCTCGCATTGAGGACAATACAGTGCCACTGACATGGCCTGCTACCAAAGCCTGTGGGCTCTCCTTCTCCGTGGCCAACGTGAGTAAAACATTTAAAACGTGTTAACCCTCGCAAGGCTGCCGGCCCAGACGGCATCCCTCACCGTGTCCTCAGAGCATGCGCAGACCAGCTGGCTGGTGTGTTTACCGACATATTCAATCAATCCCTATCCCAGTCTGTTGTCCCCACATGCTTCAAGATGGCCACCATTGTTCCTGTTCCAAAGAAGTCTAAGGTAACTGAACTAAATGACTGTTGCCCTGTTGCACTCACTTCTGTCATCATGTAGTGCTTTGAGAGACTAGTCAAGGAGCATATCACCTCCACCCTACCTGATACCCTAGACCCACTCCAATTTGCTTACCACCTCAATAGGTCCACTGACGATGCAATCGCCATCACACTACCCTATCCCCTCTGGACAAGAGGAATGCCTATGTAAGAATGCTGTTCATTGACTAAAGCTCAGCATTTAATACCATAGTACCCTCCAAACTCGTCATTAAACACCCTGTGCAACTGGGTCGTGGACTTTCTGACGGGCCGCCCCCAGGTGGTGAAGGTAGGAAACAACATCTCCCCTCTGCTGATCCTCAACACTCAGGCCCCAAAAGGATGCATTCTCAGCCCTCTCCTGTACTTCCTGTTCACCCATGACTGTGTGGTCATGCACGCTTCCAACTCAACCATAAAGTTTGCAGACGACGCTACAGTGATAGACTTGATTACCAACAACGACGAGACGGCCTACAGGGATGAGGTGAGGGCCCTCGGAGTGTGGTGTCAGGAAAATAACCTCACACTCAATGTCAACAAAACAAAGGAGATGATCGTGGACTTCACGAAACAGCAGAGGGAGCACCCCCCCATCCACATTGACAAGACAGTAGTGGAGAAGGTGGAAAGTTTTAAGTTCCTCGGCGTACACATCACGGACAAACTGAAATGGTCCACCCACACAGACAACATGGTGAAGAAGGCGCAACAGCGCCTCTTCAACCTCAGGAGGCTGAAGAAATTTGGCTTGTCACCTAAAAACACTCAAACTTTTACAGATGCACAATCAAGAGAATCCTGTCGAGCTGTATCACCGCCTGGTACGGCAACTGCACCATCCTCAACCGCAAGGGTCTCCAGAGGGTAGTGCGGTCTGCAAAACGCATCACCGGGGGCAAACTACCTGCCCTCCAGGACACCTACATCACCCGATGTCACGGGAAGGCCAAAAAGATCATCAAGGACAACAACCACCCGAGCCACTGCCTGTTCTCCCTGTTATCATCAAGAAGGCGAGGTCAGTACAGGTGCTTTAAACCTGGGACAGAGAGACTGAAAAAACAGCTTCTATCTCAAGGCCATCAGACTGGTAAAACAGCCATCACTAACATAGAGAGGCTGCTGTCAACATACAGACTCAAATCTCTGGCTACTTTAATAAATGGACTTAATAAAGGTATCACTAGTCACCTTAAATAACGCTACTTTAATAATGTTTGCATATCCTACATTACTCATCTCATATGTATATACTGCTCTATACCACCTACTGAATCTTGCCTATGCCGCACGGCCATCGCTCATCCATATATTTATATGTACATATTCTTATTCATCCCTTACATTTGTGTGTATAAAGTAGTTGTTGTGAATTTGTTAGATTACTTGTTAGATATTACTGCATTGTCGGAACTAGAAGCACAAGCATTTTGCTACACTCGCATTAACATCTGCTAACCATATGTATGTGACCAATAAAATTATATTTTATGATTTGGTGCTGAATGCTTAGCCGTAGTCAATGAACAGCATTCTCACATTGGTGTTCCTCTTGTCCGGGTAAGAGAGGGCAGTGTGTGGAGTGCAATAGAGATTGCGTCATCTGTGGATCTGTTGGGGTGGTGTGCAAATTGGAGTGGGTCCAGGGTGTCTGGGATGATGGTGTTAATGTGAGCCATGACCAGCCTTTCAAAGCATTTCCTGGCTACAGATCTGAGTGCTACGGGGCGATAGTCATTTAGACAGGTTACCTTGGCGTTCTTGGGCACAGGGACTATGGTGGTCTGCTTGAAACATGTAGGTATTACAGACGGTCAGGGAGAGATTAAAAATATCAGTGAAGACACTTGCCAGCTGGTCAGCAAATGCTCTGAGTATGTATCCTGCTAATCCATCTGGCCCTGCAGCCTTGTGAGTGTTAACCTGTTTAAAGGTCTTACATCGGATACGAAGAGCGTGATCACAAATTCGTCCAAAACAGCTGGTGCTGTCATGCATGGTTCAGTGTTGCTTGCCTCAAAGCAAGCATAGAAGGCACTTAGCTCATTTGGTAGGCTCAAGTCACTGGGCAGCTTGCGGCTGGGTTTCCCTTTGTAATCTATGATAGTTTGCAAGCCCTGCCACATCTGACGAGCGTCAAAGCCAGGGTAGTAGGATTCGATCTTAGTGACGCTTTGCCTGTTTGATGGCTCGTCAGAAGTGGTAGCGGGATTTCTTACAAGTGTCCGGATTAGTGTTGCGCTCCTTGAAAGTGGCAGCTCTAGCCTTTAGATCAGTGCAGATGTTGCCTGTAATCCATGGCTTCTGGTTGGGATATGTACATACGGCCGCTGTGGGGACGATGTCGTTGATGCACTTATTAAATGAAGCTGATGTGGTAAAATCCTCAATGCCATTGGACAAATCCCAGAACATATTTCCGTCCTGTAACTTAGCATCCATTTCATCAAACCACTTCTGTTTGAAGTATCACTGGTACTTCCTGTTTTGCTCGTAAGCAGGAATCAGGAAGTTAGAGTCAGATTTGCCAAATGGAGGGCGAGGGAGAGCTTTGTAAGCGCTTCTGTGTGGAGTAAAGGTGATCTATTAAAAATGAGGTAAAACAGATTTCAGTTTCCCTGAATTAAAATCACCAGCCACTAGGAGCACTGCCTCTGGATGAGCATTTTCTTGTTTGCTTATGGCTCTATAAAGATTTTTAAGGGCGGTCTTAGTACCATCATCATTTTGTGCTGGTAAATAGACAGCTACAAAAAATATAGATGAACACTCTCTTGGTAAAAAGTGTGGTTTACACTAGCTTATCATGAGGTATTCTAACTCAGGTGAGCAGAACCTCGAGACTTCCATAATATTGGAGATCATGAACCAGCTGTTGTTAACAAAAGACACATCTCCCCCAATTGAGTTTAACCGAGGCCGCCGTTCAATCCTGCCGATGTATAGAAAAATAAGCTAGGTTATATTAGCCATGTCCTTGTTCAGCCACGACTCAGAGAAACATATTACAGTTCTTCAGGTCCCGTTGATAGGATAGTCTCGAACGGAGCTTGCCCAGTTTGTTTGCTAGTGATTGTACGTTCACCAATAGAACAGAGGGTAGTTTATTTACTTGCCGACATAATTTTGTCAGGGTACCCGCACGTCTGCCTCTCTTACGCCGTCTCTTCCTTTTACGAGTCTCGTGATTTTGGGCCTGGTCGTGGGTGAGCAGTATGTCCAGTGCTATTGACCTCAATGTGTGGTAATTTATTTATTTCATTAAAGAACTTCATTAACTTCATTTCATTAAAGAACTAGTTCACTTAAATGACTAAATAATTACTAATTTGTTCCCCTTGCCCTGAAAGTAATCTATGGACAAGGAGAGACTGCACTCCCCTTTTTGGGTTTGTTCACATAGCTACTGTCACCAATTACTAATTTCAGAATCCAGAACCAAATCTTGTGTGAGCTAGTGTAGCACATGGGGATGTGTGAAACGTACTCCTCAGCCTGAAGTGTCACCACTTGCGCTGCCGAATTGCTAGCTTTTCGCGTTGTGCCGACTGGTAAGAGGCTTCAGGAGGGCGGTCTCATGTGCTAGCTAGGCAGAGGTTTTGGGTTCAAGCCAGGGTGACGCCCTTTACACTAGGTCGCTTCTTGGATGTACATCTGGGGGGTGGAAGTGGCAAAATCTGAACTAGTGGAAACAGACGATTCAGCCAATCACCACGATAGAACCACATAAAAATCCCAGCACCCACTTCGAGCACCACCTTGCCAAAATAATACAGAGCTGCTACGTGTAAGAAAAGCAGGCTGTCATTGTAAGATTTTAGCTGCTACAGTACACGTTCTGAAAGCGCATCCCAGAGGAAGCGTAAGTGTTTAGCCTTGTGACCCTACTCAATATTATGAAAATAGATTTGAAGCGTGAGTAATTGTACGCTTCAAAGCCACAAGCCAGGTAGATTCATTCACACACTTCTCACGCTGACAGTGGAGCCGGTTTCATTTACTGCAATGGGAGCGTGTCACTTGAGCCCTCATGCACTGCAAAAATGAGGCATCGAGTACAGCTGGTCTTCCATTGAAGCTGATGCACTAAATCATGATTCGTCAAAAAGAAATCAGTGATGTTCTTCACCACCAGTTTTTGTTATTTCTTCATGAAAAGAAGGATGCCATTCACACCCAAAACTCATACAGACAAATCATCAAGAACTGTAAAAAACATGCTTGGCAAGACAGTTTGATTGCGTTTATAAGTATGTTTATTGGAAAAGAGCCAGTTGGGGTCAGGACATTGTCGCCTTTGGACGAAGAACAGTTCCACATTCAGGGCTCCCGAGTGGCGCAGCAGTCTAAGGCACTGCATCTCAGTGCAAGAGGTGTCACTGCAGACCCTGGTTCGATCCCGGGCTGTAGTCCCATAGGGCGGAGCACAATTGGCCCAGCATCGTCCGGGTTAGGGGAGGCCGGGGTAGGCCGCCATTGTAAATAAGAATTTGTTCTTAACTGACTTGCCTAGTTAAATAAAAAGGTTAAATAAAAATACATTTCTTCTCCGTCCTTCTCAACGACCAGGTTACCGTCGTTATGCAGGTACATGCGGCACATCTTAAACCCTTGAGCCTGGCTCTTGGTTTGCCACATCATCTTGTTATCCCTCTTGTACATGACAAAGTTGCAGTCGTCTTGCATGCACAGGCGGTAGGCATCGCGCTGTCCTGCGGTGTCAGACAGTTACCGTCCTCCTGTGCAGATGAGAGGTAACAGGAAATAGTCAGGTTGGTGGATACATTTTGCATGCTGAAAACATGCACGTTTTCTGGTAAATGGTAGAATAACAGTACCGGTCATAGTTTCTACATTTATACTACAGATATTCAAATGTATTTCCTAAAATGGTGAGTCACAGCGTAATCCTTTTTTCATCTGAAGACTGGATTGTGGTAAGAAATGTTTGTGTATCTACAAGACAATTTGAATGTTTTTAGATGGATCAAAAGGCAAAAATAGTTTGGGAGCTACTGCCCTAATGAATCAATATCTGACTAAAGATTACACATTTCTATGTCTGACATTCTATTCATATAGCAACTTTGAAGAGGCTTCAAATCTACCTGGAAAACTGCCTTGTATTCCTTGTTATTGGACCACATGTAGTATCCCTTATGCATATCATCATATTTGGACATGTACTTCCTGCTCTTGATTCTGAAATAAAATAAATTGTGCTTTGCTGCAGGAAGGACTGGTGCACTTCACAAAATAGATGGCATCACGAAGAAGGAAAATGATGTGGATATATTGACGCAGTCAGGAAGGAAGTTAAAGGTTGGTCACAAATGGGTCTTCCAAAATGGACAATGACCTATGCATGGGCAGAGAAGCATGGGCAGTTATCTTTCCAAGGAAATGTACTTCCTAAATTTGATTAGGCTATAGTTTAATACATTGCCTAGAAATAAATATTGATCAACCATATTTGTCTCCATCACTCCACTCTAAAAATAGCTCAAGAGAAAGTGCATGTCTCTCCAACTCTGCTCTCTTCAATCTACATCTAGCATATTGGCTGACATAGCCCAGTAATACAGATCAATCAATCAATCAAATGTATTTATAAAGCCCTTCTTACATCAGCTGATGTCACAAAATGCTGTACAGAAACCCAGCCTAAAACCCCAAACAGCAAGCAATGCAGGTGTAGAAGCACGGATAGCCTAATATAAATGGGCCATGTGAGAATCACTGGTAATTTAACCTATTTCTAAGGTTATTTTTGCACATTTTGATATTGCGTATAAGGCGAAAAATAGCTGGGACCATGCCTGGCAAGTGAGCTGCATCACATATGTTTAAAATACCATTGCGAGACTGCAGTTCGGGACCAGTTCTTGTAGTATCGTTGGGATTCATACAGAAAGCCAGCGGGTGCAGCCTCTTGATGCCTGACAGGTGATATTCCACTGAAACTCTATGCTATGGACTCTGCAACCCTGTTCCTGCAGCTACCCAGTGCTTAATTTGGGAAACCAAGTGAAATCTGTTCAAGAACATCGATAGTGACGTGTTTTCACAACAAAACCTATTTAAGTTGTGTTAGTGTATGTAAGTTGTTTTGTCTGAAACGTTGTTCCCTCTACTGCTATTGGACCAGGTCTCTCTTAGAAAACATATGTTATCTCAATGACAAAAAACCTGTATAAATATAGGTACATTTTTTAAATTTTAAATGAAACCCCTCTCTGCACGCTCGAGAAGGGAATGAAGGAGAGAGGAGGAGGAGATGGAAACACACAGTGGTGAGATATTCTGTAGCTAAAGGTAATGTGTCAGCGTATTAATTATAAAAATATAAAGAATGCCCTATTACTACCGGTCCTAGTCGATCATCAAACATTTATGTAAAAAAAAAACAACAACGGGAAGGCAAAGTGTTCCCATTTTGAACCATTTCATGTGTCTGAAGGTAGAACTCCGACTACCCGGCAGGCAGAGAGGAAATCAAGTGCACCTGTAAGATACCACTGGCCAATCAGATAGCTCGGATCACGGTGTCTCCACAGGTTCCTCGCGGCTTCAAAACGAGATTTTAAAACCATGACTAGAGAGACAACGAATACAGCAAAGAGCTGCTGTTTTAATGAGTAAGTGTCAGAGGAATTTTCTATCCCAATGATAATAATTAACAATCAATAAGCTTTGAATAATCCCCAAGGGTTTGTAAGACACTGGGTTAAGAATAATTAGTCAAGGACTCAGCTTTCTGCAAAAGGTCTGTACAGTTTATTCAGAGAACGTTCTGAAGTCCATTACACAAAGACACTCATTTTATGCTCACTCCCCACTTATGCACATACCTCCACACAAACAGTATATGTCTTACACACATACATACACACACACGGACAGTAGGTGAGTTGTATCCCTCCGCGGAGTTCTCACCACTGTTAAATCACTACCCAGCGCTGTCTGTTCCTTTCCCCCGAGATTAGAGAAACCTTGAGGGTCACTCCCTTTCTTCTCTAAGTTTCTCAAAGTTCCTCGCTAGGTCGGGTCAATCACAGTCTAATTGTTCTCGCTATTTTCTTAGGCCCACTAACACACACACACACACATTTCTCTTCCTCCCGGGCCTCTACTAGACCTTATGGGTCTCACGTTTAGTACTTTAATTATTCATTATACATGCTACATAACTACTAATTGGTTACGTTCCAGGGTTGGATTCTTTAATCATTTACCTTTAAACATATTATTCCCTTATCAGTAAGTTCATGTTTAAGTTGTTATTCAGCACTGTCAATACATTGTTCAACACTTTTATACGCCATAAAATGAGCGTGTTTCGATAAGCTTTAGTTCTTATTGTTTGTGTCTTTGTTAATATCGAGGAATATTTCACTTTCTCTTGTCATTGTATAAACATGAATTGGTGCATGAAGTTTCGCCATTAGCTGGAAGACCGTGTCCCCGTTTGTCAGCGGAGGGAGAGAGGAAGGAGGGTGAGATGGGTGAGAGGCAGCCTTACCGCTGCTCCCTCCCTCCCCACTGACTGACCATCAGATGCAGGCCTTCAGTCCAGTAAAAAGAAAAAGCCAATTATTACGCTCACTCAGCTGTGCTTCACAAGTAATACAACAAATTATCTATTACCAGTGTGATCATAGACCTAACATGTTGAAATATAATTTCAAAATGGTCTGAGAAGAACAACATTGGCAGGGCAATTCAGGCGTAGTGATAATGTATTTGGCCTATAGCCTACTGCAAAAACCTCATTGCTACAGAACTGTTTTTAATTGGTTAATGTTGCATAGACTTATGTTCATTACGTCATCTTTTGAAAAATTATCTGAGCTGTACATCTCGGCTTAAAATATATATATATATTTCACCTTTATTTAACTAGGCAAGTCTCAACTGTATGTGTCCCCACCTACACCAATGTGTATGAAACTGTAAATCAATACTAACTGCCTCCCTCGACCCAGGCTCCATGACCCACCAGTTGCCCCCGCCCGAATATGATTGGACCAGACGTCAAATCGGCGACGGTGGTTGGTTCGAGTTAATCGAGACAAATTCACATCCCCGTTTGTGGCTTTTGGTAGCGTTTAGGTATTCGAGACAAGCTAGTCATCGGATTGACTGACAGTGTCAGTGATAGAGACGAGGGCTAAAGCCAATGGATGCAATAGCGCTATATGGCCACCGGATGGCGTTATTGGAACAAAATTAACAAAAAGTCAAAGGAAGAATTAAAAAAATAATATCTAGGGGTTATTTTGGATATATTTTGGGGAAAATATGTGGAAAAAATACAGATAAACTGCCATTATGGTGCAATTTCCTCAACAACTGACTTGATATTGAGGTCAATGGGATTTAAAAAAATATTGATTTTCTTTATGGGTAATACTAGCGGGAAAATAATGTCCCCCCCAAATATAGGGGCAAAAGGGGTCAGGAACGCTTCACGAATTTGCGTGTCATCCTCTGTTATAAGTTTCTTAAAGGCCCAGTGTGCCTATTTAACATGTTTTGACATGAATATTACAGAATTAAATCAATACCTTAACATGTTTACATCAAATTCATTTGAGCCATCTTTGGGGCTCCTAACCTCTACCAACAATAATCAAAACTAAACCAAAGTGCATTGGCTGTCAACAGGCTGTTAACATGTTTTGAAGCTGAAGCTCTATTCTAATTGAATTATTTCATTTATTTCACTGAAATATTTTGTGAGACTAATGCCTGTGCTCCTGTAGAAGTTCCTATTGCTCCCACTCTCCCCCCCCCCCCCCCCCCCCCTTCTGCTGTGCCAGCTCCTACTGCCCCTCAGACCCGGTCAACTTCCCAGCCAACAGCTGGACCAGTGTATCCTGCTGCTGGCGCTCAGGTAAACGTCTTATCTCACCTATGACTTGGCTATTTCATTTCACTTTTGGTTGTGTGGGGATGGAAAAACAATGTATTGATTCTCTGCTCTGCAGCAGGTGCATCTCCCTGAGAGATGGAAGCAGACCCTCCCAAAGGAGCAGCAAGAGTGGGTCAGTCGGGCCATCTTCACAAGGGACAAGCAGCTCAAATGTGTCCTGAAAAGCAAGCTCGAGCTGTGGTACTCCCCTCCTCTGCCTTTTAACATCAGCCATCAGCCTCCAGCTTCTCCCACCGCTTACTTCCTCCAGCCGTTCTGCCTCTGGATGCCCTACTGCCTGTGGGCCTTTAAGTTGGTGTGGACCCAACCACAGTGCAAGCGCCAAAAGCTCACAGGCTGAGGGGTGTACAAGATGGTCCAGAGGGTGCTTGACGTGGATGGCTGGTATTATATGGGGACGAAATACCTGGAGTGCTGCATCTGTAAGAGGAAGCTAGCAGAATGGTCGCTGGATTTCTGGAACCAGCTGGACGCAAGAAATCGCTCCATGTTACCAGCCATCTTGACTTACAGGTTAGTAATTCACACATCTGAAAATCAAAGCACTTGTTCACGTTGAGGTACATTTAAAAAAAGAATGATCATATTGATAAAAAGAGGCGGTTAGGAGGTTCTTGTCAACACTGAGGTTTTGATGTTTCAAAGCCCCATTGAACTGTTAATTAGCTCTTTGATCTGAATGTCTGACCTTTGATCTCTTATCAGAAACTCTCCAAACAAAGCAAAGTCACCCTTTCCCCAAGCCCCTCCTTCCCTTATCAAAGTGTTTCTAGAACCCCCCCTCCACACACTCCTCTCCTCCTCTTTAGTCCTCCAATTGTCTCTGTGTATTAGGCTGTCCTGTGACCTGAAGGTGGTCAGGCTGATGAGAGAGAGGACACTGGGGAACAGCGTGACCAGGCTGTACAACCAGCTGAGGGAGCAACACAGCCTGACCTGGATGAGTTGGACCCTGAACTACCTGTCTGTCGTTGACCACTTTGTAGTCCCAGGTGCTGCACCACTAAAGGTAACACCTCCTTCCTTTTTGAATGTGCTCTCAGCCCAGTGGCTGCTGACTGTCCACGGCTATGACGTTCTGTTCCAGCTAGAGGACTTCAAGGCCAGAGTCACCTCCACGTTTGGGTCCATCCTGTTCAGCCAAGAAGGTGATTTAAGTTATTTTGACCACAAATAATACTAGTTAGAGACATTCAAATGAATAATAACTTATTACTTATTTTATAATGACTTAATAAATGTATTGTAGTCATGAAACTTAGTTTTCCACTCACTGACATGACTGTGTGTTTATCTGTCTTGTCTGTCTGTGTTTGTTTGACTGCCCTCAGGTGACTAAGAAACTAGCTGGGGCAGCACACGAGACAGCAGCCTGGGCTACAAACGTGGGCAATGAGTACGAACGGCCAGGTGCTCATTACGGTCCTCACTGACAGCGAAGGAGAGGGCCTGCTTGACATGGCAGCTGGCCTCCAGCAGCAGCTACAGTAGAGCTGGAGTGGCACCTCCCCAAGCTTCTCTATGTCGACCGGGACTGCTGCACCCAGATGGGCAAGGGGAAGATGGCAGCCATGTTCAGCCAGTGGGATGAGCTCATCGTCCGACTGGATGTGTGGCACCTCATCCGTCGTTTTGCTGGGGGAGTGACCACAGAGAACCGTCCTCTGTGTGCTCTCTTTATGTAGCGGCTCCCCTTCCGCAGACGCTCCAATATGCAGGAGGCCAAGCGAGGGGAGCTGAAGGAGAGCCACATCACGGGGCTCAGCGATGCCCAGGTGATGAAGAGGATCAGCTCCAAGGAGATGGCTCGGCACTGTCGTCGCCACACACACCTGGGGCGGAGGAGACCGAGCGTCTCATCGGGGAGCTCCTGGAGACCTTCATGGATGCCACAGACACCATAGGCATCTGGCTCCTGGACTGTGACAGGATGCTGGCCATCTGGCAGACCCAGAGATGACACCTGGTCTGCATTCAGGACCCGCCTGGTGTGAACCTCTACACCAACAAGGGCGTGACCAAGGGAGAGGTCATCCTGTCCTGTCTTGCGCTGCTCACATGGGTCCACCTCCCTGGAATCTTTCCACCTCAACTGCTTCATTCCTGGTATGTTAAATGTAAAACTGGGTCATGTTGTTACGTCATGTTGTGTGTTATTAACAACTGTGTGCATGTGAGGAGTTCTTATTTGTTGTTGTTGTCATTTATAGGAACAAGTAGCACTTTCAGGCCTACCTCCTTGAAGGGTTGGTTCGGTGGAATGAGGACCGTGTCGAAACTGCAGCGGAGCAGGGGGGGGACAGAAGCAAACCCTGCACTGCTATGATGGTACACCATCAATGAGCCTGAAGCTCATGGGCTGCAGTCCTGTGAAGGATCACACAAGGCCTGCAAAGTACACTGGTATGTATTTATAAATGATAGAAATTATACACACACTAAAACATGTGCGGTTCTGTTTATGTACAACTATTTATTTTGTTGTCCCTCTGTTTAAGGGGAACTCATTGGGGTCGAGTATCTCTTCTCCCAGACCGATGGTGACCAGAAGCTGGAGTCCAACCTCTGTAAGGACCCGGATGTCCCAGACGGGACACCTGATCTATTTGGGAGAGAAGAGGGAGAGGAGGACGACCTGGGAGAGCTTGATGAGGAGGATGACCCCACCATCTCCTTGCACGCCCCCGATGAGAGTCTCCCACCACTCCCTTCACTCAGGAAGGCCACTCCACCACCCACTGATCCCACCACATGTCAGCCCAGTCAACCCAACCCATCCCAGCTACCTGTCATCACACCCCGATGACACTACAGAGGAGGTGGACACTGCACCCGCTGCCAGTCAGGACACAGAGGATGACGTAAGTGTCTATCCACATCATAAGCAGCTCACATTGCTTAAGTTTCTTTCCATTCATAACTATTAATCCAACCCTTCCCCATGACTCTTCTATTATCTAGGAGTACATAGGACCTGATGTGGTTGATGGATATCAGCACGTAGTCAAGAGTCTTGTGAGGCTGCTGGAGGGGCCATGGCTCTCCAATAGGCACATATAGGAAATCATGGATATATTGAAGATGTTGCTTCAATATATCCACATAATTTTCCTCCCTCATGATGCCATCTATTTTGTGAAGTGCACCAGTCCCTCCTGCAGCAAATCACCCCCACAACATGATGCTGCCACGCCCGTTCTTCATGGTTGGGATGGTGTTCTTTGGCTTGCAAGCATCCCCCTTTTCCCTCCAAACATAACGATGGTCATTATGACCAAACAGTTCTATTTTTGTTTCATCAGACCAGAGGACATTTCTCCAAAAAGTACGATCTTTGTCCCCATGTGCAGTTGCAAACCGTAGTCTGGCTTTTTTATGGCGGTTTTGGAGCAGTGGCTTCTTCCTTGCTGAGCGGCCTTTCAGGTTATGTCGATATAGGACTTGTTTTATTGTGGATATAAATACTTTTGTACCTGTTTCCTCCAGTATCTTCACAAGGTCCTTTGCTGTTGTTCTGGGATTGATTTGCACTTTTTGCACCAACTTTCGTTCATCTCTAGGAGACAGAACGCGTCTCCTTCCTGAGCGGTATGACGGCTGCGTGGTCCCAAGGTGTATATACTTGCGTACTATTGTTTGTACAGATGAACGGGGTACCTTCAGGCATTTGGAAATTGCTCCCAAGGATGTACCGGACTTGTGGAAGTCCACAATTGTTTTTCTGAGGTCTTGGCTGATTTCTTTTGATTTTCACATGATGTCAAGCAAAGAGGCACTGAGTTTGAAGGTAGGTTTTGAAATACATCCACAGGTACACCTCCAATTCACTCAAATGATGTCATGACAATTTTCTGGAATTTTCCAAGCTGTTTAAAGGCACAGTCAACTTAGTGTATGTAAACGTCTGACCCACTGGAATTGCAATATTACAAATTATGAGAATTATAAGTGAAATAAACTGTCTGTAAACAATTGTTGAAAAAAATGACTTGTGTCATGCACAAAGTTGATGTCCTAACCGACTTGCCAAAACTATAGTTTGTTCACAAGAAATTTGTTGAGTGGTTGAAAAATGTGTTTTATTGACTCCAACCTAAGTGTATTTAAACTTCGGACTTCAACTGTACAAGGTGCCTAGGTCATGCGATCAAAGAACTATTGAAATTCCGAAGTGATAAAATTTTACTAGTAAATGAAGGTAAAATCTTTTTCTTTTTTCAATTTGCGAAAATCACAGGGTGTGCAATGTGTTTCTCTACCCTGTGAACGATATAAAGTCGGTTTAAGGGGCCTGGTGTCACGGGCGTCGTAAGGATTTGACCAAAACGCAGCAGGAATGTGTATACTCATCTTTTTACAATTACATTTTAGTCATTTAGCAGACACTTATCCAGAGCGACTTACAGTAGTGAATGCATACATTTCATTTCATACATTTTTGTTTTTCTGTGCTGGCCCCCCGTGGGAATCGAACCCACAACCCTGGCGTTGCAAACACCATGCTCAACCAACTGAGCTACAGGGAAGGCTACATTTTTAATAGGCAGAAAGAAGGAAAAACAAAACAAAACACACGTATACAAAAACAACGCCGATAACAGTCTTGTCAGGCACACAGCTAAACAAGAAACAACTATCCACAAATCCCCATAGCACAAACACCCCTATACATAGGACCTTCAATCGGAGGCAACGAGGAACAGTTGCCTCCAATTGAAGGTCAATCAACAAACCCTAAACATAGAAGTAGAAAACTTGACTGAACATAGAAAAACACTAACCTAGAACATAGACCAAAAACCCCGTAACACTCTAAACAAACACCCCTCTTACAAAGGAACATAGCCCAACAAACCCCGAACCACATAAAACTAACACCCCCTGCCACGTCCTGACCAAACTGCAATAACAAATAACCCCTTATACTGGTCAGGACGTGACACCTGGATCACATGGTCAAGGAGCTATTCAATTTTAAGTGGTTTTGTATAAATATAGATATATTTATAGAAAATCACTTAAAATATACAAACACACTGTATATAAAAAAATATAATAATTTTACTAAAGTGTGTGCAACATGTGAACTGTCTGTAAACAATTGTTTAATATATATATAACAAATAATGGAGAGTTGAAATGAGGTTGTTCAGTCTTGTGGTTAAAGACCAATTGACATTTTAGCGTTTCTAATTATTGTATCAAATACTGATTGGGTCTTGTTTAATTCTGTTTGGGTCCTGTCTAATTCTGTCTGTAAGCGGTTCAATTGCCAGTGCAAACAGGAGGGGGAAAGGGGACATCCCTGTCTTGTAAAGCAAATTCATCACATAATGTATTATTTGCATATAATTTTGCTTTGGGACATTTATATAACATTTTTATACAATTTATTATTTCAGCTGGAAAGTTGAAAGCATTATTGATAAATCTATATCTTGGTTTTTTTGCTGAAACTGAAACATGTTCTTGTATTTGTCTATTTTTCATAAACCCTGTTTGATTTGATTAAACTTATGGATCATTAATCAGCAAGGGACTCTCCAGATTTTACTGGTTTTAATAGAACTTAAATAACTGTTTGATATATGGAACTAGGAAGTATTGAATTGAGTGATGTGTGCTGTCATGTGTGTAAATAGAGTATGCGAAATGGAGCACGCAGGGCACTTCTTGAATGCATACTCTGTTCATACATATTTTGAAGCATGCATCGATGCAAGCTTCAATGGAAAGTATGCAAAGAAATATGACACAATCACGTAAAAATGATTTGTGGTCATTATCTGACTTTGGCATGAAATATTGCTTATTCACATCTCATACTGTATGTTGCCTGACTACAATATTTTGTCTTGATACGTTAATAAATACATTTTGGCCCTACAATACCCAGTGTAATGTGCATAGGTAGTAAGCCAATAAGTCAATAGAGCTAACTAGCTAGCTACTACTGTTAGCTAGTCACATAGCCACGAAGAATTGTTAGCTTGCTACCTTGGATGACATTGGTTTTTGGTCATTTTTGCCTGTTATACTATCTGGTTAGCTATATTACAATTCACATATAGCTACAGTGGTTCCTCCTTTAAAAACTGCGTCATACTGGGCACACCTTGCATGCTGCTGCAGCATCCTGTGGCACGTCATTTAATTCTCAGCCATTTCTTCTGTTACTGCACGTTATTGCTAATTTGACCACCAGAGGGCATCTTTGAGAAGCATTTGATAGTATTCCGTATTGGCATTACCAGAGAATTTAAAACCTTTTTTGTAATAACATAGTATATGGGATTGATTTTAAGAAATTTGGCTTAATTAATTTTATTAATATTATGGTGTTTCCATTCCGAGAAAAATTGTCCGTTTGTAAATTCAGACCACTTCGCTCTTGGAGCGCACACTGTGGATTTTCGGGCCGAGGAGTAGGGTTGATTTGAGCGTTCTGGCCTTACAACGGCAGTCAAGCACACAAGCTAACGTTGGCTAGCTACTTCCAGACACAAATGAGCACCGTGGCACCAACTCGCCTTCCGAACATTCTATTCCCAGCTTATTGTTCAACGTCACAATGTCTGCTTCGCTATTGTTGGCAATGAGTTTTGCTGTTTTATAATTAAAATGTAAACAACAAAAATAATATTGGAAATCTGCGGTGTTCCCATTGTTTCCTATTGGGGAAATATAGGCATGTCTGTCTATTTTGCCAAATATCTCACAATATGTATATTTACATTTTTTTTCAAGTCGGGTGTAACCGGTGTGAAATGGCTAGCTAGTTAGTGGGGTGTGTGCTGCAAGGGCCGTGGCTTTTGGTGGAGCAATGGGTAACGATGCTTCAAGGATGGCTGTTGTCTATGTGTGCAGCGGGTCCCTGGTTCGAGCCCAGGTAGGGGCGAGGAGAGGGACTGAAGCAAAACTGTTACATGGGCTCCATTGTAATCAGGAGAATCTCCTCTTTGTAATTATGTAAATCTGGGCAGCGAGCTCGTTTGTCATCGATCGCTAGACCAAAAATAGTCATAAGTTTTAATTTTTTCCCCCTACTTTTTCATGCAGACATAAGCACAGTTGACACCATCGAGGTGCGGATGTTTACTTTCTACACAAGTTGTTTTTTCCAGTTTCGTCTGATGAACAGATTGTGGTGGTAAAATAAAAAGGGATACATTTTTAATGTAATTCTAAGCATCACTCCAGTCAAAACAGGTTCAGCGAACGTTCGGTTCCATTAATTTGCTATGGGCTCGACACTAGTGTTCCAGTTTAGCCAACGTTCTTAAGCCATTTTTCAGCCTTGGGTGAATTTTGACTCGTTCTATTGTCCAGCCTATAGATAGCGAATTTACGAAAGCACCCGAATGTCCAGAATTCTGCATACAATGGCATGTTTGTATGAATTTGTGGTTCTTCACAGGCAAATTGTTATATGCTATGGAGGTACATTTGTGTCTTTTTGTCGAGAGCAAATCCTTTTTTATTTTCAATCAAAAATAACTGTTCTGAAAGCAACTTCTTTCCGACATAAAGGATGTCAATGCGGACACCTACGAACATGGCATCTCAGGTAAGCAGCACTGGGCTGTATTGACGTATCCTAAAAATGACATCTGCTGCTTTAGATTGAACGGTCATATGTCAGTTATTGTTTTCATATCTATAAAAAAATAAGATGTTTTCTTTACTTTCAGAGAGCGAGCTGATCAAGGGGTCGAACATGTCGATATTGCCAGATGTTCACTGTCCGAGGAACATGCTGTGGAAATGTTATTGCTGGCAAAAGTGTCCATAACCAGAGGTAATTAAACTGTTCTGTGTTCTTTTTCTCTCTCCATCTCTGCCTGTCTTGTTGTACATGGAACCTGTCTCACATGCATTAATTAAAAAAACATTAAGATGTCAGCTGCTAATTTTCAGATTTACACCATATAAACACAGCCATTTTCACTGGACTATCTGTTGCTGCCAAGTCATGATTTCCCTAGGGGTTAGCCTTGCAATAACCAAGTGGTGAGACACATAGCCCTCTGTAGCCCTCTTAAATGTTTCAGGTACACTCAGAAAGGTGTCTGTGTAGCAGTGTGATGTTGTTCCCCTAGATTATTATTATACTACTACTGCTACTGCTACTACTACTGCTACAACTACTACTACTGCTACTGCTACTACTGCTAATGTAGCAGTGTGATGTTGTTCCCCTAGATTATTATTATACTACTACTGCTACTACTACTGCTACTGCTACTGCTAATGTAGCAGTGTGATGTTGTTCCCCTAGATTATGCACCAAGTTGCACACAAGGACCAGTTCAAATAGGCCAGGTCAAGAGGGGGTGTTAATAATTTAATAATAATAATAATTCAGTGTGTTTTTTTAATTTAATTACAGCTGCATAGCTAATGTTATTTTTTTGTGTACAAACACTTTTTCATATCAATATTGTAAATACACTTGATTGTAAAAGTTTTGTATATTTTGGTTTGGTCCATCGTGGGTTATCTGTATTTCTGTACCCCCCTATTGTTCTGTCTTGCCTGACATTCAGCTAGCGAGGTATGTTGTCCTTGGCTCCGCAATTGTTCAATATAAAACTGTGGTAATGTTACACAATGTGCTGTTATGCTACCATACATTTTGTTACAATGTGGACAATATAAATATTTATGTTAACAAGTTTCACCGAGCTCGCTAACTAGGGTACCTATTGTAACTTGTGAGTACTTGAGACAGTGTTTGAGTGAGTTTCCATGTGCTCGCGCAGGTGCCTGAGAGCTGTGACTGCGCCAAGGGCTAACATATTGTGCTTTGTCTTTCGTGCGCAGGTATGTCTTTTATTTTGTCCGAATTATGTTGTATATCATTTTCCTTGTATTGTGTGCTGTTGTGCACTGAATGTGTGCATGCACCACCTGTTATTTCTTTTTGGTTCGCTCTTTTGCCTGACCTTCAGCTAGCGAGGTGCCTGAGAGCTATGACTGCGCCAAGGGCTAACATATTGTGCAGTTGTCTCTTCGTGCGCAGGGCAAATAAAAATCCAACAAGCAGACCTCCAGTTGTGGCAGTGTCCTCATTAAATGACACAACGCAGAACGAACCACACTACATCTGCTTCACATACAGTATCTTCTATTGACATTATCTTCTATTGTTTGTCCTCATGTGTCTGTTTTTCAGCATAAAGTACTCTGTAGCCACTTAGTGTGGACACCAGGTGAGACCACACACCATAACAGTCTCTCTTCACTTCATCCCTCTCCCGTTTCTCCCTAATTCCTCTAGGTTTTATCAGCTGTTTGGGTGAACCCCTCCCGCATTTTAACTGGCTGACACAGAGGGCACAGAATGATCATAGGTGAGATGTCACTTGGTCGGGTCAACAGGAAGTATTATTAAAGAGATGCTTTACATTGAAATACAGATAGAGATGTTGTAGTCCAAGAGTTAATGATCCAAGGTCAGTTTTGCATTTCACCTCCTTATGATTATGATGACTGACCGTGTTAGAATAAAAAAAAACAAGGCTTAATCATGCTCTCTCGTCTGCAGGTATGTTTTGATGTGAGAGAGAAAGCCATTCCTGTCATCGCCACCTCACCCACTCTTAAGATAACCTTCGGGCCAACTGGGGGCCCAAGGCTGGTTAGGAGACACGGCAATTGTGATGAACTGAGAGAATATTAGGGTAGCACTGTAATTCATGAATCATATGCTGTCTGCCGCTGTTCTTACCTCTTTCCCTTTTTGTCTTATACACCTCTCTCCCCACCTCGTCTTTCTTCCTCGTTTTAGAATGCACACCAAATGTGCATTGAAGTACAGATTGAACTTGTTGTAACGACTGTCGTAGAGAGGGGACCAAAGCGCAGAGTGTTGTTTGCTCATGATGAATATTTATTTTAACTCAAAACACTAAAGAAAAAATAACAAAGAGAAAACGAAAGCGCACAGTTCTGCCAGGTACATAAACTAAACAGAAGACAACTACCCACAAACACAGGTGGAAAAAAACCCTACTTAAGTATGATCTCGAGCGTCATTTCCAGTCACAACTTGCAGACTTGTTTACGTGCTGCTGTGCGTTTTGTTGCCAACCTTACTTTGCTACCTGACAACTTTACGGTTTTTACTTTTTAATTACCGTTTATATTTTTAGTTTTTCCCTCACTCAACTTTTTTTTCATTCAACTTTTTCACTCCAGACGTTTTATCTGGACATGGTTCGTCAGGACTTCCAACAGCCGAAGCTAAGTAGTAACATTAACATGATGCCTTCTAATTGCAGTCGTGGTACTCATAATATACAGGAGAACGATCACCTTACGGCGAGGATAGCTGTGCTGCAAGCCCAGCTTCAGACGCAATCGTTAGGCAAGGGTAATTTCAGTGTAGGAAAGGATGAAACAGCGTCTGTGCCACCAGTAAGTACAGATAGTAGTATAAATCCCCTCGCACAGTCCCCGCAGCCGGACAACTTTCTCATGGCTTCTGGAGAGAAATGCTGTAGGAATGCTCAACCGGTGTCGCTCATTCAGCCGACAGAAACTTTCAACCGGTTCTCCCCATTAAGCAGCGAGTCGGAGTCAGAGGCCGAGCCTTCTCTGGTCTCTACTCCTACCGTTACGGGGTCTGAGACGCCGAAGCTTCCCACCGTTAGCTCTGACAAATTGAAAAAACCCTAGTCATTGGCGACTCCATTACCCGCAGTATTAGGCTTAAAACGAATCATCCAGCGATCATACACTGTTTACCAGGGGGCAGGGCTACCGACGTTAAGGCTAATCTGAAGATGGTGCTGGCTAAAACTGGCGAGTGTAGAGAGTATAGAGATATTGTTATCCACGTTGGCACCAACGATGTTAGGATGAAACAGTCAGAGGTCACCAAGCGCAACAGAGCTTCAGCGTGTAAATCAGCTAGAAAGATGTGTCGGCATCGAGTTATTGTCTCTGGCCCCCTCCCAGTTAGGGGGAGTGATGAGCTCTACAGCAGAGTCTCACAAATCAATCGCTGGTTGAAAACTGTTTTCTGCCCCTCCCAAAAGATAGAATTTGTAGATAATTGGCCCTCACCCACAAACAGGACCAAGCCTGGCCTGTTGAGGAGTGACGGACTCCATCCTAGCTGGAGGGGTGCTCTCATCTTATCTACGAACATAGACAGGGCTCTAATTCCCCTAGCTCCACAATGAAATAGGGTGCAGGCCAGGCAGCAGGCTGTTAGCCAGCCTGCCAGCTTAGTGGAGTCTGCCACTAGCACAGTCAGTGTAGTCAGCTCAGCTTTCCCCATTGAGACCGTGTCTGTGCCTCGATCTAGATTGGGCAAAACTAAACATGGCGGTGTTCGCCTTAGCAATCTCACTAGAATAAAGACCTCCTCCATTCCTGCCATTATTGAAAGAGATCGTGATACCTCACATCTCAAAATAGGGCTACTTAATGTTAGATCCCTCACTTCAAATGCAGTTATAGTCAATGAACTAATCACTGATCATAATCTTGATGTGACTGGCCTGACTGAAACATGGCTTAAGGCTGATGAATTTACTGTGTTAAATGAGGCCTCACCTCCTGGTTACACTAGTGACCATATCCCCTGTGCATCCCGCAAAAGGCGGAGGTGTTGCTAACATTTACGATAGCAAATTTCAATTTACAAACAAAACAACAACAACAACGTTTTCGTCTTTCGAGCTTCTAGTTATGAAATCTATGCAGCCTACTCAATCACTTTTTATAGCTACTGTTTACAGGCCTCCTGGGCCATATACAGCGTTCCTCACTGAGTTCCCTGAATTCCTATCGGACATTGTAGTCACAGCAGATAATATTCTAATTTGTGTTGACTTTAATATTCACATGGAAAAGTCCACAGACCCACTCCAAAAGGCTTTCGGAGCCACCATCGACTCAGTGGGTTTTGTCCAACATGTCTCTGGACCTACTCACTGCCACAGTCATACTCTGGACCTAGTCTTGTCCCGTGGAATAAATGTTGTGGATCTTAATGTTTTTCCTCATAAACCTGGACTATCGGACCACCATTTTATTACGTTTGCAATCGCAACAAATAATCTGCTCAGACCCCAACCAAGGAGCATCAAAAGTCGTGCTATAAATTCTCAGACAACCCAAAGATTCCTTGATGCCCTTCCAGACTCCCTCTGCCTACCCAAGGACATCAGAGGACAAAAATCAGTTAACCACCTAACTGAGGAACTCAATTTAACTTTGCGCAATACCCTAGATGCAGTTGCACCCCTAAAAACTAAAAACATTTGTCATAAGAAACTAGCTCCCTGGTATACAGAAAATACACAAGCTCTGAAGCAAGCTTCCAGAAAATTCGAACGGAAATGGCACCACACCAAACTGGAAGTCTCCCGACTAGCTTGGAAAGACAGTACCGTGCGGTATCAAAGAGCCCTCACTGCTGCTCGATTATCCTATTTTTCCAACTTAATTGAGGAAAATAAGAACAATCCAAAATGTATTTTTGATACTGTCACAAAGCTAACTAAAAAGCAGCATTCCCCAAGAGAGGATGGCTTTCACTTCAGCAGTAATAAATTCATGAACTTCTTTGAGGAAAAGATCATGATCATTAGAAAGCAAATTACGGACTCCTCTTTAAATCTGCGTATTCCTCCAAAGCTCCGTTGTCCTGAGTCTGCACAACTCTGCCAGGACCTAGGATCAAGGGAGACACTAAAGTGTTTTAGTACTATATCTCTTGACACAATGATGAAAATAATCATGGCCTCTAAACCTTCAAGCTGCATACTGGACCCTATTCCAACTAAACTACTGAAAGAGCTGCTTCCTGTGCTTGGTCCTCCTATGTTGAACATAATAAACAGCTCTCTATCCACCGGATGTGTACCAAACTCACTAAAAGTGGCAGTAATAAAGCCTCTCTTGAAAAAGCCAAATCTTGACCCAGAAAATATAAAAAACTATCGGCCTATATCGAATCTTCCATTCCTCTCAAAATGTTTTGAAAATCTGTTGCGCAGCAACTCACTGCCTTCCTGAAGACAAACAATGTATACGAAACGCTTCAGTCTGGTTTTAGACCCCATCATAGCACTGAGACTGCACTTGTGAAGGTGGTAAATTACCTTTTAATGGTGTCAGACCGAGGCTCTGAATCTGTCCTCGTGCTCCTAGATCTTAGTGCTGCTTTTGACACCAACGATCACCACATTCTTTTGGAGAGGTTGGAAATCCAAATTGGTCTACACGGACAAGTTCTGGCCTGGTTTAGATCTTATCTGTCGGAAAGATATCAGTTTGTCTCTGTGAATGGTTTGTCCTCTGACAAATCAACTGTAAATTTCGGTGTTCCTCAAGGTTCCTTTTTAGGACCACTATTGTTTTCACTATATATTTTACCTCTTGGGGATGTCATTCGAAAACATAATGTTAGATTTCACTGCTATGTGGATGACACACAGCTGTACATTTCAATGAAACATGGTGAAGCCCCAAAATTGCCTTCGCTAGAAGCCTGTGTTTCAGACATAAGGAAGTGGATGGCTGCAAACTTTCTACTTTTAAACTCGGACAAAACAGAGATGCTTGTTCTAGGTCCCAAGAAACAAAGAGATCTTCTGTTGAATCTGACAATTAATCTTGATGGTTGTACAGTCGTCTCAAATAAAACTGTGAAGGACCTAGGCGTTACTCTGGACCCTGATCTCTCTTTTGAAGAACATATCAAGACTTTCAAGGACAGCTTTTTTCCATCTACCTAACACTGCAAAAATCAGAAACTTTCTGTCCAAAAATGATGCAGAAAAATTAATCCACGCTTTTGTTACTTCTAGGTTGGACTACTGCAATGCTCTACTTTCCGGCTACCCGGATAAAGCACTAAATAAACTTCAGTTAGTGCTAAATACGGCTGCTAGAATCCTGACTAGAACCAAAAAATTTGATCATATTACTCCAGTGCTAGCCTCCCTACACTGGCTTCCTGTTAAGGCAAGGGCTGATTTCAAGGTTTTACTGCTAAACTACAAAGCATGACATGGGCTTGCTCCTACCTATCTTTCCTATTTGGTCCTGCCGTACATACCTACACGTACGCTACGGTCACAAGACGCAGGCCCCCTAATTGTCCCTAGAATTTCTAAGCAAACAGCTGGAGGCAGGGCTTTCTCCTATAGAGCTCCATTTTTATGGAATGGTCTGCCTACCCATGTGAGAGATGCAGACTCGGTCTCAACTTTTAAGTCTTTACTGAAGACTCATCTCTTCAGTAGGTCCTATGATTGAGTGTAGTCTGACCCAGGAGTGTGAAGGTGAACGGAAAGGCTCTGGAGCAACGAACCGCTCATGCTGTCTCTGCCTGGCCGGTTCCCCTCTCTCCACTGGGATTATCTGCCTCTAACCCTATTACAGGGGCTGAGTCACTGGCTTATTGGTGTTCTTCCATGCCGTCCCTAGGAGGGGTGTGTCACTTGAGTGGGTTGAGTCACTGACATGGTCTTCCTGTCTGGGTTGGCGCCCCCCCTTGGGTTGTGCCGTGGCGGAGATCTTTGTGGGCTATACTCGACCTTGTCTCAGGATGGTAAGTTGGTGGTTGAAGCTTTCCCTCTAGTGGTGTGGGGGCTGTGCTTTGGCAAAGTGGGTGGGGTTATATCCTTCCTGTTTGGCCCTGTCCGGGGGTATCATCGGATGGGGCCACAGTGTCTCCTGACCCCTCCTGTCTCAGCCTCCAGTATTTATGCTGCAGTAGTTTGTGTTGGGGGGCTAGGGTCAGTCTGTTATATCTGGAGTATTTCTCTTGTCTTATCCGGTGTCCTGTGTGAATTTAAGTATGCTCTCTCTAATTCTCTCTCTCTTTCTTTCTCTCTCTCTGAGGACCTGTGCCCTAGGACCATGCCTCAGGACTACCTGGTATGATGACTCCTTGCTGTCCCCAGTCCACCTGGCCGTGCTGCTGCTCCAGTTTCAACTGTTCTGCCTGCGGCTATGGAACCCTGACCTGTTCACCGGACGTGCTACCTGTCCCAGACCTGCTGTTTTCAACTCTCTAGAGACAGCAGGAGCGGTAGAGATACTCTCAATGATCGGCTATGAAAAGCCAACTGACATGAGGTGCTGACTTGTTGCACCCTCGACAACTACTGTGATTATTATTATTTGACCATGCTGGTCATTTTTGAACATCTTGGCCATGTTCTGTTATAATCTCCATCCGGCACAGCCAGAAGAGGACTGGCCACCCCTCATAGCCTGGTTCCTCTCTAGATTTCTTCCTAGGTTTTGGCATTTCTAGGGAGTTTTTCCTAGCCACCGTGCTTCTACACCTGCATTGCTTGCTGTTTGAGGTTTTAGGCTGGGTTTCTGTACAGCACTTTGAGATATCAGCTGATGTAAGAAGGGCTATATAAATACATTTGATTTGATTTGATCTCCAATTAGAGATAACGAGGACCAGCTGCCTCTAATTGGAGGCTTCGGACAGCGGAGCGTCGCTGCAGGCTCCGCGCCATGGATCATCACTACAGGTTTCGCACCATGGATCATCACTGGAAGCTTTGTGCCATGGATCATCACTGCAGGCTTCGTGCCATGGATCATCTCTACAGGCTCCGGGCCATGGATCATCACTGGAGGCTTCTTTCGTGGAGCTGGAATAGGTCTCACCGGACTAGGGAACGTCGCTGGAGGCTCCGGACTGGGAAACGTCGCTGAGAGTTCTGGAGTAGGGAACGTCGCTGGAGGCCGGGTGCGCAGAGCAGGCACAGGGTATACTGGGCCGTGGAGGCGCACTGGAGGTCTGGAGCTTATGGCTGGCACAACCCGTCCTGGCTGGATAACCCCCCGTAGCCCGGCAAGCGTGGGGCGTTGTAACAGGTCGCACATGTTTGTGCTGGCGAATTGGGGGTACCGTGCGTAGAGCTGGCGCAGGATAACCTGGGCCGAAGAGACGCACCGGAGACCAGGAACGCTGAGCAGGCACAATCATTCCTGGATGAATGCTAACTCTAGCACGGCAACTGTGGGAAGCTTGCACCGAGCGCGCCGGGCTCTAACACGGTGCTTGCTCGATCACTCGCCCCCCACGGTAAGCACAGGTCTCCAACCTGACTCTGCCAATCTCCCCGTGTGCAGGCCACCAAAATGTATTTTGGGGCTGTCTCTCGCACTTGCCTCGTGGTTGGTATAGCGCCTCATAATAACGCCGCTCTGCTTTTGCTGCCTCAATCTCCTCCCTTGGGTGGCAATACTCCCCAGCCTCACTCCCGGGTCCTTTCCCGTCCAGAATGTCCTCCCAGGTCCATTCCTGATCACGCAGCTTGGTCCTTTGGTGGTTGGTAGTTCTGTAACAACTGTCGTAGATAGTGGACCACAGTGCAGCGTGTTGTTTGCGCATGATAAATATTTATTTTAACTCAAAACACTAAAAATACCAAAGAGAAAACGAAAGCGCACAGTTCTGTCAGGTACATAAACTAAACAGAAGACAACTACCCACAAACACAGGTGGAAAAAAACCCTACTTAAGTATGATCTCCAATTAGAAACAACAAGGACCAGCTGCCTCTAATTGGAGATCATCCCCAAAAAAAAAACATAGAAATAGAAAAACTAGAACCTAAACATAGATATTGTCACGATTGTCTTAAGGAGTGGACCAAAACGTAGCGGGAAAATGTATACTCATCTTCTTTTTTTATTTGAAGAAGGAAAACAAAATAAACACATATACAAAACAAACAACTCCAAACAGTCCCGTCAGGTGCAACAAACACTAAACCAGGAAATAACTACCCACACACCCCCATAGAACAAACACCCCTATAAATAGGACCTTCAATCAGAGGCAACGAGAAGCAGCTGCCTCCAATTGGAGGTCAACCCAATAAACACCACATAGAAATAGACCAACTAGAAATAACATAGAAATACACTAACATAGAACATAACCCAAACAACCCCGAAACACCCTAAACAAACACCCCCTGCCATGCCCTGACCAAACTACAATAACAAACAGCCCCTTTACTGGTCAGGACGTGACAGTACCCACCCCAAAGGTGCAGACCACGGATGCACCTTAAACAATAAAATAAAAAAATAAACCCCGACACAAAAATAATCCCCTAACTAAAGGGAGGGAAGGGAGGGTGGCCAACGTCACCGACGGTTCTTGTGCTACACCCCCCTCCCCAACCTCCTACTACGGAGGTGGCTCAGGCTCCGGCCTTACTCCCCAACCTAACCTGTCCACCCCCGCTAACTGCTTATTATTATTTACCCCTCCCGAAGTCTCTGGACTAAGGCGCATTGCTGAAGACCTCGGGCTGAGGCGCGTCGCTGGAGTTGCTGGAGACCTCAGGCTGATGCGCGTCGCTGGAGACCTCGGACCGGAGGGCAACTCTGGGAGCGCCAGACTGGAGGGCGACTCTGGGAGCTCCGGACTGGAGGGCGACTCTGGGTGATCCGGACTGGAGGGCGACTCTGCTGGCTCCGGACTGTGGGCCGTCTCTGCTGGCTCCGGACTGTGGGCCATCTCTAGACGGGGCACTGTCGCCGGAAGCTCTGGACGGGGCACTGTCGCCAGAAGCTCTGGACGGGGAACTGTCACCGGAAGCTCTGGACGGGTAACTGTCACCGGAAGCTCTGGACGGGGAACTGTCACCGGAAGCTCTGGACGGGGAACTGTCGTCAGAAGCTCTGGACGGGGAACTGTCGTCGGAAGCTCTGGACGGGGACTGCGCACTGAAGGCCTGATGCGTGGGGCTGGCTTTGGAGGCGCCAGACTAGGGACACGCACCACAGGGCTAATGCGAGGAGCAGGAGCAGGACGAACTGGACTGGGCTGACGCACTAGAGGCCTGGTGCATGGGGCTGGCTTTGGAGGCGCCAGACTGGAAACACGCACCTCAAGGCTAGTGCGAGGAGCGGGAAGTGCATACACTGGGTCATGAGTAGGCACCGGCGGTCTGGAGCGCACCGCCTGCACATCCCATCCTGGCTGGATGGTAACAGTAGCCCTGCACAAGCGGAGCGCTGGCACAGGGCGAACTGGGCTGTGCAGAGGCCTGATGGCTGCCGTGCGTAGAGCAGGTGTAGGGTAGCCTGGGCCTAGGAGGCGCACTGGTGGCCAGATGTGCTGTGCAGGCATACTCCTACTCGGCTGGATGCCCACTCTAGCACGGCACTTGCGAGGGGCTGGGATCGCTTGCACCGGACTGTGCGTGCGCATGGGCGAGATCGTGCGCACTTCCGCATACACCGGTGCTCTCATGATCCGTTGCTCCCCATAATAAGCACGGGGAGTTGGCTTAGGTCTATTACCTGACCTAGCCACTCTCCCCGTGTGCCCCCCCAAAATGAATTCTTGGTGCTGCCTCTCGCACTTGCCAATTGGCGCGTATAACGCCTCGTAATGGTGCCTTTCCGCCTTGGCTGCCTCCAGCTCCTCCTTAGGGCGCTGGTACTCCCCAGCCTGGTGCTATGGTCCTGCCCCGTTCAGGATCTCCTCCCATGTCCATGAATCCTTATATTCCTCCTGCTGCTCCTTCCTCTGCTGCTTGGTCCGTTTGTGGTAGGTAGTTCTGTCACGATTGTCGTAAGGAGTGGACCAAAACGCAGCGGGAAAATGTATACTCATCTTTTTTTATTTGAAGAAGGAAAACAAAATAAACACGTATACAAAACAAACGACTCCAAACAGTCCCGTCAGGTGCAACAAACACTAAACCAGGAAATAACTACCCACAAACCCCCATATAAATAGGACCTTCAATCAGAGGCAACGAGAAGTAGCTGCCTCCAATTGAAGGTCAACCCAATAAACACCACATAGAAATAGACCAACTAGAAATAACATAGAAATACACTAACATAGAACATAACCCAAACAACCCCGAAACACCCTAAACAAATACCCCCTGCCATGCCCTGACCAAACTACAATAACAAACAGCCCCTTTACTGGTCAGGACGTGACAGATATACAAAACATAGAAAAACACAAAACACCCCCTGTCACGCCATGACCTACTCTACCATAGAAAATAACATCTTACTATGGTCAGGACGTGACACTTGTATTTATAATATTACAATTATCATAATTATAATGCATTTATGTATTTATAACACCTGGATAATGAACTTCAATAAAGCGTTTCACATTCTCCACTGGTTGAAATTAAGTATCTCATTGAAATAGTATCCTGTGTCCTCAGTTTAATGCAGATGAAGGGAGTTAGATATGCATAGTTTTTTCCCCCTGTATATATGAATTACAAATCAATCATGTTTGTAGTCTATTGCATAGTTACAATGTGTAATCATTAATGTCCCAGGAGCAGGAGTGGTAAACACTGTTGAAGTGTATAATTGTAATACATACATGCAGACACAGCATCATTCAAATAATGGAGTTTGATATAACTGAAAAAGAATGTCTAAGAGATTCATACCTGAACCGCACATTTATTTGCCAAGGAAGAGTACATGATCAGTGAATATATTCAATGTACAGTCTACAATGTGGGAATCTCATGCATGGTAATAACTACAGTACATGTGTATATTGGACTTGCATCCTTGGCACAATAAAGTTATTATATTCTACTCTATCCATAGGCTTCATTAATGCCATTCAGACTTGAAGTTGGTACAACAACTATGATAGCTGAGGTTCATAGATTGGTATAAATATTAGTTCAGAACCTAACGTTTTAGGGTCCATACACAGATCGGCTACATACTGTAGCTAGCTACACATCCATAGGCATACAGTTATTTTTATCCTCCACTACACAATAAGCAAGTAAATAGTTAGCTAGCTATGTTACTTCAGCTGCATTGCAAGGCAAGCTTACACAATTGTACATTCAATTTGCAGTAAATGCTTTAGCTAGCTAGATTCTTTACATGCACTGTTTCACAAGATGACAGCCTGGTTTGCTTGTTTTTCCAGGAGTCTTTAAAACATTAAACAACATGAATTACAAATTCATTCTCCTAACACTAGCTAGCTGGCTAATGTTAGCTAGTCAGATAACTTGCTAAATAGCGATTTTCGTAAATGAACTTTATGACAAAAAAATATGCACAAACGTTTGTCTCTACATTAACTAACGTATTCTTCTCAATTGTACATTTCTTGATTGACCCGTTATGACGTTATAACAACTTACATCTGGTTCCACCGTAATGTTTTGTCAGCCATCTTTGTTGAAGAACGCCACAAGGCAAGGGTGGCTCATGTCAAAATTCGTCATTGGAACCACTCGATATGATTGGTCATATAACAACCTTGGGACCCAAATGTATAATGAGTGTTCTAACTCCTTCTTGTGGTGGTCTGGAGCAATGAAGCCGTGATGCGGTGTAAACTCGCAACTTTTAAAGGAGGAACCACTGTAGCTGATAGTTATGAAGTTAAATGTTTGCTTTGTGTACATTGCTTGTTTTCTCTCTATTGCCATTCTGCTGGCTAGAAGAAGGAATGTTCAGTGAATGGGTAAGTCCATAGTAAGTCAATAGGGCTAGCTAGCTAGCCATAAAGAATAGTTTGTTAGCTAGCTACCCACAAAGAATTAACATCTACCTTGCATGACATTAGTTTTAGGTCATATTTGCCTGTTTAACTAGCTAGCTGGCTAGCTAAATTATGATTCACATATCTAGCTGATAATTATCAAAACTTTGCTTTGAGTATATCTTGTTTCGTCTCTATTGTTGCCATTGTCCTGGCAGGAAGAAGGTTCAGTGAATGGGGAGATACAGCGCGAGGTAATACAGTAGGGGGAGTGCGAGTGTTTCTCAAATTAAATGTTTTATGCGTTCTACACACTTGTCCTCACAAGAACGTACACAAGAGAACATCCTTGGAGAATGCACTTGGAGCATGAGAGTGTGGATCACGGTAGTCTGCATATTGAGAAACACCCAATGTGTATTTTTCACCATGTAAGGTACAATTCAACATTAGAAAACAGCCTTCTTGGTCCATGTGCTGGGATATACAGTAAGGAAAAATATTTTAAATCTTTCAATTGGGGAACATTGTGTTGGAGCATGATTGATGAAAGGGGACAATGTGGTGCACATGATCATCGAAACGTCAAGCAGTTATCCTGAAGTACAGGAAATGTTGCTCCTCATCAATAACCAGGATTACATCCAGTCATTTCATGCAGACGAATTACCTGACGGCAAAAAAAAAACCATCAGGCTGATTGAAACATGAAATACTGGTAAAATTGTATAAATGCCGACAGACAATTTGTTTGTTCGATATGGTGGGATCTTTTTGTGTCGGTAAATTTAATTGTGCGAAAAACGGCGGTGTAAACTTGAACTTGAAGTCACGTGATGAAATGTGTGGTCTACCACCACGACTCGGGGAAAGCATGCAGTTTATTAGGCTACAGATGAATACGTTATGATGAACTTCACAGGGTGGTGAATGTGCAAGGTGATGAGCTTAATGCTGCTTTCCAATAAAATATCGAGGGCCTTTTTGTGGTTACATAATGATTCATGCTTGGCTGCCATTTGACTAAAACAAATAATATCGCTCTTATCCATAATAATATCATAATGTAGGTATCCTACCTGCACCGTATCTGCGAGCTGTTGGCTAGAGCGCACACACTATATAACGCAACCATTTTTGTGACAAAACCCATCAGTAGAGTTGAAAATGTGATGAAAACCCATTTAACTTGTATTTTAATTCGACTCTATGAAAATCTGTCGCATACACCGCCACATACTGTACTCTTGTAAAGGTATCACCTCCCCCTGGACTAAGGGGTACCACAAATGACTCATACAGACCCACCCTGAGTCTATAAAATATTAATTTTACATTCCCACTAACGAGATGGCAACCAGCACAGGTGTAACACATAATGACTGACGTGGTGATGTCACGACACCTACGGAAGGTGGCGCCCCTCCTCGCCCGGGCGGCGGTCGTCGTCGCCGGCCTATTAGCTGCCACCGATTTATGTTTCACGTTCTGTTAGTTAGGCCTAGGTTAGTTACGTACCTGTTTTGTGTTAATTGTTAGTGGGGAAGGGTATTTAGGCTAGCGAGTTAGGTTTGTGCGGGATTGTTCGTTGTCAGGGTTGTTTGTTTGTTATGAAGTTCTGTGTTTTTCCCTCTTGGAGTTACGTTGTATTGTTTTTGGGCTGCGTCCCTGGTGAATGTTCTTTAAAGGGTGGTGCCTTTATTTTTGCACACCCTGCACTCCGTTCTTTGCATATTTTCCCGTGTGAATATTTTATTAAACTTTATTCCCTGAATCCTCCGTCTCCTACGCCTGACTCAACCTCTCCTGATTACTCAAGCCACCCGTTGTGACAGGTGACACCAATCTGTGTGCCCTACGTGCTAAAATGCTATACGTGCTAAATGGAAAAATCAAAACCTTAATATATTTGATATTAATATTATTTTATGTATTTAATTCATTTCAGGTCCAGAAAATTCTCTCTTCCTTCTCCAAATTCTATCGCTAAGTGTATTTTCTATTGGTGTAATTATACATTATATCGGATCATTCTCCGGTATCATGTTTAATTACACCAATAGAAAAAACACTTAGCGGCAGAATTTGGAGAATGAACAGAGAGAATCTTTTGGATCTGAAATGTATTAAATGTGTAAAATAATATTACATATATTAAAAAGGTTTTGGTTTTTCCATTTATGTTTTGAGGTTGGACTTTAAGCACGTATAGCATTTTAGCACGTAGGGCACACAGATTGGTGTCACCACGTCAATCATTATATCTTACACCTGTGCTGGTTGCCATCTCGTTAGTGGGAAGGTGTTTCACCTGTGTTGGCCCAGGTGCTATTTTAGGAGTGGCTGGCCCAGTGCGCCAGTTGAGTTTGAGAGATGTTGGGAAAGCTACAGGTCATGGCAGCTGAGGTGCGAGTGCAAGCTCAACCTATATACAAGTTTGAAAGAAGCCTGAGTTTTGCATTTCCCTGTTTTGCTCCATATTCTTTTTACTCCCTCCCTGTCATAAATTGTTGTGGGTTTTTCTTTTAGATTGTCTTTTTGGAGGAAAACCTAGTGGGCATCCATAGTGGGTGTCTTTTAAAACCCCTTACTAGTGGCTTTGCTATCTTTCATTGGGCACCCACATGGGTGCCTTTTTCAGAACCCCTTTCTGTTTTGTGTAGTAGTCAGTGATTTTCTTTGTTAGTTCCCTTTGTGAGTGACATTTTGAGTTTCCTTTGTGGGAACGTAACAAAATGGGGGCTAGTCCGGGATATTGTTTCCCATGCGTATGGTAGTCACTCTAGTCACCTACTCTGAAGCTCTGCTGTGCCCAGATATTTGAGTGTTGAAAATATCCTTTTGGGTAGAGTTTGTCACTTTTATATCCACCTTGAGGGGTTAAAAGATTGGCGGAATCCATTTTATAAGTTGCATAAACACACAGGCACACAAGTATTTGTGGAAAACCCCACATGGGAGATGCAAGAAATGTACGAAGGCGAATCTGCTCGTTGCAAAGAATTATGACATCAAGGTGACATCTGGCGATCCATAAGCAACAGAGTTGATCGGTTCTGCTTTGATGGAGCAAATCTTTCCGGAGTGGGAGGTTGAGAGTTCATTGTGTGGGCGTGGATCGCATTTTACTGTTATGGTGGGATGATGGTTGTTGAGTATGTCAATAAATGTTGTGAAGTTTACCAGATCATGTTCCCACACCCCGACGATGTCATCCAGGAAGCGTCTATAAAACATGGGACGCAATGGGCATTTAGCCAAAACTGTCATCTCCCAGTCTGCCATATAAATATTAGCATAGGCAGGATTGACCTTCTTACCCATCGCTGTCCCATGAATCTGTAAATAGTGTTGCTGTGAATAAAAAATGTTTTTTGTCAAGAGGTGTGAGTATGATCCGTGAGTGACCTGAAAAAATCCCCCTAACTACAGGGAGGGAAGGGAGGGTGGCTGCCGTCAACGACGGCACTGTGCTACACCCCATCCCCCCTCCCCAACCCACCTATATCTGGAGGTGGCTCCGGCTCTGGCGGACCCGGAGGGCAGTCGGGCCGCTCTGGCGGACCCGGAGGGCAGGCGGGCGGCTCTTGACTCTTGACTGGCGGGGCTGAACTGACGCACTAGAAGCCTTGTGCGTGGAGCTGGTACTGGACGTGCCCGCCCGGAGGTACTCACTTCCGAGAAAGCACGAGAGGCAGGAACCGGAAAGACTGGGCCATGGAGGCGCGCAGGTGGCCGTGATCGCACCGCCTGCACAGCCCGTCCTGGCTGGATGAGACTAGTAGCCCTGCACGAGTGGGGTGTTGGTGCAGGGCGGACTGGGCTGTGCGTGCGTATAGGCGAGATATTGCGCACCTCAGCGATACACAGTGCTCTCCACCTCCTACGCTCCTCCATGTACTCACGGGTAGCTAGCTTATGGTTCTTCCTAGACCTAGCCAAACTACCCGTGTGCCCCCCCCAAAAAAAATCTTGGGGGTGCCTCTCCGGCTTCCTCGCCATGGCTTCAAACCGCCGCCTCTCAGCCTTCGCTTCCTCGATCTCTTCCCGTGGGCGACGGTATTCCCCAGCCTGATGCCAAGGTCCAGCCCCATCCAAAATCTCCCAAGTCCATCTTTCCCCATAGTCCATATACTGAGCGTGCCGCTCCTCTCTCTGCTGCTTGGTCCTGGTTTGGTGGGGAATTCTGTCACAACTGTCTTCCTCTTCCGAAGAAATAGAAAAGTCCTCGTCAGAAAAAGTAGACCAATACGCAGCGGAGGTCGTGTTCATCTTTGAATTTCATTAATCGCTAACATGAACACTATACAAAAACAATAAACAACAACAGTGCAACAAATTTGCAGGCTATACAAAAACGCAGTGCAAAAACAATTCCCCACAAACACACACAACTAATATAGGACTTCCAATCAAAGGCAACACCACACAGCTGCCTTCAATTGGAAGTCCACCCCAATTAACTCTACATAGAAACACCCAACCTAGACAGAACATAGAAAACACCACTTCTTCTGCCACGCCCTGACCAAAACTTATACACCTACTCCACCTGCTGGTCAGGATGTGACAGGTGGGCTGGTACAAGAATGGCTGGCTGGGGATATTGGGGTGGAGTGTCTGGGTGAAGGTAAGGGAAGAGTCTCACAGTAAGCTCTGGAATTAATTTTTATTTAACCTTTTATTTAACTAGGCAAATCAGTTAACTTAAGGATCGGCGTCCTGTCAATGGGACAGTTGTAAATCATGCAGCACGTTATGTCAAGATCGCAGATTTTAGAGAAACAACAAATGTCGGTTGGGGCTGAACTGACGCACTAGAAATCGTTTGAAAGCTTAAATTCTTGTTAATATAACAGCACTGTCCAATTTACAGTAGCTATTACTGTGAAAAAATGGCATGCTATTATTTGAGAGCTCCTAACAACAAAACACTTTTTTTTCACCGCGATAGGTTTGATAAATTCACATTTGAAGGTAAAATGTGTACTTGTATTCTGAAATCTTGCTCTGATTTATCATCCAAAGAGTCCCAGAGAACATGAAGTTTTGTTAGATAAAATCCTTTTTCATATCCCAAAAAGGTCCATATTGTCACAAAATAAGTCATACTCGTCGTTGAAAATGTCATACAGGAGAGAGAAGGACCAAGGCGCAGCGGAAGTGTGGACACTCATTCTTTTAATTAACAAAACAAGTAAAGTATCCACTGGAAAACCAAAAACAGTACTCACGACAGCAAACAGTTTTGCAGGCTCACAAAGCAAGTGCAAAAACAATTCCCCACAACCCCAAGGACAAACACACACACCTATATAGGACTTCCAATCAAAGGCAACTATACACACCTGCCTTCAATTGGAAGTCCCAATCACCAAAATTAAACAAGCACAAACCACCTGCCACATCCTGACCTAGACTAAGCAATACGCCCTCTGCTGGTCAGGACGTGACACATATAGCATACATGATCGAATTTTTTTTTTTTTTTTTTTGTATTTCCACTCATTCAATTTGCAAAGAAAGGAATCTGTGAAAATCTCACCCTTAACGTTGTTTCAGCGATGTCAAATCACGTCCGTATGTATTCCCCAGAGATCCTAGAAGGTAACAAGACTTCACTATATCATTAGTGGTGTTCTATATCCTATAAGACACCATATGTGGTCAGAGAGCAACACCTTCATGGCACGCCGATGACGCGGTCGGTCATCACTTGAACGACTATCTTTGTCAAATAAGCACCAATCGGGGTCAAACAAAGCTAGCTAGATAGCCAATGAGCTGGGCTTTACGGGAATATCATGTCTATGTCGTAAAATGTAGCTACTAACCTTGTACGACAGCATGCCTTTTCATTTTGGACAAAAGTTATGAAAACTGGTTGTTTTGCAAATGTTTAACTTAGAATATTGCTACTAATACTTGGAAAGCTAAATCAAAGTCCAAGTATACAGATTTGACAATATTCTTGCAGAAAAATGTAATATGAAAAAGCGACTGTCTCCTTCACGATTTGCCCAAATGTACCTGGCGACTAAAAGTATTGTGGTTCATTCATTCTTCAAGTTATCCGTCTGAAACTTTGCACATATACTGCTGCCATCTTATGGACACTATCACTAGAGTGATGGCTAGAACTGGGACCTTTGTCTTGCATTTCAAAGATGGTGGTAGAAAAAGAACCGGTTTTTGTCTTTATTTTCTTCTACCAGATCTATTGTGTTCTCCTACATTCAATTCACATTTCCACGAACTTCAAAGTGTTTCCTTTCAAATGGTACCAAGAATATGCATATCCTTTCTTCAGGGCCTGAGCTACAGGCAGTTAGATTTGGGTATGTCATTTAGGTGAAAATTGAAAAAGTGGGCTATCCCCAAGAAGATCAGTTAATAAAAATAAATTCAGATTGACAATGATGGCCTACTAACAGTGGGTTAACTGCCTTGTACAGGGGCAGAATTACAGATTTTTACCTTTTCAGCCCAAGGATTGGATCTAGCAACCTTTCGGTTACTGGCCCAACGCTCTAACCACTAGGCTACCTGCCACCCCTGGAAGAACCCTATTTTGTGGACACAGTCTGAGTGGGGTGGGTAAGAGGTAGCTAATATGTGGAGAGGTTAGAGTGGGGAGGATTCAGAAGGGAAACTGTTGGGATTGGTTTTCTCTTTGTTTTGTCCTATCACAACTTTCTCCACCTTTACCCCTTTCTCCATAGTCACCACCTCAGAGGAGTGTTGGGGTATATTGGGTTGGGTCTCTGTGAGAACAAAAGTGGTGAGATGTTAGTCTTGAGTTAAATAGGTAGATGTTCAGGTCAGAATGAGTGGCTACATTTATTCATTATTGGTGTGGGGTGGTTGTGCTGTCTCCAGGGGCACAGTCGATGGGGCGACATTCAGGGGGTCAAGTTGACATCAAGGTCTGTGAATCACCTGCGCCTGGACCATAATGGTCTTAGTCTGGGCTGTGGTGTGTTGGAAATTCCTCCTCAGTTCAGTTGTCCATGAATTCACCAGGGTCAGGTAGTGGGGAGGTCATTATTAACTGGGGGTAGGTAGGCAAGGGGATCCCTAATGGTAGTATGCAGTGGCGGTCGGTGCTTTTTGAGATTAGAGATAAAAAAAAATATGAGCATGGTCTTATTATTTTTAAAGCATATTGGATATATTGGACTGTCATTCATATTCCATTCACCCCAGCTCAATGTAACATTGATAGGTTTAGGCTACTACATGATACAAAAATGTCCCCTATACTCACCATGAGGTTGCTACAACCTAGCCTTTCTTTGTGTGGTATTTTACCCCCTTTTTTGATCTTGTCTCATCGCTGCAACTCCCCAACGGGCTTGGGAGGCAAAGGTGTCCTTTGAAACATGACCTGCCAAACTGTGCTTCTTAACACCTGCCCGCTTAAACCAGAAACCAGCCGCATTAATATGTCAGAGGAAACACAGTTCAACTAACAACCGAGGTCAGCCTGCAGGCCCACCACAAGGAGTCACTAGAACGCCATGAGCCAAGTAAAGCCCCCTCCGGCCAAACCCTCCCCTAACCAATTGTGTGCCGCCTTATGGGACTCCCAATCACAGCTGGTTGTGACAGAGTCCGGGAATGAACCTGGGTCTATAGTGACGCCTCACACACTGAGATGCAGTGCCTTAGACCGCTGCACCACTCGGGAGCCCCGAGTGGCGCAGGAGCAAACTTCTTCCCCATAGCAGTACCTGAGATTTGTAAGTAGTGTTTTTAGAATCAAATTCAAAGTCATTATGTGTTATTCCCATTTCTAAGAGAGAAAGGATATCCTCATCTGGTCTATTTGTATCCCTGTAATTTTTGGAAAATGTCCCTAAGTCCTAATTGAGTGTCGATATTAGTCGCAAGTCTACATCAATCAAGAATAAACTTTCTTTAAGCTTATTAACAAATGCATAGATATCCTTTTTCATAACTGGGGTGCTTCTGAGAAAGGAATCAATATACTCTGACACATTACATGATTCACTCCCGCAATCTGAAACAATGGGACGGCCAGGGGGTATCTGGAAGGGAACTATTACTATTTTTGAACCCTTATCTGCTGGTTTTATCAAGATGACTTGATTTTTTTTTTTCTCATTCTTTAACGCTATCTGTTCTTCTCCAGTCAGATTGTCCTTATCCACTGTTCTATATGACATACTAGAAAAGTCTTCTTCATCCTGCCTGATGTATTGGCTGAGTCCAATTCAGGTTCTCATTTTGATCTTTTAATAAACCGTATTGGTGTTGAATCTGTAGTATAATCATCATATCACACATTTTCATACGTCTATGAATGCAGGTCCCTTCTCAGAACCCTCCTGTCTGTCGTTGAAGGTGTAGGAATAAAAGTCCCCTGTCAAGCAAATCCCTCTGACTCTCGTAATATAAATATCAGAGACAAATTAAGAATATTAGACTGGGTGGTGGCGGGTTCTCCCATTCGTCCAACCTCTAGTATAACTGTTTATGCCATGATTCTAGCATCTGATCTGCAGTCGCCACAGTCCAATGGACCAGCTCATGAGATTCCACCCTAAAATGTAAGCTCATGCACATCATTCAGCTCCCCACAGTATCGTTTAATGATTTTAATTTGCCTATCTGAGTGCCTGCTGTCTCTGTCAGCTGGTCACTTATACAATTTTCAGATCAAAAGACCTCAGCATGGGGGAAGATCCTCCTAGCCAGACACAAAGGCTGCTGGAGCTGGGGTTTTTTTTGTGGTTGACTCAACATGATTTAAAACTAAGATAGTTGTTATACCCCAAGGCAAAGAGAACCTTTTGGGAAGTTTCCTGGGGATCCAGTTTATTTATTTTTTACTCACAAAATGTGTCTGAAAACTATCCACTTGTACTAATGGGTTATTATATTTACTGATTCTCGACAGATTCAATGCTCCTATTATCACAATCTTAATCTCTATTGACCAATCCCTTACTTTATTAGTTGAATTCTCATGTGATGTAGGTCTCGAAGGGAGCAGCACCGGAAGTATTAGTGATGGAAACCCTCCTGTTTGAGGACTCAGAATAGGTGTTTCCTGCCAGCATTTGCTTTTTATCAGAATGACCCTTCATTTCATTCTCGGTAAGGGCCACCACTGGAAGTTGGTGTGGGATGCACGGGAGTGGGTGTTTTTGGCGGCTCCCCTCCCAGGTGCCAACGCTCCAGCTATACAGGGGGAAAGAGAAATGTCGTCAGACATAATTACCGCCACATTACTAGTAGTTACCCCACTTATTCCTATACCTGAAGTCACTGGAGGATTGTATGATGTCGAATGGGGTGGGGCATCAGCCAAGATTCCCAACTCAAAATTGACAAAAATCAAATCAGTCTGTCAACTGCTGAAGGGAGCTGTCTCTACCTGTGTGGTTAAGGTTGGATTCTAGGCCAGAGTCAATACCAAGGCCGGAACCAACTGGGGGGTAGTGGAGTGGGCCATGTCCTGACTGGTTAAGATTAGTATCAAAATAAGAGCTAACCAAAGGTTGCTGTGGTAAAAAAAAAATATTGTGTGGTTGAGGTTAGGGTCATTGCCCAGGTAAAAGGTAATTGGCAGAGTCATGACTAGAGCTGAGTAGGCCATTTTCCTCTAAATGGTTAAGGTTAGTCTCAGAATCAACCAAGGGTTTCTGGAAGTGAGCCATTTACTCCAGTTTGGTTCAGGTTAGGATTAGAGTTGGAACCAGTGCCCCAAATTAATCAGGGCCTGAGGTAACTGGAAGGTGTTGGGAGTAAGCCATGTTCCCCTGATTGGTTAAGATTAGGCTCAGATCTAACCAAGGGTTGATCGGGTGAGCTACCTTCCCCTTCAAGATTGAGGTTAGGATTTGGGCTGAAATGAGCCTCAGCTCTACCACTCTCGAACCCCTGACCATGTTGTGATGAGTTTACCCTGTGTACTTGAGGCTGTACTGTGCTTCTTACTACTGGCTGCAGAAGTAGGCCAGCATAACTGACTTTAAGAGAAACATATCTCTAGCTTTAACTGACAGATTTTGAACATGAAGCTAGGGTTGAGATTAAGGTTAGGGGAATAGGGAAGTCCATCATACCCCATTTTTTTTGTAAATACATTTTAAAATAAGACATTAAACTGAAAGGTGGAATGGGTGTTTTTATCATTTTATCCACCCCAAAAAGAGACGTTTCGGAGGTTAAGTTTATGAGGGTTAGTTACGGTTTAGGGGGCTATTGAACTACCGCCCGAAGATGGGTTAGAAGACAGGATGCGGAGGTTAAGGTTGAACTAAAGATAGGGATTAGAGCCCAAGAGGCGCGCAGTGGTCCCATATAAGGAGTAATTTGTCGCTGTGGTGGGAAGACCTGAGACCATGCAGTGTCTGAAGAAGAATTTAAATATATAAACAAAAAGGAAAAATAAGTGCCAAGTCTTTAAATGAAGGCATCAGTAGTAATAAGCACTGCATGCCCAAAACAGGCTATAGGTATTCAAACAATCCAACCAAGGTTGTCAAATAGCATAAGTGCTACGGGCCTGTCCAGGGGCCTTATTAGGAATCAGAAGGGCAATTGTCTCTAAAGCAAGAGTATTCACAAGCCAACCTTACGAATTCATAAGTACCTTTAGCATAACTGGAATGTTTGAGAGAGAGGGTTAATGTAAGTCTATATACTCTGCTATATTATAGGACTCTGAGCCACAGTCACTCACTATCAGACATCCGCATGGAACCCGAAAAGGGACCATCCAAGTCTCTGGGGATTTGATCTAACAAGTAAAAACAACTGTCCAGGGTAATCTGGCCCAGAAAGATAAGCCATTTGTTTGTAATTTTGATTTGCCTGTATGTTCTTGGCCTAATATGAGAAATTACAACTCCTTAGGCATCCATCAATTCTAAATGGTGAGGACGATGGAGTTGAGGTCCACTGGTAGTTCCCGAGCAGCTAGCTCATCTTTTACCACCTCAGATAATCGTGAAGAAAGGTATCGAAAAGAGGCTCTGGATTCCAGGCACTCTCAGCTGCCAACATGCGAAAATCAACTGCGTAGTCTGCCACACTACGGGAGTTTTGACTAATTCAAGAAGTTTACTGGCCGCCTTTCTCCCGGATACCGGAGAATCAAATACCTTCCTAACTTCTGCCATGAAATACTCCAGATGACGGCGGATTGTTGCTCCCAAACTGCCATAGCCCAGGAGAACGTCCTTCCTGACATTAGCGTAATAACATAAGCTATCTTAGATCAGTCTGAAGGAAACGAAGATGGCTGTAGCTCAAAAATAAGAGAGCACTGAGAACCCCGGCAGGTACGAGAATATTGCTCCGGGGGTGGTAAGCGAGGTAGGCTGTACAAGACCACCACTAATAGGGGGAAAATGACTGGGTGGTTGGGGTTTCTGAGGTAGCAGGCAGCCTGAGCTAACTCTTTGATTGCTCCATAATCTCCTTAAACCCTTGGTCGTGGCGTTCTGTCAAGGAACGGAGCCCTTCCAGAAGGTCCTGTAACAGCTCTTCATGTCTCCCAATAGCGGCTCCCTGCAGGGAGACAGCATGGCAGAGCTGGTCCAAGTCCACTGGATCTGTCCTGGCCAGTTCGTACTATAAGGGCACAAGGCGAGACACAGACACAGATGGCAGATGGTAGTCCTTTGTAGTTTATTTATAATCCAAAAGGAGTAGGCAAGAGAATGGTCGTGGACAGGCAAAAGGTCAAAACCAGATTCTGAGTCCAAGAGGTAAAGTGTGGCAGACAGGCTCGATGTCAGGGCAGGCAGAAGGGTCAGGCAGGCGGGTATGGAGTCCAGAAAAAACAGGCAAGGGTCAAAACCGGGAAGACTAGAAAACAGGATCCCGGGAAAACACGCTGATTGACTTGAAAACATACAAGACAAACTGGCACAGAGACAGGAAACACTGGGATAAATACACTGGGGAAAATAAGCGACACCTGGAGGTGGAAACAATCACAAGAACAGGTGAAACAGATCAGGGCGTGACAGATGTTGAGTAAGGATGTTCACCTGATTACGCATAGAAGTAGACCTAGGCTACCTGGCCTGCGCACAAATGTAGGCTTATAAATGTTCCCATTTGGGGATCTGATAGTATTTCTGATCGTCTTAACTCACCACCACTACTGAACTGTGGAGCTTCTCAAAGTATTTCCTTCACCTCAAACAGCAAGTAAACAAAGTGTTTTTACATCCATTGGAAACAAATACAAGTAAAGGACAAGTCAACAACATTATCTGGGTATGAGCAAACATATATATGCGATTTTCATTGGACAGTTACTTTAAAGGTTCTTCTTGCCACCCTCCCATACAGGCCAGTTTTGTGGGGAGTTCCACGTTGTTGAACCGTCAACATTTTCTCTGCTAGCGACTTTTGTAGGGCTTTTAGTTGTCATAGGCCTCACAGTGACTTCCCTTTTTATAGTCTCCTAAAATCAGCCCAGATGGAGGAAGATAATGACAGGTAGTGGAATGGAAACAGAGGCACAATAGCAAGGCTCCAACGTGAGAAATGCCTCCCCCTTACTAAAGGATTTTGTAGCAACATTGCCAAGAGTTGGCAGAGGCCTTGTGCTTTTTAAAGAGCTTTTATTAATCCTAATTGCACAAATACGTCAAGAGGAAAGGCATTTCATATTATACAAATTCAATAACATAAAAGACAATAATTGTTAACTTCTTCTTGAGTTTGTGTGCTGGATCATGCTAATTGTGTGTGCAAAACAAAAAGGTGTGACTGGATATCAAAGGTTCAAAAGGTGCCGCGGTACTTTGTTTACTGTCCTGCATTGTAATCACCCCATGGTAAAATGATTTACATGGATTTGTTTACTGTCCTGCATTGTAATCACCCCATGGTAAAATGATTTACATGGATTTGTTTACTGTCCTGCATTGTAATCACCCCATGGTAAAATGATTTACATGGATTGCCTTGTTTTACACCTTGATTTAAAAGCAGTCGTTAGTCAATCACATCCTTGATAAATAACATACAATTTGGCAGGTAGACCATTGGGGCCAGGAGACTTCCCGCGTTAGGTTGCTTAATAAATGCATGAAAAACTTCTCTGGTAATTTCACCCAAAAGATAATTTATTTCCCCCCTAATGGCTGAAGAGTTTTTTTTTAAATGTATATATTCATTTTTGTTTCAGACAATTTTATTATACATGTCAGAGCATGTTTTTTTTAAATTAAATTTTACAGCTTTTCTTTTCCCATTCTCATCAGTAACAGTTTCACGTCTTATTTTCATTATTTTTCTTGTTACACATTGATATGGCATTAGGTGCATGTATTCTGGCAAAACCCGCTTAAATGTGAATGTTGAAAAGAGATGAGTCATTAAAAGCATCTTTCATTTTTCAATTAATATAATTCCTCTTCAAAGTTTTTTTATGCTTAATTACTGTTCTGGATAAGCTGTCAGATTTCGTTAATATTTTCAGTTAACATATTTTCTGTCTTTCATACTTCAATTCATTTAAATCTTTGTTTTCCAGACATTTCACATGAAGTTTCCAAAACTCGTATTATTTTTAACCATAGTAATTACTGACTTGACAAAAATGTCAATCATTCAGTCTTCCAGAGATTATACCTCTTTCAATAGTGACATTGCAGAGACTATTGAAATGTTTTGTAATAAATAATTCAGTTTAATTGTTTTCATACTTTCTACGATGGGGATGCTGGTGGTCTGGTCATTGTGAGGTAGGGATGGAGGGGACGGGGGCAGGGTCATCTTCCTACTTGCTGTTGGACTGTGGGGAGTGGTCGGTGTACACGCTGTCTGCACATTTTCGCAGGTGACGTCTTCATCTCATCTTCACTGTCGGTCTCGCTCTCACTGCTGTCACTTTCTTTCATATCGCAGCTCGAAGGCTGGTGGGAGACATCTGCTTTGGAGCTCTGGTGGTCGACATTCATGGTTCCATCTCTCTCTCTGCTGGGATCACTCTCTCACAGTCCCTGGACCAGCAGCGGTGACGTCACGGTAGTGGTTTCGCTGACTGTCTGGGGTGCTGGGTTAAATGCTGTGGGCTCTCTCTTCGTCAGGCTTTGGGTTAGAGGCTGGATCTCTTCTTGCTATGTCGGACACTTGACATTGGAAGAACGTGAGGCCTTCACCTCCACACAGGCTGCACATGCCTTCAGTTTCTTGGAATTCGGGAATTCGACAGCCTGATCTAGGTCATGTGTGGGTGGTGTAAACTTTTTCCACTTTACAATAATGTCCCTAACAGTGCCCAAATGAATATTCAATGAGTAATACATTTCCTTGTAGCCTTCTCCTAATCTTTCAACAACCTTATCAGAGTTCTTTTGGCAGTTTCTTCCTCCTTAAATTTTGATCTTTGCTGGAAATTCACTTAATAAAATGGGGACCATAGAGAGAACTTGTTTCTTCTCATTGGTGTATTTAAATGGTTTCAACCACTGTGATTGGGCACAGGAAGAGTCTAATCAACTTATGTGCCTTCTTAAAGCTGCAATATGTAACTTTTTGGGTGACCTGACAAAATTCACAGAAATGTACATTATAGATCTGTCATTCTTATTGAAAGCAAGTCTAAGAAGTGGTAGATCTGTTCTATGTGCGTTATTTCTATTATTATTACTTTTGCTTTGGTACACCAGCTGAAAATACAGTTTGGGAAATATATATTTCACAGCGGTTTAGATGGTACAATGATTCTCTACAGTATCCTTGTTTGTTTTGTCACAAACTAAAATTAGGGGAACTATTAGTGCTTTTGCAAACAGGAAATGGCAGCGCAATTCCTGCACAGTGCATCTTTGAAGAAATGTTAAACAAGTGACTCGTTTAGGTTTGCCATGACAAAGGGTATGAAGACAAGTCCAGATTTCTCAGTAAAAAAATAAATATATTTTTCCACTTTGAAAGTGTGGAGTAGGTTGTGTCGATCAGTGAAACCAAATCCCAATTTAATGATTTTATTTTAAGGAAGCAAAATGTGAACTGCAGGGGTGAGTAGACTTTCCCTGGTGACTAAGTTTTATAGCCCTAACATTAACTGTTACCCTAGCAGGCATCAACATGTTGATAGTTCCCTACAGATGATCTACAGATGCTCAAACTATCAAAATAAAGTGTAACGAAGTTAACCTAATGCTTTCCTCTTGCCAACTTTATGAGATCAGTGATTACTTCATGGAAAGGATGCATTTCTCATCGGACCCATCAAATCAAACAGACCACCATCAGAAACTAAAAAACATGCTTCACAAGACAGTTTTGGGGCATTTTTAAAAGGTTTATTGGATAATCATTTCACTCTGAATCAGATACATTAAGGTTATGTTCCAATAACCACACTAGCATAACACTTACACAAAGCATGCAAAGCACATCGCTTGATTTATAAGTGGTATATTAATGTGGATATTTGAACACAGGCATTTGACTGATGGTACAGAGGTCATCTTCTTTGACGCCCGTTTGGACCGAGTCAGGACGTTTACTGCTTGTGACCCTTGGAGGAAGAAGAGTTCCACATTTCTTCTCCGTCCTTCTCAACGACCAGGTTACCGTCGTTATGCAGGTACATGCGGCACATCTTGAACCCTTGAGCCTGGCTCTTGGTTTGCCACATCATCTTGTTATCCCTCTTGTACATGACAAAGTTGCAGTCGTCTTGCATGCACAGGCGGTAGGCGTCGCGCTGTCCTGCGGTGTCAGAGGACCACATCTGCCTCCAGCCATAGATGACAAAGTTACCGTCCTCCTGTGCAGATGAGATAAAGGGTTGTGGTAAGGATGTGTATGCGAATAACCATTAAAAAAAATATGTTTTACCACACAGTTTGGGAGCCACTGTTCTGGTTCAGCAATAGCTGATTTCAGATGGTCTGTATCTGTAAATGTACCTACCTGGAAAACTGCCTTGTATTCCTTGTTATTGGACCACATGTAGTCTCCCTTACGCATCTCATCATACTTGGACATGTAGTTCCTGCTCATGATTCTGAATAAAGAATAAATAAAACTGCTTAGCAAAAAATACATATAGCTAGCCTTTTATAAATTCCTTCAGCAAATATTCCCATGGCAAAAATATGTAATTTAATCACTTTTGAAATAGTAATATGTACCAGCTTTCAAATGGTGAATAGCAGTCTTTATTCCCCCCCCCCCCCCAAATTTCATGGTATCAATTGGTAGTTAGTCTTGTCTCCTCACAGCTGCAAAGGTCGAGAGCCATGCGTCCTCTGAAACACAGCCCAGCCAAGCCACACTGCCCACTTAACCCGGAAGCCAGCCACACCAATGTGTCGGATGAAACGCGGTACACCTGGCGACCATGTCAGCGTGCACTGCACCCAGCCTGCCACAGGAATCACTAGTGCATGATGGGTCAAGGACATCCCTGCCGGCCAAACCCTCCCCTAACCCAGGCAACGCTGGGCCAATTGTGAGCCGCCCCATGGGTCTCCCGGTCGCTGCCGTGACTCGAACCCAGAATCTATAGTGGCACAGCTAGACCACTGCGCCACTCGGGACACCTGACTAGCACTCTTCCACTCAATTGAGGCATCCTGACTGTAGGCAAGAGTTTAAGTGGCCCCAAAATACATTTCAGTTTTTAGCATATTCAAATCACTACTTGGCGTTATCACCTGTAACACAAAATATAACTTAACGTGGCAGGCGTAAGAGTTCCCACATCCGTTTTCAGCGGAAAAGGAAGCTAGGTTTAAAATAGCTGTATCCCTGAAAACCAGATCATTCAGTTGCCAAGGCTACACAACATATAGCAGGAGACATGTTATACCCAGAAATGTAAGTTGCTAAACTCCCACTTTGATACTCACAGTCCGTGTGGTTCAGTAGTTCAGTGGATCAGATTGATGAGGCTGGAGGTTCCAGATGAAGTGAAGTTGGTAAATAAATGTCCTCTTTTATACCCACTGAGGAGAGGGTAAGATGGGAGTGAGTGGAGGAGGAGACTGGGGCTGAATGGACACTGGGATGCATAAGACAACCTTAAAACATGTGGTAAATTAATTTAACTGGAATCTTGAAAAATAAGACGCTTTCACAGTTTGGATTAGATTGCCTAGATTAGAGTTAACTTTCATCTGGTGTATCTGGCTGGACACATTGACAGTGCTAAATACTGATCTGGCCTTGTGATCATTTTAAAGATCAAAGCATTTAAAGTTACATATTTTTGATGGTTAAGTGTGCCTCTGCATTGCGTACGTATTAGCGACTAATTAGCCCTCCTGTTCTTTGTAAATTATTTAGCTAATGGAAAAGAGTTATCTGTTAAGAAGCTTTTAGATAAGTATTGAATCTTGTTTAAAAAAAAAAAACATTGTTTCAACACCATCTACGTTTTTAGGCAATCGTTATATTGTTACTGTGAAGTGAACTATTTAGGTTTTCCAAGTACCAGTACTGCTCATGTGCATAAGATTGTGCCTTTTGGACAACAACCTTTCCGTCATAGGATAAATTGTTCTTGAATGTTGAGTGTTTGTGTGACTGGTGAGTTTCTTTTTAAGTATGAGGAATAACACTATTGTTCCCTTCAGCAAGCACACCATTGCTGCCTTCAAATGCTCACCATAACTGGAAAATCCGATATGATCTTGTTCAAATCTGAACAATTCTTCAACCATGGCGATTTTAGCTTGGTAGATTAGCTAGCTAACATTACTAATGATACATTTAGTTAACTTAACATTGATCCAATTGGTCCAGCTAGCTACATTATCCATATAGATAAGTTTGACGTTGTCAAAAATATATTTGCTTGATCATCTTTTGGTTGAAAAGGTGAAAGGTCAGTGATGAAATGTCACAACTCAAACTCGGGTATCAACATCACCCCTATTAATAGCCTGTTCAACCTCTCTTTCGTATCGTCTGAGATCCCCAAAGATTGGAAAGCTGCCGCGGTCATCCCCCTCTTTTTAAAGGGGGAGACACCCTAGACCCAAACTGTTACAAACATAGATCTATCCTACCCTGCCTTTCTAAGGTCTTCGAAAGCCAAGTTAACAAACAGATCACCGACCATTTCGAATCCCACCGTAACTTCTCCGCTATGCAATCTGGTTTCCGAGCTGGTCATGAGTGCACCTCAGCCACGCTCAAGGTCCTAAATGATATCATAACCTCCATTGATAAAAGACAGTACTCTTCATGTGCAGCTGTCTTCATCGACCTGGCCAAAGCTTTCGACTCTGTTAATCACCTCATTCTTATCGGCAGATTCAACAGCCTTGGTTTCTCAAATGACTGCCTCGCCTGGTTTACCAACTACTTCTCAGACAGAGTTCAGTGTGTCAAATCGGAGGGCCTGTTGTCCGGACCTCTGGCTGTCTATATGGGGGTGCTACAGGGTTCAATTCTCGGGCCAACTTTTTTCTCTGTATACATCAATGATGTCGCTCTTGCTGCTGGCGATTCTTTGATCCACCTCTACGCAGATGACACCATTCTGTATACCTCTGGTCCTTCTTTGGACACTGTTAACTAACCTCCATACAACTCTACTTCCGTGGCCTCCAACTGCTCTTAAATGCAAGTAAAACTAAATGCATGCTCTTCAACCAATCGCTGCCCGCCCGTCTAGCATCACTACTCTGGACGGTTCTGACTTAGAATATGTGGACAACTACAAATACCTAGGTGTCTGGCTAGACTGTAAACTCTCCTTCCAGACTCATATTAAGCATCTCCAATCCAAAATTAAATCTAGAATCGGCTTCCTATTTCGCAACAAAGCCTCCTTCCCTCATGCTGCCAAACATACCCTCGTAAAACTGACTATCCCACCGATCCTTGACTTCGGTAATGTCATTTACAAAATAGCCTCCAACACTCTACTCAGCAAACTGGATGTAGTCTATCACAGTGCCATCCGTTTTTTGTCACCAAAGCCCCATATACTACCCACCACTGTGACCGGTGTGCACTTGATGGCTGGCCCTTGCTTCATATTCGTCGCCAAACCCACTGGCTCCAGGTCATCTATAAGCCTTTGCTAGGTAAACCCCCACCTTAACTCAGCTCACTGGTCACCATAGCAGCACCCACCCGTAGCACGCACTCCAGCAGGTATTTTTCACTGGTCACCCCCAAAGCCAATTCCTCCTTTGGCTGCCTTTCCTTCCAGTTCTCTGCTGCCAATGACTGGAACGAACTGCAAGCTGGAGACTCATATCTCCCTCACTAACTTCAAGCATCAGCTTTCAGAGCAGCTTACAGATCATTGCACCTGTACATAGCCCATCTGTAAATAGCCCACCCAACTACCTAATCCCTATATTTTGTTTATTTTCTTTGTTCCTTTGCACCCCAGTATCTCTACTGCACATTCATTTTCTGCACATCTATTACTCCAGTGTTTAATTGCTAAATTGTTATTATTTTGCCACTATTGCCTTACCTCCCTTATCTTACTTCATTTGCACACACTGTACATAGACTTTTCTACTGTGTTATTGACTGTTATGTTTGTTTATTCCATGTGTAACTTTGTTTGTGTCGCTTTGCTTTATCTTGGCCAGGTCGCAGTTGTAAATGAGAACTTGCTCTCAACTGGTCTACCTGGTTAAATAAAGGTCAAGAAAAAGAATCTCTAACTTTCCCACTTGGACATCCGACTTGGGAGAGTTGTTCCAAGTGGTTATTTCCCAGCTGGAAACTCGTATTTCCCACTTCCAAGGAGCATTTGAAGACAGTATATTTCTTGTACTGCATTATTTACAATGATAATGAACACTAATCTACAGTCTTTTCAAATTTGTATTGAAAGAAACCTGAATTGTTCAAACCACCTTCATGGGAGATGGAAAGTTTCCCTTCAATTAATATTTTTTTTTATTGCCCTCAGAACCTGACATCATGAGGGTGTACTTTCCTTCCAGTACATTCATGCTTTGGAGCCGACAAAAATGAATAATCACAAGTATTTATTTCTGATGTGGGTGAAGACCAAATAAAAGCAAGTGTAATCAGTTTTCACTGATATAAATAATTGTCGTTCCACAAACTTGGTGAATGTAAAACTTGGGAGACATTTTGGAATTAAGTGGGTTAAAATCATGGCTGACAGAGGGACATGTCCAAATGCAGAATTTTTGAACTTTAGCAAGCCTTTATTCATAATAAAAATGTGAGCTATTGAATTATCCTTGGGGTCTATATTAAAGGGCACTTCATTAATATAACAGGCTTTTTAAAATTCAATATTGGTGCACAATTTTGACTTAAAATATCAAAGGGATGCAAAAGGCACTCTTCGTGGAACAACCCAATTTACTATGAATGCCTTTCACATCAGTCTCTTCTAAAAATATACTGTAATGTGTGGCATGATCAACAAGCTAATAAGAGCACATTTTCAATTACCGATAAACTCTAAATTAAGGGTCAGATTTGAAAGCATAGGCTACTGTAATATGAAGGGGGAAAAAATGATTAGAACAAAATAGCTAGTCCAAGATTACAAATTGTTAAAATTCTTTCCCTCTGAGTAAGGACCAGCATTTAACCATTAACATCTATACAATTATTTACTTCTATGTACCACGATTAACATGAAATCATGACTCTAACTCTCCTTTTACTTAAATGCAGGCGTTTTTCTGCTGCAGTCCTTCCGGGCCAACAGACAAGCTTCTTTCAGGGTGTAATTTGAGATGATCTGATTTAGATTTGTGAGAGGCATCTGACTTGTTTGTGAACATAGATGATTAGATCCAACATGCACAAGGTTTTTATCTGTGAAAGTGTTTTACTGGTTCTCTGCTCCTAAAATAACAGGAACAGAGAACAGCTACCCATTGATCTAAAAGCATGCTTTGAAATCCAGCTTGAGTTAGACATTTTTTTGCCCAATTTGCCAAAGTTCTTTAAAGTGAAGTCTATATTAAAGGGGTACTTGCATGTACTATATAAGTACACATTAATTACATTACCCATCCAGACAACCTGCCCCTATATGTATGTACAGTTGAAGTCGGAAGTTTACATACACCTTAGCCAAATACATTAACTCCGTTTTTGACAATTCCTGACATTTAATCCAAGTAAAAATTCCCAGTTAGGATTACCACTTTATTTCAAGAATGTGAAATGTCAGAATAATAGTAGAGTGATTTATTTCAGCTTTTATTTATTTCATCACATTCCCAGTGGGTCAGAAGTTGTAAGGGCTGTCTGAAGAGAGAGTGGACCAAAACGCAGCGGAGTTAGTGTTCATCATATTTTTAATTATAAAATGGAACACTACACAAATACAAAATAAGAACCTGACAGCCAACAGTCCTGTCAGGTGAAACACTGAACAGAAACAATTACCCACAAAACCCAAAGGAAAAACATGCTCCTTATGTGTGACTCCCAATCAGCAACAACGAGCTTCAGCTGTGCCTGATTGAGAGCCACACATGGCCTAACCAAATTAAAGAACAAAAACCCCTCTCTATGGCCAGGGCGTTACAGAAGTTTACGTACACTCAATTCGTATTTGGTAGCATTGCCTTTAAACAATTTAACTTGGGTCAAAAGTTTCGGGTAGCCTTCCACAAGCTTCCCACAATAAGTTTGGAGAATTTTGGCCTATTCCTCCTGACAGAGCTGGTGTAACTGAGTCAGGTTTGTAGGCCTCCTTGCTCACACACACTTTTTCATTTCTGCCCACAAATGTTCTATAGGATTGAGGTCAGGGCTTTGATGGCCACTCCAACACCTTGACTTTGTTAAGGTGTTGGAGGTGTTCCTTAAGCCATTTTGCCACAACTTTGGAAGTATGCTTGGGGTCATTGTCCATTTGGAAGACCCATTTGCGACCAAGCTTTAACTTCCTGACTGATGTCTTTAGATGTTGCTTCAATATATCCACATAATTTTCTTTCCTCATGATGCCATCTATTTTGTGAAGTGCATCACTCCCTCCTGCAGCAAAGCACCCCCACAACATGATGCTTCACAGTTGGGATGGTGTTCTTCGGCTTGCAAGCCTCCCCCTTTTTCCTCCAAACATAAAGATGGTCATTATGGCCAAACAGTTATATTTTTGTTTTATCAGATCAGAGGACATTTCTCCAAAAAGTACGATCTTTGTCCCCATGTGCAGTGGCAAACCGTGAAAAATAAAAGAGCCGCAAACTCTAGGAGCTCAGATGCAAAAATATTTATGTCCAACGTTTCGACAGACAAGCTGTCTTCATCAGGGTTGCAAACTGTGGTCTGGCTTTTTTATGGCGGTTTTGGAGCAGTGGCTTCTTCCTTGCTGAGCAGCCTTTCAGGTTATGTCGATATTGATTTGCATTTTTCGCACCAAAGTACGTTCATCTCTAGGAGACAGAACGCGTCTCCTTCCTGAGCGGTATGACGGCTGCGTGTCCCATGGCGTTTATACTTGCGTGCTATTGTTTGTACAGATGAACGTGGTACCTTCATGCGTTTGGAAATTGCTCCCAAGGATGAACCAGACTTGTGGAGGTCTACAACTCTTTTTCTGAGGTCTTGTCTGATTTCTTTTGATTTTCCCATGATGTCAAGCAAAGAGGCACTGAGTTTGAAGGTAGGCCTTCAAATACATCCACAGGTACCGTACACCTCCAATTGACTCAAATGATGTCAATAAGCCTATCAGAAGCTTCTAAAGCCATGACATACTTTTCTGGAATTTTCCAAGCTGTTTAAAAGCACAGTCAACTTGGTGTATGTTAACTTCTGACTCACTGGAACACCAGCTCTGTCAGGAGGAATGGACCAAAATTCACCTAACTTATTGTGGGAAGCTTGTGGAAGGCTACCTGAAACGTTTGACCCAAGTTAAACAAAGGCAATGCTACCAAATACTAATTGAGTGTATGTAAACTTCTGACCCACTGGGAATGTGATGAAAATAAATCAGCTGAAATAAATCACTCTCTACTATTATTCTGACATTTCACATTCTTAAAATGGTGGTGATCCTAACTGACCTAAGACAGGGAATTTTTAGGAGTATTAAATGTCAGGATTTGTGAATCTGAGTTTAAATGTATTTGGCTAAGGTGTACGTAAACTTCCGACTTCAACTGTAAATGTGTTAGAAGTGTTGTGGGGAGAGAGGGTTAAAAAGGAGCGGGGGGGAAGTACAGTATCTATCTACGGTATCTTCCCACCAGGTCCATGATAGGGACATAAAAACAAAGGCCCCAAGCCGTGTGTGTGTCCCCAGCTGTCCTGAGACAATCCACAACACAGTGCTTACATAAAAACGCAGGGTACTTATTATAGCTGCCAGCCAGTAGTGACGAACCCTGTCCTAAAGTGGTAAAGGTTATGGTCTCAAGATAGAAATTTGAGTGTGAAAACAACTTTCTACAGGAACATTTTTAACACAGGATTGCCCTCTCTCCAATCAATACATTTTGAAATGTTTATATATTTTTTTTACAAGATTTGCTGCTATTACTGTAGGTGCCAAACTGGGTCATCTATCCCAAAAATGTAAGTAATATTCAACAGTTTTCCTCTTGCTTTCATCTCAATGTTTAAAAAAATAAATAAAAAATTATCTCCAGGCTGAGGAACTCAAAGACCCACTTGCAATTAAGTTTCTCCTTAGGTTTGTAATCTAGGGAGCTTTTAATGTGCTTCAGGTCAACGATCAACACTTCAAGAGGGCCAGGGTGTTAACAATAGTAAAAGTTGATAATAGTACTATAGGGTGAGGTCTATACTCACTGCATCACACTTTATCTCCTCTTTATTTAAATCAAATCAAATTTATATAGCCCTTCGTATATCAGCTGAAATCTCAGTGTTGTACAGAAACCCAGCCTAAAACCCCAAACAGCAAGCAATGCATGTGAAAGAGGCACGGTGGCTAGGAAAAACTCCCTAGGAAAAACGCCAGGTGGACTGGGGACAGCAAGGAGTCATCATGCCAGGTAGTCCTGAGGCATGGTCCTAGGGCTCAGGTCCTCCGAGAGAAAGAAAGAAAGAGAGAATTAGAGAGAGCATATTTAAATTCACTGCAGCATAAATACTGGAGGCTGAGACAGGAGGGATCAGAAGGGATCAGAAGACACTGTGGCCCCATCCGATGATACCCCCGGACAGGGAGGCGAGTTTGTTTTATTTGCAGTCAACTATTTATAACTGACATCAACCTTCTGAGACAACATGTTTCTGCAATCTAAACACCGTACATTAATATTCCCTTAAACACAAGAGGCTCTGGTCCAATCTGATCTTCAGACTGAGGAGGATGACTGCCCTGCATATATGAAGAGAAAAGGTATAACTAACAAATATGATTTAAAAAAAATACATTTCAGTGGATGGCCTAAAAATCCAACATGTTTACTTCACTGGTCGTTCTTATGAGTTCAATAACCTTATATTTTTAACATCAGGGAAACAAATACGCAAATATTCAGTGCCACTGAAAGTGAGGAGCCAATGGGAGAGTTCTCACGCAAGGGCCAGTCAAACACCTCTAAGGGTTTTGCCACCTGCACTAGTTATCAGACCTCCAGAGGGCAGAAGAGAAACACCTGGGAATTCTGATAGGCCAACAAGGATTGAGCCGAACATTCAACAGCAGCAGCCAATGTGTGATCATAAGTGTTACATGTCAGGTACATATTGTGGCCACCACCAACATCAGTTGCCCACCCCTGATCTATAATGTGATTGCGTTGTTTATATTTATCTTTATTATCCTTTATATAAAACTTTAAACTACTGAAAGAATGTGAAGGATAAAAACAACTGTTCAGTTTTGTATTTTTGCAGAAATTCTTCATGAGATCTTAACCGTCATAGAAATGATTAAGCATTACACTGCAAAAGTTCCAGGCGAACAGATCAACCCTGGATGAGTTTCCAGATTTGACAGACCTTCGACTTCCAGTGTCCTCGCTGTAAGACTTGAGGAGAGTCGAGGGCCAACTTTCAGATCAAGACTTAAAAAAAATAACCTGGTATGACAAGATATCATTCTATAATTACATGTATTGCTGAAAAGTAAATCAACCAAGCCACAATCTGACCCAGAGTACCATTACAGCTTTCTTCAAATCAGTATTATATTCATCATATACGCGTTTTTGTTTTTCAGACCATATATTTGGGACTGTCTGGAGGGATGACCACCAAGGAGAATGTGTGGAGAATCCTCTCAAAACTCCTTACAAATGGCCTGGTCATGAAAATGAATTGGAGAGGGGCCAATGGGAAACATGCTTTTGAACCTCTTGCCTTAAAAAGTGCTGTTATCGGTAAGTTTGCTTTCAAGGCCACTGCATGGGGCAGAGGCATAAAGTGATTAAATATAACAGGCCAGCATGTCAATTTGATTGTCAGCTGGGAAGTTCATTATTACAAGACATTTCAAGGCAGGAAGAATATAATAAACTGGAAATATTTAACAAAAAGCCATTGATAAAACAATTTTGTAGGGATAGGGGAGTTGCATAAACTGAGTCATTTCTGGAAGTATTTCAGTAAGTGTTCCATTTACTCTCTTTCTGATATTTACAAAGGTACTGTGCGTCGCAGCCATTGCAGTTCCTGATGGATACAGCTAGCCCCTGACAGAGATGGAGGGAGAAAAGGGAGAGAGCGAGTGACCAGACCTTGGAGGAGTGATGGAGAAAACTGAAAGCATACCAGAGCTTAAATCGAAAGAGAACTTAAATTGATTTTGTCTAACTACTTTTCATGATGAAAAAATAAAATAAAATTCTGAGTCTTTACTGTTTAAGTAGTTATTTGATACAAATTATACCCATCCACAAAGTATGTATAATAGTAATAATTAAAATTACTAATTTTGTATACATTTATTTAAAAAATGTGCATCGGGCCACTTCTGGGGGGATTCTGGTAAAATGTCGGCAAAGTTGGCTGAATTCCGGTAGACGGAAACGTCCTGATGTACTTGGGCCGATTCTGGGCAGTCATTCATGCTGAGTCCGGCACCCGATTCTGGGCCAATTCAATCAGTTCCGGCCCCCCGGAAGAGGGCCGCTTCCTCATTGCTAGCTGGGTAGCTTTGATACTGGCTAGTTAGCTAGCTATATTGACAAATGCAGTGCTGCTGTTTTTGTTGTTGTTTAGAAATGCATGCTATGCTGGTTTAAACTCTAAAATTGTCAGTTTCAAACGTGGAAGTATAACATTGTTTGTAAACAATGGAGTAATATAAAACCTTGTATTTTGTCTTGTGACAAGGTACGAACTTGAAATGACATTATACATTTATTTTTATCAGTGGGCAAATCAATTATTGAAGCAAGGTTTGAGACACTTCAAGATCCCATACTGTAGCTTTAAAGCCACACTCCTACAGTTGTTTTTAAATGTTGTAGTGATCTTTGCTAATGAAGTGGGCTACCTAGCTCAACACGGAAAGGATCAATGTTCAGTAGGTTGCTTTAAACACTAACTGAATGGATGGGGTTTGTCTGGCGGTAAGACTGCTTATTTTAGATAATGTCCACCCACGTCCTACATTCATGTACAATGCACATATTAACCCTATACAATATATTGATAATTGTGGAATTACTATATTTACTGACTGTTCTTTTCTTGAATGTGCTATATATGCACCCTATTCCATTCTATAGTCTCCTGAATGAGTCACTGGCAAAGTGACATGGCAATCTAATGTCCTCTTCTATGCTTACTCAGTAGGCTGGTTGACTGCAAAATCCCAGGCCTGAAGCAGTCAATGCACAACAATTCTGAACGCAATCGCGGGAATAAGACTTTTGAAAGCAAAATTATATATTTTTTTAAATATACATTTTTAATAAACAAATTAATCATGTTAAACCATTTGAAATTTGAGTGGACTTCCTGGTTGGGGAAAGACACAAGGAGGCATCTTTGGACATCTGATCCGACACACAGCTGTACATTTCAATGAAACATGGTGAAGCTCCAAAATTGCCCTCGCTAGAAGCCTGTGTTTCAGACATAAGGAAGTGGATGGCTGCAAACTTTCTACTTTTAAACTCGGACAAAACAGAGATGCTTGTTCTAGGTCCCAAGAAACAAAGAGATCTTCTGTTCAATCTGACAATTAATCTGGATGGTTGTACAGTCGTCTCAAATAAAACTGTGAAGGACCTCGGTGTTACTCTGGACCCTGATCTCTCTTTTGAAGAACTTATCAAGACTGTTTCAAGGACAGCTTTTTTCCATCTACGTAACATTGCAAAAATCAGAAACTTTCTGTCCAAAAATGACGCAGAAAAATTTATCCATGCTTTTGTTACTTCTAGGCTGGACTACTGCAATGCACTACTTTCCGGCTACCCGGATAAAGCACTAAACAAACTTCAGTTAGTGCTAAATACGGCTGCTAGAATCCTGACTAGAACCCAAAAATTTGATCATATTACTCCAGTGCTAGCCTCCCTACACTGGCTTCCTGTTAAGGCAAGGGCTGATTTCAAGGTTTTACTGCTAACCTACAAAGCATGACATGGGCTTGCTCCTACCTATCTTTCCGATTTGGTCCTGCCGTACATACCTATACGTACGCTACGGTCACAAGACGCAGGCCTCCTAATTGTCCCTAGAATTTCTAAGCAAACGGCTGGAGGTAGGGCTTTCTCCTATAGAGCTCCATTTTTATGGAATAGTCTGCCTACCCATGTGAGAGACGCAGACTCAGTCTCAACCTTTAAGTCTTTACTGAAGACTTATCTCTTCAGTAGGTCCTATGATTAAGTGTAGTCTGGCCCAGGAGTGTGAAGGTGAACGGAAAGGCTGGAGCAACGAACCGCCCTTGCTGTCTCTGCCTTGCCGGTTCCCCTCTTTCCACTGGGATTCTCTGCCTCTAACCCTATTACAGGGGCTGAGTCACTGACTTACTGGTGTTCTTCCATGCCGTCCATGGGAGGGGTGCGTCACTTGAGTGGGTTGAGTCACTGACATGGTCTTCCTGTCTGGGTTGGCGCCCCCCCTTGGGTTGTGCCATGGCGGAGATTTTTGTGGGCTATACTCGGCCTTGTCTTCGGACGGTAAGTTGGTGGTTGTAGACATCTCTCTAGTGGTGTGGGGGCTGTGCTTTGGCAAAGTGGGTGGGGTTATATCCTGCTTGTTTGGCCCTGTCCGGGGGTATCATTGGATGGGGCCACAGTGTCTTCTGATCACTCCTGTCTCAGCCTCCAGTATTTATGCTGCAGTAGTTTATGTGCCGGGGGGCTAGGGTCAGTCTGTTTCATCTGGAGTATTCTCTTGTCTTATCCGGTGTCCTGTGTGAATTTAAATATGCTCTCTCTAATTATCTCTTTCTCTCTTTCTTTCTTTCTTTCTCTCGGAGGACCTGAGCCCTAGGACCATGCCTCGGGACTACCTGGCATGATGACTCCTTGCTGTCCCCAGTCCACCTGGCCATGCTGCTGCTCCAGTTTCAACTGTTCTGCCTGCGGCTACGGAACCCTGACCTGTTCACCGGACGTGCTTGTTGCACCCTCGACAACTACAATGATTATTATTATTTGACCATGCTGGTCATTTATGAACATTTTAACATCTTGACCATGTTCTGTTATAATATCCACCCGGCACAGCCAGAAGAGGACTGGCCACCCCTCATAGCCTGGTTCCTCTCTAGGTTTCTTCCTAGGTTTTTGGCCTTTCTAGGGAGTTTTTCCTAGCCACCGTGCCTCTTTCACATGCATTGCTTGCTGTTTGGGGTTTTAGGCTGGGTTTCTGTACAGCACTTTGAGATTTCAGCTGATATACGAAGGGCTATATAAATAAATTTGATTTGATTTGATATGGCTGGTGGCATTGTCATGCTGGAGGGTCATGTATGGATGAGCCTGCAGGAAGGGTACCACATGAGGGAGGAGAATATCTTCCCTGTAACGTACAGGTTGAGATTGCCCGCAATGACAACAAGCTCAGTCCGATGATGCTGTGACACACCGCCCCAGACCATGACGGACCCTCCACATCGATCCCGCATCGATGTCCGTCCTGTCTGCCTGTAGCTCTGTCTTAGGCATCTCACAGTACGGACATTGGAATTTATTGCCCTGGCCACATCTGCAGTCCTCATGCCTCCTTGCAGCATGCCCAAGGCACGTTCACTCAGATGAGCAGGGACTTTGAGCTTCTTTCTTTTGGTGTTTTTCAGTGTCAGTAGAAAGGCCTCTTTTAGTGTCCTAAGTTTTCATAACTGTGACCTTAATTGCCTACCGTCTGTAAGCTGTTAATGTCTTAACGACCGTTCCACAGGTGCATGTTCATTAATTGTTTATCGTTCATTGAACAAGCATGGTGAAACAGTGAAGTTATTTGGATTTTTTACAAATAATATTTGAAAGACAGGGTCCTGGAAAAGGGACGTTTTCCTTTTTTGCTGAGTTTAGTACGCACAGCTGTTTTTTTTCCAGGAAAAAGGTCTAACCCTTATTTTAGCCCTAACCCTGAACAGACAGTAACCCTAATAGTAGGGCAGGGTAGCCTACAAAACTTAGTAATACCATTATAGTACTAAATAGCATTTATTCTTTTAAATCAAACCTATAAGTATTAGCTGGTTTTATTTATTTTTTTACTTCATGGTATTTATTATTGCAAGGCAGAACACTTCTAATAAACAAGTCTGAACTGGGTGGGACCTAGTAACCTCTATGTAAAAGTTCAGCAATTGGCATGGAGCAGGTTTGAGACATCTCTGGAATTAATAACATAAATAAAAGTATATTTATCAGCTGCCTCTCCAATGTCTTTACAGTCTGCTGTGAATGAATATCTTGTCAATATTCACAGGTCCTGACGGCAGGCAGGCATTGCAGGCAGCAAACAGCTCAGCAGAGGCAAAGGCTTTTTTGAGAGCCTCCATATTTATTAAAAACGTATTTCCTGTGTCTGTGTTTTATACTGTATGTTAAAGCTAGAATCCTTAGTTGCTACATCCATTTTTTGGACTTATGAATGATGAATACCCATTGATTCTTGAATAATATAACTTGTACCCTATAAGAACCAAAAATACAAGCTTGTTTTACGCCAATGTTTGTAAATGAAAAACATGGTTAAATATGTATTACTACTATAATGTTGATATCATGCATGGTCAGTCCTTGCATCATTGGCTCTTGTCTATGAATTTGAGAGTGGATACATTACCCCAGGCCCATTTCTTTAGCTTTTTACCAAAACACAGGTGGCGTGCCTGCTTTGTTTTGTATACTGTAGGGTAGCAGTCGGCTTTACACTTCAACGACAGCAAAAGCATGAACATGCATGAACATGCAAGAGAAAAGATGCACCGTGCACGTCCCTATGGCCTTTAGAGAGGCTTGGCCCTGCCGCGTTACCTTGAGGTGCAGGTATGTAGCCTAATATTTGTTTTATAAAATCTCAACCTGGCCGAACTCTGTTCCTTTTGAATTACTTTTTGTTTTTCCCAACAGGATTTAATGTTTGTTCTCAGACTCGATGCTTAAAGACGTGGAGCATGTGTTGCCTGATGCACATTGCTGGGTGCACCCTGGAGCAAGCAACATACTACAAGTTGTATTATTTGCGTACCGCAAGTGGTCCACTGCTATTTATAATACCATAATAAAAAACCGTAGTTAAAGGGGTTTCTCCTTACGACATTATCAAGAGGGTGCTGGAACTGATCATCAGAGTTAGGGAGTATCAGACTGAGGTAAGGTTTGCTCTATTCTGCCCCCTGGCCGAAGGACGATGCTACCACTAAACATGTAGTTAAGAAAACAAATCGGCTTCTGGAGCAATCTGTCAAATGAAAACAATGTTATTTATTTTAGGATAATAATAGATTATTAATGATGCCCTCACAACCCAATCACACACTTTATATATCAACTTCATCTAATTGTCACAGCAGCTTAGGTTTTATTGTGATGTCCTGTGTTTATGTTCCTTGTTGTTTTTCCAAATATTAAAATGCACCAAATCTCCTCGTTCATGTGATGCCATTCACTTTGAATAAGAGCGTTGGTTTATAGTGTCTTAGACAGGCCTATCAGTGTAATGCCTAATTTAATTTTACCTAACAGGTACAGATGTACAACAAGCATGCAATATACATATTTCCCACTATGATTTTAAAAAATCCTCCCAACCATGAAAATGAATAAATATGCCTGTATAGACTGTGTACAAAACATTAGGAACACCTTCCTAATATTTAGTTACACCCCCTTTAGCCCTCAGAACAGCCTCAATTCATCGAGGCATGGACTCTACAAGGTGTCAAGCGTTCCACAGGGATGCTGGCCCATGTCGACTCCAGTGCTTCCTACAGTTGTGTCAAGTTGGCTGGATGTGCTTTGGGTTGTGGACCATTCTTGATACACAGGGGAAACTGTTGAGCATGAAAAAAGGCAGCAGTGTTGCAGTTCTTGACACAAACCAGTGCGCCAGACACCTACCATACCCTGTTCAAATCCACTTCAATCTTTTGTCTTGCCCATTTAACTTCTGAATGACAATCCATGGGTCAATTGTCTCAAGGCTTAAAAAGTCATGGAAATCAATGTAATCATTTCTGTTAATGTGTGTGTGTGTGTGTGTGATTTTAAAAATTAAAAAAAAATTATATATATATATATATATATTAGCCAGGATTGGAATGACACTTTAGTGTGTGTGTTTGAGTGCCTCACTTTCATGTGTGCAATATGAGTGGGCCTTTGCTCAAGGAGAGAGACAATCATACATTGCAGCAGCAGGCAGAACTAGCCTATAAAATATGATCGAGAACAAACTAATAACAATGTAGCCAATTCAAAACATGTTGTACCCTCTAGTTAACGGTTTAGCTATTATTAGCATTTAATAATGTTTGCGTCATGTCCCAAAAAACTTTACATCAACACTCAAGACTGACACATTTTATTTACTTTTTTGAACGAGTCATCTGATAATCTAATTTTAAATTTATTTTTGACTAAATTAAAAATAAACTTTGCCATTGTATTAATTGGGATTTGGCTCAATTGCGAAGAATTGAATCAAAATAATTTGTGTCAGTTTAGGAAAAAATATTAGATGTAGTTTTTCTTTTGGATTATGTGGCTTCAACTTGTTTTGTTGAAACTTCCAGTTGATTTAGGCATCCAATGTATGGGACATTGCAACTCAATAGATGCTAGTCAGACTGCAAAGAAAAGGTACATTTCCTGAAGAAAATACAGTGCATTCGGAAAGTATTCAGACCCCTTGACTTTTTCCACATTTTGTTACGTTACAGCCTTGTTCTAAAATGGATAAAATAGTTTTATCAATCTAAACACAATACTCCATAATCACAAAGCAAAAACAGGTTGTTTTTCTTCTCTGCAGATCCTCTCAAGCTCTGTCAGGTTGGATAGGGAGTGTTGCTGCATAGCCATTTTAAGGTCTCTCCAGAGATGTTCGATTGGGTTCAAGACCGGGCTCTGGCTGGGACACTCAAGGACATTCAGAGACTTGTCCCGTGTTGTCTTGACCATGTGCTTATGGTCGTTGTCCTGTTGGAAGGTGAACCTTCGCCCCAGACTGAGGTCCTGAGCGCTCTGGACCAGGTTTTCAACATGGATCTCTGTACTTTGCTCCATTAATCTTTGCCTCAATCCTGACTGGGCATGATTGGTGGAGTGCTGCAGAGATGGTTGTCTTTCTGGAAGGTTCTCCCATCTCTGCAGAGGAAATCTGGAGCTCTGTCCGAGTGACCATCGGGTTCTTGATCTGTGCCTCGACACAATCCTGTCTCAGAGCTCTACGGCAATTCCTTCAACCTCATGGTTTGGTCCCACTGTCAACTGTGGGACCTTTCCAAATCATGTCCAATCAATTGAATTTACCACAGGTGGACTCCAATGAAGTTGTAGAAACATCAAGGAAACAGGATGCACCTGAGCTTAATTTCGAGCCTCATAATTAACCAATAGAGATGGTTTTGGGATGAGTTGAACCGCAGAGTGAAGGGAAAGCAGCCAACAAGTGCTCAGCATATGTGGGAACTCCAAGACTGTTGTAAAAGCATTCCTCATGAAGCTGGTTGAGAGAATGCCAAGTGTGCAAAGCTGTCATCAAGGCAAAGGGTGGCTACTTTGAAGAATCTCATCTAAAATATATGTTGATTTGTTTAACACTTGGTTACTACATGATTCCATGTGTGTTATTTCATAGGATTTGATGTCTTTACTATTATTCTACAATGTAGAAAACCCTGGAATGAGTAGGTGTGTCCAAACTTTTGACTGGTACTGTAGGTCGGTACGAAACAGAGGTTAAAGGCTTCACATTCACGCACAGCACCTGGTCGGAGTCTCATTCCGAATCCTGCCTTCCACTGGTTATACTAAGCCATCTAACTCCTCCGGGCTGAAATGAGCACTGCATACAGTAGATGTTCACATGGTTCCCTTTAATCCAATCCGCTCGCTTCAACAGGACAAACGGGTCCCACTTCAAACTACCGACTCCATCCTTGTGGGTATTACTGCACTAGCTACGGACTATAGAAAACTACTACAACACTAGCTCGCTCGACTACCACTACCAAACACACTGGGGAAGAGGCGATGCAGTTTCTCATGCATTTATATAATTGATTTTTCTTGGATGTACATAGTAGCTCACCAATGAAATTACATGCTAGCATGGCTAGTAGCTAACGTTAGCCAGCTGCATGCTAGCTAGGTAAGACCGGTTCTCCATATGACGTTGACAATAGTGCACTGTGGATAGTTCCGTAGATATCCGAAAGTACGTTTTGAAATATTTATGAACTTAACTATTTTTGGAGTTCTAGGTAACCACACCGTGACTACAACTAAGTTACTAAGTCTTTGACCACACTACGTTCTATCTTTGGTGAGTAAAAACTCCTGCTTCCTATCCTTTAAGGTGATGACTTCACTTTCCTTCTCAACACAATACCACAATAAATGAACGTCCATATCAAAGGAAAAATGACCGACCAGAGAATTTGAACTTATGTCTCAAGTGGTGAAGTGTCAGGAACTAGGCATTGTACATTGTGAGCTACAGTGGTTCCTCCTTTAAGTTGCGTCATACTGCGGCACACCTTGCGTGCTGCCGCAGCATTCTGTTGCACGCCATTTAATTCTCAGCCATTTCTTCTGTTAATGCACGTTATTGCTAGTTTGACCACCAGAGGGCTTCTTTGAGAAGCATTTGATAGTATTCCACATTGGCATTACCAGAGAATTTAAAACCTTTTTTGTAATAACATAGTATATGGGATTGATTTTAAGAAATTTGGAGCAATTCATTTGATTACTATGGTGTTTCTATTCAGAGAAAAATGAAACCCTCAGGGTTTCCGTTAGGATGGAAGAGAAAATATGGCGCTGTACAACATGACGGTCGGGAGTAGGCTACAGGATTGGAAGATTCTAAATTGTTTGCCTTCATTAGACAACTTTGTTCCAATATTTCTGTAAATCAGTGATATTTATTCCCTTAATTCGTTATGGATCCATAACTAAATCAACATCTGCATTTTGAAAGTGTTTTATAATTTTATTAACGAAATGTTTTAGGCTACTGTGCAGTCTACAATGCATACTGTAGTAAACGTAAGAAAGTGCCTAATTCCTTACATAAGGGAGAGCAGGCCATATCTGTAATACAGAATGCGGTTGACCGGGGTTCAAATCCCTGTTGGGGAGGAAGGAGTAGGCTGTCCTTGTAAATAGGAATTTGTTCTTAACCGATTCTATGAATGTTATTTCATAGTTGTGATGTCTTCACTATTATACTACAATGTAGATAATAGTAAAAATATAGAAAAATCCTTGATTTGAGTAGGTGTTCAAACTTTTGACTGGTACTTGCTTAATTAATTTGATAAATATTATGGTGTTTCTATTCCATGACAATCAAAAACATTCTGGGTTTCTTTTAGGCTGGAACAGAAAATATGGCGCCATACTACGTGATGTCCGGCAGTACAGTACTGGGCTATTTAGCTAAAGAGTCCCTGTGTCGTGCTTGTCTCAGAGCAGCGTGAAACTGTGCTAAAATAGTTGTAGGCTTTTGCTTCTAACTTCAATATGGTCTTTTAAATAAGACCTACACTGTTTTAACAGAGTTTGAAGGTAGGCCTTGAAATACATCCACAGGTACACCTCCAATTGACTCAAATGATGTCAATTAGCCCATAAGAAGCTTCTAAAGCCATGACATAATTTTCTGGAATTTTCCAAGCTGTTTAAAGGCACAGTCAACTTAGTGTATGTAAACTTCTGACCCACTGAAATTTTGATAGTGAAATAATCTGTCTGTTGGAAAAAGAACTTGTGTCATGCACAAAGTAGATTTCCTAAACAACTTGCCAAAACTATAGTTTGTTGACAAGGAATTTGTGGAGTGGTTGAAACACTTAGGTTGGAGTCATTAAAAGTCGTTTATGTAAACTTCCGACTTCAACTGTAATTCTAAATTAATAATAATTGCCTTGTTTAAAAAGTAACGATATTTTGGAGATTTCATTTTCATTTAACCTAGTGAGCGAGGAAAAAGGCAATTATTGAACACAGGGTGAGACAAAGAACTTTGCGTCCTGCATGCCCAGGCATGGATCAAAGCTGGCGAAACATTCAATCAACCGTGGTCCTTGAGCAAATTGCTACAGGAAAAAAAGGATGAAGATTAACGAAAGCATAAAGATGTTAAAGAAATGCTGTTTTGAGTTAGAAATGTAACACTTTAGAGTACTTAAGCATCGAATACATTGCAAGTTGAGGGATTTTCACAACAGTAGTCGGGCTATACAAAGTCTATTGTCCTGCTAATAGGAACCATTTGCATGATGGGCTACGTTCTTTATTGTAACCACAATGTGTCACATAATTTGTATCTACCTTTCCAATTACTTTTAGAGGTTGAGAGTTACAAATGTGCGCTTTTTTTTCTTTCTTTTTAGTTACATTGTTTTAGTTCGAACTTGCAGACTTTTTTCCTTTAAATTATTGTTTTATGTAGGATGCTACATTTGACCAGTTGCAATTGTAAGTAGGCCTAATAAAAAAAAAATCCTACTTAGGCTGTTAAACCTCATAGCCTACATCAGCCAGTTAAGTTATTTTATATAAGTCTAGGCTCTAAAGAAATAGACTCCAATTAAACTCTCTTGTTGTTTGTAAAGTCAAATTCAAAAGGCACTCACACATCTGAGCTTTCTTTTTTGCACGTGCATGGCAACAGCAGGATAAGATGAGGAAAAAGAAGGAACACAGCTCTAGATCGTATCACTGAACTTTATTACAGTTTTTCTCCATTGGTTTGGCTCATTTCTTGAAACAGAAATTACATTCTCAAAACTCTAAGATCATTTGGCAAAACAGTCTTACAGTTCAGCACAACACTATAGCTCACTTGCAAAAGCTCATATCTCTCCTAAAACTGTTCACTCATGCTTCAAAACTAAATTCCTTTCCCATATAAAGAGTCAGTGCCACGAAAATGGCAAAGATCCTTCTCAATTGCTTTGGCTCATTTCTTGAAACAGACCGGACGTTCTCAACACTCTTGGTGCTTTAACCAAAACTAAATTTCCTTCTCATTTAAACAGTCAGTGCCCCCAAAATGCTTCGTCCCTTTGGCATTGTGTAAGCACTGCAAGTCAAAATGTTTAGATGTTTTGTCACTATGGCAGAGGACCATTGAAATATCCCTCATGTCCACCATTCAGTCTTAGCCCAGTCCTTCATTGACAATGGTTACTGTACTGTTTTTTTGTCCAGCTAACAGAATACAATTGTGTATAAAACTGAAAAAAAGAAATAGGATTTTAGGGTAAGAGTAGCCTCCAAGGTTTGACATCACACATTGCACTCATACTGCCAAGGAAATTGTAACCATTATCATTCACACATAAAGTAACTTCCATATATCAGAGTAAAAAGAAAATGTATACAGCATAATATACTCTAATATAAACACACAAACAAAAAACAATAAATGATATGCAGCCTACAGTGCTGTAAATAAAGCTGGAGTTTCACAACTAACAGTTCTTCACTGGTCGCTGTCCTCACCCTCCCTCTCCTGGCCACCATCCTCACCCTCCTGGCCACCATCCTCACCCTCCTGTCCACCATCCTCACCCTCCTGTCTACCATCCTCACCCTCCTGTCCTCACCCTCCCTCTCCTGGCCACCATCCTCACCCTCCTGGCCACCATCCTCACCCTCCTGGCCACCATCCTCACCCTCCCTCTCCTGGCCACCATCCTCACCCTCCTGGCCACCATCCTCACCCTCCCTCTCCTGGCCACCATCCTCACCCTCCTGTCCTCACCCTCCCTCTCCTGGCCACCATCCTCACCCTCCTGGCCACCATCCTCACCCTCCTGGCCACCATCCTCACCCTCCTGGCCACCATCCTCCCTCTCCTGGCCACCATCCTCACCCTCCTGGCCATCCACACGCTGCTGTCTGTCTGGCCACAGATTCTCGTCCACATCACAGCGTATATTCTCCCTTGCGATGCAACGAGGGAAGAAACGGCGTGCATGTCGCAACCATCCCCTACACTGATCTCCTGTAATATCCTCACACGCAGCGTCCATTACATGGAGCAGGGACCTCTGATCTTGAGCCCGATGCTCATACACTCTCCACCTCCAAGCGGAGAAATACTCCTCAATAGGATTGAGGAAAGGAGAGTAAGGTGGTAGGAACACCATGACCATCCTTGGATGAGTAGTGAACCAGGCCCTGATGAGCGGGCCACGGTGCAAATTCACATTGTCCCATACAATGACATATTGTGGTAGGTGAGGCCCTACGAGACCTCTCTCATTTTCAGGGATCAAATCAAAATGAAGGTGGTCCAAGAAGATGAGGAGCTTCTGGGTATTGTATGGGCCAAGACTGGGGATGTGAGTGGCCACACCATTCTCAGATATGGCAGCACACATAGTTATATTGCCCCCTCGCTGGCCTGGGACATCCGCCGTGGCCCGGTGGCCAATAATATTACGGCCACGTCTTCGGCCCTTGGCCAGGTTGAAGCCAGCTTCATCCACAAACACGAGGATGTGATGGGTCTCGTTTCCTTCCAATGCCATTATTCTCTACAATAGCGTAAAAACATCAAATCAGTCATACAGAAGAGTCATACACTACAGTTACAGACAATTACATAGGAATGTTCTATGTTCTCCACAAGTTCAATATACTACTGGCCACTACTCCAGTGGTTCCAAACCTGGGGTACATGTACCCCTATGCAGAGGTACTACAGGGGGTATTTGACAGAAAGGGGAGGGGGGAAATCATCAATGACTAGACTTACTGAAATGTTACAGTAAAACCCACAGTATTAGTTAGATTTACATGGGAGGCACTAATTGCAGCTCTTTGACCCCTTTTCTTATTGTATGTTATATTCTTCAAAATAAGGATTATAATGATAATTGCATCATACAGTAAGCTGCAGTTTTTAGGCGAAATGTTGAAGTCAGATAAATCAAATACTTCCATACCTGGATTACCTGGATACACAAATCAGGTAAAGTGGGTACTGAAGCCAAAAAAGTTTGGGAACCACTGCTTAATTGTAAAAAGGTTATAATGATGGACAACCAGTAACTGACTTACATGTACATACTGGTACCGCAGCTCTTTCACTCTATCAGAGTTCCTCTCAAATGGTACCCTGTAAATTTGCTTCATTGTCATCTGATGCTTCTTCAATATCCGGTCTATTGTGGATTTGCTTATAGAGTTGACATTTTGGAATATGGCATTGTCTTGTAGGATTGCAGCGCGGATCTGTCTCAATGTGATGGCATTATTTGCCATCACCATGTTACAGATCTCTTGTTCTTGTTGTTCAATGAGAAGTTTTCCTCTGCCACCCGTGCAAGGTTGTCGTCCAATCCTAGATATGGAGGTCAAAGGACAACACTCCATTCGTAATGTATACCTTATGTATTCCTTACAGAATGAGTTACCTATGTAATTGTATTGTTGTTTTACTTACAGTAACTTTACCACAATTCTAATGCATCACTGCACAGTGACTGGAATACTACTGTAAACTATCATCAATACTGTAGAAAATAAACTATTCCATAGTTTATTTTCTCCAATGTTTTTCTTGTCATTTTTAGTATCATAACATCCCATTGAGGTAAGATATTACTGTAGGCCTATCACACACACACACACACACACACACACTAAATGAATAGGTAAATGTGTAAATAAATATATTTCTTGCTCTATGCACAGTGTCCTGTCCTATACAACATATAATTCCATCATTGACTGACTACATACCTGTTTTCCCTGCGAAAGGTTTGGATGATGGAGGAGACTGTTGAGCGAGGCACATTAGGCTGCACTCGGCGACCTGCCTTCGCCATTGTGAGGCCATGGTTGATGACATGGTCTATAATTGTGGCCCGAATTTCATCCGGGACAGCATGGTGTCTTCGTGCTCCTCGGCCTCTTCCCCCTATTCCACCACCACGCACCCTTACTCCTCCTCCTCCTCTTCTTCCTCCTCTTCCTCTTCCTCGAGCAGGCAGTTGCCCTTGTTCATTTACTTGGCCAGGTGCCTCCATGTTCAGAAATTGTACTGGTCCTGCATGGTCAAGCTCTTTACATACATGTTTGGCAGCATTCACAGTCATGGACAGCACCTGTCAGGTAACTAAACATACTGTTTGATTGGTCATCTGAGATGTGTGAAACTCCTCCTTCGTTAGTCAAGTTCTAGTTTCACCTGACTGTCAATTGCTGTAATAAAATGTATCAAATGTTCCAAGGGATTCATATATGGAATTCATGGTATTATGTTCTTGACTCATTTTTACAATTGAACAGACTATTGTGCATGTGATGACTTATACAATGAAATGACGCTGACACGTTTTGGAGCGAACAACCATTAGACTGAGAATCCACAATCAGTTTAGATCAATAAGATCTATTCACTTGGAAATTGTGCTAAATGTAGGCTACATGTACTTAATCATTTGCAAAGATGTACTGAGACATTGAGACATGTACTTAGACATTTGCAATTTGATGAAATGAATGAGAAATTCAAATCTGTTGTGAACAATTGCCAAGTGGTTTGGAGGTTTGTCCATGTAGTTTTGAGAATGTAATTTCTGTTTCAAGAAATGAGCCAAACCAATGGAGAAAAACTGTAATAAGCTTTACCTATCGGCCTCACGGGTCTTTGTCAGAGCTATTGTGAGTTTTTATTTTTTTATTAACACCCTTATGTAGACCTAGCCACACCCACATCCGTTCCACGCATCGAAAGGGGTTGGAGGGAAAAACAAATAAGTGCTACCAAATATAACAATATAAAGTGTGTACATAACTTAAACGTCTGTAAAACCACAATGAGGACATCGACCTACCAAGCAAGTTTTAATAAATCATTGTGTACAGTGTAAAAAACGTCAGTAATCTGACATCGGGGCATAATTCATGTTCAAATTTACAACATGGCATTTCATCATTAAGACCTTTAGGAAATAATGTCTGGAGGGTGACAATCCAAAAACATTTTTTTTGTCACGATCGTTATATAAATAATCGGACCAAGGCGCAGCGTGAGTAGAGTTCCACATATTTATTACAGTGAAACTTCAAAACAAAGAATTACCGAAAGTGCAATACGTAGCGCACATAGGCACTCATACAAACAATATCCCACAACGCAGGTGGGAAAAGGGACACACTAAGTATGATCCCCAATTAGAGGCAACGATATTCAGCTGCCTCCAATTGGGAACCATACTCTCACACCAACATAGAACTATAATAACTAGAAAAAAAACCTAGTCACGCTCTGGCCTATTACACCATAGAAAACCCCGAGGGCTCTCTATGGTCAGGGCATGACACTTTTACTCAGAGTATTATTTATATCACCTGTCTGATATCTTAACTTTCTCTATGCCACAAAATCTAAAAGGTAGAAATGTCATGTTTTAGGTCAATAAAATGTACTGCGACTGGATAATCCCTGTCATTACTCCTAATTTAACTTTTATGTTCACTGATTCTCTGTTAGAGATCAGGAGAGGTTTTACCTACATAGCACAGCCCACATGGACATTTTAATAATGTAGATAACATGGGTGGTGGAGCACGTAATGTCATTTATTTGGAACCGTTTTCCTGTATGTGGGTGGCAGAAATATTCACACACATCATATTGTTGCACTGTGCGCAACCTCTGCATTTATAGCTACCATTTGGAAGAGGGCGTAAAAGAGCCTGGCTGATTATCTTTTGTGGCTGGCAGTTGGCATGGACCAATTTATCACGTAAATAAAACATGCAAGTGTTTCACACCTAGCTCAAGTTGGGGAGGAGGGGGTTCACACCTAGCTCGGCTATCAGACAATTCTTTAGTAAAGGTTGAATAGTATTTTGTTCAGCTAATAGCCCATCCTGGTATGTTTGTGAAAAACTAATAATAATACTTATTCACCTTTCTATGTTAAAGATTCCAATTGATAGTGTGTTTAGCCACAATCGGCCCCAACCCCTATTAATACATTTGGGCACAGTCGATACCATGCTGGACTTCAGGCTAGAATGTTGAGGGTTTGAAACCATCTCCCTGCTTCCTATAATGAATGAGTTTGACTTTATGACAAAAAAATATGCATTGTCTCTACATTAACTAACATATGTCTCTCAATTGTAAATGTTTTGTTTGACATAACTACATACATTTGCTTCCGTGTAATGTTTTGTCAGCCATCTTTGCTGAAGTCACCAGGGAGGGGTGGCCCGCGTCAAATTGGTCATTCGAACCACTCGATATGATTGGTCATATACAGTTGAAGTTGGAAGTTTACATACACTTAGGTTGGAGTCATTAAAACTCGTTTTTCAACCACTCCACACATTTCTTGTTAACAAACTATAGTTTTGGCAAATCGGATAGGACATCTACTTTGTGGACGACACAAGTCATTTTCCCAACAATTGTTTACAGATAGATTATTTCACTTATTCACGATCACAATTCCAGTGGGTCAGATGTTTACATACTAAGTGACTGTTCCTTTAAACAGCTTGGAAAATTCCAGAAAATCATGTCATGGCTTTAGAAGCTTCTGATAGGCTAATTGACATCATTTGAGTCAATTGGAGGTGTACCTGTATTTCAAGGCCTACCTTTAAAAATCAGTGCCTCTTTGCTTGACATCATGGGAAAATCAAAAGAAATCAGTCAAGACCTCAGGAAAAAAAAGTGTAGACCTCCACAGGTCTGGTTCATCCTTGGGAGCAATTTCCAAACAACTGAACGTACCACGTTCATCTGTACAAACAATAGTACGCAAGTATAAACACCATGGGACCACGCAGCAGTCATACCGCTTATGAAGGAGATGTGTTCTGTCTCCTAGAGATGAACATACTTTGGTGCAAAAAGTGCAAATCAATCCCAGAACAACAGCAAAGGACCTTGTGAAGATGCTGGAGGAATCAGGTACAAAAGTATCTATATCCACAGTAAAACGAGTCCTATATCAACATAACCTGAAAGGCCGCTCAGCAAGGAAGAAGCCACTGCTCCAAAACCGCCATAAAAAAGCCAGACTACGGTTTGCAACTGCACATGGGGACAAAGATTGTACTTTTTGGAGAAATGTCCTCTGGTCTGATGAAACAAAAATAGAACTGTTTGGCCATAATGACCACAGTTATGTTTGGAGGAAAAAGGGGGAGGATTGCAAGCCGAACAACACCATCCCAACCCTGAAGCACAGGGGTGGCAGCATCATGTTGTGGGGGTGCTTTGCTGCAGGAGGGACTGGTGGACTTCACAAAATAGATGGCATCATGAGGAAAGAAAATTCTGTGGATATATTAAAGCAACATCAAGACATCATTCAGGCAGTTAATGTTTGGTCGCAAATGGGTCTTCCAAATGGACAATGACCCCAAGCATACTTCCAAAGTTGTGGCAAAATGGCCAAAGTCCAGGTATTGGAGTGGCCATCACAAAGCCCTGACCTCAATCCTATAGAAAATGTGGGCAGAACTGAAAAAGTGTGTGCAAGCAAGGAGGCCTACAAACCTGACTCAGTTACACCAGCTCTGTCAGGAGGAATGGGCCAAAATTCACCCAACTTATTGTGGGAAGCTTGTGGAAGGCTACCCAAAACGTTTGACCCAAGTTAAACAATTTTAAGGCAATGCTACCAAATATTAATTGAGTGTACATAAACTTCTGACCCACTGGGAATGTGATGAATGAAATTAAAGCTGAAATAAATCACTCTTTACTATTATTCTGACATTTCACATTCTTAAAATAAAGTGGTGATCCTAACTGGCCTAAGACAGGGAATTTTCACTAGGATTAAATGTCAGGAATTGTGAAACTGAGTTTAAATGTATTTGGCTAAGGTGTATGTAAACCTCCGACTTAAACCGTAAAAACCTGGGGACTCAAATGCAGAATGAGTGCTCTATCTCCCCCTTGTGGTGGTCTGGACAGTGTTGCCAACTTTGCGACTTTGTCACTATAGTTCGAGTATTCAGACCCCTCTATTGACACATTTTCAAAAAAATCGTCTAGCGAGAAATCTAGCGACTTTTTCTGGTGTTATTGGAGACTTTGACTTGAAAGCACGTATCGTTCTTACTCTTCTCAACGAGCAGCGGGTGCTGCTGTGGGCCCCACCCCCATCCCAAAGCACTCACAGGCGGCCCAGTCCTCACATAGCACTGCCTCCCAGCTGCAGTCAGACCCCTCTGCGTCCAGACTGCAAATGAATCGCGCATGTGGGAAGCCACAGCTGGCTGATCCCGCCCTTGCTTACATTCAGGGCGGGTAAATGTAAAATGTTCTTTGTCTAAAATAAATCGCTGCACCAAAAATAAATCACTGCATTTGACTCGCACAGCCTCAGTAACTACTCACCTTGTCCACTGTGTGTGTGCCTCTCTGTGACATAAGCTAAACATCTAGCTGGCTAGCTCATCATGTCTTAGTCTAAATTGTACCCTCAAAAACAGAAAGGAGTGGGAATCAAACCCTGAATTCAAAGGCTGGTTGAAGCTGTTTATTGGCGATGATACATGGGCATACTGCCTGTATTGTAAGGCTGATTTCTACGCCAAACTTTGATGTAAAAAAACACGACAACTCAAAAACATACTCAAAAGGCAAGGCCTTAACAGTTCCACCCAAAACAAGCTGCCATTTATGGTTTAAAAAAATTGACTCTGCAAATAAGGCTGAGGCCACCATAGCATTAGCCATCGCGGAACACTGTTCCATGCTGGCATGTGATCACATTGGAGAAGCATGTAGAGCAGCTTTCTCAGACTCCACTGCTGCTACCCACTTCAAAATGCACATGACAAAGTGCACAGAAATGATTAATGGTGTTCTAGCATCATACTTTCTGAAAAGGTTGGTCGCAGATGTGGGTGACCAGCGTTTCAGCCTCCTCCTCGATGAGTCCACGGATGTAAGTGTTTCTAAGTACCTGGGGGTTGTGATAAGGTACTTTAGTGACACCAAGCAGACAATTGTATCAACATTTCTGGGGCTTGTTGAGTTGGAGGGAGGAGATGCCAAATCTATAGCCCGTGCTGTTGTGGCTTTCCTCTAAGTGTTGTCTTAAAAAAAGAGAAACTCCTGGGGATAGGGACTGACAATGCCTCTGTTATGACGGGGATTAACAATGGGGTCCATAAAGTGCTGAAGGAGGACTATGGCCTCAAATATCTGGTTCTTATTCGCTATGTGTGCCACTCTCTGCAGCTTGCTGTAAGTCATGTTTCCAATGACACCATCCCCCGTAGCATGGAGTACATGGTACGAGAGACTTAACTGGTTTTCAGTGTCTCCAAAGTGCAGGGAGGCCTACAAGGCCATATGAGACCAACTGTGGGGAGAAACCTTTACAGATAACCAAGGTGTGTGCCACACGTTGACTCTCCATTGAACCTGCGGTTTCACGCATTTTGGACCAGTGGGAGGAGCTTAGGCTGCATTTCGCAGTCACCAAATCCAGTGAACCGTGAGATTTTATACTCCATGTACAGTGATCCTTAAAACATATTGTATCTGACTTTTTTGAAGTCAGTGCTGGGTGAGGTACAGATGGCCATCAAGGCTTTTGAGGGAGAGCAAGTAGATCCTCTTAAGCTACTTGACAGTTTGGTTAGCCTGATCAAGTCTGTGAGCAGCAGGGTGCTGAATCCACTGGCAAATGTTGATGTACTCAAAGGGCCAATAGATGGATACATCAGTCCCAAACCGTACCTTGGTTACCTTTTTGAGTCAAAGGCAGCTGAGATCCACCTTGTGCCTCAGGATGAAAACAATGTCCGAAAGCGGTGTGTAGCCTTCACTATCTCCCTCACTAATGACTTGAGGGTGAGACTGCCTGTCACAGATTTCGTCGTGTTGAGGAAAAGACCAAAATGCAGCAGGATTGTGGACACTCATGTTTATTAAAGAAAACATGTAAAGCATCCACTTGAAAAAAAACAAACAATAAACAGTGCTTACAACGGTAACAGTTTTGCAGGCTATACAAAAACGCAGTGCAAAATCAATCTCCCACAAAAGACAAACACACCCTCATATATGGGAGTCTCAATCAAAGGCAAATAGACAACACCTGCCTTCAATTGAGAGTCCCAACCCCAATGAACCCAAACATAGAAACAGACACACTAGACTAAACAGAATACATGAAAATCAAACAGTGCCCAAAAACCCCGGAATACCTAAATCCACTGCCCTACAACAAACACACCACCCGTAACCACATAAAACAAATACCCTCTGCCACGTCCTGACCAAACTACAATACCAATTAACCCTTATACTGGCCAGGACGTGACACTGCCGGACAACATCGAAGCATTGCAGTACATGTCAGTTTTCAATGTGGAGGAAACTCTAAAGCACAATAAGAGCCCTAGAGAAACAGAAAATATTGCCAAGCTCCTTGGCTACTCCCCTGCAGAGATAGACAAGATTGTCTAGCAATGGCGTGCCATCCATCTTAGTAAATGGAATGAGACAAAAAACACACTGGGCTTCTGGAGTGAGATTTTGAAGTTCAGGGATGCAGTTGATATCAACCCGTTTCAAGAACTTGCCATGGCTGCTGTGTCTGTGTTGTCCTTGCCACACTCGAATGCTGAAGTCGAGAGTATTCAGTCAGATGAGTGTGGTAAAAAGCAAACTTAGAAATTGGATGTCCTTGCAGACCCTTAACTCCATCCTGTACATTCGATATGGATGAAGCTGTCTGGTGAGGCTTGCTATGAGCACCAGCTGCCTGATAATGTTTTACAGCTTTTTGGCACATCAGCTGCTTACACATTTAAGTCAGCTCCCTCAGTTGCTGAATCTGCCATAGAGAGCCTTGACCAAAATGACGATGACCCACTTTCTGTGAGCCAGCTGTGTGTGTGTGTGTGTGTGTGGAGGGGGGGGTCTGGATTTTTTTTTTTTTTTACCTGAATTAAGGCCAGACTAGTTACCATAATTTTCTCACATTGCCATTGACAGTTTTTTCTATTGTCTCTTTTTGGTCCATTTAGATTAATGTAGACTGTATGTAAACAATGTTATGGTTAAAAATGTTCATGTTTTACTGTGACTTGTTGTATGCTCTTAAATAAGGTTAAAACCAAACCAAATTAACAAAACAATTTTTTTTTTAAATAAAAAACGAAGTAACTCCACCAGAGTGTCTCTTTTGGGTCACTCTGCCGGTCCCAAGCCCGGATAAAGGAGGAGGGTTGGAATTGTGACATTAAAAAAAACAAGAATCGACAGAAGTTCATTTGTAGTTCTAAACATATTTAGGGTGTTTTTTTACTCACTTTTTGTCTCTCCCACGACATTATTCCTCTCTCCTACAGCGTCCATCACAATTACATGCACATGGCCAATTATGCAAAATAGGCGATGACATTTTGTGACTTCTAGCGACTTTTAGGACAGCCAATAGCTACTTTCCTTACTGAGGAGTTGGCAACACTGTGTCTGGAGCAATGAAGCCGTGATGCTGGGTACCTCTTAGTCCCGTGGTGTAAGCTCGCAACTTTTAAAGGAGGAACCACTGTAATTGTCCAGACACATTTATGCATGTGATGCAGTTATTTTGAGTATCAGAACGTGCCGGTAGACTTCACTTGTACATGTATCAAAAAGGACCTACCAAATTATTATAAAATACCAACCAAATTAGTTTTATTCATTATTCTGGTAAGGATGCTTTAGTAAGAAGGTGTTGGATCACATCTAACTACTCCCAGTCAACACAGTGCGTTCCCCATCCACTCAGACAGCTTCATACAGGCGGAGCTCTTCCCGAGTCGTCAGGCAGATTAATATTACTCTGGGTTCTGGCTAATGGGTCCACTTGAGCATGTCTTGCCCAATTAACTTTTCAGAAGTAGGCCCATATGTTTTTTATTCGGCAAGTGAAAGAACTAATGTAATACTAATTCAAGTCATTCGGACAATCTTGGCTTAATATAATGGCATTAGCGATTTTTAGGCGCATGCTGGTGGCCTCGTTAATTATAGGACAACTTGGGATACATGATCCACGACAGACGGCACATCTGTGTTTTAATTTTTGTAATTTTAATTTAACCTTTAACTAGGCAAGTCAGTTAAGAACAAATTCTTATTTACAATAACGGCCTACACCACAAACCCGGACGACGCTGGGCCAATTGTGCACTGCCTTATGGGACTCCCAATCATGGCCGGTTGTGATAGAGCCTGGATTCGAACCAGAGTGTCTGTAGTGACGCTTCAAGCACTGACCACGGCGCCATTCGGGATCCTTACGATATCAATAGTGGACCGTCATGATTGTGTGTTTGATTCCTGGGGCCACGAATAGAAAATTACTTAATGTTTAGGAGAGTTAAAATGGTTATACCATCAAACTTCAAATTATTAGAATAGTACACAACGCAGAACATGAAATCCAGCTGAAGGGTCAGTGGCCCCAGCCCGGAACAGGAGTGTTCCAAGTTCAGACGGAAGGGGGGGAGTCAGATCGCCAGGAACTTTACTTTTGGTTTCTATTTTAATTTGTTGCGCTACTAACACTGCCTGTGTTACGCCCCTGAAAAAGGGGAGAAATAATCACGAGAGTGATAAGGTATTGTTTCCTCACTGAGAACTTTTACAAAACAACATATCTACAGGAAAGAGCTAGTGTTGTAGGGTACAAGGCTTATTCAAGTCACAACAGTATACTCTGTAATTCACTGAAACATACACTAATTTCAATATAACTGTCAAGCACAAAGCTTTAACTCAGTAAACCATAACTCAATTTATCAACAGTCAATAAAGTGTTTGAAAAACCATTCTACAAATAACACCGCAAAATATCTTATTAGCAACGCACATGTTCATTCACGATCGACATAAAATGGCAGCTACTCTCAGTACGAAGCTAGCCTTAGCTGCAACCGAGCAGGGCTCATATTACTCTGCAAACGTAACTCTAACTTCCTCAAGATGTTACTAAGACACACCTTAAACACTCTTGACATGTTAGCGAGTTATTACATTTAAATGACTCTGTTTTATCATCAATAACGTACCTGAAAAAGGGGAGAAATAATCACGAGAGTGATACAGTATTGTTTCCTCACAGAACTTTTACTGCAATAAGGAAAAGACCGCGATTTCCCCGCGAACTTGGGTGGAGACCAGAGCAATCGATCTCAGGCTCATAGATTAAAGAGCATTTAGTAGATCACAGATGAACACTTTTCCCCTTCAATTAGGCACCACAAAATAAAGCAATCAATATAACGTTTACACATTCCTTTTACAATTCTTACCTTTTGTACGCTTGATGGATTTTAACTTTTTAACACAATTATATGAATGTTATCAATCTCTATCAACTAATACAGAATGCATGATCTTTTTAACCTTAGATGTTTTAAGATCCTCACATACTATGAACTTACTAATACTTTTTAATGTATAACAGGCTATGAGTATTTCCTTTAACCTGTCACACCTGTTGATGTTAAGGAGGTAACTACAGTAACTGGATGGTATTAACATCTCTGTTTTTATTTAATGTATTTTATTTCATCTGGGTGCTTACGTCACCTACTAACACAGTGGTACTACCCGTAGCTCCGGTTCTCCTCAGTCTGAGAAAAAACTGAGAGAAAGGTATGTGTCGCAGATTACTCCTGTGTAGAAGTTCATAACGTTAAATAAATAAAGCACCCTCATGGTAATGCTATAGGTATTGTTATAAGGGAGTGTGAGACTATTGAAACATGTCACTTTCAGAGTTTTATCATTGTTATTGATATAGTTTAGAGTGCTAAAAAGTATTGCTGTTACTAGCTAGTATGTCTTTCTGTGATGCCAGATGGTTAGCGTTGCATTAAGGTCTGAATGGGATAAATATGATTTCACATTGTAGCTTTTTAAAAAATACAAAATTTATACTGTCAACACTGAAAGCACCTAGCAATCAATGTATTGGGGATGTGAGACAAGGTATGTTTTTTTACCTTTTTGTCCATGCTCCTCTATAGAATAACTTGTCAGATGGTGCATTGGAGACTGATTTTATTCCTGTCTTTTCATAAAGACAGCCGTGGTGTAGCTCTTCATCTCTGGGTTTTTCTGTGGTACATATAAAGACTGCTACACATGCATACTGTCGCTTTGGATAAAAGAAAGTCACGTTTTATTATTTTTCTACACCTCATATGTGAGACCTCAAATGTTCCTGCATGGACATTCTTTGACAGTAGCTATGGGCTGCCTGCGCATTCTGAGAAGACAGAACAAAATAAAACAGCGCGTCTAAACGTTAAATTATGAATTATATTACCAATTGTTTCTTTGTCATAATCCAAAATTGCATGCCACATTTTTGCTAAACATAGACAAAGTTTTTAATTCAAGATTGAGGCCTCACATCATCAAGTCAACAATAGGCTACTATTTCCTGTCTTTTTTACAAATCTGTGATTGTAATTTTCAACATAGCAAATATGTATCGTCAATTGCCAACACCAACGCTTGCTGAAGTATCCTTAATAGGGAGCCAGCATTACCTCTAAAGGAACCAAAAACATAGGATCCAGCAGCGGTGGCCTCCGCTGCTCGAGCCCGTCTGCTCTGCAGCTTGAGCCGGACTTGGCGCCTGACTTTACAAAGGTTTCTGTGAGAGTCAAGTCAGTTGGTTAATTGTCGAAGCCAGCCGGAGAAGATAACAAAAAGTTCTAAATAGGTAATCATAGCTATTTTATTTGTAGTAGTGTATTTCGTCTCAGTCGCTAATTAGTTTGACGTAGCTAGCGGTGTGGTAAAAATACTTTAAAGTAGTACTTTAGTGAAAAAATGGGGGTATCTACTTTAATTTTTATATTTGACTTTTACTCCACTATATTCCTAAAGAAAATCATGTACTTTTTCCGCCATACTTTTTCCCTGACACCCAAAAGTATGTTGAATGCTTAACAGGACAGGAACATGGTCCAATTCACACACTTATCAAGAGAACCTCCCTGGTCATCCTACTGCCTCTGATCTGGCAGATTCACTAAAGCACATTCAGATTTGCTACATATCTCTAGATCTGTTTGGACTCAGTGTTGAAATTAAAAGTCTCTGTGCTTATTGTGTTGATGTGCTTCCCATTTGAGGTCTGGATTGTGATTCCTAGGATTTATATGTGGTGTCAAAATCTAATTGTTGTAACCTCATCTTTTGCGCTTTTTTCTGTTATTCAAAGGTGCTGTAAGGAGAATGTTCTGTTATTCAAAGATACTGTCATGAGAAACACTTTCACATCCAAGGCTTCAGATGGAGAGACGTAGAAGTTCGTCATAAGGTGGCTGCAGCTTGCACCAGACAAAGATGGAGACAAAAAGGAAAGGACAGCACACAGCAAGGAAAGGGCAGGATAGACCCAGAGACATACAGTAGACCCGTACATACATATAAGGGATAAACACTGACACTTTGTACATTATCTAGAAATAATGGACGACTTGGTACTGCCTGAGTTTATTAGTTCCAGACAAATGTTCAGAGAGGAGGCATTTAACACGCTTTTATCACGGTTGGCAAAGAAAACAAGCACACATTCAATGGTAAAAATGACATGTTTTCATTGAGATTAAAATTTTGTTAAACTCATACTATTTCATCCTTCCACTAAACTTGGTTGTTAGTTCTATTGGTTAGGTTGCTAGAGAAGCAGACTTGTTGTTCATTCTATTTGTTTGATTGCAAAGTGGGAAATCACACTTTGCAATAAACGACTTGGTATGCTCAGAAAAAATAGGCTAGGCGATACATGTTAGCGCCATCTTGGAACCATCAAAAATACTATTGTAAATATTCCCTTACCTTTGATTATCTTCATCAGAAGGCACTTCCAGGAATCCCAGGTCCACAACAAATGTAGTTTTGTTCGAAAAAGTTAATAATTTATGTCCCAATAGTTCCTTCTTGTTAGCGCATTCCGAAGGCTACTCATAATGTACTGGAGCGCGCGGGACTTGTCGTCACGAATGTGCAAAAAATATATATTTACGTTTGTTCAAACATGTCAAACGTTGTATAACATAAATCTTTAGGGCCTTTTTCAACCAGAGCTTCAATAATATTCAAGGCGGACGATTGCATTGTCTTACTAAACGTTTCGAAAGGGGAGGGTAGCCAGGGGCGCCCGAGTCGTAATGGCCCTCCCCCTGTGACCAACTTCCAAAGCCTCTCTTTGGGTCAGTTTCTACCATAGAAGACTCAAACCACTTTGTAAAGACTGTCGACATCTAGTGGAAGCCTTAGGAAGTGCTAAATGATTAATAAGCCCCTGTGTGTTTCAATGGCAAAGGTTTGAAGTTATTCCACACATCAGATTTCCATTTCCTGTTAGGATTTGTCTCAGGGTTTTGACTGCCATATGAGTTCTGTTATACTCACAGACACCATTCAAACAGTTTTAGAAACTTTAGGGTGTTTTCTATCCAAAGCCAATAATTATATGTATATTCTAGTTACTGGGCAGGAGTAGTAACCAGATTAAATCGGGTACGTTTTTTATCCGGCCGTGCAAATACTGCCCCCTATCCCCAACAGGTTAATGTTGTAAATAAATAACTACTGTAGCTGGAAACTGCACCTTTTTAATGGAATATCTACATAGGCGTACAGAGGCCCATTATCAGCAACCATCACTCCTGTGTTCGAAGGGCTAATCCAAGTTTATCATTTTAAAAGGCTAATTGATCATTAGAAAACCCTTTTTGCAATTATGTTATCACAGCTGAAAATTGTTGTCCTGATTAAAGAAGCAATACAACTGGCCTTCTTTAGACTAGTTGTGTATCTGCAGCATCAGCATTTGTGGGTTTGATTACAGGCTCAAAATGGCCAGAAACGAATAACTTTCTTCTGAAACTCGTCAGTCTATTCTTGTTCTGAGAAATTAAGGCTATTCCATGCGAGAAATTGCCAAGAAACTGAAGATCTCACGCAACGCTATGTACTACTCCCTTTATAGAACAACGCAAACTGGCCCTAACCAGAATAGAAAGGAGTGAAAGGCCCCGGTGCACAACTGAGAAAGAGGACAAGTACATTAGTGTCTAGTTTGAGAAACAGACGCCTCACAAGTCCTCAACTGGCAGCTTCATTAAATAGTACCCGCAAAACACCAGTCTCAACGTCAACAGTGAAGAGGCGACTCTGGGATGCTGGCCTTCTAGGCAGAGTTGCAAAGACAGAGGAACTCTGCCTAGAAGGCCAGCATCCTGGAGTTGCCTCTTCACTGTTGACGTTGAGACTGGTGTTTTGCGGGTGGCATTCATCATGCTGCTCGCCAGATTGGAGACATTCCAGCTAGTGATGGGAAACCAAGGCTTTAGAAGGCTAAGGCACTTTCACCAAATTGTACCGAAAAACAAATCATTACTCTGAGCTTCATTATCTTTTCACAATGCGTGCACATTACTGACATCTGCTGTGAGCAATAAATAGCAGTGTGTGTGATTATCAGATGGACCTGATGTCCCCCCCACTCATTTTTGTCAAATCTCTGTGGCGCAGCGGTAAGTCATTGGCTTTAGTAGTCAATAATCAGCTGGAGTACCAGGTTCACATCTTAATCATGACTTTCAAGTTTGCTCATTTTAAAAAACTGAATCAGTGGCATGACTTAGGATGCTTACCACAGCTTATACTAAATAAAATCAATTTATTTTAACAGTGCAGAAAGTGTGTGGTTTCAAGTATATATCCTTACGTCCCTGAATGTTCCACAGTTCTCTACTCTACCTGCTAAACTACCGGTCAGGGTAAACTTACTGTACAAATTCCTAAGGTGTCCAGTAGAGGTTGGTGTTTGAAAGCAGCTTTGAATCTAACAAAGCACTGGAACCACAGCTAAATGTGGGATTTAACATTTTGCAACACGGTTTAAAAAGCCTGAGATCAAACAAAGCTTCGGACCTCATTGGTGAAGTACTTCTGCTGAAGTGACACATGCATTGGCACACTACTTCGAAGTTAACTGCTTAGCGATTTTGATGCCTGCCCTCGGAGCTCCGGTAAAAACATTATCACTAATTCTAGCCCATGTGGAGGTTTTCAGGGAGGCAGAGTTCACAGCATTCCTTGGTTTTAAGAGAAACAGTCAATTAATGTTGCAGTAAATGTTTTTTATTGATTTGTATTATCAATACAACTTCATCTACTTTTATCTACAGTGCCTTGCAAAAGTACTCATCCCCCTTGGCGTTTTTCCTATTTTGTTGCATTACAACCTGTAATTTAAATAGATTTTCATTTAGATTTTATTTAACCTTTCTGGCGCAGGCGTTCCGCTAGCGACCCACCTCGACAACATCCGGTGAAATTGCAGAGCGCGAAATTCAAATTACAGAAATATTTAACATTCATGAAAATACATCAAAATAAAGCTTAACTTCTTGTTAATCCAGCCGCTGTGTCAGGTTTCAAAAAGGCTTTACGGCGAAAGCACACGATGCGATTATCTGCCCCGCATACAAAGGCATGAAAAACATTTTTCAACCAGGCAGGTGCGCCACGAAAGTCAGAAATAGCGATATAATAAATGCCTTATCTTTGAAGATCTTCTGTTGGCACTCCAAAAGGTCCCAGCTACATCACAAATGGTCCTTTTTGTTCCATAAAGTCCTTTATATTCCCAAAAACTGCATACAAAATGAAGCCCAAACGTTACCAATAAACTTCTTCAAACAAGTCAAACAACGTTTATAATCAAACCTCCGGTACCCTAATACGTAAATAAACGATAAAATTTAAGACGGAGAATCGTTAGTCTTTACTGGAGATAAACAAAATGTGCTCTCATCCACACGCATGAAAACACTACAGCCAAAATGGGAGCCACTTAGAAAAACTACAAATTCTAGCTCATTTTTCCAAAAACAAGCCTGAAACTCTTTCTAAAACTTGACATCTAGTGGAAGCCCTAGGATCTGCAATCTGGGAGGATTTCGCCTCATAATAAACATGACAGCCATTGGAAACAGTGGTAGGCTGAATTTACATTTTTTGTGGGGATGGTTTGTCCTTGGGGTTTCGCCTGCCATATCAGTTCTGTTATACTCAGACATTATTTTAACAGTTTTAGAAACTAGAGTTTTCTATCCAAATCTACCAATTATATGCATATCCTAGCTTCTGGGCCTGAGTAACAGTCAGTTTACTTTGGGCACGTTTTTCATCCGGACGTCAAAATACTGCCCCCTAGCCCAAAGAGGTTATTGGACATACACAAAATAGTCCAAATTAGTGAAGTGAAATGAAAAAAATAACTTGTTTAAAAAAGTAAAGACTTGAAACAGAAAAGTGGTGCGTGTATATGTATTCACCCCTTTGTATGAAACCCTTAAATAAGATCTGGTGCAACCAATTACTAGCAGAAGTCACAAAATTAGTTAAATTATGTCCACCTGTGTGCAGTCTTAAGTGTCACATGATCTCAGTGTCCTGTTCTGAAAGGTTTCAGTGTCTGCAACACCACTAAGCAAGGGGTACCACCAAGCAAGCGGCACCATGAAGACCAAGGAGCGCTCCAAACAGGTCAGGGACAAAGTTGGAGAATTACAGATCAGGGTTGGGTTATAAAAAAAATAGCCAAAACTTTGAACATCCCACGGAGCACCATTAAATCCATTATTAAATAATGGTTGGATTATGGCACCACGAACCTGCTAAAAGAGGGCTGCCCACCAAAACTCACAGACCAGGCAAGGAGGGCATTAATCAGAGAGGCAACAAAGATACCAAAGATTACCCTGAAGGAGCTGCAAAGCTCCACAGCAGAGATTGAGGTATCAACCCGTACATTCCACAGATCTGGGAGATCTGCATTGCATAAAGTGTTCGCTAAAAGGCATGTGTTAGACTCCTAAACGTATGGAAGAAGGTACTCGGGTTAGATGAGAGAAAAATTTAGCTTTTTAGCCGTCAAGATGAACGCTATGTCTGGCGCAATACCAACCTCTCATCACCCCGAGAACACCGTGTTTTTCCATGGGCAGGGACTGGGAAACTGGTCAGAAGAGGAATGATGGATAGCGCTAAATACAGGGGGTAACCTGTTTGTCTTCCAGAGATTTGAGATTGGGACGGAGGTTCACCTTCCAGCAGGACAGTGATCCTAAGCATACTGCTAAAGCAACACAAGTGGTTTATGGGGAAACATTTAAATGTCTTGGAATAGCGTAGACAAAGCCCAGACCTTAATCCAATTGAGAATCTGTGGTATGACTTAAAGATTGCTGTACACCAGCGGAACCCATCCAACTTGCTGGAGCAGTTTTGCCTTGGAAGAATGGGCAAAAATCCCAGTGGCTAGATGTGCCAAGCTTATAGAGACATACCCCAAGATACTTGCAGCTGTAATTGCTGCAAATGGTGGCTCTACAAAGTATTGACTTTGGGGGGGTGAGTAGTTGTGCACGCTCAAGTTCAGTTTTTTTGTCTCATTTCTAGTTTTACAAAAAAAAACATTTTGCATCTTTAAGTGGTAGGCATGTTGTGAAAATCAAATGAAACAAACCCCCCAAAAATCAATTTTAATTTCAGGTTGTATAGCAACAAAATAGGTAAATGCCAAGGGGGTGAATACTTTCGCAAGCCACTGTACTAGGCTGCTGCCGTCTGACGAGGAGAAAACATTACAGGAATATTCAGTCAAATGTTGAATCCGTCACTCAAAACACCCAAAACAACAAGTAGCACACCAAAAACAACAAGTAGCCTTTCCACATGACTCCCATGAAGTTACGAGGTGATGTTCCAGTGCAGGATGAACTTGAGACACGCGGTACAATGGCGGACAAGGAAGTAAATGGAACATATGAATAAATATGGAGTGGGGGATTTCACAAGCCTTCTGGAAGATCTGGTGGACAAGAGAAAAGTGGAATATGTTTTGAGTGAACATGGAATGGAGGATCTCACAGAACATTTGGAAGAGCTTAAGGAGGAAGTTGAACGTGACGAGAGTGAGGATGATTTAACTGTTGATTACACCTTTAGGGACATGCTTTGCTCTCCAGAGCAAGGTACCGTTGAAAGGAGTGGTAATGGGGTGGCATTAAGTGTTGAGGAGGAGCAGTTGAAATCGAAAATTCTAGGTGACTGTGGCACCCGCCGTTTGGTGAGACGTAGATCTATTGGGGAAACGGAGAAGACGTTGTTTGTCATGTTGAGTGTTGATGCAGATTATTGCCCGATAAGGTGAAGGTAGGAGTTGTCAGTTACCCCGTGAGACGAGTCGGCAACCTAAGGCACGCATACCAGCCTTGGCAAGCCACCCCACAAAAATAAAAATAAATAAAAACTGGATGTTTATTGTATTATTTTTTGCATGGTGTGCTAAGCCTTGGCTTGATGTTTATCTCATGTATTTTTGCCAGTTGAAATTGAATTGGTGTTGGGGATAGGGGGCAGTATTTGCACGGCCGGATAAAAAAACGTACCCGATTTTTAATCTGGTTACTACTCCTGCCCAGTAACTAGAATATGCATATAATTGTTTGATTTGGATAGAAAACACCCTAAAGTTTCTACAACTGTTTGAATGGTGTCTGTGAGTATAACAGAACTCATATGGCAGTCAAAACCCTGAGACAAATCCTGACAGGAAACTGAAATCTGATGTGTGGATATCACTTCAAACATTTGCCATTGAAACACACAGGGGCTTATGAATCATTTAGCACTTCCTATGACTTCCACTAGATGTCCCCAGTCTTTACAAAGTGGTTTGAGTCTTCTATGGTAGAAACTGACCCAAAGAGAGGCTGTTTATCTTGGTCACAGGGGATGGGCCATTACCATTGTGACGTCGGCGCCCATGGCTACTCTCCCTTTTCGAAACGTTTTGAAAGACAATGCAACCGTCCCCATGGAATATTATTGAAGCTCTGGTTGAAAAAGGCCCAAAAGATATATGTTATACAACGTTTGACATGTTTGAACGAACTTAAATATATATTTTTTGCTCATTCCTGACGACAAGTCCGACGCACACAGTACATTTTCAGTAGCCTTCGGAGCGCGCTAACACTATTGGGACATAAATTATTAACTTTTTCGAACAAAACTACGTTTGTTATGGACCTGGTATACCTAGAAGTGCCTTCTGATAAAGATAATCAAAGGTAAGGGATTATTTACAATAGTATTTTTGATGGTTGATCATTCCAAGATGGCTCCAACATGTATAGCCTAGACTATTTTTCCTGGCATACCACGTCGTTTATTGCAAAGTGTGATTTCCCAGTAAAGTTATTTTTAAATCTGGCAAAGCGATGGCATTCAAGACATGTTAATATATAAGTCTTTGAATGACAATATTACATTTTAACAATGTTTTCGAATAGTAATTTTGTAAATTGTAGCGCTAATTCACAGGAAGCATTTGAGGGAAAAGATTTTCTGAACGTCACGCGCCGATGTAAAATGCTGTTTTTATATATAAATATGAACTTTATCGAACACAAAATGCATGTATTGTGTAACATGATGTCCTAGGAGTGTCATCTGATGAAGGTTGTCAAAGGTTAGTGCTGCATTTAGCTGTGTTTTGGGTATTTGTGATGCATCTAGTTGCTTTGAAAATGGCTGTGTGATTTATTTCTGGCTGGGTACTCTGCTGACATAATCTAATGTTTTGCTTTTGCTGTAAAGCCTTTTTGAAATCGGACAACGTGGTTCGATTCAGGAGAGGTGTATCTATAAAACGGTGTAAAATAGTCATATGTTTGAAAAATTGAAGTTATAGCATTTATGAGGTTTTGCATTTCGCGCGACGCGATTCCACTGGCTGTTGATTAGGGTGGGACGCAAGCGTCCCACTGGCCCAGAGAGGTTAACTGCAATGTTGTAGTTCCCAAGGTACGTCAATCCTGATTAGCCAATGGGCTTTCATGATTTTGCAGGAGTTTCATATTAGTTAAGCGCAAGACAACCCTCCTCGCCTCTCCTGACAAATTTAAAACCAAGGCGGCACTGAAGGTGAGACATTTTTACATGGCTAGCAGCTAGCAAGCTTTCTTTTGGTATTTAAACAAGTTCAGGGCGCAAAAATGTAATTAGAAAGAAAAAAATAAGACAGATGTCCGCTCATTTATTGCGTCTTGGACAAAGGAATATGGATTCATTTTACTTAAGAGCTGGGCTGTTTGCGCTCTCTGTGGTAAAACTGTTGTTTGTCGGATGTCAAGTGTACAGCGTAATTTTAAATGACACGTGAGGAAAACTTCCGAGGAGGCGGACAAGGCTAAAGGAATCAAGAGGGCCGTGCCCAGGTATGAAAAGCAAAGCAGTGCGTTTACAAATCTATATGCTGTCAAAAAAAAATCACGCTACAGAGGGGAGCTACAAAGTTGCGCAGTGCATTGCTAAACCATTTACTAATGGGGAATATATCAAAGAGGCTTTCCTCAGTTTGCAGGCTTTATTTGGTGGATTGCCTAACAAAGACACAATCATCTCAAAGATAAAAGACATGCATGTGTCTGTTGAAAGGCACGTTACCGAGATGGTTGAAAATGTAAAGGAACAGCAAACTTTAGCGTTAAAAGACGCACCTGTTTAGTGTGGATGTGAATGACATTTCACATCTGGCAGTTGTTGCAAGATACTGTGACTCAGAGGTACATGAGGAGAGGTGCTTGGTCTAAAACCCATACATGGTACTATTAAAGGGGAAGATGTAGCAAAAGCCTTCACGGATCATTTTGAGGCGGTGACTAGTCAGCATAGTCAGTTCGCTATTAGAACTGACTGCTGGGGAAGCATAAACGATTCGCAAAGCTTATTGAAGATAAGATTGGCCACCCTGTGGATACATTTCACTATCATTCACCAAGATAACCTGTGTTCCAAGATTTCAAATTCTGATTAAACCTCTGGGTGATTTCTCGATCCCGTAAATGTAAAATGTAATCTTCTCAGTCCAAGGAAGAGGGGAAAAGTGGGGTTTTGCTGGGTGACAGAAGGCATGGGTCAGCAATGCGTATTAAGTAGCCATGTGCTTTGAGAGGCTTTGTTGTGGTCAGCCGGGCCCTTTTGTTTTGTGACAGATGCATAAGTGTACAAACTATTGAGAAAAGAGACACATGGTTCCAAACGAGAAAAAAATATCCAACCAGCCAGTCCCTTTAGCGTCCTTCATTTCCGCCAGCCAATGGGTCTTACCCCCCGCAGCAACAGCAGAACGCCACTCCGCCGAAGTGGCTGTGCCCGTCTCCCGCCGCTTCGGCAACCCGCATTTGGATTGTATTGCCGCCTTCCCTGCTGTCCCCTCCTTGTCCTCCGCCAAGCTGTTGTCCTTGGAACCGGAGGAGGTAAAGAGGAAGCCGGGGGTGGTCCTTGGGCTGGCAGGGCTTGGGAGGGGCGCGGAAATGCGGGGTGTTGTTGCTCCAGGTGGGTTGGCAGAATGTGGGCGTGGGCGAGCCGTCCTTGTTGGATGGCCTGGCGTGGGATCGGGGGGGGGTGTAGGGAAGGGTGCCTGGATCCCCTCCCGTTGGTAGTGGAGGGGCGAGCTCCAATCCTCTCCTTCTGGTGCCGGTAGTACCTGAAACGGGGAGAGAAAACAAACAAGCACGAGCTGTCACTCAGATTGTCATTAGGCATTAGTCACATGGCTTTATGTAACAAGTCTTCCATGAGTATGTCTTACCACTGACTGATGGTCCTTAGATTAAGCTCAAAGAGCTATCAATCTCGGGCTGTTCAGTGCCTCCCTGATGGCCACGTAGTCTGCCAGAATGAGCACCTACCTGCTCTTCTTGACGCCGGCAGACTGCGTGGCGCTGAGATGGATTTGACAGAGGCGACTGCAAATGGTCTCCACCAAACAATTCTCTCCTGGTGTCAGGCATGGTAGATCAAGCGCTGCTTGTCGTAGTCTGGCAGTGCCAGCCACAGCGCTATCAGACCATCTACCCTGTGATTCTTCATCCCCACCAAGGCCCTGGCAAGCCTGCAGACATAAGATTCCTCTACAAAAGAAATAGGTAGATGTTATTTAATGTTGTGTAATTGAAAATCACACTGCTGGATTTAGTTCAAATGTAACATGTTTCAAGTTAAACTAGTTTGATTACTGTGAGTATTAATGAAGTTTAGGCCATGAAACTGGGTGTATGCTAATTTAGAAAGGTTGATCTAATCAGATAAGAGGAAATTGCCTCGGATCAGAGAGCAGGGTCAGGCCCAGAAGATGGCTAGCTAAACAAAGGACCATGGACATTCCACAGGGGAAAGGAGGGAAACTCATTGGGGTCATAAAATGTATAGCTGGGTTGGTGACGCCTACAAGGGAAGAGTATAAAATGTGTAGTGAACTTTCTAAATGTATGCACTTAGCTGACTGTATCCTTGGTATTAAACAATTGAAACTTTTCTTGTGCTTTTGGTCTCAATTCCTTATTGCAAACTCTTACCTCTGAATCAGAGGAGTGGTCAGGGTGAGGAGAATTCTGGCGATCAGGGGCCTCAGGAGAGCTTCCGTCTTCAGGGGCGGTGGGACAGGATGGCCCAGACCTGGGTGCGTCAGCGGGTTCCCCTTACAGAGGTACCGCTGAGCTGGAGGACGGGGCGCTCATAGGAGTAACAGGAGGGATGTGAACTGTCGGGTCCACATCCTCCTGAAAGCCCTTGTCTTCCTCGTCGAGCTGCTCGACGGCGGCTACCTCTTCCGAAACGTCAGGGTCCGCGCTGACATCCTGCAGCACTCTGCCAGTCTGCGAGTACAGGTACTCAACTCCGAGGTGTTCCCCTATTTAAAAAATCTAAAAATCAGGCAAAAGCAGAGTAGGGAAGTGTTAATGGGATGTAATTAATGCAATTTATGTAAATGTTCATTCTCTTACTCAACTTAACCAGTGTACTCGCTAGGCTTGGTGTAGTCCTTAACCTGGTCCTTGACAAGCACCCTTTGGCTGCTAAGGTTAACCTGTTATGGCTAGCCCCCCCCCCCCCCCCCCTTTCTTAATTTCCGCCTGAAGACATACCCAAATCTAACTGCCTGTAGCTCAGGCCCAGAAGCAAGGATATGCATTTTCGTGGTATCATTTGAAAGGAAACACTCTGAAGTTTGTGGAAATGTGAAATTAATGTAGTAGAATATAACACAATAGATCTGGTAGAATAAAAGACAAGGAAATAAACATACGTTTTCTGTTCTTTTATAGTTGTAGCATCTTTAAAATGAACAAACACAGACAAACATTCAGATATGATGCTGGAGATAATTTCAAATTATAACATAATATTTTTCCAAAGTTTCAGACGGATACCTTCAGGAATGAGCGAGGAACATGAAGTCACCCAGGTGTCCCTCACAAGTTTCCCGAATGTACCCGAATTGGTGCATTGATGCAAATAACTATATACAAAAAATCTATTCTAACACACCCCCCCCAATATTTTTATTTTTTTTTATTTTTTTAACATTTCTAAACATTTCAAATAACATGGTAACTATTTACAGTGTCAATATACAATGTTGTGCAGACCCTCAGTCCTCTACACAACATCCTGCTGCTGATCATGATCATTAGAAAGCAAATTACGGACTCCTCTTTAAATCTGGGTATTCCTCCAAAGCTCCATTGTCCTGAGTCTGCACAACTCTGCCAGGACCTTGGCTCAAGGGAGATACTAAAGTGTTTTAGTACTATATCTCTTGACACAATGATGAAAATAATCATGGCCTCCAAACCCTCAAGCTGCATACTGGACCCTATTCCAACTAAACTACTGAAAGAGCTGCTTCCTGTGCTTGGCCCTCCTATGTTGAACATAATAAACGGTTCTCTATCCACCGGATGTGTACCAAGCTCACTAAAAGTGGCAGTAATAAAGCCTCTCTTGAAAAAGCCGAATCTTGACCCAGAAATTATAAAAAAACTATCGGCCTATATCGAATCTTCCATTCCTCTCAAATTTTTTTGAAAAAGCTGTTGCACAGCAACTCACTGCCTTCCTGAAGACAAATAATGTATACGAAACGCTTCAGTCTGGTTTTAGACCCCATCATAGCACTGAGACTGCACTTGTGAAGGTGGTAAATGACCTTTTAATGACGTCAGACCGAGGCTCTGCATCTGTCCTCGTGCTCCTAGATCTTAGTGCCGCTTTTGATACCATCGATCACCACATTCTTTTGGAGAGATTGGAAACCCAAATTGGTCTACATGGACAAGTTCTGGCCTGGTTTAGATCTTATCTGTCGGAAAGATATCAGTTTGTCTCTGTGAATGGTTTGTCCTCTGACAAATCAATTGTAAATTTCGGTGTTCCTCAAGGTTCCGTTTTAGGACCACTATTGTTTTCACTATATATTTTACCTCTTGGGGATGTCATTCGAAAACATAATGTTAAATTTCACTGCTATGCGGACGACACACAGCTGTACATTTCAATGAAACATGGTTAAGCTCCAAAATTGCCCTCGCTAGAAGCCTGTGTTTCAGACATAAGGAAGTGGATGGCTGCAAACTTTCTACTTTTAAACTCGGACAAAACAGAGATGCTTGTTCTAGGTCCCAAGAAACAAAGAGATCTTCTGTTCAATCTGACAATTAATCTGGATGGTTGTACAGTCGTCTCAAATAAAACTGTGAAGGACCTCGGGGTGTTACTCTGGACCCTGATCTCTCTTTTGAAGAACATATCAAGACTGTTTCAAGGACAGCTTTTTTCCATCTACGTAACATTGCAAAAATCAGAAACTTTCTGTCCAAAAATGACGCAGAAAAATTAATCCATGCTTTTGTTACTTCTAGGCTGGACTACTGCAATGCTCTACTTTCCGGCTACCCGGATAAAGCACTAAACAAACTTCAGTTAGTGCTAAATACGGCTGCTAGAATCCTGACTAGAACCAAAAAATTTGATCATATTACTCCAGTGCTAGCCTCCCTACACTGGCTTCCTGTTAAGGCAAGGGCTGATTTCAAGGTTTTACTGCTAACCTACAAAGCATTACATGGGCTTGCTCCTACCTATCTTTCCGATTTGGTCCTGCCGTACATACCTACACGTACGCTACGGTCACAAGACGCAGGCCTCTTAATTGTCCTTAGAATTTCTAAGCAAACGGCTGGAGGTAGGGCTTTCTCCTATAGAGCTCCATTTTTATGGAATAGTCTGCCTACCCATGTGAGAGACGCAGACTCAGTCTCAACCTTTAAGTCTTTACTGAAGACTTATCTCTTCAGTAGGTCCTATGATTAAGTGTAGTCTGGCCCAGGAGTGTGAAGGTCAACGGAAAGGCTGGAGCAACGAACCGCCCTTGCTGTCTCTGCCTTGCCGGTTCCCCTCTTTCCACTGGGATTCTCTGCCTCTAACCCTATTACAGGGGCTGAGTCACTGACTTACTGGTGTTCTTCCATGCCGTCCATGGGAGGGGTGCGTCACTTGAGTGGGTTGAGTCACTGACGTGGTCTTCCTGTCTGGGTTGGCGCCCCCACCTTGGGTTGTGCCATGGCGGAGATTTCTGTGGGCTATACTCGGCCTTGTCTTCGGACGGTAAGTTGGTGGTTGTAGACATCCCTCTAGTGGTGTGGGGGCTGTGCTTTGGCAAAGTGGGTGGGGTTATATCCTGCCTGTTTGGCCCTGTCCGGGGGTATCATCGGATGGGGCCACAGTGTCTTCTGATCCCTCCTGTCTCAGCCTCCAGTATTTATGCTGCAGTAGTTTATGTGCCGGGGGGCTAGGGTCAGTCTGTTTCATCTGGAGTATTCTCTTGTCTTATCCGGTGTCCTGTGTGAATTTAAATATGCTCTCTCTAATTCTCTCTTTCTCTCTTTCTTTCTTTCTCTCGGAGGACCTGAGCCCTAGGACCATGCCTCGGGACTACCTGGCATGATGACTCCTTGCTGTCCCCAGTCCACCTGGCCATGCTGCTGCTCCAGTTTCAACTGTTCTGCCTGCGGCTACGGAACCCTGACCTGTTCACCGGACGTGCTTGTTGCACCCTCGACAACTACAATGATTATTATTATTTGACCATGCTGGTCATTTATGAACATTTTAACATCTTGACCATGTTCTGTTATAATATCCACCCGGCACAGCCAGAAGAGGACTGGCCACCCCTCATAGCCTGGTTCCTCTCTAGGTTTCTTCCTAGGTTTTTGGCCTTTCTAGGGAGTTTTTCCTAGGGAGTTTTTCCTAGCCACCGTGCCTCTTTCACATGCATTGCTTGCTGTTTGGGGTTTTAGGCTGGGTTTCTGTACAGCACTTTGAGATTTCAGCTGATATACGAAGGGCTATATAAATAAATTTGATTTGATTGTAGTAGCCTATCAGTGCGTCTGATAGGTCTACACCCCCCATGCTCTTATTGCAGTCCTTTATTGCTGCAGGAATGGGGAAATTATTGGTGGTCCATGCCCCAGTAGCGCCCTTCACACGCCGGACAACGTGATCACCACTGAAGGACTTGTGGATACTGGAGCACATGACCACCTCTCTGGTGTCCATCCACTTCACAAATAGTAGGCCATCCTGGCGAATCCATCTCATGATACCCCAATCAGCCCGCTTAGGCATGTCATTGACCTTTGTTTTGGGTAATCCCACTCGATTGGTCCGGATGGTGCCACAGGCCCACACCTCCAGCTTCCTAAGGTCTGCAAATAGGGTAGGGCTTGTGTAAAAATTGTCCACAAACTATTTGGAGCCCTTCCCCAGGAGCTGAAAATCTAACAACTCCATGACAGAGTTATAGCTAAGCCCCTTACCAGTCGCACAACTGCTCTTCCCCTCATAGACAAAATAATTGCACGTGTACGCACAAGCAGAATCGGCTAAAACAAACAGTTTCTAACCCTGTTACGCATGTATTGCTTTAGTCCAATTCTGGCCTTTGAGGCTACCATCCTCATCGATTGAAAGGTTCTGGGCGGGCTGAAAATAGGTCTTGCAGGCCTCAACCACACTGTGGTAGAGAGGTTTTATTTTACAGAGCCTATCAAACCCTGCTGTGCCTCGCTTCTTCTCGTTCTCCTCATCAACTTCAGGGTCACTGATATGAAGCGCCCGTGAGATGGTCAGAAACCTTTTGCATGACATTACCGTGGTGGGGAAAGGCAGGTTGAGGGGTGCAGTTTTCCAGTAGTCTTTGAGGGTCTTCAGCTTTACAACACCCATGTAAATTACCATAGAAAGGTAGCTGAAAATATCTGCCACGGAAATGTGCTTCCATGCCTCTTTCTTGCCGGCCTGCTTCTTTGCACCATACCTATTTGTGTTCAAGATCAGGGAATCAACAACTGCCGTGGTGAAAAAAAACTTGTAAAGTTGCATGGGGCTGTACTTGGAGGTCATGTCCAGCTGAGGTCCTGGTGGCCTTTTTGGTCTGAACAATGGAGGAGGTGGGGCCACATCCTCCTCCAGCACAGAGTGCCAACGACCCTCCTCCTCTCTGCCAGCAGGTTCCACACTTCCCTTCCTCCGCTTCTTTGTCCCGGACTTCACACCTCCAGATGGCCGGGCGGGGGTAGGTGTGGTGCCAGAGACAGCAGGGGTGCTCGTTGGACGAACCAGCTTCAGTGGGGGATGGGCACCTTGGCACTGGGGGCTCCCAGTCGGAGTCGCTATCACTGTGAAATAATGACACACACAGAACCAATCACTATGGTGAGGTGCTGTTCCATTACATGTTTGAATAAAATACAATGTAAAAAGTATCTAATATATACACATATACAACTCAAATGAATAATATTTTATATTATTAATTTCAAACAACGGTGCTTACCAGTCCAATACGGCATCTACTCCGTTGTCACTATCAGATTCAAATATAAGTAACTCACTATCACTATCCCTATCAATTTCTTCTAGAATCTCACTAACATCTGTATAATTCAACTTAGTCTTCGATTTTCCTGATTTGGTTGCCATAATTCTTCAGGTAAAAACAATACTCAAAAACAAAACTGCTGCATGTAACAAACGTGGCTGCTCTGGTTGAAATTTCAATGGCGAATGGTTGTTTTTACACGTGAGTTTTAGACATAGGATCGTCTTCCCGGTTAGAATCATCACACATTGCCGTTTACCTCAGCTCATTGGCTATCTACCAAGCTAGATTTCAAGACGATCAGTGGGCCGAAATACAGTCAATCAACGAAGCACTGGCCATATCATTGGCGGGCAATGAGGTCAGAGTTTGATGTGTTCAAATCAGTTCCTTTCGGTCAATATGTCCCGGGAAAAGAACAATGAAGTTTGGCTGTGTTACTAACAAACAGGATTGCAATGAAACCAACCATGACTCGATAAACCTACGTTTTAGAGTGAGTAATTACGTCCAAAAGTTGAAGGACACTGAATTCACGACAGAAGCTGTTTACAAAATGTTTCGTGTTAGGTTATAAAAATAGATTTTATCTAACAAAACAACCATTTATTGTTTCGTCATGACCTTTTTGTATTGCCAAAGAAGAAGATCTTCAAAGGTAATTCATGGATTTCATTGGTATTTGTGACTAATATACTTGGTTAGTAACTGTACGTAATGTTTTGTCTACTGAGCGATAATCGCATGGTTTGCTTTCGCAGTAAAGCATTTTTTAAATATGACACTGTGGCTAGATTACCAAGAGGTTTAGCTTTAATTTGGTGTATTGCACTTTTATGAAAGTTAAAATAGTTATAATAATTCAATTTGTGTTTCACGTTCTGCATTGTTGTCGAGGCGTTCCGCTAGCCATAACAGGTTTTAAGGATGTGCTGCAGGTGGCCACTGTAGGAGAGCAGCGGTTGCCTGTTCTTCTTTTCCTCTGCTGCTTGCTCACGGCCCTCATTCCACCTCACCAGTCCATCCAACAGGAAGGCAGAGCTGTTGCTGTTAACATTAAGCATTACTTTAAACTATAGAATGACAATTACCTGGGATGAACCGGTTGAGGTGGAATGACTCCAAGGCCCGTGCGCAGCGATAAACCGGAAAAATCACCAACGGCGGTGTACACCGGGTTTGTCCTGTATGCAGTGGAGGTGGCGCCTCTGCTCTTTCCAGATTGCCTGGATGCGGATGGAGTCCAGCAACGGGATGCCCAGGGTGTCGACCCCCTTCTCACTGTTGTTGAAAGAAAAAACGTTTTAAACCCATTTTCACAAAAAAGCGCAGATTTTTTTTTCATTTTCGTGACACAAAAAAAGTGACTCCGGTCATGCCGAACTAGCGACATTCTGGACAGGCCTAAAAAAAACACATTTTAAAACCATTTTAACAAAAAATTGCAGATTTCTATTTTTGTCACCAAAAACGATGACTCCGATCATGCCGAAATAGCGACATTCTGGACAGGCCTAAAAAAAAAACATTTTAAAACCATTTTCACAAAAAATTTCAGATTTTTTTTTTTTCATTTTCGTGACACAAAAACAGTGACCCCGGTCATGCCGAACTAGCGACATCTCCTTCCTGTCGGTCTGCCTTAAAACCTCCGCCTCTGTGAGGCCGACCATCCTGTGCTTCCCCTCCAGCTTTGACCTCATGGCCTCCAGCAGTCGGCGGACATTGCCTGCATCCCACTCAAAGATGCAGACTGACAGCATGAAGGGACCGTAGAGCTGGTGACGCAAACCGCCGCACAGGTGCCAGATGTCTAGTCGAACAACCAGCTGGTCCCACTCATTGAACATGGCAGCAGTCTCGGTCCACGTACACGAGCTGAGGAGGTGCCACCCCGGCGAGCCGGTACTGCTCCATAAGACCATCCGCCATGGGGAGCAGGCCCTCACCCTCACTGGCAGTGAGGACACTGACTAGGACCTGCCCATGCTCGTTACCTATTGGTAACCCAGGCCTGCAGCAGTACCTGCAAGTTTTTTGGTCACCTGGAGACAGACACGCAAAGACAAAGGTAAAGACATTATTTTAAATATAGATATACAAATCAGACTTCAGTTATCTTTAGATCTTTAAGTGAAAACTCACCTTCTTGGTAGAGTCCATCTTTAAGATGGACCCAAAGATGGAGGTGACCCTGGCCTACACCTCGTCCAGCCGCGACAGCACGTCATGGCTGTAGACCGTCAGCAGCCAGACGGGTGAGGGCACCGGGGGCATCTCTGGAGGACTGGTGAACTGCTCGCACTCGCCGAGGTACCGTATAGAACTCTGCATCCAGGACTCACTGTGACTCACACAGCTTGCTGCAGGTCTGTGATGCACTGTTCCCCAATGTGCGCGACCTCAGAATGCTCACAACCCGCAGGTCACAGAACAGCCTAGAGAGAGCAAGATCAATCATATGAATAATCTTGTGAACTTACTCATATGTCAATATTGCTGGGAACTGGCAGCGGTGCTGAGCGTCCAGCTGATTGACAAGGTCCCGTGACCACCTCCCGACCTTCTTCTTACACCGACCACATTCCAGGTACTCAGTGGCCATGAGATACCAGCGGTCAGCAGCCTCTGCACACAGGCTGGGGGCATGCCCGCTTGTATGCCCATATACGCACGGACATCCAAAGGAACAGCTGACATGCGAAGAAGGGGTCGGGGGATGCGGGCGGTTGGGGAGGCGTCCACCACATAACTTTGTCAGTGGCGAGTATCGACCTCCCAAAGCTGGTGCTCCTTGGTGAGACTCTCTGGAAGTGTAGTGGCTTCCTTTCCACTTCACCATAGCCACTGCCCAAGCCTGAAGTGGGGTTGTTTGGTACGCATACAGTCCACACTCAAGGTTTCCAAAAAGCCAAACATTCAATGAGATCCAGGGATATGGTGCAACAAAAATGTTTATTCTTCTTATATCTAACAGGAAAATGATTATCCAATCAACTTAAAACATGGATTACTTCATATGGAAAATACATAATATGACCTGTCTGTATGGTCAAATAACTATTCCGCTCCCGCATCTAGCAAGGACTCCCTCCCCCCGAAGGCCCAACTTCCTGCCTTTATCCTAACACACTTACCACAGTACAATGAATGGGCAAGAGGGGGGGCCAAAAACTAAGTTACACTAACAACAAATGATTATATCTCAATCAGGTAAATATAAATCATAAAGGTACCTAATATTTCATCATATACATTCATATTTAATATACACTGCTCAAAAAAATAAAGGGAACACTTAAACAACACATCCTAGATTTGAATGAAAGAAATAATCTTATTAAATACTTTTTTCTTTACATAGTTGAATGTGCTGACAACAAAATCACACAAATAATCAATGGAAATCCAATTTATCAACCCATGGAGGTCTGGATTTGGAGTCACACTCAAAATTAAAGTGGAAAACCACACTACAGGCTGATCCAACTTTGATGTAATGTCCTTAAAACAAGTAAAAATGAGGCTCAGTAGTGTGTGTGGCCTCCACGTGCCTGTATGACCTCCCTACAACTCCTGGGCATGCTTCTGATGAGGTGGCAGATGGTCTCCTGAGGGATCTCCTCCCAGACCTGGACTAAAGCATCCGCCAACTCCTGGACAGTCTGTGGTGCAACGTGGCGTTGGTGGATGGAGCGAGACATGATGTCCCAGATGTGCTCAATTGGATTCAGGTCTGGGGAACGGGCGGGCCAGTCAATAGCATCAATGCCTTCCTCTTGCAGGAACTGCTGACACACTCCAGCCACATGAGGTCTAGCATTGTCTTGCATTAGGAGGAACCCAGGGCCAACCGCACCAGCATATGGTCTCACAAGGGGTCTGAGGATCTCATCTCGGTACCTAATGGCAGTCAGGCTACCTCTGGCGAGTACATGGAGAGCTGTGCGGCCCCTCAAAGAAATGCCACCCCACACCATGACTGACCCACCGCCAAACCGGTCATGCTGGAGGATGTTGCAGGCAGCAGAACGTTCTCCACGGCGTCTCCAGACTCTGTCACATCTGTCACGTGCTCAGTGTGAACCTGCTTTCATCTGTGAAGAGCACAGGGCGCCAGTGGCGAATTTGCCAATCTGTAAGCACAACCCCCACCTGTGGACGTCGGGCCCTCATACCACCCTCATGGACTCTGTTTCTGACCGTTTGAGCAGACACATGCACATTTGTGGCCTGCTGGAGGTCATTTTGCAGGGCTCTGGCAGTGCTCCTCCTTGCACAAAGGCTGAGGTAGCGGTCCTGCTGCTGGGTTGTTGCCCTCCTACGGCCTCCTCCACGTCTCCTGATGTACTGGCCTGTCTCCTGGTAGCGCCTCCATGCTCTGGACACTACGCTGACAGACACAGCAAACCTTCTTGCCACAGCTCGCATTGATGTGCCATCCTGGATGAGCTGCACTACCTGAGCCACTTGTGTGGGTTGTTGACTCCGTCTCATGCTACCACTAGAGTCAAAGCACCGCCAGCATTCAAAAGTGACCAAAACATCAGCCAGGAAGCATAGGAACTGAGAAGTGGTCTGTGGTCACCACCTGCTGAACCACTCCTTTATTGGGGGTGTCTTGCTTATTGCCTATAATTTCCACCTGTTGTCTATTCCATTTGCACAACAGCATGTGAAATTTATTGTCAATCAGTGTTGCTTCCTAAGTGGACAGTTTGATTTCACAGAAGTGTGATTGACTTGGAGTTACATTGTGTTGTTTAAGTGTTCCCTTTATTTTTTTGAGCAGTATATTTACACAAATATACATGGAGCTCGGTATGTTCTGTCTTTTATACAAATATGTCCGAATCGACTCTAACAGGAAGCAACAGCTGAGTGAGAGGGGTGGAAGGGATGGTAAAGTTTCAGAAAAATAGACAGGGAGAGAGTATGCAGGAGACAAGACAAACTGTAGAATTGCATACCGTTTAAAATCCTAATGGTGTGATGTCATTGCAGTTGAAGAATTTACCTCAGCACTTTCTGAGGCGGGCTTTGGAGGCAGGAAGGACTGCCGGGGCAAATCATCCTCTTCGTTCTGCCCCAGTGGGGCTGGGACTGGGTCAGTTTGAGGCAGAGGGAGCGATGGGAGGACCTGTAGGGCTACAGCTTTTGCAGTGACACAGAAATAAATAAATTGAATGAATGACAGTGTCATATTAGAAATGTAGATGAGAGAGATTAAAATAATAGCACATTCCAACATGCCCAGATGAATATCAATCAGTGATAGGATGTAACAAAATAATGAAATGAGTGTTGGTCAAGAATTCAGAGTAAAATTTTAATTAAATGATTGATTAAAATGGAAAAGAGAAACTCATGATTCCGTGACATGCTGGATGACAGCTGCTGTGACAAGGCAAGACTTTTAATTGTGCATACATGCAGTGACTCTCCTCTAAACCCAAATTACTCTTAGCAATACACTTCTTTGAGCTGATGATAGGAAATAAGTGAAACACTTTAATATGTCAGCAGACTAACTGAATAGTTATCAAAACTTATCAAATGTCCTATGTCAATTAATAGTGACGTAAAAACGTACGTGTCTATGTCAGTGGCTGCTTTGACCAGCTCTGCGTCCAAATGCTCTGTCGGTGGCAGTGCCAGTTGAGGGAGACACCCCTATATCACGTGGAGAGAAAAAGGATTGTGAGCTACACAGCTTATTCCAAAAAGTTAGAATGGTCTTACGTGTGTAAATGGGCTGAGAAGCCATGAGCTTCTTCATCTTCGCCTGCAGTTCACCTGGGACGAGAGAGTGCCTTGACAGGAACGCCGAGATCACAGGACCAAGAGGCCTTTGACAACAAAACATACCAAATATGTGATCATTTCCAACTGTGTGGAACAAGTAGAATTCTATTTTCCTGTAAGATGATATGTAACACTTAATATGTAACACTTACCTTGCCGCGCTCTTGGGCCGGGTGTTACTGGCGGGGGTGGTGCTGGCTACGGCGGGCCTGGCCACAGCAGCTGCCCCCTCCTGGTCTCTGTGCTGAATGTACTGGATCAAGGTGACCATCGCACTCCCAGGATAACAGGGTTATCCCTGTTATGCTCCTGATACAAAGTGTGTCCCTTGCTTAGATAAGGAGCCAGCATGGTCATCAGCACGCACCCGGACACCCCAAGACCCTCAATGTTGGATGTCAGTGGTGGACCCTGTGTAAACTATAATGTCCTGGACAAATCCTGTCTTCACGTCGCACATGACAATGAACTTGACCCCAAACCTGTGCCTTTTGGAGGGAATATAGTGACGGAACGCCAGCCTACCTTTCCATAACATCAGGGACTCATTAATGCATAGGTCGTTGTATGGCACAAAGACCCGACCAAATGCTGATGCCAGGCTGGTATGAACATTTCTTATTTTGTATAACGGGTCATCTAGGATGGCAGAAGCATTGTTGACGACATGCAGGCATCGCAGCAGAACTAGGAAGTGGTCTTGGGAATAGAGGGTGGCAAACAAGGGAGTTGCAAACATAGGATCTGTGCTCCAGTATTCTCTTATGGAGTTCTTCTTTACTATCCCCATGAGAAGGACTGTCACCAGGAAGGTATGCATTTCATTAATTGTGGTTGTCACCCATTTAGCGAGTTTCCCCCCCACTCCTGGCTCTCTTTTCCTGTAGCTCCAAGGCATAGCGATTGGTCTCTATTATGTCTCTCACCAGCTCCTCTGTCAGAAACAGCTTGAAGCACTCTGCCTCAGATGGTAATGGCAAGGGGTGTTGCACTCCAGACTGGGACTCATCAAAGCAAACAGCAGGGCCAGGAGGAGTGAAATGGCTGGCAGCCTTCCAGCTACCACAGAACTCCTGTACTTCATCCACGGTCAGTCTGCCTCCATTACCACCAGCATCTTCAAAGGGACCTGGGACTTCGTCAGTCGACAAGGAGTCCTCAGATTCAGGGTTCTCAATGGCTACAAGGTTTGGGGGGGGGGGGGGGGGCAGCTCCTCACTGTCAATCTGATTCCTGACCTTGACTCATTTTTAGAAGAAAAAAACCCTCCAGAATTTCCTCATTTGTGAGTGGTCTCCTTTTGAAAGACATTGCTAATGCTACAGCTTATCTCACTAGCTACAAACATAAACAACAACGCTGAACGGCTCGGAGTGAGAGGTTACGTGATTGACTGCTGGCACGCGCCACTTGAATCAATAAATCACTATCAGAAAATGTTTTGTGTGGGAATTATATATTTACTTTTTTATTCACGTTTAAGTACTATTGACAAATCATGCATTCCGATTCTTGCATAGATTGTAATGGGCACATTATGTGTGTAAAATACTTTTTTGAAGGTTGTACTGATTTATGATGAGCTAAGCTAATTCCAGCTGTGTGGAGCCATGTTTGTTGACATACAATGCATTCTGGGTGTCACGTAATTGTCTGTCGGACCAAAAATGTTATAACAAAATGAGGTGAGTAAGAATTCACTCAGTTTGAGAACTTCCGGAAGTGAATGGTAGGATGTAAACGATGGTAGACGACACACCCCCTTCAACATGCATACTATAAACAGACCAAACTCATCTTGTCTTCTCTTATTATCTTTGGTTTCTGTGAGGGGGGAAAGCATGGTGGTGCGCAGACACTACCCATCGTCCGATTACTTTCGATTTCTAGAAAGTGTTTTACTCAATTATTTCGATCAATGGTGAGCTCACCCATGATGTGATTAATTATAAATAGTAATTGCTATTAGCTAATTTATATTGTAGTTTATGTCAGACGAGAGTTATAAAAATATGAACGCTTGTTACGTCAATCTTTCCTCAGTTAGCGCTAGGACTGTTTGGATGATTGTAGATACTTCTGTAGATATTTCTGTGAATGTCTGAACATTGCATCCAAAAATAAACTGCTCACATTCTGGACATAACTTTGTAAAGACTGTCTGTGCAAAATGTTACTGAAAAAACTGTGGCCAGCTCAAATGTTGATTGTTGCGTTGTTGATTGGCCGTTCTAAATAAGCGTTCTAATCACACCGGTTTGATCGTATCCTACAGGGACCACTGTAGAATGATCACACCTGTGGGTTGGTACGTGTGAAAAGGTTCATGGACCAAAAAAATGTGCTTTTCTTTCAAAAACAAGAACATTTCTAAGTGACCCCAAACTTTTGAACGACAGTGTACATAGTGTCTGTTGAGGGAGGACACCCACACAGTCAATTTCATCTATTTCAATAAAAGTCTTTAAAATAAGAAAATGTCACGTCTTTTTTCATGTTTATGTTGTTCATAGTTCGGTTGATAGCTGCAATATTACTACCTACATTTTTAGTGGTTGGGGTGGGGGAGCTTTGGCTCAGTTCAGGCTGCCATATCGGGGCCGAATAACTCAGGCTTAGTCTGTACAGTCATTCATTTTGGACTCTGGCCGGATCCGGCTGCTAGCAGTTTTAGATCTGGCGTGCTGGAATCAGGACAAATGTGGGCCAGATGTTTGTGCTACCTGGGATGCAACTTGGAAGTAGACCCCAAAAAAATCAGCAACCCACGACCAATACATTTTCACCCACAACATCGTTTTCAAAGTAGCCCATTCGCGGGAAAACCGCAGACATTGCAACCCTGACTACTAGTTGGCTCCTTGTGGAGCCTTCTCCGCCAGGCAATGATTGCATTTGTAATTATAGTATTTGATATATTAGCTACTAATTTTGTTAACATCAGAATTTGGTTAAATAAAACATTTGTACCTAACTACAGTTTCGCTAGTAGTTAATGTCTAATTACTAAGAGACACAAATGTTAATTTCCAACCTACAATTTTCCCAAGGACAAACTCACTGCACCACAACATTAGCCTACGTCACTGTCCTCCATATTGAGCAAGCTAGCTAGCTAGGTAACATTTAGCTACACCATTGAATTTTAAGTGGATTAACGTTACTTTTATACCCAGGCATTATTAAAGGTAATGTAATCACTAACGTTAGCTAGACAGCTCTAGCTAGCTAACAGTAACTGTATAAGGCACTCAGCACATAGACAGTTGGGTAGCTAGCAAGCAAGCAACCTAACCCAATCTAATGTTATCAATGTAACTTCCCATTAGCTAGCTAGCTACATTAGCGATAATTTAGCTAATGATAGCCAGACACCAGTTATTGTTATTAAAATGCTGGCTAGCTAATGTATCAAAATGTATTCATGTCTTGAGGCTTACTAGCTAGTAAATGAACTCAGCAAAAAAAGAAATGTCCTCTCACTGTCAACTGCATTTATTTTCAGCAAACTTAACGTGTAAATATTTGTATGAACATAAGATTCAACAACTGAGACATAATCTGAACAAGTTCCACAGACATGTGACTAACAGAAATGGAATAATGTGTCCCTGAACAAAGGGGGGGTCAAAATCAAAGTAACAGTCAGTATCTGGTGTGGCCACCAGCTTCATTAAGTACTGCAGTGCATCTCCTCCTCATGGACGGCACCAGATTTGCCAGGTTTGCTGTGAGATGTTACCCCACTCTTCCACCAAGGCACCTGCAAGTTCCCGGACATTTCTGGGGGGAATTGCCCTAGCCCTCACCCTCCGAACCAACAGGTCCCAGACGTGCTCAATGGGATTGAGATCCGGGCTCTTCACTGGCCATGGCAGAACTCTGACATTCCTGTCTTGCTGGAAATCACGCACAGAACGAGCAGTATGGCTGGTGGCATTGTCATGCTGGAGGGTCATGTCAGGATGAGCCTGCAGGAAGGGTACCACATGAGGGAGGAGGATGTCTTCCCTGTAACGCACAGCGTTGAGATTGCCTGCAATGACAACAAGCTCAGTCCGATGATGCTGTGACACACCGTCCCAGACCATGACGGAACCTCCAACCCCAAAACGATCCCCTTCCAGAGTACAGGCCTCGGTGTAACGCTCATTCCATCGACAGTAAACGCGAATCCGAACATCACCCCTGGTGAGATAAAACCGCGACTTGTCAGCGAAGAGCACTTTTTGCCAGTCCTGTCTGGTCCAGCGACGGTGGGTTTGTGCCCATAGGCAACGTTGTTGCCGGTGATGTCTGGTGAGGACCTGCCTTACAACAGGCCTACAAGCCCTCAGTCCAGCCTCTCTCCGCCTATTGCGGACAGTCTGAGCACTGATGGAGGGATTGTGCGTTCCTGGTGCAACTCGGGCAGTTGTTGCCATCCTGTACCTGTCCCGCAGATGTGATGTTCGGATGTACCGATCCTGTGCAGGTGTTGTTACACGTGGTCTGCCACTGCGAGGACGATCACCTGTCCTTCCTGTAGCGCTGTCTTAGGTGTCTCACAGTACGGACATTGCAATTTATTGCCCTGGCCACATCTGGCCATTAACTCCAAACTTTAATATAAAAAAACGCACATACTGCACTGTTGGCAGTAGGTGTGTTTGTTTCTGCTACCTTGACTAGAGAGAGACTGTCAACAAGTACAGCAAAGAGTACAGTACTTGTTTACATTTTTATTCGGCACCGTCAACACATTTTATCAGACACTTTTGTAAGCCATGAAATGCACTTCTACCTGCACTCGCCCTACAACCAGCATTGCAGTTTCAATGAATGAGTAGAAATGAATGGAAGTTGCTCACACACAGTCAAACTATAAAAACGGTTGGCTGGTATGCCCTCACCCGTCTGAGGGGTCGGCTGATATGCCCTCACCCATCTGAGCAGTTGGCTGGTATGCCCTCACCCGTCTGAGCGGTTGGCTGTGATTGCCCCCACACGCTAGTACAATTATGCCAACTGATTTGGTTTCTGACCCTCCACAGGATGTCCAGTAACAATGCTGATGCTTCTCTTTTCAGGGTTTTAATTCATTTTCCTCTTCAACACACATTAAGACACTTTTGGTCATAACATGAATCTTGACTGGGAGTGAATCGTGGTTGAATAGTACTTGTTTCTCAGAATTAATTGTGGTTCTATAAGGCAAAAACATGCAAAACATAACAGCATCAGTAAAGTGTCATAATTATAGATGCATTCAATAAGCATAATTAGACTATTATAACACAGCTATAAACAGGGCTATAAACTTAGCAGTATAAACATTAACTTAAAGATGAACCTCTTGTAAGAGAGAGAGAAACATAATATTATTTTGGACGTTTTACTGTTAACTTTTTATTGTTTTTATTTCACGTTTCCCATGCCAATAAAGCACTTAAATTGAAAATGAATTTAAACTAATTACTGAGACTGACAAGATAAAGATTTATGGCACCTTCTCTCAGGCCCTGCGGTGCTGATCTGCCCCAGCGACACAGGTTCATAAATTACCCGTCCGGGAGGGTTCTAGAAGCTCGCCCATGGCAGCTCAACCACCACTTTTAACAAAGGCCACTATAGAAAACACTGCAGTATCATGCTCATATGAAAACTGTTTACCAATAAATAATGACACCGACGGCAACGGGCACAATGCTTCATACTATACAACAATACTGCCCTCCCAAGCAAAAAGGCAGTAACTGCTCATAGAGTGGAAGTGACAAAAATGGCTTCAAAGTTTAATTGTCCAGCCAAATGAATTCTAGGGAGATCATTGGAGATGTAATGTTCTGTTGCCTTACTATGAGTACATTTTTATATTCATGTTGACCCTGACCTCTGACATGACCTTTGACCCTTAAACAGCAGTTACTGCCTTCTTCCTTGGCACGATATGTTATAAATTGCAGGGTAATACCAAAGCAAAGAGCAGTATCTGCCATTTTCATTTGTTAGTTTACTATACTTATCATTTATGCTATTAATACAAGAGCAGTGTAATTACTGACAGTGTAAAAGAGTTGAAACTGCATCCTTTGTGTGTCTTCCACTATCCAGTGTTGTTACGTAAGATGAAGTAATCTCTGCCTTCCGACCAACTGTTCCTTCATGCCATACCACTGTGTTTTCTTCTTCTTTTGAGACTTATTTCCAATGGTGGCGAATGTCTCGTGATAGGCAATGATTCTTCTTGTGAACAATGCTGTTATCACACTTCTGGGATGTGAGGTAGCATGATGACTTTTTGCATATCCAACGCTCCAAACAGGCCAGGCCTCTGGGCAAACTTTCTATGCATCAGCCTGGTAATGGCTTCTGCTCTGCCCTACAGACTTCTTATGTTCCTCATATTTCCTACATTGCATGCAGTCGGGGGTTGGGGATGGTGAATTCAGGTGCTGCATGGCTGTTGTCTTGGCAGGCTTGGGTTTTCATGGCCTCATTCCCCCTGTGCTCCATCTTCAGATGATGACCCTGCACCAAACAGAGCTCGCACTCCTCCTCTCCAAGCTTCACAAAGCTGATGTTCCTTCCCTTTACTGCCTTGCGATAGGTTTCGTAACCGCAGCTGGCATCTTTGTTCTTCTCCTTGTAGTCACTATGCATGAACCGAATATTGACGTCACTAGGGAGGTAGAGGCGATGTGGGGCAGGCTCTCGTCTGTAGTGGCTGACTCAATGTGTTGCAGGATTGGATTCATGTTCAATTTGCTCGCTGAAGCTTTCTTTCCCCTCTGATCCTTTGGTGGAATCAGTTTGGTGGTGATTGACTTGCCCATCATCGTGACAATCAGCCTGTCATTTTTGGGGTGGTAGCCCATTGTTGTCAGTTAAAACACTTTTCACGCCTGTTGTACAGAACCGCTCTGGTTTGGAAGATGGTACAGAAACGACCTGCTGCGTCCACTGTCAGCGCCAACAGTGATATTTTTCTTAGATTGCTGTGCCACCAAGTGGAAGATCCATGTCCTCTTCTCCTTATACTTCATCTACCAAAACTTTTCCCATATTTCCTTTTGCCTACCCTCTGAGTACATTGCATCTTGCATTTGGGACCACATGGCTTACCCATTGGTGGAATCTTGGATTTCTTGTTTGATAGGTTGTCTGGAGTTGTGTCCACGGGCTCAGCTGCCACTTGTGCTGGAACATCCAACTCTGAAGCTGGATGATAATCTTCATCATTATTTCGCAATTGATTTCTCATCTGATAGACTGATGTCTAAGGAGTCAGACTACTCACTGGTTCTCTATTTCTTCAAATAGTGTTGACACTGTGACTTCAGTTAAAGGGGGTAGATCAGGAATCTTTGTTGGAATGTGGCCCTCAAAATCAACTGAAATAAATACAGCAAATAATCAAGAACATGAATCCTAATGATTCTATTCTGTCATGGATGATAATAATTAATACTGACATTTTGTTGGGTGCAAACATATGATCATTATCCTTTAAAGTTATTCTATAATTGTCACGTTATCCTTAGATAGCAGGATGGGGTAGAGTCAAGCGCAGGAGACTGAGGTCCGTTGAACAGACGTTTAATAATCCACAAGAAATATTGCCGCAGCAAGGCAGGGTGCACAATCAAATACACAGGAGGACAGCTCCAACATCCACACAGTCAGGGCGCAGCCCGGCAACCCTAATGCCTAACAAAAATACGCCGCGTAGCCGAACACAAGAAAATCCTGACTACCACAATAAACATGACAAGTAACAATCCCGCACGAATCCCCAAACGAAACAGACAAACTAAATACCGCCCACTCATGACAAACAAGGAAAAGGTGCAGAACTTAACAGATATAACCAAAAGACATGGATCGGTGGCAGCTAATAGGCCGGCGACGATGACCGCCGAGCACCACCCGACCGAGGAGAGGCACCACCTTCTGTGGACGTTGTGAAAATAATATAGGATATGATCAATGTTGATTTTATCTTGTGCAAACATGATCATAATAATTTTCACTGTCATAATTTAGTTAATCTATTAATTTCATACCTGCTCCCAAAAAGGCTCTTAAATTTTCATCTTTATTTACAAATACAAAAACATTGCATGGATGCACATTGACAGGAATAAAACCTAGTATTGACGTGGTTGTACTGTCCTAATGCACCCTCACATGGCAACTTTGATCCGCATAGATACAAATCATAGAGATTGGTGGAAGTCATGCAAAACTGTTTTTTTTTCTGCATTCATGTAATGATGGCACTGAAGCAGACACATTGAGCACACATTTGGCATGTCAAAACGAGTGTGCGTGGCTTTTGACAATTCAGTATGGGGTACAGGTCCAACTGACCGTCAGCTGGCTAGAGATCGTGTGTGTGTGGTGTAACGTTACGGATTCAAATAACCCATGAAATGTCACAATACAACTATAGGGATTATATTCATTCTAGGTATAATAGATTGAAGCTAGTATAAACTGCTGATCGTCTCTTATGGGAGCATGTAGCACAAATCTATTGCTTCATGCTAATGCTAGCTAGGTAGGTTTTGGCGTTTTGGTAGGGGCGCGTCAGTTTTAGCCTGGTGGCTGTCACTGGCTAGAAATCGTGTGTATGGTGTACTGATTCAAAGAAACTATCAGATGAAATTTCAGAATATATGTAAGGGCTGTCTGAGGAAGTGGACCAAAATGCAGCAGAGTTAGTGTTCATCATCATTTAATAAAGAACGAACACTATACAATTTACAAAACAAGAAAACTGACAGCCAAACAGTCCTGTCAGGTGAAACACACTAAACAGAAACAATTACCCACAACCGCAAGGACAAACACACACTACTATATAGGACTCCCAATCAAAGGCAACTCAACACACCTGCCTTCAATTGGGAGTCCAACACCCAACTCACACGTAACACAAATATCTCTGCCACGTCCTGACCAAAACTAATACAATTGCTCCCTCTGCTGGTCAGGACGTGACAGTACCCCCCCTCAAGGTGCAGACCCCGGAATGCACCTTAAAAAAGAAAACACAAAAAATCCCCAATACCCCAACAAAACCAATAAACAAGAAGGGAGGGTGGCTGCCGCCAACGACGGCACTGTGCTACACCCTCCCTCCCCAACCCACCTATCCTGGAGGTGGCTCAGGTGCGGGACGCGAACCTCGCTCCACCTTCGGCGTCGCCCACTTCGGTGGTGCCGATAGCTGCGCCGGGCAGACGGGCCACTCGGGCTGACCCTGGCAGACGGACCACTCTGGCTGGGCCGGGGGACAGGCGGGCCACTCGGGCTGGGCCAGAGGACAGGCGGGCCACTCGGGCTGGGCCTGAGGACAGGCGGGCCACTCGGGCTGGGCCTGAGGACAGGCGGGCCACTCGGGCTGGGCCGGAGGACAGGCGGGCCACTCGGGCTGGGCCGGAGGACAGGCGGGCCACTCGGGCTGGGCCGGAGGACAGGCGGGGCACCCTGGCAGATCCGGGCAGACGGGCCACTCTGGCCGATCCGGGCAGACGGGCCACTCTGGCAGACCCGGGCAGACGGGCCACTCTGGCAGACCCGGGCCACTCTGGCAGACCCGGGCAGACGGGCCACTCTGGCAGACCCGGGCAGTCGGGCCACTCTGGCAGACCCGGGCAGTCGGGCCACTCTGGCATCTCCGGGCAGACGGGCCACTCTGGCGGCTCCTGACTGGCGGGCCACTCTGGCGGCTCCTGACTGGCGGGCAGCTCTGGCGGCTCCTGACTGGCGGGCAGCTCTGGCGGCTCCTGACTGGCGGGCAGCTCTGGCGGCTCCTGACTGGCGGGCAGCTCTGGCGGCTCTTGACTGGCGAGGCTGGGCTGACGCACTAGACGCCTGATGCGTGGGGCTGGTACTGGACGTGCCAGCCTAGAGACACGCTCCTCCATGCTAGTGCGGATAGCGGGAAACACCGGACCGTAGAGGCGCACTGGCGGTCTTGAGCGCAGGGTTGGCATCACCCCTTCAGGCTCGATGCTCACTTCGCCCTGGCACATGCGGGGCGCTGGTACTGTGCCTACCGGCCTGAAAATCCCAGGCCTCACCACAGCCCCAACCCCAAAGCACGGGACCTGTCCAGTCTGTTTCAGCCTAAACAGGGTACGGGGAGCTGGCCTGGGGCTCCATCCTCGCCCCGTCAAACAGCCCTTGTGCCCCTCCCCCCAAAAATGATTGGGGCTGCCTCTCGGGTTCCCTTACCCGCTGTGTTCCCCAGTCCTCGCCAGAATTCCTCCGCTGCTTGGTCCTGTTGTGGTGGGTAATTCTGTAAGGGCTGTCTGAGGAAGTGGACCAAAATGCAGCAGAGTTAGTGTTCGTCATCATTTAATAAAGAACGAACACTATACAATTTACAAAACAAGAAAACTGACAGCCAAACAGTCCTGTCAGGTGAAACACACTAAACAGAAACAATTACCCACAACCACAAGGACAAACACACACTACTATAAAGGACTCCCAATCAAAGGCAACTCAACACACCTGCCTTCAATTGGGAGTCCAACACCACTCACACGTAACACAAATATCTCTGCCACGTCCTGACCAAAACTAATACAATTGCTCCCTCTGCTGGTCAGGACGTGACAATATAATTAATTATATGGCTAATAGATTGAAGTTAGTATCAATTGCAGATCTCCTCTTATGAGAGCAGGTAGCATTGTTATAGTCTATGCTCGCTTGCTAGCAAATTTTTATCTCAGATCTACTTAGCTAGCTAGTTCTTAAGTGTCTGGATGTCGGCGTTTCAGAGCAAGGTCAACCATCATTTTCCCCCAGGAATGCTGTGCCATGGGGTTGTATCCATAGATTAGCAATGTATGTGTGTGTAGCTGTCAGTCAGTGTCATACAGGTTCGATTGCATCACTATCAGAATAAAATTATATGAAACCAAGGTAAAACGCAGTAACTGCAGCCAAGGGCAGGTTGAAACCAAGTTAAAAGGCAGTAAGTGCTAACATGACCCACATTTTCTCCAAAACACAATACAATAGAGGCAGGATACTTGTCCACATGATTAAGCGTGCATTTAATGTAACAAAAATGACATTAACACATTTTCGACCAAATGAGCAGTTACTGCCTTTTTGCTTGGGAGGGCAGAATATGCCAAGCAGTATTGGCAACTCCAACATTAAAGAATAGTAATAGCTGTACAATACAACATATGGCTGCAAACGTATCAAAGTTACTATGTAATCTGTGGTAATTATGCATTATTACACAACATGTAAAAAGAAATCCAATAAAATCCCCTGCAACTTACATTTCGATGCACTGGCTAGTTATTCTTGTTACTGTCCAATTTTATATATTTTTTTATTTTACTTTTATTTAACTAGGCAAGTCAGTTAAGAACAAATTCTTATTTTCAATGACGGCCTAGGAACAGTGGGTTAACTGCCTTGTTCAGGGGCAGAACGACAGATTTTTACCTTGTCTACTCGGGGATTCATTCTTGCAACCTTTCGGTTACTTGCCCAACGCTCTAACCACTAGGCTACCTGCTGCCCCAATAATAACAATAATAATAGTCCACAAGCGAGGACGATAACGCTCTGTCCTGAGTGGGTGCAGTGTCCACGCTCTGATTGGTTGGGAACGGGTGAGGGATAACTAAGGTAGGCTAAACAGCCAAACAAACAGGACTCAAGGGAAACTGAAGGGACTGTGAGGGAAATGTAGGTAGAGAGGAGGGGAGCAGGATGTACTTTTTTTTTACACACGGGACAATCTGCGCATTTGCACAGCTGCTACAACGTGGGAGCTGCGGGACGAAAACAGCGGAAACGTTTATCCTTGCACTTCAACAATCTTAGTTGTGGTGGAAATGTACCCAATATTTTTACTTTGTGCAACGTCTTCTCGCCGAGTAGAACCTTTAACAGCTGATTTCCCTACTCCAGAACTCAACCATAAATATTTGCAGATCTGAAGGGTGTGAATAAGTTTAAGCTTTGCAGTGGCTTAGTTTTCACTACATTGCTTTGACCTTTACAGATTTGTACACATAAAATAGTTAGGGTCACAGAGGAGGGGAGTGGAGACAATTGTAACCCCGTCAGTGTCAGGTAAGCAGCTCAAAGTGTACCGTCAGTGTCAGGTAAGCAGCTCAAAGCGTACCGTCACCAATTTACCGGATTGGGTGAGTTCTGAACAACCCTCACTGGCCTCCGATCTTGCGTCCAAGTCTTCTTGGGCCTCTTTCTGGTGTCTCTGTCTTGACTCTTTAAGTGCATGTTTTTCAGTCCTTTCCTCAGGCTTGCCTGAAAAACAAAAGATGGCACATACAGAAGAGCACAGCAAATCCATATACTGTATTTGGTGTCCACATTCATAGCAAGCAATGACTACATCAAGCTTGTGACTCTACACATTTGTTGGATGCATTTGCTGTTAGTTTTGCTTGTGTTTCAGATTATTTTGTGCCCAATACAAATGAATAGTAAATAATATATTGTCATTTTGGAGTCACTTTTATTAAAAAATAAGGATACAAATTAGCATTTTTTTTGGTGGGGGGTATGATATTTGTGTGTCTAACTTTCTCACTCATCATTATTCAGCTAGTCTGAACATGATCCAGTTTAGGATGCCACAGCCTTGCCAGGGTTAACATGCTTAAATTACTTCATCACAGAGTACGAGAACACACAGTCCTTGTAAGCGTTAGGGTGCCCGCATTGGTGGCAGAACATTCCTCAGTCCACGTGCTCAAAACAATGTTGAAGCATAGATTCCGATTTAGAAATGGATAAACCTTCTCTCTCTGCCAGATGACTTCCTCCAACTCTCAGAGCTGAGGATTGTGCTGCTGGGACATATATGGTCTGGGAAGAGAAGGAAACACCATCCTGGGTAGACAATAGTTTGAGTTAGGAAGAACTACTATGACTAAAAATCAAATGTATTTATATAGCCCTTCTTACATCAGCTGATATCTCAAAGTGCTGTACAGAAACCCAGCCTAAAACCCCAAACAGCAAGTAATGCAGGTGTAGAAGCACGGTGGCTAGGAAAAACTCCCTAGAAAGGCCTAAACCTAGGAAGAAACCTAGAGAGGAACCAGGCTATGAGGGGTGGCCAGTCCTCTTCTGGCTGTGCCGGGTAGAGATTATAACAGAACATGGCCAAGATGTTCAAATGTTCATAAATGACCAGCATGGTCAAATAATAATAATCACAGTAGTTGTCGAGGGTGCAACAGATCAGCACCTCCAGGAGTAAATGTCAGTTGGCTTTTATAGCCGATCATTGAGAGTATCTCTACCGATCCTGCTGTTTCTAGAGAGTTGAAAACAACAGGTCTGGGACAGGTAGCACGTCCGGTGAACAGGTCAGGGTTCCATAGCCGCAGGCAGAACAGTTGAAACTGGAGCAGTAGCACGGCCAGGTGGACTGGGGAGAGCAAGGAGTCATCATGCCAGGTAGTCCTGAGGCATGGTCCTAGGGCTCAGGTCCTCCGAGAGAGAGAATTAGAGAGAGCATACTTCAATTCACACAGGAGAAATACTCCAGATATAACAGACTTACCCTAGCCCTCCGACACACAAACTACTGCAGCATAAATACTGGAGGCTGAGACAAGGAAGCCATGACAACATGGAACTCTATTCCACATCAGGTGACTGATGCAAGCAGTAGAATCAGATTTTCTTTTTTAAACTGGTAAAAATACACCTTTTGGAACAACAGGGGACTGTGAAGAGACACGCACAATCGTACAGACACATGCATACACATTCATTGTGATATTGTTGTATGGTGGTATTCAACATTTTATATTGTAGATATGTAGTGGTGTATTAATGTTAAATGATGTACTGTTATCTTTTTGTTTTATATGTAATGTAAGTGCTTTAATATGTTTGGACTAATGGGGATCCCTAATACAAATACTACTAAGTAAGAAAGAAACGAAACAAGGAGTTCACTGATCGATACTCCAGGATGCCGGGTGAATAACACTGTAGAGGACATTGCTGAGCTGGTTAAAACAGGAGATTGTGTGCAGTGTTCCTTTGTCCTCCACGACCCCACACTCTCCTCCTGGTCATACGGGTGGATGCTTCCTACAGTGAGGAGTTAGGAAGAGCAGTAGTGCAACACAGTCGAGTCACGCTGTAGTGCTGTTCACCTATGGGGACTTGTCTGGGAGACACAACCATTGAGCAACACATCGAGTCACGCTATAGTGCTGTTCACCTATGGGGACTTGTCTGGGAGACACAACCATTGAGCAACACATCGAGTCACGCTATAGTGCTGTTCACCTATGGGGACTTGTCTGGGAGACACAACCATTGAGCAACACATCAAGTCACGCTATAGTGCTGTTCACCTATGGGGACTTGTCTGGGAGACACAACCATTGAGCAACACATCGAGTCACGCTATAGTGCTGTTCACCTATGGGGACTTGTCTGGGAGACACAACCATTGAGCAACACATCGAGTCACGCTATAGTGCTGTTCACCTATGGGGACTTGTCTGGGAGACACAACCATTGAGCAACACATCGAGTCACGCTATAGTGCTGTTCACCTATGGGGACTTGTCTGGGAGACACAACCATTGAGCAACACAGTCGAGTCACGCTGTAGTGCTGTTCACCTATGGGGACTTGTCTGGGAGACACAACCATTGAGCAACACATCGAGTCACGCTGTAGTGCTGTTCACCTATGGGGACTTGTCTGGGAGACACAACCATTGAGCAACACATCGAGTCACGCTGTAGTGCTGTTCACCTATGGGGACTTGTCTGGGAGACACAACCATTGAGCAACACATCGAGTCACGCTGTAGTGCTGTTCACCTATGGGGACTTGTCTGGGAGACACAACCATTGAGCAACACATCGAGTCACGCTGTAGTGCTGTTCACCTATGGGGACTTGTCTGGGAGACACAACCATTGAGCAACACATCGAGTCACGCTATAGTGCTGTTCACCTATGGGGACTTGTCTGGGAGACACAACCATTGAGCAACACATCGAGTCACGCTGTAGTGCTGTTCACCTATGGGGACTTGTCTGGGAGACACAACCATTGAGCAACACATCGAGTCACGCTATAGTGCTGTTCACCTATGGGGACTTGTCTGGGAGACACAACCATTGAGCAACACATCGAGTCACGCTGTAGTGCTGTTCACCTATGGGGACTTGTCTGGGAGACACAACCATTGAGCAACACATCGAGTCACGCTATAGTGCTGTTCACCTATGGGGACTTGTCTGGGAGACACAACCATTGAGCAACACATCGAGTCACGCTATAGTGCTGTTCACCTATGGGGACTTGTCTGGGAGACACAACCATTGAGCAACACAGTCGAGTCACGCTGTAGTGCTGTTCACCTATGGGGACTTGTCTGGGAGACACAACCATTGAGCAACACATCGAGTCACGCTATAGTGCTGTTCACCTATGGGGACTTGTCTGGGAGACACAACCATTGAGCAACACATCGAGTCACGCTGTAGTGCTGTTCACCTATGGGGACTTGTCTGGGAGACACAACCATTGAGCAACACATCGAGTCACGCTATAGTGCTGTTCACCTATGGGGACTTGTCTGGGAGACACAACCATTGAGCAACACATCGAGTCACGCTATAGTGCTGTTCACCTATGGGGACTTGTCTGGGAGACACAACCATTGAGCAACACATCGAGTCACGCTATAGTGCTGTTCACCTATGGGGACTTGTCTGGGAGACACAACCATTGAGCAACACATCGAGTCACGCTATAGTGCTGTTCACCTATGGGGACTTGTCTGGGAGACACAACCATTGAGCAACACATCGAGTCACGCTATAGTGCTGTTCACCTATGGGGACTTGTCTGGGAGACACAACCATTGAGCAACACAGTCGAGTCACGCTGTAGTGCTGTTCACCTATGGGGACTTGTCTGGGAGACACAACCATTGAGCAACACATCGAGTCACGCTGTAGTGCTGTTCACCTATGGGGACTTGTCTGGGAGACACAACCATTGAGCAACACATCGAGTCACGCTGTAGTGCTGTTCACCTATGGGGACTTGTCTGGGAGACACAACCATTGAGCAACACATCGAGTCACGCTGTAGTGCTGTTCACCTATGGGGACTTGTCTGGGAGACACAACCATTGAGCAACACATCGAGTCACGCTGTAGTGCTGTTCACCTATGGGGACTTGTCTGGGAGACACAACCATTGAGCAACACATCGAGTCACGCTGTAGTGCTGTTCACCTATGGGGACTTGTCTGGGAGACACAACCATTGAGCAACACATCGAGTCACGCTATAGTGCTGTTCACCTATGGGGACTTGTCTGGGAGACACAACCATTGAGCAACACATCGAGTCACGCTGTAGTGCTGTTCACCTATGGGGACTTGTCTGGGAGACACAACCATTGAGCAACACATCGAGTCACGCTATAGTGCTGTTCACCTATGGGGACTTGTCTGGGAGACACAACCATTGAGCAACACATCGAGAGAGAATGGAAGGCCCTCCAGCGGCTTGTTTAGAAATGTGGGAACAGGTGTCATGTCTTCATCAATGAGAACAGAGGGTGATGGTTATCAGGTCACAGAGCTGCTGGAGAATATAGAGGATATAGTGTCAGGAAACAGTGGGGAAGTGTTTCAAACTCAAGAGGAGGACTGGAGTTTCCTGATAGAACTACGAGGGCCAATAAGTTGAGCATGGAGCATTGGTTCATTGTGTTTGTTCTGCCTGGTTGCTAGTTACTAGTTCAGTTAATATAGTGTAACAACTAACTGATTCAGTCGATGCTTCAATGGCTATCACACCAGTAACACTGTTTTCTCAAATTGCACCTCACTTTAAAGGGACTCGCATTATACATTTCTAGTTTAGCAAAATGTTTGTATTAATTCACGCCTACTTTTGAAAAACTTGCTGTGCTCATAACTTCAATTATTACATTAGTCTTCCATTTGTAATCAGTTCCTCGAGGATTTTGCAATTCTGCGATTGCAGTCAAAATGATCACAATATTACCACATATAACTGTCCGATCATTGCACTACAAAAAGAGGGCTTGTCATATGTGAAAACGTGCCTTTTGAATTTTGTCTAACATTAGTAGCTAGTACTCTAGTCAAGGAAGCATTATCCAATATTGGTACTGTGCTGCCATCCTGTTAGAAGGTAACAGATAATTTTATTACAATGGTTAAGATGGATTTTCATTGTGTTCCATGGTGTTATTCGCCCCCTAGTGGAGCTTTCTGGTACTTAGAAAGACTACTGAAGTTTTGTTGCTGTTTCTAGTGTAATATGCTTTGTTATTGTACAGAGGTGGTTCAAGGGCAGAATAGGTACACCAACCTTTACAGATGTAACGCGGGTCGTCTAATGGGGACCAAGACGCAGCGAGTGATGTGCTCATATTTACTTTTATTAAACTCAAAATCAAACAAACAAACAAACAAACAAACAACAACACGACCGTAAACAGTCCCGTCAGGTGCAACATACACAAAACAGGAAACAACCACCCACAAAACACAGGAAAAAACATCCCTACTGAATAGGACCTTCAATTAGAGGCAACGAGGAACAGCTGCCTCCAATTGAAGGTCAACCCAAGAAACAAACAGAAATATACTAACATAGAACATAAACCAAAAACCCCGAAACACATAAAACAAACACCCCCTGCCACGCCCTGACCAAACTACAATAACAAATAGCCCCTTTTACTGGTCAGGACGTGACAACAGACCTAGTGGAACAAAAGTAAACCTTGAGTTTGGAGGTTTAAAATATCCCTCTTGTGGCCAAATGGACCTAAAGTCTAAGATTTTTGATAGGTTGATGCGGAATTTATTACAGGAAATATTCAATGTCAGCTAACGTGCCAGGTTATCTGATGAGACAAGCTACAATGTAGCATTCTGTCACGTGCAACTTTGTCGACGATTGTAATTGGCCGATGCGCATTTGGAGATGGGAGATCCAAATTAAATTGAATCTTTCTCTAGTGTTCGCAGGTATGGCTCCCCTCACTTCAGAGTCTGGAAAGGCTATTTTGATGTTGTCGGCACAATGCATCCCAGTCTGTTGACAGATCCTATGATACCATCCTATGTTATTCAGTTAATGTAACTTATTTTCACCAATCTGCTGTCGACATCAGGAAACGGTTTGAGGGCATTAGTTATCTCCAAAAGTGGTTATGGCTTTAACTGCATTCTGACAGTGAATTCAGAGCCATTCAGTGGCTAGCTACAGTACAAACAATTTTACCAGGTTCCCTTTAAGCAATTGTAATGACAGTCCACCACAACACACCCCAATGACTCACTACAAAACAGGACTGCCAAGACCCCTGAATGTGAATTAAATCAGCCTTAAATTAAACAATTGGCCTCTTAAATGTCCCTTAAATTTAAAAGGCAAAACGGAACCATTAAACATACCTTAATTTAAAATATTGGTCAGTGCCCTTTATTTTTCAATTTAAGGGCTTATCAAGGATATCAGAAAACGTATCCTAAATAATACCTTAATAGGTCCCTTGCCTTTGGGGTTTAAGGAGAGGTTAAGAGATATATGGAGCATGCCTTTATACATTAATTGAGATTTGTTTTTGTTTATGCTAGAAGGCCAGCATCCCGGAGTCATCTCTTCACTGTTGACATTGAGACTGGTGTTTAGCGGGTACTATTTAATCGAACCCACAAATGCTGATGCTCCAGATACTCAACTAGTCTAAAGAAGGCCAGATTTATTGCTTCTTTAAATCAGCACAACAGTTTTCAGCTGTGCTAACATAATTGCAAAATGGTTTTCTAATGAACAATTAGCCTTTTAAAATGATAAACTTGGATAAGCTAACACAACGTGCCATTGGAACACAGGAGTGATGGTTGCTGATAATGGGCCTCTGTACGCCTATGTAGATATTCCATTAAAAATCTGCCATTTTGTAACGCCCTGGCCATAGAGAGGGGTTTTTGTTCTTTATTTTGGTTAGGCCAGGGTGTTACATTGGGTGGGCGTTCTATGTTCCTTTTTCTATGTTTTGGTATTTCTTTGTTTTGGGCCGTGTGTGTGTGTGTGTGTGTGTGTGTGTGTGTGGCTCCCAATCAGGCACAGCTGAAGCTCGTTGCTGCTGATTGGGAGTCACACATAAGGAGCATGTTTCCCCTTTGGGTTTTGTGGGTAATTGTTTGTGTCAGTGTTTTGTACCAGACAGGACTGTTTGCTGTCGGTTTACGCTTTTCTTGTTTTGTATAGTGTTCACGTTGTTTATATTAAATTCTAATAATGAACACTAACTCCGCTGCACCTTGGTCCACTTCTTCAGACGACAGCTGTTACAGAATTACCCACCACCAAGGGACCAAGCAGCGGAAGAGGGAGGTCTGGGCGATGGAGGAGACGCCGGCCAGCAGACGGGGTCGCTGGCGTCGGTCGAGGAAGCCCGGAAGACACCCCCAAGAAAAAATTTTGGGGGGGCTAATGGGGTGGTCCGGAAGGGCAGAGGAGGAGCCCAGACCACTGCTCTCGTGGGGGATGACGGCGGAGGAGGAGACGGAGATGAGGTGGTTTATTGAGGACCTGCTGAAGGAAGATCTGGAGGAGGAGCCATGGGATGCGGAGTTGCGCGCTGTGTCGCCAGTGCGTCCGCACAGCCCGGTGCGTCCGGTGGACATGCCCAGCACATGCCGTGCTAGGAAGGGCATCCAGCCAGGACGAGTGGCAAAACCGGCTCCACGCTTCAGTTCACCAGTGCGTGTTCACAGTACTGTCTGGCTCGTCCCTGCTCCCCACACCAAGTCCACAGTGCATGTCCCCAGTCCTGTCCGGTCCGTCCCTGCTCCCCGCACCAAGCCCAAGGTGCGTGTCCACAGTCCTGTCCGGCCCATCCCTGCTCCCCGCACCAAGCCCAAGGTGCGTGTCCCCAGCCCTGCCAGTCAGCAGTCGTCAGAGCTGCCCGCCAGTCAACAGTCGTCGGAGCTGCCCGCCAGTCAACAGTCGTCGGAGCTGCCCGCCAGTCAACAGTCGTCGGAGCTGCCCGCCAGTCAACAGTCGTCGGAGCTGCCCGCCAGTCAACAGTCGTCGGAGCTGCCCGCCAGTCAACAGTCGTCGGAGCTGCCCGCCAGTCAACAGTCGTCGGAGCTGCCCGCCAGTCAACAGTCGTCGGAGCTGCCCGCCAGTCAACAGTCGTCGGAGCTGCCCGCCAGTCAACAGTCGTCGGAGCTGCCCGCCAGTCAACAGTCGTCAGAGCTGCCCGCCAGTCAACAGTCGCCAGAGAGGTCAGACTGCGCTGAACTGCCGGAGTGGCCAGACTGCGCTGAACTGCCGGAGTGCTCAGACTGCGCTGAACTGCCGGAGTGCTCAGACTGCGCTGAACTGCCGGAGTGCTCAGACTGCGCTGAACTGCCGGAGTGGCCAGACTGCCCTGAACTGCCGGAGTGGCCAGACTGCCCTGAACTGCCGGAGTGGCCAGGGACGCCCGCCAACCCGGTGAGTCCTGTGCCTACGCCTAGGGACAGGCCTCTGTCATGTCTCCCCAGCCTGGTGAATCCTGGGTCAGTGCCGTCGGAGCAGCCAGGGTCGCCCGCCAGCCGGGCGCAACCATCGCCGCCCGCCAGCCGGGCACAGCCAGGGTCGGCCGCCAGCCGGGCGCAACCATCGCCGCCCGCCAGCCGGGCGCAGTCAGCGTCGCCCACCAGACCTTCGGCGCGGCCAGGTGCGCCACCTAAGAGGGCGACGTCAAGGGTGGAGCAGAGGCCACGTCCCGCACCTGAGCCGCCGCCGTAAGAAGGCCCACCCGGACCCTCCCCTTCAGAGTCAGGTTTTGCGGCCGGAGTCCGCACCTTTGGGGGGGGGTACTGTAACGCCCTGGCCATAGAGAGGGGTTTTTGTTCTTTATTTTGGTTAGGCCAGGGTGTTACATTGGGTGGGCGTTCTATGTTCCTTTTTCTATGTTTTGGTATTTCTTTGTTTTGGGCCGTGTGTGTGGCTCCCAATCAGGCACAGCTGAAGCTCGTTGCTGCTGATTGGGAGTCACACATAAGGAGCATGTTTTTCCTTTGGGTTTTGTGGGTAATTGTTTCTGTCAGTGTTTTGTACCAGACAGGACTGTTTGCTGTCGGTTTACTCTTTTCTTGTTTTGTATAGTGTTCACATTGTTTATATTAAATTCTAATAATGAACACTAACTCCGCTGCACCTTGGTCCACTTCTTCAGACGACAGCTGTTACACATTTCCAGCTACAATAGTCATTAACAATGTCTACACTGTATTTCTGATTAATTTGATGTTAATTTAATGGACAAAACATTTGCTTTTCTTTTAAAAAACAAGAACATTTCTAAGGGACCCCAAACTTTTGAACGGTAGTGTAAGTAAATGTGGAAAAAGTCAAGGGGTCTGAATACTTTCTGAATGCACTGTATATATCAAAACCAATACAACACTGACACCACATGCACACTACAGTCCATGGTTTTAAAGAATGGAGCAATTGTCATCTCGGTGTTGGCATCACAGGGTTCCGATAGCAGGGTTACCAGGTCTAACAAATAAATAATAGTCCAATGATCACTCAACCTGCACAAAAAGCCTGAAAACCAGCTCGCATCCCCCCCCCCCCCCCCCCCACAGCAAGAGAGGAGTTGCCACATTTATACAATAAACCCATTTTCCATTACGCTATCGAGCTAATTAAGAAGGAATATCGACATAACTTTAGAAGTAAAATTAGGTTTTCATAAAAAAGTTACAATCATTGCGAACAATGACATGAAATAAATATTCAATATGTCGCAAGAGAAAAGATCATTTGCCCTTATTAAACTCGTTTTGACTGCTATGATTAAGCAATAAGGCACAAGGGGGGGGCATGGTATATTGCCAATATACCACGGCTATGGGCTGTTCTTAAGCATGGCGTAATGCGGACTGCCTGGATACAGCTGTGGTTTATTGGCCATGTATCGCAAACCTCCTGGGTGACTTATTCCTATTATCAACTGGTTACCAACGTAATTAGAATACTAAAAATAAATGTTTTGTCATAACCCTGGTATACTATCTGATAGTCCACGGCTTTCAGCCAATTCAGGGCTCAAACCCGGTTTATAAATAAATCCCTTTTGTGCATGAGCATAACCTATAAATAAAACCGACAGGAGAGTTTAAGTGATGAAAGTGGGACAGCGAATCTCAATCTCTGAGCAAGAAAACACCCTGACCAACTTCAAAAAACGAATGGTGGGTTATTTCTGGCAATTGTGTCCTTATAATGTGCCAGACTCGCACAGACAGCTGTGTGTTATGTGTTATGCTGTTCGTTGGTGTTGTTGTACTTACCTGTACCCAGTGTTCGTGGGGTTCGACATGCCAATCAATCTGCCAACCACGGGAATGCCTGGAATGTTCTGGTGGTTGGTGGAGCGGGGCGGAGGGGCGCCATCGCAAGTTTAAGGGCATGTTTAGCCATTGTTCTCTCTCTTACATCTGGTCTTCACAAGAGATGGTCACGGGTGTTTTATACGGGTATCCTTCATTTATTTGGCGTGGGCTACGGCCAAACAGTAGCCTGTGTGAAGTTGGGTTAATAAACCGTCAATTCGTCACCTCAATCCTCTGTCTGTACAATTGTTCCTTTATGATCTAGCCAGGTCATTACACCATAAACAGTTATAAATGGCCCATTTGCGAGATTGACTTGGCATTTCAATAGGCATAAGCTACAGACTAAAATCTGGGTTTATGATTGTAATTCAATTTTGGCATGGTTTGCTTAGAAAGATGCAGTTGAAGTCAGAAGTTTACATACACTTAGGTTGGAGTCATTAACTTGTTTTTCAACCACTCCACAAATTTCTTGTTAACAAACTATAGTTTTGGCAAGTCGGTTAGGACATCTACTTTGTGTATGACACAAGTAATTTTGGTAATCTCTGTATACCCGTCACAAGACACACTGGTTGATACTTATTTATAAAACCCTCTTAGGCCTCACTCCCCCCTATCTGAGATATCTACTGCAGCCCTCATCCTCCACATGCAACACCCGTTATGCTAGTAACTTTCTGTTAAAGGTTCCCAAAGCACACACATCCCTGGGTTGCTCCTCTTTTCAGTTCGCTGCAGCTAGCGACTGGAACGAGCTGCAACAAACACTCAAACTGGACAGTTTTATCTCAGTCTCTTCATTCAAAGACTCAATCATGGAAACTCTTACTAACAGTTGTGGCTGCTTTACGTGATGTATTGTTGTCTCTACCTTCTTGCCCTTTATGCTGTTGTCTGGGCCCAATAATGTTTGTACCATGTTTTGTGCTGCTACCATGTTGTGTTTCTACCATGTTGTTGTCATGTTGTGTTGCTACCATGCTGTGTTGTCATGTGTTGCTACCTTGCTATGTTGTTGTCTTAGGTCTCTATTTATGTAGAGTTGTCTCTCTTGTGATGTGTTTTTTGTCCTATATTTACAGTTGGAGTCAGAAGTTAAGTTGGAGTCGTTAAAACTAGTTTTTCAACCACTCCACAAATTTCTTGTTAACAAACTATAGTTTTGGCAAGTCTGTTAGGACACCTACTTTGTGCATGACACAAGTCATTTTTCCAACAATTGTTTACAGACAGATTATTTCACTTATAATTCACTGTATCGCAATTCCATTGGTTCAGAAGTTTACATACACTAAGTTGACTGTGCCTTTAAACAGCTTGGAAAATTCCATAAAATGATGTCATGGCTTTAGAAGCTTCTGATAGGCTAATTGACATCATTTGAGTCAATTGGAGGTGTACCTGTAGATGTATTTCAAAGCCTACCTTCAAACTCAGTGCCTCTTTGCTTGACCTCATGGGAAAATCAAAAGAAATCAGCCAAGACCTCAGAAAAAAAATTGTAGACCTCCAAAAGTCTGGTTCATCCTTGGGAGCAATTTCCAAACCCATGAATGTACCACGTTCATCTGTACAAACAATAGTACGCAGGTATAAACACCATGGGACCATGCAGCCATCATACCGCTCAGGAAGGAGACGCGTTCTGTCTCCTAGAGAGGAACGTACTTTGGTGGAAAAAGTGCAAATCAATCCCAGAACAACAACAAAGGACCTTGTGAAGATGCTGGAGGAAATGGGTACAAAATTATCTATATCCACAGTAAAACGAGTCCTATATCGACATAACCTGAAAGGCCGCTCAGCAAGGAAGAAGCCACTGCTCCAAAACCGCCATAAAAAAGCCAGACTACAGTTTGCATCTGCACATGGGGATTGTACTTTTTGGAGAAATGTCCTTTGGTCTGATGAAACAAAAATAGAACTGTTTGGCCATCATGACCATCGTTATGTTTGGAGGAAAAAGGGGGAAGCTTGCAAGCTGAAGAACACCATCCCAGCCGTGAAGCACGGGGGTGGCAGCATCATGTTGTTGGGGTGCTTTGCTGTAGGAGGGACTGGTGCACTTCACAAAATAGATGGCTTCATGAGGGAGGAAAATGATGTGGATATATTGAATCTCTCAAGACATCATTCAGGCAGTTAATGTTTGGTCGCAAATGGATCTTCCAAATGGACAATGACCCCAAGCATACTTCCAAAGTTGTGGCAAAATGGCTTAAGGACAACAAAGTCAAGGTATTGGAGTGGCCATAACAAAGCCCTGACCTCAATCCTATAGAACATTTGTGGGCAGACACAAAAAAGTGTGTGCAAGCAAGGAGGCCTACAAACCTGACTCAGTTACACCAGCTCTGTCAGGAGGAATGGGCCAAAATTTACCTAACTTATTGTGGGAAGCTTGTGGAAGGCTACCCGAAACGTTTGACCCAAGTTAAACAACTTAAAGGCAATGCTACCAAATACTAATTGAGTGCATGTAAACTTCTGACCCACTGGGAATGGGATGAAAGAAATAAAAGCTGAAATAAATCATTGTCTCTACTATTATTCTGACATTTTCCATTTTTTTTACTAGGATTAAACGTCAGGAATTGTGAAAAACTGAGTTTAAATGTATTTACCTAAGGTGTATGTAAACTGATAGGCCTAAATCTTATTTCAGATAGTCTACAGTAGCCTAGGCAAAATGTGAACCGAACAATTTAGCAGCTTGCTTAGTTCAAATTGACATACCAGTCACAGAATTAAATGTTTACAATATGTACTGTCTATATACTTGTCAACAACAGCCAGTGTTTATTTTTATATAATGTATTTTACCTGTAGCCTAATCTGACTACTGTTACTGTCAATCTAATGTGTTCTAACAACTGATCAGCAATTGCAATAGAGCTTTGATCATTTCCAATTGAATTAGCTAAACATGGCCATTAATAATTGCATATTATAAACTGGGTGGTTCAAGCCCTGAATTTTAATTGGCTGACAGCCATGGTACATTAGACCATCATTTTTACTGCTCTAATTAAGTTGGTAACCAGTTTATAATAGAAATAAGGCACTTTGGGGGTTTGTGGTATATTGCCAATATGCCACGGCTAAGGGCTGTGTCCAGGCACTCTGTGTTGCGTCGTGGTTAAGAACAGCCCTTAACCATGGTATATTGGCCATATACCACACCCCCTCGGACCTTATTGCTTAAATAACACACGGCTCCAACAATACATTGAAGTTATAGGCTATTTATTAAATCCGTTTGCCAGCTCCAGGTAGGCTACACAAGTGATTTGCAATGACTTCAGTGAAATAGTCGTGTCAACATATTTATTGTATCAAATAGTAGCCTACAGTAACCTACAATGGTATGGAAATGAATGGGCTACTTAATGGCCAACAGATGCAAATGTTTCATTCTCTACATTTAATGTCAGTTTCATTGAGGCTTTTTCCCCCATAACAGAAACACGCCAGGGAGATCCATAACTTCCATATCAAAATTCCACTCGTGCAGCCCAAGACCCAAGAACTGAACATGCGTAAAAAAATTACAAAAATACACTTACAGTAGCTTGATACCGTTTTCCATAAGCAAAGTCGACATTAGATTAGAATAGATTTTAAACACCTCCGACTTAATTTATCTAATGCGCTCTATTATGCGCTCTTTTTTCCAGTGTTTTGCTGCAGTTATTTATTTATGCGCATCAGTTCTTAGCGTGTTAATGTTTTATGGAAAAGAGGTTGGGGGGAAGAAAGAAATTCGTCATTATGACAAAAATATTTATAACTGGGTATAAATTTGTCATAGTGGGCAGAACAAGCTAAGGACGTGGGCAGAGCCAAGCATTAGCGTGTTTGAGCATCATCTGCATATTTCCGTTAGGGAACGACTACTCAAGTGTGCGTGTGCAATAACTCAATTCGCCTTTGTGCATCTTCTAAATAACGCAATTACAAAAAAATAATAAGAAGAACATTTTGGAAAGGCAAAGTCTACAAAACTTAGTCCACTCTGTTCATAACAGATTCTAGTTTTGGGAACAGAAAACTGTATTGAGATAAAAAAAAAAAAAATGTTTCATCGATGAGAACATATGCTGAATGTCGGCCAAAATCCTTTTTCTCCCATATTTGGTAGTGAGGGAAAACGCAAAGCGGATGCTTCACATTTATACATCCAGTGAAACGTCTCATTGTTATATCTGTGGTAAAAAAAATATGTCACTACATTGGTTGTTGGTTCTGCTCTGACCTCTCACTCACGTGACTCAGCTGCATGCTGCAGTGCTTTCTCAACACACACCCCTCTGCCCCCTCACCACCACCTATTTTTTATTTTTTTTTAAAGAGAAATGCCATGGCAGCCACGGTGTAACATACTGTACAGTACCAGTCAAAAGTTTGGACACACCTACTCATTCCAGGGTTTTTCTTTATTTGTACTATTTTATATATTGTTGAATAATAGTGAAGACATCAAAACTATGAAATAACGCATATGGAATCATGTAGTAACCCAAAAAAGTGTTAAACAAATCAAAATATATTTTAGATTCTTCAAAGTAGCTACCCTTTGTCTTGAAGACAGCTTTGCACACTCTTGGTATTCTCTCAACCAGCTTCATGAGGTAGTCACCTGGAATGCATTTCAATTAACAGGTGTGCGTTGTTGAAAGTTAATTTGTGGAAATTCTTATTGCGTTTTAGCCAATCAGTTGTGTTGTGACAAGGTAGGAGTGATATACAGAAGATTTAAAAAATGTATCACTGCCCCAATATTGTTGGAGCTCACTTTAGGTATTCCTCTTGTCGAGGTAGGATAAGGCAGTGTACAGTGCTACGGCGACTGTGTTGTTTGTGGATCTGTTGAGGCGGTATGTAAATTGTAGTGGGTGTCGGGTAAGGTGAAGGTTATATGGCCCTTGACTAGCCTCTCAAAACACTTCATGATGACAGAGGTGAGTGCTACGGAGCGATAGGCATTTAGTTCAGTTACAGGAACAATGGTGGACATCTTTAAGCAGGTGGGGACAACAGAGAGGGAGCGGTTGAATATGTCACTAAATACTCCAGCCAGCTGGTCTGCGCATATTCTGAAGACACAGTTTCGCATGCCGTCCAGGCCAGTAGCCTTGCGAGGGTTAACACTTTGAAAGTCCTACTCTCCTTGGCTGAAGAGATCGGGAGACGGCAGGCCTCGTGAGCAGAAGGGTTCATGGCAGCGGCTCTGTGTTGTTTTCTTAGAAGCTGGTGTAGGTGTTTAGCTTGTCTGGGTCTAACCCATTGAATTGCGACTCCACTTTGTCCCTGTCTTTTTGCCTCTTTTGATTGACTTACAGAGGTCATAGCTGGTCTGTTAGTACTCTTCCATGTTCCCAGTAACCTTACTGTGGTTAATGGCGGTGGTTCAGGCTTTTAGTTTTGCGAGAATACTGGCATCTTATCAAAACATTTTTGGGGTTTGGGGATGTTCTAATCGTCACTGTAGAAACAACATCCTCTATTTACTTCCTGATGAGCCCAGTGACAAAGTCAGTGTAGTCGTAAATGTTATTCCCAGAGGTGATCCGAAACATCCCCCATTTCCAGAAGATCATGTCTGTTATAGGAAATTATACCATAAATGTTATCATAAATATATTTTTCGTTCAGTGTATAAATATAGTGTGTGACACGATCGGAATGAACCTGCTCGCTGAATGACAACGGTGAACCTCCGGCTCTCTAGTCTGCCTAAATGGGGAGATTGATGTCCATCTGATCTGTTTGAGTGCATATTATGGGTTTCCTTTGATTACGTTACTGATTAAGCTTTTTTCTCCATTTCCAGTACTCATTTGTCATACTTAAGTAAAAGTGAAGATACAATTATTTTTTTATGCTCTTTTGCACACCAGTACTTATACTTGCACATCCTCATCTGCACATCTATCACTCCAGTGTTAATTGCTAAATTGTAATTACTTTGCCCTATGGCCTATTTATTGCCTTACCCCCTTACTTCATTTGCGCACACTGTATACAGATTTTCTATTGTGTTATTGACAGTACGTTTGTTTATTCCATGTGTAACTAACTCTGTGTTGTTTTTGTCGCACTGCTTTGCTTTATCTTGGCCAGGTCGCAGTTGTAAATGAGAACTTGTTCTCAACTGGCCTACCTGGTTAAATAAAGGTGAAATAAAAAAATACCTTAATAGAAAATGACTCAAGTAAAAGTCACCCAGTAAAATACTAATTGAGTATCTGGTTTTAAATATACTTAAGTACAGTGGTGGAAAAATAGGACCCAGTTGTCATACTTGAGTAAAAGTTCAAAAATAAATGCTATACATCAAATTCCTTATATTAAGCAAACCAGACAGCACTCCAACACTTAGACATCATTTACAAACACAATATTCAGTGGCAGTAGCGATGACAATTGATAATTGCATGAATTGGACCATAATTCCATCCTGCCCGAGCAATTGAAATGTAACGAGTACTTTTTGGTGTCAGCGAAAATGTGTAAGAGTAAAAAGTACATATATAGTGTAAGGTATTTGGACACCACTTCAAATTAGTGGATTCGGCTATTTCAGCCACACCCGTTGCTGACAGGTGCATACAATCGAGCACACAGCCATGCAATCTACATAGACAAATATTGGCAGTAGAATGGCCTTACTGAAGAGCTCAGTGACTTTCAACGTGGCACCGTCATAGGATGCCCCATTTTCCAACAAGTCAGTTTGTCAAATTTCTGCCCTGCTAGAGCTGCCCCGGTCAACTGTAAATGCTGTTATTGTGAAGTGGAAACATCTAGGAGCAACAAGTAGTGCATAAAATCTGTCTGTACTCGGTTGCAACACTCACTACCGAGTTCCAAACTGCCTCTGGAAGCAACGTCAGCACAAAAACTGTTCGTCCGGATCACCATGAGCAATGCCAAGAGTTGGCTGGAGTGAGTCTCCACCATTGCACTCTGCAGCATTGGAAAACGCGTTCTCTGTAGTGATGAATCGTGCTTAACCTCTACGGGATCGGTGTCCCCCCCGCAGGACGGTTGAGCTAACGTAGGCTAATGTGATTAGCATGAGGTTGTAAGTAACAAAAATAAATCCCAGGACATAGACATATCTGATATGGGCAGAAAGCTTAAATTCTTGTTAATCTAACTGCACTGTCCAATTTACAGTAGCTATTATAGTGAAAGAATACCATGCTATTGTTTGAGGAGAGTGCACAATTATGAACTTCAAAATGTATTCATAAACCAATTAGGCACATTTGGCCAGTCTTGATACATTTTGAACAGAAATGCAATGGTTCATTGGATCAGGCTAAAACTTTGCACATACACTGCTGTCATCTAGTGGCCAAAATCTAAATTGTGCCTGTGCTGGAATAATACATTATAGCCTTTTTCTTGCATTTCAAAGATGGTACAAAAAAACGTTTTTTTTCTTTGTATTATGTTTTACCAGATCTAATGTGTTATATTCTCCTACAATCATTTTACATTTCAACAAACTTCAAAGTGTTTCCTTTCATATGGTAGGTCCTGCGCTACAGGCAGTTAGAAGTGGGTATGTAGTTATAGGCGAAAATTGGAAAAAAAAGGTCCGACCCTTTTAACCATCTGGCAGTCCGACGGACGAATCTGGGTTTGGCGGGTGCCAGGAGAATGCTACCTGCCCGAATGCATAGTGCCAACTGTAAAGTTTGGTGGAGGAGGAATAATGGTCTTGGGCTGTTTTCCATGGTTCAGACTAGGCCCCTTAGTTCCAGTGAAGATAAATCTTAATGCTACAGCATACAATTACATTCTAGACTATTCTGTGCTTCCAACTTTGTGGCAACAGTTTGGGGAAGGCCCTTTCCTGTTTCAGCATGCAAAGCGAGGTCCATACAGAAATTGTTTGACGAGATGATTGGTGTGGAAGAACTTGACTGGCCTGCACAGAGCCCTGACCTCAACCCCATCGAACACCTTTGGGATGAATTGTACCGCCGACTGCAAGCCATGCCTAATCGCCCAACATCAGTGTCCGACTTTACTAATGCTCTTATGGCTGAATGGAAGCAAGTCACCGCAGCAATGTTCCAACATCTAGTGGAAAGCATTCTCATAAGAGTGGAGGCTGTTATAGCAGCAAAGGGGGGACCAACTCCATATTAACGCCCGTGATTTTGGAATGAGATGTTTGACGATCCGGTGTCCACATACCTTTGGTCATGTAGTATATTTTCTTTAGGAATGTAGTGGTGTAAAACTTGTCAAAAAATATAAATAGTAAAGTACAGATATCCTACTTTAAAGTATTTTTACCACTGTCCTTTTCCAGACATGGCCTGCCGAGACGACACCACCAAGACAATGACTACCTGGTCGTAACCCTGTGATGCCACCGTAGAGACGACTAACGTTCCATTACTACAACCATGGGTTGTAGTATACATTTGGTTTTAGCAGGCCTGTCAATGTCTCTGTGTTGGATCATTCTTCAATTACACTGGGATTTGGGCATGGCATTTTGGAAAAAAATGAACTTCATTTTCCTATATTTGTTTTTATCTCAATGTATTTGGGTACATCTTCCCATTCTTCATAAACTCATATGGTAGCCCTGCCATGCTATGTCGTTATCTTAGGTCTCTCTTGTCGTGATGTGTGTTTTCTTCTATATTTTTATTTTCTTTTTAATCTCAGCCCCCGTAACCGCAGGGGAGGCCTTTTGCCTTTTGGTAGGCCATCATTGTAAAAAATAATTTGTTCTTAACTGACTTGCCTGGATAAATAAAGGTTATGTAAAAATAACTATATATAATTTTTACAATTTTGCTAACATTAGTTATTATCGCACCAGTAGGAGTAGCAGGGCTTGAAACTAACTTCTTTGTCCACCACTCACTGTGGCCACACTAAGATATTTTACCAGCCAATATGTTTTTGCCATTTAAAAACGAAACAAATGGATGGGCATGACTTGAGTCTTTTAACCAAAATATCACAGATTAGACAAAATATGGGTCATGGCTAGAAGCTTTTGTCAGAATAGACTTTTCGTAGCAGGTTTAGGAAAATGTTTTTAATTGAATTTTTATTTTATCAGGGAGTAATACTGAGATGAAGGTCTTTTTAACAGATCCCTGATTTACAGAAATTACAGTAAATACACACATCAAAATATTAAATGCAAGCAGAAAGAAAAACACGGTCATAGAAAACAAACATATTCATCAGTAATAAGGTCCTCAATCAGGTTTCATAATTGCCCTAGAGGCACCAAAGCATAAAAATGTAAGAACATTTTGAAGATTGTTCCACAAATAAGTTGTAAGAAAAGCTGATTTATCTAACTCAGTACAGGCCAAAGGAATTTCCAGAGTTGGCCATCCCTGAGACCGTGGGTGGTAACTCCTACATTTTTCTGTGCACAGACTTGACGCTTTGCGAAAGTAGAAAATTGCATTGTTTAGAAGGAGTGCAAGGTTGAGTTTTGCACACATGTACTTCACAGAGGAGGAGTTCCCTCACGGAAATATGCAAATACATGCAACAACGTGCTAATAGGATCTCGCTAGCTCGTTCTTGGCTTTGCCCACTGTGCTTCATTTGCTCCCACTGTAAACGACACAGATGAATTATCTTGGATTAGTTATAAACATATTTTGATATATCTGACTAGTAGCCTCAAACATTGAAAAACAACCTAGCTTGTGAACAAAACAATGGAAATAGTCAAGAAACACAAGGACAAAGTCTCACTTTGTAGACGTTCAGCAAATTAGACCATTTGTATGCCTGTGTGCAGCGCTTCTAAAAATGTGCGCTCTGCTCCCCAGCCAGGCAGTGTTGCTGCTTGTCATGACAGGATTAATAGTTCTTTATGTGATTAGCGTTAGCTACCAGCTCTGAAATAAAATGACAAACACTTTGAAAACAGCTACTGCAGGATTTATTTTTGCTATAAATGTGCTCATACTTGACTTCGAACTATTTTGTATTTTAAAATGCGAGGAGAGGTAATACCACTGATGGTTAAAGAAAAACAAGATATTTTTTGGCGGGTAAATTAGGATTTTCTGAAATGGAGGCCACAAATGCTCAAATCAAAAAGGTCATCATTCCTTCATTTACTACACTGCGTGCACAATTATTAGGCAAGTGAGTATTCTGATCTTATCATTGTTTCTATTTACATTTTCGAACTCCAAACCATATAAACTTGAATGCTTATTGGATTTAATCATTTTCAGGTGATATGTATTTGTGTAATGAGGGAGGGTGTGGCGAAAGTGAATAACACCTTATATCAAGGTGTGCATAATTATTAGGCAGCCTCATTACCTCAGGTAAAATGGGCCAAAAAACGAATTTAACTGAGGGCAGGGTAGCCTAGTGGTTAGAGCGTTGGACTAGTAACCGAAAGGTTGCAAGTTGAAATCCCCGTGCTCACAAGGTACAAATCTGTCGTTCTGCCCTTGAACAGGCAGTTAACCCAGAATTTGTTCTTAACTGACTTGCCTAGTTAAATAAAGGAAAAAATAAAACACTGAAAAGCCAAACATGTAAAATGCCTTTCAGACGGATACGACACGCTTTAAATAGCTAAACTATTGAGGTGTGACCACCGGACATTCAAACATTTTGTTGCGAATAGTCAACTGGGGCTCAAAAAACGCATTGGGGAAGAAAAGGCACAAATTAACTGCAAAAGACTTGAGAAGAATTAAACGTCAAACTACCAGGAACCCATTATCCTCCGGCGCCACCGTATTCCAGAACTGCAACCTACCTGGAACCCATTATCCTCCAGTGCCACCGTATTCCAGAACTGCAACCTACCTGGAGTGTTCAAAAGTACAAGGTGTCAAGTGCTCAGAGACATGGCCAAGGTCAAGAAGACTGAAACAAGACCACCACTGAATAAGATTCACAAGTTGAAGAGTCAAGATTGGGCAAAGAAATACCTGAAGACAGATATTTCAAAGGTTTTATGGACAGATGAAATGAAAGTGACTCTTGATGGACCAAATGGATGGGCCCGTAGCTGGATCAGTAATGGACACAGGGAACCACGTTGAGTCAGGTGCCAGCAAGGTGAAGGAGGGGTACTGGTATGGGCTGCTATCATTGAGGATGAGGTAGTTGGACCTTTTCGGGTTGAAGATGGACTGAAACTCAACTCCCAAACCTACTGCCAGTTTCTGGAAGATTATTTCGTCAAACAGTGGTACAGGAAGAAGTCCTCAGCATTCTAGAAGGCCATGATCTTTATGCAGGACAATGCTCCATCACATGCATCCAAGTACTCCACTGCTTGGCTAGCCAGCAAGGACCTCAAAGATGCCTGAATAATGACCTGGCCCCCTTCCTCACCTGACTTAAATCCTATTGAGAACTTGTGGGCCCTTCTCAAATGTGAGATTTACAGTGATGGAAGACAATACACCTTTTTGAACAGCATTTGGGAGGCTGTGGTTGCTGCTTCAGTGAAAATTGATCGTGAACAGATCAAGAAACTGACAGACTCCATGGATGGAATGCTCATGGCAGTTATTGAAAATAAGGGTGGCTACATTGGTCACAGAATATTTTTGAAAGGTCAAAAATGTTATATAATTGTCATTTTGTGTTACTTATCTGTTACACTCTAAAAATTGAGAATAAACAAGTGAGTTGAGAGAAATTATTTTTGTAATTTAGTTGCCTAATAATTCTGCACACTAATAGTTGCCTAATAATTGTGCACACTTATATATTTCCCTGAGAAAAACAAAACTCACTTTTCCTTTGTTAAACATTCAGGTTTGAGGTTCAATAACATTTTGGATTGACTGAGAGCATTGTGTTTGTTCAACAATAAAATTAATCCCGAGGAATACAATTTGCCTAATAATTGTGCACGCAGTGTAAAGTGATATGATTAATCATTTTGCTCACAATGTTATTTCTCTTCATTTAAATAGTGACACTGGATTTAGACATACCTATATTAAGGAATATTATTAGCCAATCACACCCTTTTTAGTAAGTCAAATGTGAGGACCCTATGGCTGTTCGCCGCTGGAGAGAATGCTCAAGGTCCTTGTATATCATCAACGAGGGATTTTCAAGGCGGTAACACCAATGACAAAACTGAGGGACACACATATTAGTAAAAAAAAAAAAAAAAGTATTTAATTAGCCTTTGTTTTTATTGATTTATACAATAGATTAAATATTTTTTGTTCACTTTCTAGCATTCAAATAAATTAGATGTGTCTGAATCCCAAAAATATGACACTTTAACTCTACGCATCACTAAGTAAGCCAATTTGCTTACCCTGAGTGCTTTAATCAACGTTTTCCAGTATAAATGACTTGCATTATGTTTTATCATTTAATTTTAACGTGTTTTTTCGTGGTTACAATAGCAAGGGACGCAAATGCCACACAATTCCAGAACAACCCTGTTTATTGGATTTGTTGTTATTTACCAGTAAGCAGTTCAAGAGAAAAGAAAAATGAGATTAAAGCGGTTATCTCTGTCTGCCCCTGGCCTGTGTTTATGGTTTTGGGATCTTAAAGAACCATGGGTATTGACAAAATACGCATTCGGCCAGGGAGAAAGTCTGCGCTGAAGGCAAAGAACCTGGTCAGAGACAGGAGGGCCTTCACCTCGTACTTCCTGAGCCGGGCGGTCATCCTCAGCCTTTGTCATGGGCTGTCTCAATGAACTAGGCAAGTTCTTAACTGACTTGCCAAGTTAAATAAAGGTTAAATATTTTATTTTTGAAAACACATTATGAAATGTAATCTCTCCTGTTCAACCCAAAGGACATTGCTAATCAGTACAATAGCCTATTAAACATAAGTAGGCTATGAAATACAATGTAAAATCAAAAAGAGGGAACTGCATGAGAGGTAGATATGCTTGGTAGGAGGTGGGTAAAAAAAAGACGTCCTCTCCCACAATCGGCGTGCGTTTTCGTTTCAGTTTTTACGGTAGTATTTACATTACAAAAAACTCAGGAAGTGGCCAAAGATCACAGAAACTAGTCCGAGTGAAAGGAAATAATGGGAAAATCTCAATTGTACACTCCTCGCATCCTTCTCAAAATCCATTGGAGGAGAAAGTCAGAGCGGCGGGACCTCTGACTTTCTCATCCAATTGGTTTTGAGAAGGATACGACGAGCGAGGACACGAGGAGGATACGATTGAGATCTTCCCTTTTTTTTTTCTTCCAAAAAGCCGCAGAGGCCACTATGGAAAGACTGTATAGTGTGGCATACCACCCGCTCTTACTTCAAGCACAGTTCAGCGGCGGCTGTGCGTGTTGCAGCACCTCCTGGAAGATCCCCTATTGGCTCTTTCTTGGGGAATGCGCTTGTTTTGACAACTCATTTGATTGTTGGATGTGGTTTGAGAGGACGACACGGACTGCAGGTTAAACCGTAGAATTCGTAACAGTTTCTACATTTTGCAACATATGCAAATCGGATTAATCTTGGTAGGCTAAACATAGGAATCGAGTTTATAAACGCGCGTTCCTTTAAAAAAAAGGGGGGGGGGGGGGAATTGACTGGATTGAAATGACCATGTCCGAGGAGAAGAATTCGGGGTGTCGGGGGAAAGAGGAAGAGAGCGAGGATGAGAGTGAAATCTTGGAAGAAAGCCCTTGCGGTCGCTGGCAGAAGCGAAAGGAGCAGGTACTGTATTTCTCAGATAATTGTTCAATTCGTGGATGACACATGCGCAATGTACAGCTTGTTTTTAGTTCGCCAATGAATGCCGAACTCTTCTGTTGCGCAATAAGGGTCACGTTCAGGTGGCTACAATGTTGCAGATGAAATGATTATGTCATCTCTGTACATTTCTCTGTTCCACTAGCCTTACATGACAGCGAAACATGTCCTTTCTGCTAAATATATTTATGTTGTAATGCCTGAAATGTTGTAGCTAGCTTAAAACAACAAAAAAATCTTAACATTCAAACAAAATATGATTTTTTTTCTTTTGGCTGTTTTCAAGAAACTTAGAGAAACGTATAGCCATTGACATAACACAATATGACATTGTATTATGAAAATATGTCTACAACGCCTTACAAACAGTCCATCTAATTTTATTAAGATCTCCCTTCTTAAGACATTGTTTGGGATGCACAGAATATAGGATTATTATATTAAATTGATAAAATGCTTCTTTGGTTATTTGAAGATCTGTTGATCTATGGAGAACATGTGTACCTCAAACACACAATGTCTTTAAAGGGGAAATCCTCACCCCGCCTCTGTTTTGGTAAATAGATAAAGGATGGGGCTGAAGAAATGTAACATCCTCAAATTAATTGACAAGGCTATGGATGGAAAGACTGACCATCCATGAGATAGTTTTAACCTTGTTTTGAGGCTATACATTTTTTTATAAAAAAAAAATATATATAAAAATATATATATATATATATATATATATATATATAATTTATTTTTTTTATTGTTTATTTATATATATCATACCTAGCATTATTTTTATATATATATATATATATATATATATATATATATATATATATATATATATATATATAATTAATTAATTGTTTTACCAAGGATGGAGCAAAACATGCTTAGTTTGGGCACTGATGGAATACGACGCTTTTACTAAACTCAGGAGGCATTTATTACATTGACTATTGAAGAATGTAATCTTAAGTTGCCCCTTATCCACTTGAATTTGTTGTGATGCATCGAAACATCCAAGTAGGATTCCATGGGGAAAATAGCAGAACACACAACATGTCTACAAAGTATATACTTTGGCAAGATATGGACAACAAAAACTGTGTGGAAAAAAAACATTTAAAAAATGTCCACGTCAAAATGGGAGACATCCTCCTTTGAGAGTAGCACGTTCTTGACTGGCTCGATAGTTTTAAATTAGGCTATTGGGTGTTGAAGTGCCAATCAAACAGCAGTAAATATTACAGATTGCACCTTTTTTTTTTTTACGCTTCAGAGACGTTAGCGTCATGAGCTTCTCTTCTTTTTTTTCCCTGTACGGCTAATGTAGCAGTGCTGTTCTGCAGTGATTGGGAATCATTTAGGCCTGGCTGTGTAGATGAGGGTGGCAGGTAGCCTAGCGGTAAAGCGCGTTGTGCCAGTAAGGTCGCTGGTTCGAACCCCTGAGCTGGCAAGGTGGAAAAATCTGCTGTTCAAGGGCAGTTAACCCCCCCCCCCCCCCCAACAACATCTGCTCCCCGGTTGTCGATGACATGGACGTCGCTTTTTAAGGCAGCATCCATCCCCGCACCTCTCTGATTCAGAGGTGGCAGGCCCATTTCGGTTGAATGTGTTCAGTTGTGCAACTGACTTGATAACTTTCCCCCTGACAGACTATGACAGCATAGGGGTTAAGTGTGAGACTGGGGTTTGGCAAATGAGGTACCTGTGACTGGGTGATGAAGTGTGGTATGTACGTAGACAGACACTTCACTGTGAAATCCAATAACTATGATTGAAGTACTATCAGGGGCCCTAGCATACCACATATAGGTGTCACGCAGTCATCGACGGGGGCGTAGCCATAGTATAGGCCTCCGTTGCAAAAAAATTGTCCAACTTTAGAGAGAGCTGATGAGCTGCAGGTTTTCGTTCCTCCCTTTAATGTTTTCTCACATCCTTTTTTTAAATATATATTTTTTTACATTCAGCAGTGGTCCTGTAGGCTTACTCGGTGCTCTGACAATAGAACAAAGTCATGGTCATACCAATATAGGCAAATACAGTCAATCAAATTACCATGTGGTGGGTAACTTTTTACACAATGCAATCTACACAAGGCTTCTGAGTTTGTGTTCGCCCATTGCATTCTCTAGATGCACGTTTAAAAAATAAAAAAAAAATACAAACTTATCATGTTTAAACATGTCTGATAATGGGGGGTGACTGGGTCAGACAACCTCCAACTCGGCACCTATGATACCATACTAGTCCGTTCTCCTGCCATTAAAGTCTGTGTGAAGGTGTGCTGATGACACTGTTTCCCCTGTGTACTTGTATGTGTGTGTCAAGGGGCTTTAGGGCAGGGTGTGTCGTGTTAGAACGAGCCATTCGTACAAAGAGACTGAAAGCCAGGCTTGTTTGCAGAGTTTTTCCACTCAATATGTTTAGTGCCGTCACTCTGAGGAATGCCTGTTAGATTTTTATGAGGAGGCTTGAAAGGCACCACCTCTGTGGTTTCTAGGAGATGGCGAGTATGAGGAAAGTGTAATGAATGTATCCTGGTGGAAACAACAGATTACCAACATTAGCCTCTTCTTTTGCTTTCATGGGCAGTGTGTTTCCATCTTTCGTCCAGGCATGAAACCCCAGTTTGTATTTCATAAAATGTCTGTTCTCTATGTAGGTATACCTTTTACAGTGCTGGTTGGAGTACTGTTCTCCTGCTAGGACCCAGTATGATTAAGACTTTACATAGAAAAGGCCTAATAATCAATGTCTATTTCTATTGTAAACTTCACATACTAGTTTTTTTTAAATATACCTCCCTAGCCCGTGGCAGTATACCTCCCTAGCCCGTGGCAGTATACCTCCCTAGCCCTTGGCAGTATACCTCCCTAGCCCTTGGCACTATACCTCCCTAGCCCTTGGCACTATACCTCCCTAGCCCTTGGCAGTATACCTCCCTAGCCCATGGCAGTATACCTCCCTAGCCCTTGGCAGTATACCTCCCTAGCCCTTGGCAGTATACCTCCCTAGCCCTTGGCAGTATACCTCCCTTGCCCTTGGCAGTATACCTCCGTAGCCCTTGGCAGTATACCTCCGTAGCCCTTGGCAGTATACCTCCCTAGCCCTTGGCAGTATACCTCCCTAGCCCTTGGCAGTATACCTCCCTAGCCCTTGGCAGTATACCTCCCTAGCCCTTGGCAGTATACCTCTCTAGCCCTTGGCAGTATATCTCCCTAGCCCTTGGCAGTATACCTCCCTAGCCCTTGGCAGTATACCTCCCTAGCCCTTGGCAGTATACCTCCCTAGCCCTTGGCAGTATACCTCCCTAGCCCTTGGCAGTATACCTCCCTAGCCCTTGGCAGTATACCTCCCTAGCCCTTGGCAGTATACCTCCCTTCCCCTTGGCAGTATACCTCCCTAGCCCGTGGCAGTATACCTCCCTAGCCCGTGGCAGTTTACCTCCCTAGCCCTTGGCACTATACCTCTCTAGCCCTTGGCAGTATACCTCTCTAGCCCTTGGCAGTATACCTCCCTAGCCCTTGGCAGTATACCTCCCTATCCCGTGGCAGTATACCTCCCTATCCCGTGGCAGTATACCTCCCTATCCCGTGGCAGTATACCTCCCTAGCCCTTGGCTGTATACCTCCCTAGCCCGTGGCAGTATACCTCTCTAGCCCTTGGCAGTATACCTCTCTAGCCCTTGGCAGTATACCTCCCTAGCCCGTGGCAGTATACCTCCCTAGCCCGTGGCAGTATACCTCTCTAGCCCTTGGCAGTATACCTCCCTAGCCCGTGGCAGTATACCTCCCTAGCCCGTGGCAGTATACCTCCCTAGCCCGTGGCAGTATACCTCCCTAGCCCGTGGCAGTATACCTCCCTAGCCCGTGGCAGTATACCTCCCTAGCCCTTGGCTGTATACCTCCCTAGCCCTTGGCTGTATACCTCCCTAGCCCTTGGCACTATACCTCCCTAGCCCTTGGCACTATACCTCCCTAGCCCTTGGCACTATACCTCCCTAGCCCTTGGCACTATACCTCCCTAGCCCGTGGCAGTATACCTCCCTAGCCCGTGGCAGTATACCTCCCTAGCCCTTGGCACTATACCTCCCTAGCCCTTGGCACTATACCTCCCTAGCCCTTGGCACTATACCTCCCTAGCCCTTGGCAGTATACCTCTCTAGCCCTTGGCAGTATACCTCCCTAGCCCTTGGCAGTATACCTCCCTATCCCGTGGCAGTATACCTCCCTAGCCCGTGGCAGTATACCTCCCTAGCCCGTGGCAGTATACCTCCCTAGCCCTTGGCAGTATACCTCCCTAGCCCGTGGCAGTATACCTCCCTAGCCCGTGGCAGTATACCTCCCTAGCCCTTGGCAGTATACCTCCCTATCCCTTGGGGGGCATCAGCCCTCCTTTTGTCAACCTTGACAAGGGTTCAGCATTGGTCAGATTTGAATGACAAATCCAACACAATAAAAGACTGCAATTATGTTATTTATTATAATAAATGACTGCAATTATCTGTTAGCCTATTCTCTTTTCCACATATTTTGACATACTGTTTCCAGAGACTTTGCGCTATAGAGGGGTCGGCAAATTACCATGGCAATGAGTTCTTTTTTAATTTGAATAATAGCTAAAAAAATATATATATATATATATATCTACAAAGCTTACAGTTTAGACAAACGGTCAGTGTCCTATAGGGTACCCTGCAAATAAATGAATGATTGAGTGTTGTATACTGTGACTCTGGAAGGTACTGACTGACACGACATAACAGGAAACCCCACATTCCTCTGCCAATGTATAGCTGTAACTGTCTATAAGACAGTCTCCTACAGAACAGGAAGCCTATATACACATTTCTATTTTTGTTTTTAGATCTGTCATCCAGAGTTTGTACGTTGGATGATATATGAACTCTGTGTGTGTGTGTGTGTGTGTGTGTGTGTGTGTGTGTGTGTGTGTGTGTGTGTGTATATATATATTTTTACATTTGGCACACACAGCTGATGCATAGAACATTTTACTTTTGCTGATGTTTCCAAATGCATTCAATAATTCAGGCAGATGCTGTCATCACTAGCATCTGAGTCAACAGAAAGCACCACATTGGCACAATGGAAATCATTGTTGGTAGAATGACGGCAAACGCGCAGCGTCACAAGACTACCATTTAGCTGGCGGATCTGATCTCGGACCGGATGGAGGGATGTCTGGCTGGGCCGGGGCGAATTAAATGAGAGTAGATGAAACCTTTGGGGAAAATCCTGCTGTGGTCATTTTTCCAGCACATTGGCTTGATGAGGCCATCTCTCTGTTCACATTTGACGTGGGTGTTCAGAGTAAATTCATATAACTTTTCAAATGGTTAGTGTTCCCAAGTTTTTCCAACTGAGACATTTTTTTTTCTTAATCCTCTCCAATGTGGACTCTATTGAAATTTAAGCGACATATAGACTGATCCAGACTCTTAAACTGGCACACACTCGCTCCCTTGGTCTAATCTTCCCTTCTGGCAGTCGATCAGCAGAGCAAGCCCCATTTGCCGAGTCATAGCTGTGAAAAAAATGACAAAAGCATGAGTTATGTCTGGAGATAACCTTCAACTTTCCATCAGGAAAGCCCTTTGTGCTTGTGCTGTAATCTTTGTAGTGGACTCTAGGCTTACTGATTTGAGGAAGACTGGAATAAATGCAGTACTGTAAGCAACATTCTATCATCTGCAGGTTCTACCGTATAGGGGATACATATTTATGGGGAGCATTTTCATTTATTTGGGGAAAAGTTAAGCTTTTTGCGAACAGAACATCACTACTTGGGAAATACAATGGGACCTTTTTAAGAGAGATGTACATGTCAGGAATGAAGTCATTTGGATCACCTGAAATGTTAGGTAAATTTACTTCAAAACCACATCAAACATTTTATTGAAAAAATAATAATTGTGTATTTACCAACAAGCTGTCTTAATGCAGAATTAGACATTTCAATGTGTTTTTGTTGCTACCGCTGCTCTGTATTATTCAATTTCACCAAACGTCTAATTTCAAAGTTAAGGGTTAAGTTTAGGCACTCATTCCAAACGGTTAAGGTTTGGGATAGAGATTAAAAATAAAATGGGTACGCGACACGCAACCTTCTGATCCAGAGTCATGGGATTACACCTGTCCAACCCCGACCGCAAAGCCCAAGTCTACTTGATGGTTATGGCACTGGCTGTTTCCTCATAGCGGCTGGTTTTAAAGGCATTTCCCGAAGTCTTCTTGAATGTCCTAGCTGGTATTTACATGGGTATTCTAACCATTTTAGCCCATTTAATGTATTTGATGTGATTTGCGCACATGTGAGCAACGTTTTATGGTTTGTCTGTAGCCTCCAGAAGTTTTTTTTCTCCATTTGAATGTACCTGTTCAATATTACCTGTTGGGTTGACCCGGCATTCTGTAACTCTTGAGGTTAGAATCTTTGCGGTTCTACTCTACTGAAATGCCATTGGCTTTAAGAAGAGGTAATGACTCAAGGAGGCACTTGTTGACATTCTCCTCCCGGTAACGGATTTGATTGGGGACCTTTTTGCTGAATGACCAGTCGAACTACTGTTGTAGTCTGTCTGCGCAACAATATCTTGAAGTCCGACACTTTGCAGCCTCCTTGAATTGGGCCTTTTTTATTTTCTTTTTTATTTACTGTAGTACAGTCAACATCCCAGAATTGGGCAGTATTGCCAAAAATATCTATAGCAGCCTAATGAGGTTTGTGTATGGTTTTATACAGTGTATACAGCCATACATAAACCAGCCTGTATAACAATACCCAATCCACTTAAAATAGCCTGAAAACAAAGATTTAACTTCATAGGCAAGGACAGGACTCTACATTTCTCTCTTCCTCTCTCCAAATGTTATTTTAGTAAAATAATTTTTCGGGAACTGAAGAATTTCATAAAGCTACCAATGTTTTCCTGGCCTGCTTGTTTGCCAGTGTTTAAAACAAGCATGAATTATACCTGAATTATACAAATCCATTGCACGTTACCCATGTCATAGATATTGTACACGTCGTACAACCACATACATATTGCACAACTGCCCTGACACATTTTGTCAGTGGCTCAGTAACACAGCTGGGCTTAATTTATTGCTGCTTAGGTATTTGATGGACATGGCAATGCAGGATGCTTATACCTGTTCAGCTTACACGTAGCGACCCTATAGGGTCTGCCTGAGGGGACGAGCTGATACTCAGAATTACATGGGAGAGGTTTGAAAGAATCTCTGATAACAGCCTGTTCAACAGTAAAGAAGGCTACTGCCTCACACCCATGATCTACATTGGCAGTTTGAGGCCTATATGGGGGCGCTCTTCACCTGGACAATTAGGCACATTTCCATGACTCTGCTTTGCTGCTGGACGATATGACTCTAGTCACGAGCATATCCTGAGGAGTTCCTGACATGGTGTGTGTGTGTAGATTATCAGATCGTATCAGGAACCTCATCAACAAGATAACATTCCTATTATGTTTTTCTAGAACCTGCAATCTTTTGAGGACAACCAGCTTGTTTGTACCTGAATAGCCCCCCTTAGGAAAGAAAAGCAAGTCCGACGTGGGTTTCTGTCCTTTGTCACCCTCTCGGCTCACTGCCAGCGAAAAGCACATCCAGGCAGACATCTGTGTTGCGACATGGGGCTCTGTAGATGGCCTTGTTCCTGTTGTGTTTTTCTTCTCCCCAGGTTTCTTGGAAAGGCAAAGGACGTGGGTGTTTTTTACTTGTATTTCTAAACTCTGGCTTTGTGGGCAGAATACGCTCTAGCCACTACTTGTAATCATATACCGTGAGTGGTGTTGCTTTGCACCCATTGGAATGTACACAGAAAACCTGTCAGTCACTCATGTTCATGGCTTGGTGTGTAAAGTACCAGTCAAAAGTTTGGACACACCTACTCATTCCTGGGTTTTTCTTTATTTTTACTATTTTCTACATTGTAGAATAATAGTGAAGACATCAAAACTATGAAATAACACATATGGAATCATGTAGTAACCAAAAATGTGTTAAACAAATCAAATTATATTGGAAAATGTTTTTTTCAACAGAAACAAGTTTGTATTGGCCAAATTCAGATAGGTCCCTCCCCGTTTCATTTGCTGCCGGTTGGTTCATAGAGTAAACGGTAAGCAGTTTCCGTTGCAGAACGTTTTTACACCAGAATCCGACTAATGGATACACCACTACTTGTTGGTCCACTGATTGGCCAGGCCTCCTCTCACTTTAGAGACTTTGCAAGAGCATGTCACCCCTCTCCTGGGCTGCATTCCATTCCAAAAAAATCTTTACCCCAAAAATGCTCCCTTTCTGTCACATTCAAGGGGGATCCCCAAAATAAGAAGGGGGGGGTAGCAAAGGGATGTAAGTGATTGGAGGGAGAAGTTACATTACCTCAGTCTCTCTTTTTTTTTTTCTCTGCGCAAGTTAAAAAGTATAATTTTTTTTGAAAAGCCGAAATTTAAGACCTTTTCAACAAAATCGTTCTTCTCAGATCTGTCATTACTGTAGCTGAGATCAACCTTTTTCCCCCCAGGAATATGTATTTAAAAAAAAAAAAAATGTTTTGCCTTCTGTCACAGCAAGGCTCTGGCCCAGCTAAACACACGTGATGCATGAGTCATCGCTTAATGTTTGTGGCTGGTTTATAGTGAGCTATAAGTGTATTGTAGAGTTGCTTTCCAGATAACTGCCATGACACCAAGGTCGGCGGGGCAATCAATAATGTGGCCCATCTTTGAGATTGAACATCAATATTATCTTTTCTACCACACCGGAACAACACGCCGAATACATTCTTTACAGTCAATAGTGATGGGTCCTGTGAGATATGTCATTGTGTCTACAAAACAGTGCACCATGACTTGACAAGAATTACCGTAATATTTTGAGTAGACGGAATGGCACTTAATAATCACTGCCTTCTCAAGGACATCGTCAAAAGAGACATTTTGAAAAGTCCTGCTGGAAGAGCTGCCATTCCAATGATGGAGAATACAGAAATCCTTTTTTTTAAGGTGGACAATATTACTATATTACACCACTGGAATAATGCATGATATTATATGGTTGCTATCGGAAATACCTTTGCAAAGCACAGTTCTTTTTTTTTCTTTTTTTTTCCTGTTGTAACCCTCTGTTTTTTGGTAGTAACACAATTTATTAAATGTTTTATATGATCCTTTCTTTGAAAATATTGGGTACAAGAGAGAACTGTATATCACCAAAACATTAGGTTGGGTTTTTGTACAAGCCAACAGTAACTCAGTACTCTACATATGAGCTGAGCGCTTCAGGATCAAGAGGAGCGTATGAGCTGGAGTCAGATGTTGAGGGAGGGAGTATCTCCTCTCTTTATCTCAAGGCTTATTGAAGGGAAATTAGATTTTTTTTTTACAATGTTGCAGGAACTAGGCCGCTGTCTTCATACCGTCCCAATGTGGTAAATGTGTCCACGGTTTGAGTTACTCTACAGCCTCCGTAGATGCTGCCTCAAGACATGACCCCAAAAGACACAAAATTATAATAAATGAATCTAATCAACGCCAACAATGAGAGTAAATGCCTATCAGGGGACGAAAGAGTGTGGAGGACAATGTTTGAAAATGTATCCATATCGAGGCAAACAGCCCTCAAGGGATTCCTGTATTAATTTGAATGACATTGTGGCTTCCACTGTAACGCTCACATGACTTGTTGTGACTTTTCATTATACTGAAGAAAAATATAAACACGACATGTAAATTGTTGGTCTCATGTTTCATTAGCTGAAATAAAAGATACCAGAAATGTTCCGTATGCACAAATGGCTTTATTTCTCTAAAATGTTGTGCACATTTGTTTACATCTTTGTTAGTGAGCATTTCTCTTTTGCCAAGATTTATCCCAGCCCCCGTCTCCGCAGAAGGCCTTTTGCCTTTTGGTAGGCCGTTATTGTAAATAAGAATTTGTTCTTAACGAACTTGCCCATTGTGCTGTGGACAATAAAAGGCCACTCTAAAATGTGCAGTTTTGTCACAACACAATGCCACAGATGTCTCAAGTTTTGAGGGAGCATGCAGTTGGCATGCTGACTGCAGTAATGTCCACCAAATCAAACCAAACTTTATTTGTCACATGTGCCGAATACAACAAGTGAAATGCTTACTTACAAGCCCTTAACCAACAATGCAGTTTTAAGAAAATATCTACCAAATAGTCTGGGTAGACATTTGATTAGATGTTCAGGAGTCTTCAGGCTTGGGGGTAGAAGCTGTTTAGAAGCCTCTTCGACCTAGACTTGGCGCTCTGGTACCGCTTTCTGTGCAGTAGCAGAGAGAACAGTCTATGACTTGGGTGGCTGGAGTCTTTGACAATTTTTAGGGCCTTCCTCTGACACCGCCTGGTATAGAGGACCTGGATGGCAGGAAGCTTGACCCCGGTGATGTACTGGGCTGTACACACTACCCTCTATAGTGCCTTGCAGTCGGAGGCCGAGCAGTTGCCATACCAGGCAGTGATGCAACCCGTCAGGATGCTCTCGATGGTGCAGCTGTAAAACCTTTTGAGGATATCAGGACCCATGCCAATTCTTTTCATTCTCCTGATTGGGAAATAGATTTTGTCGTGCCCTCTTCACAACTTGTGCTTGGACCATGTTAGTTTGTTGGTGACGTGCAACTTGAAACTCTCAACCTCCTCCACTACAGCCCCGTTGATGAGAATGGGGGCGTGCTCAGTCCTCCTTTTCCTGTAGTCCACAATCATCTCCTTTGTCTTGATCACGTTGAGGGAGAGGTTGTTGTCCTTGCGCCACATGGTCAGGTCACCAGCGCTGTTGCTATAGTTAATTTCTCTACCATAAGCAGCCTCCAATAACGTTTTAGAGAATTGGGTGAGGCCGTCCTAACCGTCCTCCAATAATTAGCATTTATTTAAATCTACAGATTTAACTGTAAAATCCTTCATTGTTGTGTTTTTGTTCAGTGTAGTTATTTTTGCTTGCAGACAGTCTGATAACGTGTCGGGGGGGGGGGGGGCTGGCCGGTGAGCCGCTTGAACTCTCAGGTAGTGTGACAGCGTTATGACACATTCCCTGGGTTTATTAACAAATGTTTCATTAACAAATGACTTTAACAGACTTGAAATGGAATTGACCCAATCCTGTTAAAGTGAGCTGAACAGTTTTAATTTACTGCTTGAGTTCTCTGGCACAATGCATTCCTTGGCAAAGGGAAAAACTAGGAATTGTGGTGACTGTGATAGTCTGCCTGAGATAATTAGCCGGTGACTTACTGTGGCAAATTGCTATTTGTTGACATGCGTGTCACATCATGCGTACAGGAACTTGCATGCTTTGTGAGCTTGATATGCTGCCTGATTCAACCAGTATGAAGGTTATGGCCAAAAAGTGGGCAAGAAATAACAATTTTGAAGGGCACTTTAACATTCTATGAGCTTTTCAGCCAAAGTGGATCAATGTAACACTGCAACAAAGTTATTACATTTTGTAAATGGGTCATGTAAAATAAGGCAATATTGGAGGTTTCTCAATCACAATTGGGAACAGAAAATAATGGATTAACTTTTCCAACGCTAGTTAAAGTTTGGCTTTATTCTGGTGCTGCTCTGCACATACAAGCTTGTTAGCTAGCTAGCTAGCTCTGGTCCAACGCTAGTTAAGCCAACTCTCTGAAGTTCAAAGACATTCAAAGTTCCTTCATAGAAGCCGCTCCTCCGTAGGTATAATTCTGTGGGCCTAATTCAGATAATGTAAGTCATAAGATGCCAAGCCGCCTCCTCCACCCTCAAATTTCAGTCGCATCTCGTGCCCTACATTTGTCTGTCCAGTGCATGTAAACAACTATAGATGACCTGCTCCAGCAAGCTGATCTAGTCCCACTGATTGATTGGTGAAGTAATTTAATATTGTAAAAAGTGTGTGTATATATTTCGAAGGTTTAAAAAGGAATAGAAAGGAACTCAACTCAGCAAAAAAAGAAACGTCCCTTTATCAGGACCCGGTCTTTCAAAGATCATTTGTAAAAATCCAAAACTTCACAGATCTTAATTTGTGAAGGGTTTAAACACTGTTTCCCATGCTTGTTTATGGTTCATTGAACAATGAGCATGCACCTGTGGAACGGTCATTAAGACACTAACAGCTTACAGACGGTAGGCAATTAAGGTCACAGTTATGAAAACTTAGGACACTAAAGAGGCCTTTCTATGGACTCTGAAAAACACCAAAAGAAAGATGCCCAGGGTCACTGCTCATCTGCGTGAACGTGCCTTAGGCATGCTGCAAGGAGGCATGAGGACTGCAGATGTGGCCAGGGCAATAAATTGCAATGTCCATACTGTGAGACGCCGAAGACAGTAATACAGGATGGACAGCTGATCGTCCTCGCAGTGGCAGATCACGTGTAACAACACCTGCACAGGATCTGTACATCCGAACATCACACCTGCGGGACAGGTACAGGATGGCAGCAACAACTGCCCGAGTTACACCAGGAATGCACAATCCCTCCATTAGTGCTCAGACTGTCCGCAATAGGCTGAGAGAGGCTGGACTGAGGGCTTGTAGACCTGTTGTAAGGCAGGTTCTCACCAGACATCACCGGCAACAATGTCGCTTATGAGCAGACACCCACCGTCGCTGGACCAGACAGGACTGGCAAAAAGTGCTCTTCACTGAGGAGTCGCGGTTTTCTCACCAGGGGTGATGTTCGGATTCGCATTTACCGTCGAAGGAATGAGCGTTACACCAGGACCTGTACTCTGGAGCGGGATCGATGTGGAGGGTCCGTCATGGTCTGGGGCGGTGTGTCACAGCATTATCGGACTGAGCTTGTCATTGCAGGCAATCTCAACGCTGAGCGTTACAGGGAAGACATCCTCCTCCTTCATGTGGTACCCTTCCTGCAGGCTCATCCTGACATGACCCTCCAGCATGACAATGCCACCAGCAATACTGCTGGTTCTGTGCGTGATTTTCTGCAAGACAGGAATGTCAGTGTTCTGTCATGGCCAGCGATGAGCCCGAATCTCAATCCCATTGAGCACATCTGGGACCTGTTGGATCGGAGGGTGAGGGCTAGGGCCATTCCCCCCCCAGAAATGTCCGGGAACTTGAGGGGCCTTGGTGGAAAGGGTAACATCTCAAGCAAGAACAGGCAAATCAGGTGCAGTCCATGAGGAGGAGATGCAGCTGGTGGCCACACCAGATACTGACTGTTACTTTTGATTTTCATCCCCCCTTTGTTCAGGGACACATTATTCGATTTCTGTTAGTCACATATCTGTGGAACTTGTTCAGTTTGTCTCAGTTGTTGAACCTTATGTTCATACAAATATTTACACATGTTAAATTTGGTGAAAAATATGCGCAGTTGACAGTGAGAGGATGTTTTTGTGTTTGAACCGGTTCAGAACTTTACTTTTGCTTATCAGAACAATGGAACGGGGAGAAAAATAATGGTTCTGTTCAGAACAAAATGATCGGAAAATAATTTTGGTTCCAACTCCTGCTTTGTTGTGCCTACCAACCTTTGTGTGGTAAAGAGAAACCGCATCAACATTTTAAAAATTGCATGCAATAACCAGTGGCCCCTAATGTATTCTTCTGCCTCAAATATGTAGCTATGATATTGTCTATTTTAGTTGGTGTAGTTTTGATAACCAATAGCTTTTTTTCTTTTTTGATACAACAGTTACACGATTGGTTGTGTCAAACTGCTTTGCTTTATCTTGGCCAAGTCGCAGTTGTAAATGAGAGGCTAGTTGAGAACAAGTTATCTGGTTAAATAAAGGTGAAATAAATAAACAACTTTAGGGCTTATTATAACTTGAGTTCTGTGCTCTCGGCTTTACCTCAGAGGGCTAATACCGTCTGGAGGCCTGCAGACAACACTGGTTCGATATCCAGTCGGTCACAGCGGGGTATGTGGATGGCTGGGAAACCAATCTTTCACCATTTGGCCTACTGAGACGCCACGGAGTCTGAGGCAGATTGTGACGTGCATTGTGCACAAATAAGACACTCGTACAACTCCAGTCTAAACCACAGCCTATTACATTTTGATAAAGTGGATGACTCAGGCCTTGAATAAGTTACTTTTTTAACGGGCTCGCTGGTGAAAAACCTCGCAGTAAAGTTTTTTTTTAATAGAGGTTTCTTCTCAACAACAGCCCTCCCACTGAGTGATAATGTATGAATCCCAAATGACACCCTATTGCCTTTTATAGTGCACTACTTTTGACCAGGGCCCATAGGGCTCCAGTGAAAAGTAGTGCACTATATAGGGAATAGGGTGCCATTTTTGGGATGGTGTGTGAGTGAGAGATTATACATCCTGCAACCTTTTTAGGGGAAGCATTGTAATCAGAACCTGCTGTTATGCGTACTGAAGACTGCAGTGGTCCAACAAACTGTTTACATCGCTGTGCAAGACAGAACTACAAGCCACTGTACTAATTCATGAATGAGAGAACATCTAAATATTGTGCTGGATTGGCTACAATTCTGGATACTATTGTTTATTTGACAGTGACCACTTAAAAGGAGTACATGTACACCAGCGTTAAAAATTAAAAAAATAATAATAATTTCTAGACTATCCCGTCTTAACTGCAGATAGTTTCCGTATCCAATATTTTTGAGCTGTGACATGAACTGCAACTTGTACGAGGAAATCCGCATTCCATTCTTCATGCGAATGACAGTCAAACTGTGTTATCAAGTGCTATTTGCTTGTTAAATTGTCATGCAATGCATTCTCCCCATTTGTTGACTTTTTTTGTTGTTGGTGGCCCACTCTTTTTGATGGTATGAACCCAATTTTTTAAAGGTTTCTGTTTTTTTTATGCTGTAATTCTTCCATGTGTTTTATTTATGGTACGACGTTAATGAAGAGGACCTGTATTTACAGTCTGAAGACTGCTTATGTGTCCTCAATATGGGATGTGGATTTATCTGTGAAGCGGAGGTGCCGGTGTCCTTTATCTGTGATTGGGTCATCCATTTTTGGACTGATACTAGCCATGATTATTGACGACTATACTATCAATTCAGTATCCTTTCACATTGTAAATATTGTACTGGAACTGACTGACCCTGTATATACCTTAGTTGTCTTCTTTTTATATCTTGTGTGTTTTTTTTCGACCTTTTTTGTTGTTGTTATTTTTAGTATTCCATTGTTATTGATTACTGCATTGTTGGGTTTAGTGCTTGCAAGAAAGACATTTCACTGTACTTCTGTAAGACATGTAAAATTGTGAAACTTGAAACTATCTTATAAATGCCTTATTAAACTGTGGTATCACATCAGAACTCAAAATAATAAGCATGTCAAGGAAGTTATGTCTATGAATTTGAGCGGTTAGTCCAACCCCATCCCTCAACTGTATCCCAAAGCAGTGGTGGGGTGGCTACTTTTTAAAGTGATTTTTTAAAGGTGACCTTGTATGGCCTGAAATGTAGTTAGGTTATTCAAAACAATGGGCCTTTCTCACGTTTTACCATCTCAATAAATAGGATACTGTTGCGTTCTACTTCACGTCCAATCACAGGATTTTGAGACGTGCATACAGAGAATGGTTAATAATGCCAGGAATGAAGGTAGTTCTAGTGTGTACAAGGCCTAGTGAAACACATTATTCACATTTTGCTGTCTTCGAATTTTATCTAGAAAAAGTATAAAATTTGCTTTTGTTTTTTCTACAGAATTACACAACCCCCACCCCATTAAAATATATATATATATATATGTTTTGACTGCGTAAGTCTTCACACTCCTTAGGGCGTTTTTGTCAATTGCTCAAGCTCAGTAAATTTGGTTGGGAATCATTGATGGACATTTCATTCAAACCATGTCTCTGATATTCAAGCAAATTTTAAGTCAGGACTCAGACTTGACCACTCAACACCTCTTGGAAAGCCATTCTGGTGTGTCTTAACCATAAATGTGTGTAATTGTCTCACTGAAAAATAACTATTCCAGGGTTAGGTTTTGAAAAGACTGAGATGTGTTTGCTATTACTTTTTACTTTGTTCCTTTTCCTATTTATTTCAATCACGACAAACTCCCCAGTCCCCGCTGATGACAAGCATACCCATAACATGATGCCTCACAATGGGCGTCAGGATCTCATCACGGTATCTCTGTGCATTCAAATTGCCATCGATTTTAAATGCAATTGTGTTTGCATAGATTTTCGGGCTATAACAATAAAAACAGGACAACCCCTCATTCTCCCTCCCTCCAAACCACCACCCACCCTACAAGGCATCTATAAAAGTAAGTTAATTAGGAAAGAAACAAACCAGTAATAGAAACAATGGAAAAGAAAAAGAAGTTCAATAAATTGTTATCAGCACAAATGACCACTAGAACAGACATGACTGCTTACCAAACTATGCAAGTTACACTAAGTGAAAGACAGGCTCTCCACGTATTGTATTGATGGGGACCAGGTTAAGTTGAACTTTTGTCGGGACCCATGCACAGTGTACCTAACCTTCTCCAGAGGCAGAGATGACATCACCTCCTTAACCCACTGCATAAAGGAGGGTGGCTTTGCAGACTTCCAGTGAAAGAAGACAAGGCTGTCACACTTGCCTGATGCATGTGTGCCTTCTGGTCTAGGGGAACTACCCCAAAAATGGTGGTGACCGGGTTGGTGCTAACAGTTGTATTACGCATATGTGTGAGAGCCTCAAAATGGGGTCCCAGAGGCCACTCAAGATTGGCATGACCAAAACATGTGTCACACAGTCTCTGGACTCTGGTGGCATCTCAAACACTTGGTCAACATTTGGGTATATTTTTGCCAATCTGTCATTTGAGTAATGGAGACGGTGCAAAACCTAAAACTGAATAAGCCCATGCCTTATGCAAAATGACGTGTGGATACGCTCAATACTTTGTTGCCATATATCATCGGGTAGCTCGCCACCTATGTCTTGCTCCCATGCAGATTTTGTATTTGCAAAGGAAGGCGGATTAATGTGGAGTATTATGTCGTATAATCTGGAGATTTTGCCCTTCAGATAAGGGTTAAGATCTAAGCACCTCTGGACTGGACACTTAGTGGGCTCAAGTGGAAATTACATTTTTTACATTACATTTACGTCATTTAGCAGACGCTCTTATCCAGAGCGACTTACAAATTGGTGCATTCACCTTATGATATCCAAAATGTCAAGGGGTTTGAATATTTTCATAATTAACTGTATGTACATTTACATTTTAGTCATTTAGCAGACGCTCTTATCCAGAGCGACTTACAGTAGTGAATGCATACATTTCATACATTTTTTTTGTTCTTCCCGTACTGGTCCCCCGTGGGAATCGAACCCACAACCCTGGCGTTGCAAACACCATGCTCTACCAACTGAGCCACAAGGGAAATATTTTTTGGCAAAGCTGCAGGTATCTAAAAAAAAGTGGGTATTGGGAATATTATGGTCAACCCTCAGAGTATCGAATGAGACTAATGTGTTATCAACAAATGGGTCACAAAAAAACATCAGACCGTTCCTATGCCAGATCTGGAATGCCGTGTCAATCTGTGACCCTGGGAAGAGATGATTAGATGTTAATGGAGAGAAGCCGCTTGCTTGTTTAAGGCTAAAGTGATTTCGGAATTGGCACCAGATTTTAATATATAAGGGAGTTCTTAACTAGAGGTTGACCGATTTTATGATTTTTTTTCAACGCCGATACCGATTTTATTGGAGGATCAAAAAGCCGATACCGATTAATCGGACAATTTTATATAATTTTATGTGTGTGTAATAATGACAATTATAACAATACTGAATGAACACTTATTTTAACTTAATATAATATAGAAATAAAATCTATTAGCCTCAAATAATGAAACATGCTCAATTTGGTTTAAATAATGCAAAAAGTGTTGGAGAAGAAAGTAAAAGTGCATGTGCCATGTAAAAAAGCTAACGTTTAAGTTCCTTGCGCAGAACATATGAAAGCTAGTGGTTCAATATTCCCAGTTAAGAAGTTTTTAGGTTGTAGTTATTATAGGATTTGACACGTTGACTATTTCTCTCTCTACCATTTGTATTTCATATGCCTTTGACCTAATCTCGGGAGTTGATAGGCTTGTAGTCATAAACAGGGCTGTGCTTCAAGCATTGCTAAGAGCTGCTGGCAAATGCAGTAAAGTTTGAATGAATGCTTACAAGCCTGCTGCTGCCTACCACCGCTCAGTCAGACTCCTCTATCAAATATCAAATCATAGACTTAATTATAATATAATAACACACAGAAATACGAGCCTTAGGTCATTAATATGGTCAAATCCGGAAACAATCATTTCGAAAACAAAACGTTTATTCTTTCAGTGAACTATAGAACCCTTCCGTATTTTATCGAACGGGTGGCAACCCTAAGTCTAAATATTGCTGTTACATTGCACAACCTTCAATGTAATGTCATAATTACGTAAAATTCTGGCAAATTAGTTCACAACGAGCCAGGCGGCCCAAACTGTTGCATATACCCTGACTCTGCGTGCAATGAATGCAAGAGAAGTGACACAATTTCCCTAGTTAATATTGCCTGAAATATTGCCTGAAACTAAAATGAATTTCTTAACTAAATATGCAGATTTAAAAAATATACTTCTGTGTATTGATTTTAAGAAAGGCATTGATGTTTATGGTTAGGGACATTCGTGCAACGATTGTGCTTTTTTCGCAAATGCGCTTTTGTTAAATCGTCACCCATTTGGCGAAGTAGGCTGTGATTCGATGATAAATTAACAGGCACCTCATTGATTATATGCAAAGCAGGACAAGCTAGTTAAACTAGTAATATCATCAACCATGTGTAGTTAACTAGTGATTATGTTAAGTTTAATAATAGCTAGCAATTTACCTTGGCTCCTTGCTGTACTCGCGTAACAGGTGGTCAGCCTGCCAAGTTGTCTCCTCGTGGAATGCAATGTAATCGGCATCCAAAATTGCCGATTTACCGAATGTTGTGAAAATTTTTAATCGGCCCTAATTAATTGGCCATGCCGATTTTTAATCGGTCGACCTCTAACAATGGGGTTCAAAACAACATGGGTGCCAAGGTTCAGGGGCATTGGGGAGCACCGGAGCGAGACCGGAGAAGTTGGAAGGCTTGACTGTAACTCCATGATGGCCCAAGTTGGGCCATCCTTGTTTTCAAATGTAGAAACCCAATAAACACATTTTAGATATATTTCCTGACCTGTAGTAGTGTAAAAAATTGGGAAGGCCCAGCCCGGCTGCGGGCTTAGGTCTCTCTAGATATACCTTTCTCATTTCTGGATTTGACTTATTCCAAAAGAAGTTGGAAATGTAGCTGTCCAGTTGTTTGAACATCGACTTTGGCTGAAAAATGGGAATCATTTGGAATAAGTACAAAAACCTAGGCAGTAGTCATCTTAACAGAATGAATGCGACCTGCTAATGAAATGGGAAGAGACGACCACCTTATGAAATCCTGCTTAGTGCGATCCAGGAGTGTTTTGTAGTTTAAACAGAGCCTTAAATGAGCGTGTGAACTTTATCCCCAAATAAATAAAGACCTGATGCTCCACCTTAAATGGGAAATTGGCATATCCAATTCCTTCTGCTAACTAATTAATGGGGAGGAGCACACTTTGTTCATTTTATCTTAACCAGAGAATGTCCCAAAACCTTGTAGCATGTCCAAGAGATAGGGTATAGACTCCACAGGGTTAGAGATGTATAAAAGAAGATTGTCTGCATATAATTCTGTTATGTTGCCCCTTAATCCTCTTCTCCGCCGCAGCAGGGTGATTAGCAAGAGGCTCAATAGCCATATCAAATAGGAAAGGGGATAGACAGCAACCCTGCTTCCCCCCCCCCCCCCCCCCCCTCTGTGGAGAACGAAGTAGCTGGAGGTAACATTGTTGGCGTGAACAGAAGCCACTGGGGACGAGTACAAAATCTTAATCCAGAAAAGGAATTACGGGCCAAACCCAAATCATCTCTCTAGTACTGTAAATAGATATTCCCACTCAACCCGGTCGAAAGCCTTGTCAGCATCAAGAGAGATGACGTCCTCTGGCTGTAGAGTTGAGTGGGCAGAATAAAGAACATTAAATAGACGGCACATATTATAGAAAGATTACCTACCTGAGAAATCTGGTTTGATCAGAGGTAATTATATTAGGTATCACTGTCTCTAAACGGCACGTGAGAATTTTCTAATCGCAGCACAAAAGGCTTATAGGGTGGTATGAGCCACAGTCTAGGGGATTCTTGTCCTTTTTTAAGCAAAATCGAAATAGTCCCCTGGGTAAGGGTCTGTGGCAGTTTCTGACTAGAAAGGATTTCATTGTACATTGAGCTGAGGATAAGGGATAATTTAGAGGAGAATGCTTTAAAAAATTCAATAGGGAAGCCATCAGACCCAGGGGCTTTACCGCTGTGCATGGACTGGATTTCCAGAGTAGCTTCATCTTCACTCATTGAGGCATCCATGTTGGTTTGTTCATATTAATTGAGACCGGGGATGTCTAGAAATGCATGCATACGAGATGTGTCAAGAAGAGCCTCTGACAAGTAAAGAGCAGAGTAGAATTGCTTAAATTGATTGTTGATTTCTTTGGGATTGGTAGAAGTTAAATCAACTGCAACACAGATTTCAGGTATGGTGCTGCTAGCAGCGGATTGTCGAAGCTGGTGAGATGTTCATAGAATTTTTACCTCGACTTAAACAGAAGTTGCTCTGTTTGTTTGGTGGAAAAATTGTCATTCTGATTTGTGTAGCAGTCTCTCTTTGTAGAGTTCAGGAATCGGAGAAGAGGCATATCTGTTGTCCACATCTAGAATGAGTTGCGATAGCTCCGATAAGTGTTTGGTGCGCTGTTTGTCATACGCTGTGTATGAAATAATTTGACCCCTTAGATATGCTTTTAACAACTCCCACACAGTAGAGTGAGACAAGTCAGGGGTGCAGTTGATCTGTAAAAAGAGATCAATGTGAGTTGATATGTATTTTTTTAAAGGCACTACAGGATCGTAGTAGTGGGTCAACTCGCCACGTGCATTATGACACAGTACTTTCAAGAACGTGGATATCTAGCTGGACAGTTCTATGGTCTGACATAATGATGCTGGGATATTGGCTATTAGTTACAAAAAGAAGAATTCTATTTTCCAGCAGGAAAAAGTCAATTCTAGAGTATGAGCGGTGGACTGGAGGGAAAAAAAGGGAGTACTGTTTAACCTCTCTTCGATAGGGGGCACTATTTTCACGTCTGGATGAAAAACGTGCCCAAAGTAAACTGCCTGCTACTCACGCCCAGAAGCTAGGATATGCACATAATTGGTAGATTTGGATAGAAAACACTCTAAAGTTTCCAAAAGTGTTAAAATAATGTATGTGAGTATAACAGAACTGAAATGGCAGGCAAAAACCTGAGGAAAATCCATCCATGAAGTGCTATTATTTTGAAATGGCTGTTTTTCCAACCATATAAATGGTTATGACCCAGATTGCGTTCCTTATGGCTTCCACTAGCTGTGAACAGTCTTTAGACATTGTTTCAGGCCTTTATTCTAAAAAATGAGGGAGAATGAGCAGTTTCAATGAGAGGCCAGTGGAAAGTCCCCAACCTGTTTGGTGCGCAATCCCGAGAGGGCGCCTTTTGTTGTTTTTCTTTAACATTGAAGACGCTATTGTCCGGTTGAAATATTGATTATTTAGGCTAAAAACAACCTGAGGATTGATTATAAACATCGTTTGACATGTTTCTATGAACTTTACTGATACTATTTGGAATTTTCATCTGCCTCTTGTGACCGCATTTGCCTTTAGATTACTGAACAAAATGCGCCAACAAAATGGAGGTTTTTGGATATAAGGAGGGACTTTATCGAACAAAACAAACATTTATTGTGTAACCGGGAGTCTTGTGAGTAACCATACGAAGCTCATAAAAGCTAAGTGATTCATTTTATTGCTATTTCTGACTTTCGTGACTAATCTACTTGGCTGCTAACTGTTTAATGTTTTGTGTGCTGAGCGCTGTCCTCAGATAATCGCATGGTATGCTTTCGCCGTAAAGCCTTTTTGAAATCTGACACGGCGGCTGGATTAACAACAAGTTAAGCTTTATTTTGATGTATTGCACTTGTGATTTCATGAAAGTTTAATATTTATAGTAATTTGAATTTGGCGCTCTGCCATTTCACTGGATGTTTGACGCAAAAGTCCCACCTATCCATAAGAAGTTAACTCTAGGATAGGTGACCTGACCAACATCCATTGAAAGTGCAGGGCGCCAAATTCAAACTACAGAATTGTAAATATTTAACAATATTGCATGTGTATTTTCAAGATGTCAAAATAAAGCTTAACTTTATTTAAGGCTCAAAATGGCCAGAAACAAAACTTTCTTCTGATACTTGTCAGTCTATTCTTGTTCTGAGAAATGAAGGCTATTCCATGCAAGAAATTGCCAAGAAACTGAAGATCTCGTACAAGGCTGTGTACTACTCTCTTCATAGAACAGCACAAACTGGCTCTAACCAGAATAGAAAGAGGAGTGGGAGGCCCTGGTGCACAACTGAACAAGAGGACAAGTACATTAGTGTCTAGTTTGAGAAACAGACGCCTCAAGTCCTCAACTGGCAGCTTCATTAAATAGTACCCGCAAAACACCAGTCTCAACATCAACAGTGAAGAGGTGACTCTGGGATGCTGGCCTTCTAGGCAGAATTCCTCTGTCCAGTGTCTGTGTTATTTTGCCCATCTTAATCTTACATTTTTATTGGCCAGTCTAAGATGGCTTTTTCTTTGCAACTCTGCCTAGAAGGCCAGCATCACGTCTAGTGCAGGGTCATAGTATGAGCCCAAAATGGCTAGTTAGTATTATGTCACCTGTCCTCCTGTGGATGTATGTGCGTGACAATGTATTCGTTGGCCTTGGTTGGGTCTAAGAATGTCTTCTGCTCGCCGGTGGGAGTAGTGATCTTCAGGATAGCTGGGTAAAGAATGCCTAACTTAGTGTCCAGACAGCGGTGTAGGAGCCCCTTCACCTCGTTGAAGACTGACCTCTTCTTCATGACTACCGCCGTGTAGTCCGGGTAAATGCGAATATCCTGGTCATTGTGGGTGATGGGAGCCGCTCGCGTTGTCTTAGGGATGACATCCTCCTCCTGAAGGTAGTGGCATTTAACTACTATGGGTCTTGGCGGCTCCCCATTCTTCGGTGCGAACTGTATGCTTCTGTACTCCCTGTCAAGGGTGGGGGGCGTAATCGAGGCCTAGAATTTCCTGTAGCAGTTTAGCTATGGACAGGGTAGGCTGCATTCCGCCTACGGTCTCGAGTCCCTCTCTCACGCCGAAAATGTGACAGTTCCCCTGGCACTGTCTGTTCTCGAGGTCTTCAACCTTGGAAGAGAGTTTGGCGACATCTGATGATAGCCGGACGACTTGCTCTTCCAGTGTCACCATTTGTCGGAGTAAATATTTGCGCCATATTCCAGGCTATTAAGACGGGTGTCATGTCTTGTCAAGTCTTTGTTAACGGAGTTGATCTTTATGTATACCTCGGTGGCGAGAATAGCTATTTGTGCGGATAGGTCAGTGGATAGTGACTCCACCTTATCTAGCACAGTCTGTTCAGATTTAATGATTGCCGCCATTACCATGGCTAGGTCGGGGATCAGAGTCCGTGTCAGGTAAGCCCACGGCCGTTGTTGTCTCGACATTTTACAATTTAAAAGACAAAGAATTTCAGGGGAAAAAAGCCAGATTAGTAAAATGGGTTCGATTCCATATTAAACGTTACAAAATGAACACGGTGGGGGAGGTGTTGGTCAAGTATTAATAGTAAATTGTTCACCCTGGATTGGTGCACAGATCCAGGGCGTCTTCACATGTTGCTGCTCACCAGCGCTTCCCAGTATTTTGTTGTTGTAAAAAAAATTATAGACTGATCATTTCTTTGTCAGTGGGCAAACGTACAAAATCAGCAGGGGATCAAATACTTTTTTCCCCTCACTGTACCTATGTAAGAATGCAGTTCATTGACTACAGCTCAGCATTTAACACCATAGTATCCTCCAAGCTCATCGTTAATCTCGGAGCCCTGGGTCTGAACCCCGCCCTGTGCAACTGGGTCCTGGACTTCCTGACGGGCCACCCCAAGGTGGTGAAGGTAGGAAACATCACCTCCACTCCGCTGATCCTCAACATAGGGGACACACAAGGGTGCATGTTCAGCCTCCTCCTGTACTCCCTGTTCACCCATGACAACGTGGCCACGCACGCCTCCAACTAAATCATCAAGTTTGCAGACGACACTACAGTAGTAGGCCTGATTACCAACAATGATGAGACAGCCTACAGGGAGGAGGTGAGGGCCCTGGGAGAGTGGTGCCAGGAAAATAACCTCTCACTCAACGTCAACAAAACAAAGGAGCTGATTGTGGACTTCAGGAAACAGCAGAGGGAGCAGCCCCCTATCCACATCGACGGGACCGCAGTGGACAAGGTGGAAAGCTTCAAGTTCCTCGGGGTACACATCACAGACAAACTGAAGTGGTTCACCCACACAGACAGTGTGGTGAAGAAGGCAGCACCCAATGTCACAGGAAGACCAAAAAGACCAAGGACAACAACCACCCGAGCCACTGCCTGTTAACCCCGCTATCATCCAGAAGGCGAGGTTAGTACAGGTGCATCAAAGCTGGGCCCGAGAGACTGAAGAACAGCTTCTATCTCAAGGCCATCAGACTGTTAAATAGCCATCATTAGCACCTTAGAGGCTGCTGCCCTATATACATAGACTTGAAATCACTGGCCACTTTAATGTTTATATATATATATATTAAACCACATTTTGCATTACTCATCTCATATGTATATACTGTATTCTATACTATTCTACTGTATTTTAGTCTATGCCGCTCCGACATTGCTCGTCCAAATATTTATATATTCTTAATTCTTTTAGATTTGTGTGTATTGTTAGATATTACTGCACTGTTGGAGCTAGAACACAAGCATTTTCGCTACACCCGCAATAACATCTGTTAAACATGTGTATGTGACCAATAAAATGTGATTTGTAATGATGATCATGCTGTTTTAATCCGTTTCTTGATCTGCAAACACGTGTCAGGTGGATGGAGTATCTCGGTAAATGAGAAATGCTCGCTAACAGGGATGTAAACAAATTTCTACACAACATTTTAGAGAAATAAGCCATTTGTGCATATGGAACATTTCTGGGATCTTTTATTTCAGCTCATGGAACATGGGACCACTATAACATGCAGCACGAATCCAGGGTTCATTTGAATACTTTTAACAAATCCTCATTTTCTTTGATGTAATCACTGATCTGACATGTCTGGATTGGTGAAAACTAAGAGGTGGTACCCTTGCTTTCACCCATTCAATTGTTTTGTATCAGTGATTGCCTCAAGGAGGGGAAGAAAGAGGGAAGCATTATACATTTATATTTTTGACTTTTGTTGAACAGATGGAGATGGAGGATGACAATGGGGAAAGATGGAGATGTGTCATATGACAGTAGGCCAGATTCTAACCTATGCCGACATTGTAGACATGTGCTGGAGACAGGCTTTACCACTAGAGCACCAGGCCACAGAGGGAAGCATTTTAACAGTTTCGAAGAGGGCTGACTAATACTTTGGACCTATGCTTTCCTCTGTTTTTGTAGGTGAGTCAGGGGAATGTCCCTGGCATCGAGACTGCCTCACTGGCCATGGACACAGAGGAGGGGGTGGAGGTGGTGTGGAACGAAGTGCAGTTCTCCGATAAGAAGGTCTTCAAATCTCACGAGGTATCTTTTTGATAGTCCTTTACAGATTTTTTTTTATTTTAAAATAAAAACAATTTAAAGGCACCATCTGGTTAAAAAAAAAGTTTGACCCGGCAGGACTAGAAAGGTAGATATTTTTGTTGTGTGTGTCTGTCAAAGAGTGATATGGATAACCGGCTTCGAGTGCTCATGGGGCGGCAGGTAGCTAGTGGTTAGAGCGTTGGGCCAGTAACCGAAAGGTTGTGAGATCGAATCCCTGAGCTGACAAGGTAAAAGTCTGTCGTTCTGAACAAGGCAGTTAACCCACTGTTCCAAGGCCGTCATTGTAAATAAGATAATTTGTTATTTAACTGACTTGCCTAGTTAAATAAAGGTAATAGAACATTTCAGAAGTGTGGGTCTTCATGGTTGTTTGTCTTGCAGGATCGAATGAGGGAGATGTTTGAGAGCCTGATGCACGTAGATCACCCCAACATTGTCAAGTTCCATAAGTACTGGCTGGACACCAGGGAGAGTCGGGCGAGGGTGAGGGACATGAGCACGCATGACCCTGGTCTTTCTCTTTCTCTTTCTCTCTTTCTCTTTCTCTTTCTCTTTCTCTCTTTCTCTCTTTCTCTCTTTCTCTTTCTCTTCTCTTCCTCTCTCTCTCTCTCATACATACTCACAGGTAACCAGTACATACTGTACACAGGTAACCAGTACATACTGTACACAGGAACAAACCGTCAGCGTCCTGGAGAAGTAATTCCCCTCCTTTCTTTAAAAAGTAAATTCAAAACGGCTTGTGAATTTCAATGACTATAGTATATGGATATATAATTTTATACTTTTTGGATAAACAAGGTTTTCCAAGAACACTGATGTCCCCCCCCCCCTCCACTCATTATATCTCCATGTCTATCTCCGAACTCAGGTGATCTTCATCACAGAGTACATGTCATCAGGCAGTCTCAAGCAGTTCTTAAAGAAAACAAAGAAAAACCACAAGACCATGAATGTCAAGGTGAGTCCATTCCATAGAGAATGATAAGAGGCCTCTAATGACCAAAAGGCTGAGGGCTTCCACCATTTTAAAGTAGTCAAGTGGGTGGGTAATTCCTATCGGTAGCCTCAATGGCGTTACCCAGGCTGTCAGATCTATCATCTCTATGGTCCATTCCCACTCGTCTTTCTCCTCCCCCACCAAACCTCAACTGGGAATAGCGCCATCTAGTGTTTGGCTTTAAAACTACCACAACATATAGGATTTAGAAGGTTTCTCGTAGTCACTTATCCTGTATTTGTCTCTGGATGCATTCCAGACCCCCCGCTAAGCAGTCGCGCTGCACATACTAACCAATTCAAATGCTCTGCAGCAGGGCATCCGATTGCACCAGTAGGTTAAACACTTATCCAGACGGTGTGAGATTTTGTTGCATGACTGCAATGTAGACGGCCTGGAACGAGGCCACTGTTTTTGTATCTATGTAACAGTCATTCAGTAAAGCTATGTTTGCATATTTTTGTCTCTCTGCTTACGTGTGGTCGGTTTTTAGGCATGGAAGCGATGGTGCACTCAGATTCTGTCAGCTCTGAGGTAAGAAACCCGGCACCATTCAACCTGTCACTCAAAACTCTCGCAAACCAGATGCCACGATTTTCTTGTTTTTTTTATTATTATTTACTGATAGCCAGGGGCACACTCCAGCACTCAGACATAATTTACAAACAAAACATTTGTGTTTAGTGAGTCCACCAGATCAGATGAAGTAGGGATGACCAGGGATTTTCTCTTTTAAGTGCGTGAATTAGACAATTTTCCTGTCCAGCTAAGCATTCAAAGGGAAATTGTATGGAGTTAAAAAGTACATTTATTTTCCTCAGGAATGTAGTGAAGTAAAAGTAGTAAAACATATAAAAAGTAAAGTACAGATACCTGAAAAAAGTATTTTTACTTAAGTACTTTACGCCACATGGTCACGAGGAAAAACGAAGATGGCGGCTCCACAAAGCAGTATCCCAGCAGGTTAAGTGGAGGATCTGGCTGCCATGTTTACATTTGTTTCTTAAATTGTATTATATTTAACTACTATAAATGAACAACTTCAACATCAAGCTGAACGATGTGAAACTGTTTATCCTGTAGAAGATTTATGAAGTAGATTTATACACAGCACATGACAAGACATAATATATTACTGACATTGATTTTAACACAGGACAGAAATCACACGCACGCAAAAAGGTTAGTTTTAATATGAATGTGAATTTATGTCCGCAGTTATCTGCATTCCTGCCACCCGCCCATAGTCCATGGCAACTTGACGTGTGACACCATCTTTATCCAGCACAACGGACTCATCAAGATCGGCTCGGGTATGTGGTCTACAGGGCAAGGAGAAGAGTCCCAGTACTCCACTGTTTTCCCTGACGCTAGTTGGATTTAAAAGGAAATGCTATGCCTTTAAAACCATCAGAGGTAGTGCACAAGTGGACACTTGTAGGGAAAAGATTGGAGAATTACAACGCAGGTGTTTATCTAATCACCAAAAAACAACGGTAATAAAAGACGGCTGTTACTAACGTACCCCTCTAACTGACCTACAGTGATATCACATTCTATTAAGTTGAATGGGGATTACAGTACTAGTATGTGTGTGTATATATATATATATATATATATATATATATATATATATATATATATATATATATATATATACAGTACCAGTCAAAACTCATTGAAGGGTTTTTCTTTTCTTTTTACTATTTTCTACATTGTAGAATAATAGTGAAGACATCCAAACTATATAAAATAACATATGGAATCATGTAGTAACCAAAAAAAGTGTTCAACAAATCAAAATATATTTTAGATTCTTCAAAGTAGCTACCCTTTGGGCTCATCAGACCAAAGGACAGATTTCCACCAGTCTGTCCATTGCTCATGTTTCTTGGCCCAAACAAGACGCTTCTTATTGGTGTCCCTTTGGTAGTGGTTTCTTTGCAGCAATTTGACCAGTCTCCTCTAAACAGTTGATGTTGAAATGTGTCTGTTACTTGAACTCTGAAGCATTTATTTGGGCTGCAATTTCTGAAGCTGGCAACTTTTAATGATCTTATTCTCTGCAGCAGAGGTAACTCTGGGTCTTCCTTTCCTGTGGTCAGTCCTCATGAGAGTTTCATCAGGGGGCTTGTTGATTTTTGCAACTGCACTTGAAGAAACTTTCAAAGTTCTTAAGTAAAGTATTGATGGACTGTTGTTTCTCTGCTTATTTGAGCTGTTCTTGCCATAATATGGACTTAGCCCAATTTTGTAAAAGACCATCTTCTGTATACCACCCCTACCTTGTCACAACACAACTGATTGGCTCAAATGCATTAAGAAGGAAAGATATTCCACTAACTAATTGACATGCATTCCAGGTGACTACCTCATGAAGCTGGTTTAGAGAATGCCAAGAGTGTGCAAAGCTGTCATCAAGGCAAAGGGTGGCTGGCTACTTTGAAGAATCTCCTAAAAATATATTTTGACTTGTTTATCACTTTTTTTTGGTTACTAGATGATTCCATATGTGTTATTTCATAGTTTTGATGTCTTCGCTATTATTTTACGTTGTAAAAAGAAAAACCCTTGAATGAGTAGGTGTGTCCAAACTTTTGACTGGTACTGTATATAATTGAATAAATACGTGACTTTTCCTCGGTTTTTCTCTTGGGGCATGATCATTTGTTTGAATTCTCTGTGTCTTTCTGTTTTGTTTACAGTGTGGCATAGGCTGTTTGTCAATGGTAAGAATCCTATTTGTCACTGTTTCCCCCCCCCCCCCCCCCCCTCTAGTCTACAATCCACTAGTGTAGCCACTGTACATCCACAGTGTGGCATAGGCTGTTTGTCAATGGTAAGAATCCTATTTGTCACTGTTCCCCCCCCCCCCCCCCCCCCCCCCCCCCTCTAGTCTACAATCCACTAGTATTTTAGGAAATAAATTCTGTTGTGGTTTATGTTCTCAAGACTACCCTTCACTTGGTCAAAAAAAACTCTGTTTTTTTACATAACCTATTAAACTGTTGAAGAGCAGTTGCGAATATAATCTGTTTGATAGTGTGAACTTATTATTTTTTTTTTACTCTGGTCTTTTTGTCCCATTCCTAGTTTTCCCAGAGGCGATCTACGGAAATGTGCAGCATCATCGGGATGATGAAACGAACCAGCACTATTTTGCTCCTGAATACGGCTGTAAGTGTCTGTGTATCTCCCATCTTTCTTACTCTCCCTTTAACTCTATCTACTCCTCATGCATTTGATGTAGCTCTTATTTTGGCTCGTGTGTATGAACAATACTCCACCACCTATTCTGCTTTCTCTTATGATAATTTAGTTAACTTTAATAACAAATGAAGGGCAACCATTGATGCCATAGCTCCAGTAAGGTTGAAAAAGGCCACATCCAAAAGGAGAGCCCTTTGGATGAGTGAGGAAACTGATACATTAGAGAAATTACAGAAAGGCAGAGCGGAAGTGGAGAAAGTCAAAGTTGCAGGTCCATTATGATATTCTGAGAGAGCAACTTGACATGTATAACAATGCAATTATGAAAGCCAGACAGGCTCATTTTACTAACTTGATCACTATTAATCAGAGTAATTAGAGAGTGCTCTTCTCCACCATTGACGGCCTGATAAATCCTACCCCTGCAAACCTATGTGTACTTTCCTCCACATCTAAATGTGATGAGTTTGCAGCATATTTCAGAGATACCCAGCCTAATGTTGGTGATCAGTAAAGCAAAACCTGATGAGAAGGCACTATGGATTTATTACCCCTGGTTGACACAGACATGCTCAGGAAAGTGATATCACAACTTAAGCCTTCTCGATCCTATCCCCAACACCTTCAAAACAGTTTTTAATAGTATATCTGAAGAAATGTAAGCTATTGTTAACCACTCCCTGTTCATAGCAGTTTTTAGTGCAGTGAGGAAAGTGCATATGTTAAAAACCGTTCTGAAGAAAATCAATCTGTACTGAACCAAAATATTAACGCAATATTCAACAATTTCAATGATTTTACTGAGTTACAGTTCATAGGAAGGAAATCAGTCAATTGAAACATTCATTAGGCCCTAATCTATGGATTTCACATGACTGGACAGGTGTGCAGCCATGGGTGGGCCTGGGAGAGCATAGGCCCATCCATTTGGGAGCCAGAACCAACCAATCCGAATGAGTTTTTCCCCACAAAAGGGCTTTATTACAGACAGAAATACTCCTCAGTTTCATCATCCGTCTGGGTGACTGGTCTCAGATGATCTCACAGGTTAAGGAGCCAGATGTGAAGGTCCCAGGCTAGTGTCGTTACACGTGGTCTGCGATTGTAAGGCCTGCCAAACTGCCAAATTCTCTAAAACAACATTGGAGGCAGCATTGTGTTGTGTGGCCTTTTATTTTCCCCAGCACAAGGTGCACCTGTGTAACGATCATTATCTTGGCAAAGGAGAAATGCTCACTAACAGGGATGGAAATTAATGTACACAACATTTTTGAGAAATAAGCTTTTTGAGTGTAAGGAACATTTCTGGGATATTTTATTTCAACTCATGAAACATGGGACCAACACTTAATTTTTTTAATTGAACCTTTATTTAACGAGGCAAGTCAGTAAATAAGAATTTGTTCATTACTATGACGGCCTACACTGGCCAAACCTGGACAACACTGGGCCAATTGTGTGCCGCCCTATGGGACTCCCAATCACGGTCAGTTCTGATACAGCCTGGATATAAACTTACATGTTGCATTTTATTTTTGTTCAGTAAATAGTCTAATGCTCTTAGCAATTTTCGGACAATCGCCAACCTTCCATTATTAAGCAAACTTGGTGTTCAAACAGCAGTCACTTTTTTTTTTTTTTACAATTACAATCTGGTTTTCATGCCCAACACAGAGACCGCCTTAGTTAACGTGGTAAATTATCTTAGCCATCAGACGCCAAACAGCTCTCTGTCCTTGTACTCTTAGATTTAAGTGCTGCATTCGACACTGTTGACCATGTGATGTCCTTCTGGGCAGACTGTGGAGACGTGGTTTGGCCTCTCCAGTCCAGTTCTAAATTGGTTTAGAACTGGGGTGTTTTTTCACCCTTGGTGAACATAACTCAGAGAAAATACATTCCACAAGGTTCTATTTCCGGTACTGAGTCCGGTGCTGTTCAGTTTATATATGTTAACCCTTGGCAGCGTTATCAGAAAGCACAGCATTGATTTTCACTTCTACGTAGACGGTACACAACTTTACATTTCTGTGTCACCAGAGGATTTTAGCTCCATGGATAAATTATTAGACTGTATTGGTGATGTAAATAAATAATTGGGTGGCTCACAACTTCCTCCAGCTAAATTAAGACAAGACCGAGATACTTATTGTTGGAGCCAAAGCACAGAGGGAGAATCTAGCCACACATTATAATTCACGGACAAGAAACCTAGGTGTTATTTTACATTCCGAGCTAAATTTCGAATCACAATTTAGGAATGTGACAGCTTTTTACCACCTGAGGAACATTGCCAATGTGCATCTGTTTCTCTCAGGCTGACAGAGACTCATCCATGCTTTTATTACAAGCAGGCTTGACTACTACTGTAATGCTCTCCTGTCTGGTCTACCCAAGAATGCCATTGGTCAACTGCAAAACATACAGAATGCTGCAGCGTGGGTACTGACCAAGACCAGACGGAGAGCACACATTACACCGGTTTTAAGGTCTCTGCACTGACTGCCTGTGAGTTTTAGAATACATTTTAAGATTATTCTATTGGATTTTAAATCAATCCACCATTGTGCACCCCAATACATGTCAGACATGCTTTTAAGTTATGTTCCCACTAGGTTCCTCAGGTCCTCTGTCCCTGGCCTTTTAACTATCCCAAAGCCTAGGACCAAAAGGCATGGAGAAGCAGCCTTTAGTTACTATGCCCCCAGCCTCTGGAATAGCCTGATAGAGAACCTGAGGGGGACCAAGAGGCATGGAGAAGCAGCCTTTAGTTACTATGCCCCCAGCCTCTGGAATAGCCTGCCAGAGAACCTGAGGGGGACCAAGAGGCATGGAGAGGCAGCCTTTAGTTATTATGCCCCCAGCCTCTGGAATAGCCTGATAGAGAACCTGAGGGGGGCTGAAACTGTGGACATATTTAAAATACATCTTAAAACACACCTCTTTAGCTTTGCTTTTCCTTAGGGTGCTTTTTAGTCGTTCAGTTTTTATTATTTTAGTTTTTTATCGTCTATGCTTGTGTAGTAAATATTATGTTTCCTGTTAAGGGCATTGCGTTGGATTCCATGTCTGAAATGTGCTATATAAATAAAGCTTGGTTTGATTTGTCATATTTTATATGCTTTGTTTTGTAAATTGTTTTTGTGTAGTGTACATTGAGCTGTCTTCAAATTGTGTAATTCAGACAAAGGGTCTCTAAATAACCTTTTCTTTTTCCTTCTCCCCTTGTCTCTCTGTCTCACATGCTCTGTCTCATGCTCTCTCTGTGTCTCTATCTTTCTCCTACACTATTCTGTTTTAGTGGCTGAGGATGTTTGCTCTATTGACATCTTCGCCTTTGGCATATGTACCCTGGAGGTAAGACAAAACAATCCGGGGTGAAGTTTCCCCCTAGGTACAGATTTAGGATCAGCGTCTAGGGTGAACTTCACTCTACGCCGACACAAACACTTTCTCTTGCAGTGTTCCAATAATAAACAACCAAATACCCTTTTGATACTTTTGGTCATGTAGTGTATGTGGACACCTGCTCGTTGTTGAACATCTCATTCCAAAATCGCGGGCATTAATATTGAGTTGGTCCCTCCCACCCCCCTTTTGCTGGTATAACAGCTTCCACTCTTCTGGGAAGGCTTTGCACTAGCCTTCCCTGTAGCTCAGTTGGTAGAGCATGGTGTTTGCAACACCAGGGTTGTGGGTTCGATTCCCATGGGGGGCCAGCACAGAAAAATAATGTATGAAATGAAATGTATGCATTCACTACTGTAAGTCGCTCTGGATAAGGGCGTCTGCTAAATGACTAAAATGTAAATGTAAATGTAATGTTGGAACATTGCTGTGGGGACTTGCTTCCATTCAGCCACAAGAGAATTGGTGGTGTTGGGCGATTTAGGCCTGGCTCGCAGTCGCCATTCCAATTCATCCGAAAGATGTTCAATGGGGTTGAGGTCAGGGCTCTGTGCAGGCCAGTCAAGTTCTTCCACACCGATCTCGACAAACTATTTATTTTTTTTATATTTTTTTTCTCCCCAATATCGTGATTACGTTCTTGTCTCATCACTGCAAACCCCTCCCCCCCAACGGGCTCGGGAGATGCAAAGGTCGAGTCATGCGTCCTGAGAAACATGCCCGCGCTGCGTCCTGAGAAACATGCCGTGGCTTCTTAACACCGCCGATAGAAATTGTAATGTTTTTTTGTAGCCGTCTATTTACCACCACAAACTGACGCTGGCACTAAGACCGCACTCAAGCAGCTGTATAAGGCCATAAGCAAAAAATAAAATGCTCATCCAGAAGTGGTGCTCCTAGTGGCATGGAACTTTAATGCAGGCAAACTTAAATCTGTTTTACCTCATTTCTACCAGCATTTCACATGTGCAACCAGAGGGAAAATAACTCTAGACCACCTTTACTCCACACACAGACACCAACAAAGCTCCCTCGCCCTCCATTTGGAAAATCTGACAATAATTCTATCCTCCTGATTAAGGCATACGAGCAAAAACTAAAGCAGGAAGTACCAGTGACTCGCTCAATACGGAAGTGGTCAGATGATGCGGATGCTTCGCTACAGGACTGTTTTGCTAGCACAGACTGGAATATGTTCTGAGATTCATCCAATGGCATTGAGGAGTATACCACCTCAGTCACCGGCTTCAATAAGTGTATCGACGATGTCGTCCCCTCAGTGACCGTACGTACATATCCCAACCAGAAGCCATGGATTACAGGCAACATCCACACCGAGCTAAAGGCTAGAGCTACCGCTTTCAAAGATTGGGACACTAATCAGGACGCTTATAAGAAGTTCCACTATGCCCTCAGATGAACCATCAAACAGGAAAAGCATCAATAGAGGACTAAGATTGGATCCTACTATACCGGCTCTGACGCTCATCGACGGGGCAGGGCTTGCAAACGATTACGGACTACAAAGGGAAACCCAGCTGCGAGCTGCCAGTGATGCGAGCCTACTAGATGGGCAAATGCCTTTTTTTATGATCGCTTCGAGGCAAGCAACACCGAAACATGCATGAGAGCACCAGCTGTTCCGGACAACTGTGTGATCACGCTCTCCGTAGCTCATGTAAGACCTATAAACAGGTCAACATTCAGATGGATTACCAGGATGTGTATTCAGAGCATGGGTGGATCAACTGGCAAGGGTCTTCACTGACATGTTCAACCTCTCCCTGACTGAGTCTGTAATACCTATGTTTCAAGCAGACCACCGTAGTCCCTGTGTCCAAGAAAGTGAAGGTAACCTGCCTAAATGACTAACGCTCTGTAGCACTCACGTCTGTAGCCATGTGCTTTGAAGGGCTCATATTAACACCATCATCCCAGAAACCCTAGACCCACTCCAATTTGCATACCACCCCAACAGATCCACAGATGACACAATCTCAATTGCACTTCACACTGACCTTTCCCACCTGGACAAAAGGAACACCTATGTGAGAATGCTTTTCATTGACTACAGCTCAGCGTTCAACACCATAGTGCCCACAAAGCTAATCATTAAGCTCAGGACACTGGGACTAAACACCTCCCTCTGCAACTGGATCCTGGACTTCCTGACAGGCCACCCCCAGGTGGTAAAGGTAGGCAACAACACATCTGCAACGCTGATCCTCAACATGGGGGCCACACAGGGGTGCGTCCTGAGTCCCTTCCTGTACTCCCTGTTCACCCACAACTGTGTGGCCACGCATGACTCCAACGCCATCAAGTTTGCTGGCGACACAACGGTGGTAGACCTGATCACCGACTATGTTGAGACAGCCTATAGGGAGGAGGTTAGAGACCTGGCAGTGTGGTGCCAGGACAACAACCTCTCCCTCAATGTGAGCAAGACAAAGGAAATGATCATGGACTACAAGAAAAGGAGGGCCAAACACACCCCCATTCACATCAACAGGGCTGTAGTGGAGCGGGTTGAGCGTTTCAAAGTTCCTTGGTGTCCACATCACGAACAAACTATCATGGTCCAAACACAACAAAGTTGTGAAGACGGCACAACACCTTTTCCCCCTCAGGAGACTGAAAATAGTTGACATGTTTCCCCAGATCCTCAAAGTTATACAGCTGTACCATCGAGAGCATCCTGACCAGTTGCATCACTGCCTGGTATGGCAACTGCTCAGCATCTGCCCGTAAGGCGCTACAGAGGGTAGTGCATACGGCCCAATACATCACTAGGGCCAAGCTTCCTGCAATCCAGGACCTATATAGTAGGCGGTGTCAGAGGAAGGCCCATAAAATTGTCAGACTCCAGTCACCCAAGTCATAGACTGTTCTCTCTGCTACCGCACGGCAAGCGGTACCGGAGCGCCAAGTCTAGGACCAAAAGGCTCCTCAACAGCTTCTACCCCCAAGCCACAAGACTGAACAATTAATAAAATGGCTACCCAGACTATTTACTTTGACCCCCACTTTGTTTTTACATTGCTGCTACTCTGTTTTATCTATACATAGTCACTTTACCCCTCCCTACATGTAGAAATTACCTCAACTAACCTGTACCCCCGCACATTGACTCAGTACCGGTATCCCCTGTATATAGCCTTATTGTTATTTTTATTTATTTTTTATTTCGTTTATTTACTAAATATTTTCTTAACTGCATTGTTGGTTAAGGGCTTGTAAGTAAGCATTTCACTGTAAGGTTGTACCTGTTGTATGCCGAATACCTGTTGTATTCGGCGCATGTGACAAAACATTTGATTTGACTTACAGTTGACTGGGGCAGCTCAAGCAGGGCAGAAATTTGACAAATTGACTTGTTGGAAAGGTGACATCCTATGGCGGTGCCACGTTGAAAGTCACTGAGCCCTTCCGTAAGGCCATTCTACTGCCAATGTTTGTCCATGGAGATTGCATGGCTGTGTGCTCGATTTTATACACCTGTCAGCAACGGTTGTGGCTGAAATAGCTGAATTCACTAATTTGAGGGGTGTCCACATCATTTTGTGTGTGATATAGTGTATGTCACAGATGTTAATTGAAACCCATACTTATGTTATGTTCAATAGACACGAAACAGGAAAAAACTTTCTGTTTTACCTGAACTCGTCTGATAAGCCGTTCTCATTTTCCGATTAAAAATGTTTCTCCTTTTTTTTTTGCCTACTGATGCATAATATTAATCACAAATGCAAAATAAGGGTCGTGTTCATTAGGTACCAAACGGAAGAAAACAGACTGAAAGAGGGAGGGACAATCTAGTCTTGTTCATTATAATAAGACCCGCCCATTTTAGCTTTCTGTTTTACCGTTGTGTTTTACCGTTGTTTTGTCCTAATTAACACGACCCAGCACATTTTGTTTTGTCCTCCCCAACTTTAGATGGCAGTGTTGGAGATCCAGGCCAATGGGGACACTGTGGTATCCAAAGAGGCTATAACCAACGCCGCCCAGTCTTTAGAGGACCCGCTCATAAAGGCAAGTCGCGCAGGAGTAGTGGGCATACGCAGTGATGGCGTGCCTAAAGTTAGTCATTTCCCACAGGGCAAAACCTGGTTGCTTTCATATTAGTTATTTTATGACTTCATATTTACATTTGAGTCATATTTACACAAGTGCCGTGCTCTACCTACTGAGCCACATGGGACCATATACTGGTTGTATACCAGTGGAGGCTGCTGAGGGCAGGACGGCTCATAATAAAGGCTGAAATGGAGTATAATTGCTGGAATGGAGTGAATATAATGGAATTAAACACATGAATACCATTCCATTCACTCCATTCCGGAACATTATTATGAGCCGCCCTTCGCTCAGAAGCCTCCACTGTTGTATACTGCTTGTATAAGAAAGAGTTTTCTGGTTGTTAAAAAGACATTAACAACACGTCTAAAAAGACGCTAACAAAACGTATACAACCGGTGTGACCCAGATAAAAACCAATAATGACATCTTTCACATGACGTCTTGTCATGAAAAACTATGTCTTAACCAACTGTTAGAACCAGGTCATCTGGCTATATGACGTCATCTCAACCAGAAAACGTCATTAAGGTGCCATGTGCCAAATTTTGCCTGCTGGGTTAGTGCTACATTAGCTGGTATATTCCCTTCACTTTGCAACGTTCACTTATTTCAGCAGTTGAACACGCACAACATAGATTATTCATTTTTTCGCTTCAGTAAAATGGTTGCTTCCGCCAGGATGCCAGCATTATCCCAAAAGTAAATTAAGAAGACACACTGCCGTAATGCAGTGGTGTGCAATGACTTTAACCACTGTGTGTTCATTCTGGAAAAATTGGGATTAATAACCAATAATTATGGAATATTAGAATCTCCAGTTATACAACTCCTAGGGATTCATTGTACTGTAGTGGTAAATGTGTGAAAGAAAGTTAGCAGCTGCTACAATACTATAGTACATTGAGTCAAACTGTCGGTGTGTCATCTTCGTCAGTCACTGAAGCCACGTTTCTCTCTAATTCCCATGACACATTTCTTCCTTCCTACCAAGTGTTTGTAGTAACTCTGTGAAAGATGACAGGCCGTTTATATAAGCACATTGTAGGAAAGATGTCAGCAGCCGTAATGCTATATTTTACGTTACTCGTCATCTTTTTTCACCAGAGGCTATGGTTCCTTCTAATTACCCAGTTCCTCTAAATACCAAGTTCCTCTGTAAAAACTCACGGACGATTTTATTAAAGCTCAAACAAAGTTTATTCACCCAAAGGGTCAGACAGCTGAACAGACAAAGACATATATTCACACATGTACTGGTATTTAATCCTTTCTCCTATGCCGAGTCTCCTCAGTACACATCTGAACAGTCAAAACACCTCTGTTGCTAGACAGAACTTTAGTGATATCTGTTCTTCCTCACTTCATCTGACCTGATTTTTCTGCCCAAATTCCTTACTACTCCCAAACTCACAGCTGTCCTGTTGACTTGTACCAGACTGTGGCCATTTTCCTTCCCATAGGATCCCTGATGTATAACAGTGACATGAATAAGGGTATTTAATATTTTCAAGTTTAGAAGTCAGAACCCATCAGCACTAAATCGCGCCATGGCCTATTCTAGTAGTAGTGTTACCGCCCCTGGACCACATATGAAGGCAGTGGTTCGATCCGTGTTCCACCACTCACTTTGTTTTCTTATCTTCTCCCCATCTACATATCTATCCTTAATCAATCAATCAATAAAGCTTGTAAATGCATTTTATTTATATTTATATATATATATATATATATATATATATATATATATATACACAGTATAGTGCATTCGGAAAGCCTTATTCTAAAATTGGTTTAAATTGGGGGGGTTTTTCCCGTCAATCTACACACAATACCCAATAATAAGAACTGGAAATAATACATTTACATAAGTATTCAGACCCTTTACTCAGTACTTTGTTGAAGCACCTTTGGCAGCGATTACAGCCTCAAGTCTTCTTGGGTATGACACTACAAGCTTGGCACACATGTATTTGGAGTTTTTCCCCATTCTTCTCTACAGATCCTCCCAAGCTCTGTCAGGTTGGATGGGGAGTGTCGCTGCACAGCTATTTTCAGGTCTCTACGGAGATGTTAGATCGTATTCAAGTCCGGACTCTGGCTGGGCCACTCAAGGACATTCAGAGACTTGTCCTGAAGCCACTCCTGCGTTGTCTTGGCTGTGTGCTTAGGGTCGTTGTCCTGTTGGAAGGTGATCCTTCACCCCAGTCTGAGGTCCTGAGCGCTCTGGAACAGGTTTTTATCAAGGATTTCTCTGTACTTTGCTCCGTTCATCTTTCCCTCGATCCTGACTAGTCTCCCAGTCCCTGCCACTGAAAAAGCATGACGCTGCCACCACCATGCTTCACCGTTGGGATGGTGCCAGGTTTCCTCCAGACATGACACTTGGCATTCAGGCCAAAGAGTATATCTTGGTTTCATCAGACCAGAGAATCTTGATTCTCATGGTCTGCGAGTATTTAGGTGCCTTTTGGCAAACTCCAAGCTGGCTGTGATGTGCCTTTTTTACTGAGGAGTGGCTTCCATCTAGCCACTACCATAAAGGCCTGATTTCATGGAGTGATGCAGAGATGGTTGTCCTTCTGGAAGATTCGCCCATCTCCACAGAGGAACTCTGCAGCTTTGTCAGAGTGACCATCGGGTTCTTGGTCACCTCCCTGACCAAGGCCCTTCTGCCCTGATTGCTCAGTTTGGCTGGGCGTCCAGCTCTGGGAAGAGTCTTGGTGGTTCTAAACTTCTTCCATTTAAGAATGATGGAGACCACTGTGTTCTTGGGGACCTTCAATGCTACAGAAATGTTTTGGTACCCTTCCCCAGATCTGTGCCTTGACACAATCCTGTCTTAGAGCGTTACAGACAATTCCTTCGACCTCATGGCTTGGTTTTTGCGCTGACATGCACTGTCAGGTGTGTGTGCCTTTCCAAATCATGTCCAATAAATTGAGTTTACAACAGGTGGACTCCAATCAAATTGTAGAAACATCTCAAGGATGCTCAATAGAAACAGAATGCACGTGAGCTCAATTTAGAGTCTCCGAGCAAAGGGTTTGAATACTTATGTAAATAAGGTATTTTCGTTTTTTATAAATTAGATTATTTAAAAAGAAAAAAATGTAAACACCTGTTTTTGCTTTGGCATTATGGGGTATTGTGTGTAGATTGATGAGGGGAAAACATTTATTCAATCAATTTTAGAATAAGGCTGTAACGTAGCAAAATGTAGAAAAAGTGAAGGGTTCTGAATACTTTCAGAATGCACTGTATATTTAAAAATCACCACGTTCCACACAATTCCACCCATGGTAGTAGTAACTCTCTATGCACCTCCCTTTCCCTCGTCTGTTACAGGAGTTCACCCAGTCATGTGTACGCATGGATGCCAAAAAGAGACCCACGGCCCATGACCTGCTGTTTCACAGGGTTCTGTTTGAGGTGCACTCTCTTAAGCTGCTGGCTGCCCACTGCTTTATCAACTATCAGTGTGAGTAATGTCACATCAGAGAGGTACATTTAGATTCCTGACACAATTGGTCAGAAATCATCCCTTTTTTGCCGTTTGCCCCCATATTGAAAGTTGAATGCAAATGTGACCATCTCTTTTCAGTCTTATGTTCTAAAATTGTAATTTAATTATTATTATTTTTACATTGGATTAAAGTACAGACTCAGCGCTTCAAAATGGCATATCGTACACTGTAGTTGGAAGAAACATGGGGGAGTATTGCTGCTTTAAAAATTGATAATATTTTCACAAAATGTATTCTTTAACCAAATTGCCAAAATGGATTCTCTGAACATTATCTCACCAAGTTAGGCAAACCATTAACACTATGACATTTTAAAAATATTTATATTTTTTATTTTATTGAATATTCGAAACATACAATATACTTGCAGTGAAGCCGCTCAACAACTACACCACACCAGTCATCCAACAGATTCCTGTTCAGAGCGACACACAGAAGCATCCAGGGTCAATGCCCTGCTCAAGGGCATGTTGACCGATCTACCACCAGGCCAAAAAACGTGAAGAAGATCCCCCCCCACAGTTCCCCAATAGCTGTCCCTCAACCATGTATGTGTTTATTTGAATGAGTGTGTGTGTGTGTGTGTATATGCATGTGTACAAACACCTGCACGGCATCAGCCTCAGGCAAACCGGCATTAGTAGTAAAAACACTTCCACTTAGTGTCATTCAAATGTACTTTTTATTATGATTTTTTTTTAAAACTTTTATCTTAGAATGATGGTCAATCTCTCCGCTCCCAATTGTCTCCAATTCCACATCAGATGAGATAAGGGAGGTAAAGGCAAAAAAGGCCATGGTGGCAAAGTAAATACAACATAGCAAGTAAAAACACTGGAATGGTAGATTTGTAGTGGAAGAAAGTGCTAGGTAGAAATAATGGGGTGCGAAGGAGCAAAATAAATAAATAAATACAGTATGGGAAGAGGTAGTTGTTTGGGCTAAATTATAGATGGGCTATGTACAGGTGCAGTGAGCTGCTCTGACAGCTGGTGCTTAAAGCTAGTGAGGGAGATAAGTGTTTCCAGTTTCAGAGATTTTTGTAGTTCGTTCCAGTCATTGGCAGCAGAGAACTGGAAGGAGAGACGGCCAAAGGAGGAATTGGCTTTGGGGGTGACCAGAGAGATATACCTGCTGGAGCGCGTGCTACTATGGTGACCAGTGAGCGGAGATTTTTTATTTATTTATTTATTTATTTCACCTTTATTTAACCAGGTAGGCAAGTTGAGAACAAGTTCTCATTTACAATTGCGACCTGGCCAAGATAAAGCAAAGCAGTTCGACAACATACAAAAACACAGAGTTACACATGGACTAAAACAACATACAATCAATGATGCAGTAGAAAAAATAAGACTATATACAATGTGAGCAAATGATGTGAGATAAGGGAGGTAAAGGCAAAAAGGCCATGGTGGCAAAATAAATAAAGTATAGCAAGTAAAACACTGGAATGGTAGATTTGTAGTTTGAAGAAAGTTCAAAGTTAAAATATAAATAATATGGTGCAAAGGAGCAAAATAAATAAAATAAATAAATACAGTAGGGGAAGAGGTAGTAGTTTGGGCTAAATTATAGATGGGCTATGTACAGGTGCAGTGATCTGGGAGCTGCTCTGATAGCTGGTGCTTAAAGCTAGTGAGGGAGATAAGTGTTTCCAGTTTCAGAGATTTTTGTAGTTCGTTCCAGTCATTGGCAGCAGAGAACTGGAAGGAGAGACGACCAAAGGAGGAGTTGGCTTTAGGGGTGACCAGAGAGATATACCTGCTGGAGCGCGTGCTACAGGTGGTTGCTGCTATGGTGACCAGTGAGCGGAGATAAGGGGGGACTTTACCTAGCAGGGTCTTGTAGATGACCTGGAGCCAATGTGTTTGGCGACGATTATGAAGCGAAGGCCAGCCAACGAGAGCGTACAGGTCGCAGTGGTGGGTAGTATATGGGGCTTTGGTGACAAAACGGATGGCACTGTGATAGACTGCATCCAGCTTGTTGAGTAGGGTATTGGAGGCTATTTTGTAAATGACATCACCGAAGTCGAGGATTGGTAGGATGGTCAGTTTTACGAGGGTATGTTTGGCAGCATGAGTGAAGGATGCTTTGTTGCGAAATAGGAAGCCAATTCTAGATTTAACTTTGGATTGGAGATGATTGATGTGAGTCTGGAAGGAGAGTTTACAGTCTAACCAGACACCTAGGTATTTGTAGTTGTCCACAAATTCTAAGTTAGAACCGTCCAGAGAAGTGATGCTGGACAGGCGGGCAGGTGCAGGCAGCGATCGGTTGAAGAGCATGCATTTAGTTTTACTTGTGTTTAGGAGCAGTTGGAGACCACGGAAGGAGAGTTGAATGGCATTGAAGATAAGGGGGGACTTCACCTAGCAGGGTCTTGTAGATGACCTGGAGCCAGTGGGTATGGCGACGAGTATGAAGCGAGGGCCAGCCAACGAGAGCGTACAGGTCACAGTGGTGGGTAGTATATGGGTTGTTTACAAATATGCATAAGCCGGCCCCCCTTGTCTTACCAGACACCGCTGTTCTATCCTGCCGATACAGCGTATAACCGGTCAGCTGTATGTTGATAATGTCGTCGTCCAGCCACGACTCTGAAGCATAAGATATTACAGTTTTAAAGTCCCGTTGGTAGTTTAATCTTCCTCGTAGTTTGTTGATTTTATTTTCCAATGACTGCATGTTAGCAAGTAGAAAGGATGCCAGTGGGGGTTTATTTGATCGCCTACAAATTCTCAGAAGGCAGCCCGTCCTCCGTCTTCTCTTCATGCAAATTATGGATTTGGGCCTGTTCCCAGGAAAGCAGTATGCCGTTCACGTCGGACTCGTCAGACTCGTTAAAGGAAGAAAAAAAAAGCTTCTGCCAGTTCGTGGTGAGTAATCGCTGTTCTGATGTCCAGAAGTTATTTTCGGTCATAAGAGACGGTAGCAGCAACATTATGTACAGAATAAGTTGCATAAAAAAACACATTAGGTTAAGAGCATGTAAAACGTCAACCATCTTCTCTGGCGCCATGATGGCTATATATGTGTAACAATAGCTATGAAAAATGACTTTTTGATATAGTTTAGAGAATAACGCATGTTCATGTAGCTATCTTGGCATTTTAACTGTAGACTCTTACCGGTGTATGGATTATGATGATTCACAGCAGACAAACACTTTCAAAATAATCCTTCCCACTCAGCTTCAACCAGTCCAGAGTGCTTTTGCCACAGAAGACAAAGCTGTGTCGATACCAGCAGCAGTATTCAGGACAAAACAAAGCATGTTGTCCATGATGAAAATATGAGTAAATCCTATGGATCGTTCAAATATCTGCGGTAGCAGAGAGCAGGAAGTGCCATTTGACAGAAGACTTGCGTGACAGAATGGACCCTCTTGTGAATGTCCCAGCCCACTCATTAGCTCAACCATTCATGATGGCTAGGCAAGATTTTGTCTTAACAGCTTTGTGAGTTCACATTTTATTTATATTTACAGACTACATATGAGTTTTTTATTACGTCACATAAATTGACATGCTCAAAAAAGGCACTTTGCTAAAAAATGTTTTAATTTCAAAAAATGTCAAATGCCTCTCCTGTGAAGTGACGTCTATCGTACACCCAGCTTTGTCTATCGCACACCCAGCTTTGTCTATCGCGCACACCCAGCTTTGTCTATCGCGCACACCCAGCTTTGTCTATCGCGCACACCCAGCTTTCTGAAACGGTTCACAAATACATTGTGAATCTGGATATTTTTGTCAAAAACAATATTTTAGGATTTTGTTACTTAGTCCACTGTGAATACAATCCCACATTTTTATTTTTCAGGTTAGGAGTCCAATATCCCTTTGACACTGTCACGTTAAAGTTAAAGTTGAAGTTTTCTCTTCTAGAGGTCAAGCCAATAAAAATAATTAAAATCTCCATATTAATCACATAATGGTAGTCTTAAATGCACTTCCTCTTTTAACAGATCAGCTTCATGATAACTGCCTTGAAGAGAAGACCAGGACTTTCGACCCCAGTGGTGTGATGGCTGAGATCAAGCATGGGGACCGGCCCGGGGTGGAGATCAAGTAAGGATGGAGAAAAACCTGTCCCCGGGCAGAGACCCCAAGGTCTGTTTGATTGAGGTGATTTGTTGATGTTATTACTCATGCTGTCCCATTTCTCATCGTTTCCTAAAGGTACTCGAATGTTTCGCCGCTAGAACTGGACAAATTTCTGGAGGACGTAAAGTAAGTGTGGGCGTTGGAGGACAGATTTGGGCAAAGGTCATTGGATTTAATTTAGTTGATAATTAAAAGTAGAAGGCTGCTCCAGCCGGAGATTACATTACATAAAGTACCAGTTAAGTTTGGACACCTACTCATTCAAGGGTTTTTCTGTATTTTTACTGCCAAGAGTGTGCAAAGCTGTCATCAAGGCAAATGGTGGCTACATTGAAGAATCTCAAATATAAATATATTTAGATTTGTTTAATACTTTTTTTGGTTACTACATGATTCCATATGTTATTTCATAGTGTTGATGTCTTCACTATTATTCTACAATGTAGAATACAGTAAAAATAAAGAAAAACCCTGGAATGAGTAACCTTTGACTGGTAGTATATACAGTTGAAGTCCGAAGTTTACATACACTTAGGTTGGAGTCATTAAAACTTGTTTTTCAACCACTCCACAAATTTCTTGTTAACAAACTATAGTTTTGGCAAGTCGGTTAGGACATCTACTTTGTGCATGACAAGTAATTTTTCCAACCATTGTTTACTGACAGATTATTTTACTGTATCACAATTCCATTGGGTCAGAAGTTTACATACACTAAGCTGACTGTGCCTTTAAACAGCTTGGAAAATTTCAGAAACTGATGTCATGGCTTTATTGACATCATTTGAGTCAATTGGAGGTGTACCTGTGGATGTATTTCAAGGCCTACCTTCAAACTCAGTGCCTCTTTGCTTGACATCATGGGAAAATCAAAAGATATCAGCCAAGACCTTAGAAAGATCTCCAAGTCTGGTTCATCCTTGGGAGCTATTTCCAAACACCTGAAGGTACCACGTTCATCTGTACAAATAATAGTACGCAAGTATAAACACCATGGGACCATACAGCCGTCATACCGCTCAGGAAGGAGACGCGTTCTGTCTCCTAGAGATGACCGTACTTTGGTGAGAAAAGTGCAAATCAATCCCAGAACAACAGCAAAGGACCCTGTGAATATGCTGAAGGAAACGGGTACAAAAGTATCTATATCCACAGTAAAACGAGTCCTATATCGACATAACCTGAAAGGCCGCTCAGCAAGGAGGAAGCTACTGCTCCAAAACCGCCATAAAAAAGCCAGACTACGGTTTGCAACTGCACATGGGGACAAAGATCGTACTTTTTTGAGAAATGTCCTCTGGTCTGATGAAACAAAAATTGAAGTGTTTGGGCATAATGACCATCATTATGTTTGGAGGAAAAAGGGGGAGGCTTGCAAGCTGAAGAACACCATCCCAACCGTGAAACACGGGGGTGGCAGCATCATGTTGTGGGGGTGCTTTGCTGCAGGAGGGACTGGTGCACTTCACAAAATAGATGGCATCACGAGGAGGGAAAATTATGTGGATATATTGAAGCAACATCTTAAGACATCAGTCAGGAAGTTAAAGCTTGGTCACAAATGGATCTTTCAAATGGACAATGACCCCAAGCATACTTCCAAATTTGTGGCAAAATGGCTTAAGGACAACAAAGTCAAGGTATTGGAGTGGCCATCACAAAGCCCTGACCTCAATCCCATAGAAAATTTGTGGGCATTTGTGAAAAAGCGTGTGCAATCAAGGAGGCCTACAAACCTGACTGTTACCCCAGCTCTGTCAGGAGGAATGGGCCAAAATTCACCCTAGTTATTGTGGGGAACTTGTGGAAGGCTACCCGAAACGTTTTACCCAAGTTAAGCAATTTAAAGGCAATGCTACCAAATACTAATTGAGTGTATGTAAACTTCTGACCCACTGGGAATGTGATGAAAGAATTAAAAGCTGAAATAAATAATTATCTCTACTATTATTCTGACATTTCACATTCTTAAAATAAAGTGGTGATCCTAACTGACCTAAAACAGGGAATTTTTACTAGGATTAAATGTCAGGAATTGTGAAAAACTGAATTTAAATGTATTTGGTTAAGGTGTATGTAAACTTCTGACTTCAACTGTATACATACATACATACATACATACATACATACATACATGCATGCATACATACATACATACATACATACATACATACATGCATACATACATGCATACATACATCCTAAATTATCAAGGATATAAACCTTGATCAGGAAGGAGGGATGCAATTTAAAGGGGGAAGAAAGTGTGAACCGAAACCTTGGTTGATTACGGTAAGATCATGTTGTCTAATTTCTGTTGGTCTGCTCATCATCAAATGTTATGGGTCTGCAGCTCCTAAATCTGGTATAAACAAATCAAATTACCTACGATTGGATCCAGATCGGATCTTGGCAGCTTGCGCCCACAACTGGCATTCAATTGTGTCCTCTATCCATCTCTTGTCTGCATTGTAATTGGATGCTTATACACATACGTTTTTTGTGTTTTATTAGAGTTGGCCACTATATTTTATTTATTGCTGCACTTATTCCATGCCACTTGCCAGCCGTTATTGTAAATAAGAATCTGTTAACTGACTCGCCTGGTTAAATAAAAAATATATAAATTAAATATGATCTACATAGTAAACCTCTTTTTAATCCTAAATTTGTTTGACTTTCCAGTTGATGTTAGAACCGTCCGGTTTTATGAAGGTCGCTATGATGTCCGCCACATCATATGTTTATAACTATCACTTGACCTTTTCCCCTTAGTAGCTCTGACTTTGCAGATCGCTGCTTAGAGGAAAAATGTACTTACTGTGACATGTGGTTGTCTCACCTAGCTGTCTTAAGATGAACGCACTAACTGTAAGTTGCTCTGGATAAGAGCGTCTGATAAATGACTAAAATGTTAATGTAAAAAAAAACTCAATTTACTCAACTCAATTAAGTCTAAGATTTTCCAAGGGACTATTGTCCCTTCCCCCTTTTTATACTGACTGTGGTATTTAAAGTAAAGACTGTACATCACATGATTTAACTCACTTAGTCTGTTTTTCAATTGATTGGATTGGCTCTTTCTTTCTGTGTGTACTCACTAGGAATGGGATCTATCCCTTGATGAACTTCCAGCGGGGCCTCACCATGCCCCGGACCTTGTCCATCTTCCAGGAGCGCATGGAGACAGTGAAGACTCCCAGCCCAGAGCCCCAGGAGATGGAGACCAGAAAGGTAACTTTTATATGAGGGGGGTTGCATGCAGACCAGTAGTCAGACGGTTGCTGGTTGAAATCCCGGGCCAGTCAAAAACAAGTATTTTATAGCATATGTACTGTATATGAACCATACAGGCAACACCCAACCAAAATGTTGGGGTAAACAACAGTCTCTTTAACTGGCAACCGGAAGGCTGCTGGTTTTAGACACCAGACGGTACATCTTCTGCCGCTGTGCCCTTAAGCAAGACACTTAGGCACTAAAATGAACCTTCTTGTCTGCTTTCAATTTCAAGGTGGTGCCCTATGGTCATGAAACGAGTGTTGGAAATCAGTTTAGCAGATTTTTTTCTCTCTCTCTCTGTGTCATGCTTGAAACTGTACAGGTTGTCCAAATGCATTGTAACTTGGAGTTCACTGAGGAAGGCACCAGAAGTCATGTGAGTTTTTTTGTTTATTTTCATCTACAACTTATACTTTTTAAAAGGAACAAAGAATTGTTGCTGAATGTAAAAAGTGTCTGAGCTTTTATAACTATAGACAAATAATTGCACAATAAAACATCTCCTCGCCCATGGTTTGTGTGATTAGTGCCGCAGCCAATTCCGCCTTTGGCCGCCTTTCCTTCCAGTTCTCTGCTGCCAATGACTGGAACGAACTGCAAAAATCACTGAAGCTGGAGACTCATATCTCCCTCCTAGCTTTAAGCACTAGCTGTCAGAGCAGCTCACAGATTACTGCACCTGTAGATAGCCCATCTGTAAATAGCCCATCCAACTACCTCATCCCCATACTGTATTTATTTATTTATTTATCTTGCTCATTTGCACCCCAGTATCTCTACTTGCACATTCATCTTCTGCACATCTATCACTCCAGTGTTTAATTGGTATATTGTAATTACTTCGCCACCATGGCCTATTTATTGCCTTACCTCCCTTATCTTACCTCATTTGCACATGCTGTATATAGACTTTTTCTACTGTATTAGTGACTGTATGTTTGTTTATTCCATGTGTAACTCTGTTGTTGTATGTGTCAAACTGCTTTTGCTTTATCTTGGCCAGGTTGCAGTTTTAAATGAGAACTTGTTATCAACTAGGCTACCTGGTTAAATAAAGGTGAAATGGAAAATGTAATAAATAAAAGCCCCCGGCACTTACCTACAATACGCACAAGAGTTGGGATTGGTGCAAATCTGACCCAGTGCGCACACTCGCACCTCTCGTTTTTATAATGGCTCATAAAACCAATTTTGATACAAAATATACAAGGAGTGGTAAAATAAATTGTAATTTAATTCTCTCTATCTCGCTGCAGCTCTCTCTCCTCCTGAAGATGGACGACAAGCTCCAACGGCAGCTAAACTGTGACGTTCTGCCTAGTGAGTCAATCCAACGTTCAACAAAGTTATTGTAACGTTACTGTGTGTACCCTTTTTGACGTCGTATTAACCAAACAGGATGTACATTCATCTCCCGGTCCAATAGACTGGGTAGATTGGTTTCGGAGACCCTTTTTAAAAAATAAAAATATAAAAAATTGCTTGTGGTGTAACGTGGCACGGTTGGGGTTTATGTTCTTGACGAGGCAATGTGTTTTTACAGTAACAAGATACAAACTACAGTAACGGTCACTAACTCATTGAATTAGCGCCCCCCCCCCCGGTGGTTTGGTTTTATCTAAACAGACATTACAAACTTCAGTAACTGCTAGCAAATAATCTGTGGGAGTAATAGGGGCCCCTTTAACTGTAGGACTGGTTGCGGATCTTTATATGTTAAGGTTTTTGGTGCCTGTTTTGTGTTTTCCAATTTAGCTGACAGCTCCAAAGACCTGGCTAGTGAGCTGGTTCACTTCGCCTTCATCAGTGAGGTAAGAGGAGCGGAAGACACTGATTAAATAAACTCAACCCAGGCCAGCCTTGAATCTGTAAATAAAATCAACCCAGGCCAGCCTTGAATCTGTAAATAAACTCAACCCAGGCCAGCCTTGAATCTGTAAATAAACTCAACCCAGGCCAGCCTTGAATCTGTAAATAAAATCAAATCAGGCCAGCCTTGAATCTGTAAATAAAATCAAATCAGGCCAGCCTTGAATCTGTAAATAAACTCAACCCAGGCCAGCCTTGAATCTGTAAATAAAATAAAATCAGGCCAGCCTTGAATCTCTAATATTTCTACAGAAGTATTGTTGTTTTTTTGTATTGATATCTTAAGTCTTTTTTTTTTTTTTTTGGTACTTACTTTGAAGAATTTGACACAATTTTATAACTACCTGATACCAAATGGTGCCTAGTGGGATTTATTTGAATGAATCCCAAAGAATCAAACATGTTATAGACCAGGTTTTAAAAACCTGGTCATTGTACCTTAAAATAAAGTGCAACTAAATATCGTCCCTAATATAACCCCTTATTTCTGGTCTCTCGTTTCTCCAGGAGGACGGTGAGAAGCTGGCGGGCTTTCTGGAAGACGCCCTGTGTAAACATTGGGCCAGGCCGCCATTGGAGGAGTCTTCCCTGGCATAGTGACGATGTACTGACACATGCTGCTGCCCCAAGGGGGATCTGGACCCTGGGAGAACTACAACAAGGGAGGGAGAGAAAGAGAATTTAAAGAAAGGGGGGGGGGGGGGGGGGGGATTAGTCGGGGAACTTTAAGAGTGAACATTCCCGGACTAGGAAGTGCCAGATTTTTTTTTTTTTGTGAGGCTTGTAAGGGAAGAGAGCCAAGTCAGCACTTCAGTCTGTGTGGCAAATGTAAGCATCAAGAAACGCTGTCTCAAAACAGAAGCGATTTCTCTTTCTACTAAACAGAAGTGCCAACCAACTCAAGCCAGATAAGACTATGCTAGGAGAGCTACTATATTTGGCCACTTCAATGCCTCCGTCTCTCTGCACAGATGATGTCATTGGCCTTGTTTAGAAGTATAGCAAGAGACAGTGGACAAAGTAAGCAATATGAGGAACATAAAAGTCTTCAACATTTACTGCTGCATTGAGGACTTTTTGTCCATAATAACCTATTGGACTCCATTTTACACACGCAGCGCAGCCTTGGCAATGACCCCATAAAGAAAACTAATATAAAACTCTCACTATCATGCAAGGTGAGGGTACAGACACATTGAGATTTTGTGTCCCAAGATTCCCGGATTGAGACAATGGTTTTTCAATGGTGAGGTCATCCTCTGCTTGATGAATGATTGTCCAACGGAAGAAAAAAAAACTGCACAATATGTTCGACTTCTACATATGTAACTCATCCGAAAAAAAGTAGGGATGAGTTAAACATACGATAGACAAAAACGGACAATGATGTAGGTCATATACAATTTTATCCGTGTTCATGCGTCTGTCTGTTAGAGTTGAATATTTTCCTGGTATTTTACAAATAAATCACTTTTCTCCCGGGTAAAATCATTTATAAAGCATATAAATATGCCTATGTCTGGATTTGAATAGACCTTTTGAGCGAAAATTCAAGTCTGATGCGTCATACATTGAAGACATTTAATGAGCCCAAGCACCCAAAAAAAACCTAATGATTGTGTGGTTATCCAGTACATATATGATATAGGCTACTGCCCATAGATGTCGTTAGCTATATGCTCTCTTGAGTAAATAATAAATGAAACTAACTCCAGTAGGCTAATATGTCTTAAAAAGTGACCAACAAGCTATTCTAGTCTAGCTTCTCCTGCATGGGAGTCCCAACAGCTAAGGAGCGTTTTTTAAAGAGTCCAGCGGTACACAGGTGTGTGCGTATTGCGCAAGAGACAGAGGCTATAAATTAGAACCTAATTATGCATAACCCATCATTAATTAGCTAAATATAAGGCCAATGCTGCATTAAATGTATTACCTGAAAGAGGTAGGCTAGGACATCTATATATTGGGCTATATATCAATCTAGAACAGGATTATCCATTTTTTTGGATGCAATTTGAATGGAGTTAGAGCGAGAAGGATCGCGAGGGCTCGCACAGGTTTTAAAGCGAAACTATTCGAGTGATAGGTTGTTTTTAAAACTGCAGCTGCAATAAAAAATGTGATCCCTAAAGCCAGATGCAGAAAATGTAGGCCTACCCATCACACATATATATATATATATATATATATCTCATGATGACATGTTGGTCTACATACATTGAACTGTGGTCCATACTGATGGCTGTCTGTCCCCACCCTGAGCGTTGATTCATCACGCAGAGGCCATATTTTAGACATTGCGTATAATTTAACAGTTCCATTCACGCCATGCTGTTCATAGAAATCATTTTCCGGTTTCCGGGAAAAGGTTGTGGTTTTGGGCCGTGAATCTCAGTAACCGGGTTCCCGCCATTTCCTTATACGTGTTGTAACTTTTTTCTTTTGCGATGTCCTGTGAGAAAGCACAGATTATTGAAACATCATTGAAGCACATAAACACTAAAATGTGAAGCGCATAATTCAATGTCGATGATAATTTCTCAAACGTTACCGAGGCTACGCTGCGTATGTCACCTGGTATGTTTCAATGTTATACGGCTACAAACAAGATGCACAAAATGTAGCATGCATGTTGTATTGCTTTGTTACTTTCCAATCATGACCACTTCACCGCAAGTGTTAGTCTTTCATAGGTCACACTCTGACCATCACCGTTTCTGAGGAGACAAAACTGACATGGAACAAGGATGGTTTTTAAGGTTGCTTTTTTGTTAACGTCTTTTTAGCAAACTAAATAATGTGTTAAATCTGGTTGTAACATTAGCATCTGACCAAATCACAACCAAAATAATACTGTCTTTCCCATGACGTCTTTACCTTGTCATGAAAACATTTTTCTCGGTTTCTCTTGCTTTACCTGGTTGTAATCTGGTTATAGGATTAAAGGACGTCTTCTCAACCAGAAAACTAGTTAACAACCAGAAAATGTCATAAAGAGACCATGAGCAAAATGTCCACTGGGTTGATGCCATAAATCAAACACTACTTCTGCCTTTTACGTGTTTGTGTCAGACCTAACACCTTTGCTCAATTGCAGGGAAAGTCTGGCTTAACATACTAAATGTCAAACATATTGAACCTGTGAAAGTAACTCAAGTTTTAAACTGGAGACAATAGAATAATTTGCCAGCAATCTCTAACACCGTATGCTATGTTTCTCTTTCTAAGAATGAAAACCCTATCCCCTATCAAGCTGCGAGGAAGACTTATCTCACAATTTGAATACATACATTTTTCTGCCTCATTGATATGATCATCATTCGTCCGATCTTAAGATTTTGCTCTGTCCTTAATGTCTTTCGGTGGAAAGTCATAGGCCTACAAGAGCTTCAGAATTCAATTCACTGTTGAGGAAATGTACCGTTTTTGAACTATGAATTGTCATTTTTCTTAAATCATAACTTGCAATATGCCTTCCCATGTTGCTGTGTGTTTTTAGTCTGGATGAACAAATGTTATATGTATCCACATTGGAATATTAATTTTAGGTGTTTTTGCATTTGCTGAAAGGCCAATCTTTTTAACTTGGTTTGATAGGCTACACTATGGAAATTTAGTAGCTAATTATTTACCTCAGATTTTTAGCTTGTTGACTGTATGGTTCATTATACATGCATGACATACTATTAATCAATTTTAGCTGCAATCAAGCCCAAGTGCCTCACTATACACTAGTGCAGCGTTTTCCCAAACGTTGTCCTCGGGACCCCAAGGGGTGCACGTCTTGGTTTTGCCCCCAACACTACACAGCTGACTCAAATAATCAAAGCTTGATGATTAGTTGAATCAGCTAGGGGCAAAAAAAAAAAACTAAGCGCACACTCCTTGTTGTCCCGAGGACCGAGTTTGGGGAAACCCTGAACTAGTGTTACACAAACCAACTTTTTAATGCAATTTTAGTTGCCATTGAGCTCCCTTACTGGGCTGTATGGAACATGCATGAGCCTCAATTTCCATTTTGTAAGCAAGCATTCATTTAGTACACTTCATGCCATGGATTTGTAAACCATTGGGAGTTCTGTTCTGCTTTAGATATTATCAGACACTGCTTAAGTTGTAATATCTACTTGATTATAATTATATAACCGTCCAGTTTATCAAAACCAATGTGCTGGCATGTTGTTGTATGATGAATGTTAAACTAATTTGATCAAAGTAATCTTTGTTACTCCGTTGCCATAACTGGTAGGTACTGTACCTCCGTTGACCTTTTTTTGGGGTCAAGCATGTCCTGTCCACACTGTATACAGGAGTGGATGTCTGAGTTGCATTGTACTTGAGCACGCTGCAATCAAGTCACTCTAACCCTGTTTATACCTGGTGCTAACATGCAGCCTTTTTCCTGCTCTTGTCCACATTCTGATTCTGCCCCAATTTTTTTGGGACAAGTGTACACGATTAAAAAAATAAAATAAATGCATTGTGATCTGATAAGTGTAAACAGACAAGATCAGGACAAAGGACGCACATTAACGGGCAGGTGTAAACGGGGCTTGAAGTCGTTCAAATAAGGTTCTAGACTCATTTCAATACAACGCCGATGGATTTAAGTCTACATTCCATATTGTAGACCATGATAATTTTCTTGGTAGAATTTGGAGGGGGGAGGCGGTATTATCGATAATTGAAAAACAACTGAAAAAGGCCTAACACATCCTTCTCCTTTGTCCGTTTAGCTAAATTACAGCTCTCCTTGTATTGAGTTGCTTCTGCCTTGTTCTGTTTGTACAACTCATGTAAAATATTGTACAATAAAAGTATTAATGAGTATAGATGAGGCAATAATGACACTGATTCTTGCATTAGTTTTTTTTTTTTTCTTGTGTTAACTGAAAAATCTGGGCCCTAGTGTTGAGCTGTGGCTGCTGTTTACACACATGGACCTGCCATTCCTCACACATCAAACACAACATGAAGCCTAATCCCGTTCAAAAGACCATTCCGCCCAATGCTCGGAAGGTCTGGTGGATCAACGGGTCAAATGTGGCCTTCGTTTATTCGAAATAGGAAAAATTCCCGACCCACAGCCAAGGTTCTGGAGCACTCTGCCTTAGATTCATTAAAAATCAATTTATAATCTATATCAACTGTAATATTACTAAATAAATGTATTGTTGTATTAAAGTTAAGACTCACTACACTGTATGTACACTTATCTGATAGTCAGATTCACTTTGTAAATGTTTTAAATGTAACCTTTTTAACTAGGCAAGTCAATTAATAACAAATTCTTATTTACAATGACGGCCTACCCCGGCCAATTCTGTGCCAGCGTCACGGCCAGATGTGATACAGCCTGGATTCAAACCAGGGACTGTAGTGATGCCTCTTGCACTGAGTTGCAGTGCCTTAGACCGCCGTGCCACTCGGGAGCCCAGACTCATACAAGTCATCTCACAGATTATGCCATTTACTTAAACTAAACTCAGTTGACAGTGAGAGGACATTTCTTTTTTTGCTGAGTTTATTTTCAGCAAACTTAACGTGTAAATATTTGTATGAACATAAGATTCAAAAACTGAACAAGTTCTACAGACATGTGGCTAACAGAAATGGAATAATGTGTCCCTGAACGGGGGTCAAAATCAAAAGTAACAGTCAGTGTCTGGTGTGGCCATCAGCTGCATTAAGTACTGCAATACATCTCCTCCTCATGGACTACACCAGATTTGCCAGTTCTTGCCATGCGATGTTACCCCACTCTTCCACCAAGGCACCTGCAAGTTCTCTGACATTTCTGGTGGAATGGCACTAGCCCTCACCCTCCGATCCAACAGGACCCAGACGTGCTCAATGGGATTGAGATCCGGGCTCTTCGCTGGCCATGGCAGAACACTGACACTGAACACTGTCTTGCAGGAAATCACACACTGAACGAGCAGTATGGCTGGTGGCATTGTCATTTTGAAGGGTCATGTCAGGATGAGCCTGCAGGAAGGGTACCACGAGGGAGGAGGATGTCTTCCCTGTAACGCACAGCGTTGAGATGGCCTGCAATGACAAGCTCAGTCCGATGATTCTGTGACACACCGCCCCAGACCAAGACGGACCCTCCACCTCCAAATCGATCCTGCTCCAACGCCCATTCCTTTGACGATAAACGCGAATCCGACCATCCCCCCTGGTGAGACAAAACCACAACTCGTCAGTGAAGAGCACTTTTGCCAGTCCTGTCTGGTCCAGCGACGGTGGGTTTGTGCCTATAAGCAACGTTGTTGCCGGTGATGTCTGGTGAGAACCTGCCTTACAACAGGCCTATAAGCCCTCAGTCCAGCCTCTCTCAGCCTATTGCGGACAGTCTGAGCACAAGTCAGGAGAGGGAAAGATTAACGGAGCAATGTACAGAGATCCTTGACGAAAACCTGCTCAGGACCTCAGACTGGGGCGAAGGTTCACCTTCCAATGGGACAACGACCCTAAGCATACAGCCAAGACAACACAGGAGTGGCTTCGGAGCAAGTCTTTGAGTGGCCCAGCCAGAGCCTGGACTTGAAACCGATCAAACATCTCTGGAGAAACATGAAAATAGCTGTGCACCATCCAACCAGACAGAGCTTGAGAGAATCTGCAGAGAAGAAATGGAAGAAACTCCCCAAATACAGGTGTGCCAAGCTTGTAGCGTCATACCCAAGAAGACTCGAGGCTGTAATCGCTGCCAAAAGGTGCTTCGATAAAGTACTGAGTCTGTGAATTTAATACATTTGCAAACATTTCTAAAAAACAGTTTTTGCTTTGTCATTATGGAGTATTGTGTGTTGATTGATGAGGGGGAAAACAATTTAATCCATTGTAGAACAAGGCTGTAACGTAACAAAATGTGGAAAAAGTCAAGGGGTCGGAATTCTTTCCAAATGCACTGTATGTAATATACAGTGGGGGAAAAAAGTATTTGATCCCCTGCTGATTTTGTACGTTTGCCCACTGATAAAGAAAGGATCAGTCTATAATTTTTAAAGGTTTATTTGAACAGTGAGAGACAAAATAACAACAAAAAAATCCAGAAAAACATGTCAAATGTTATAAATTGATTTGCATTTTAATGAGGGAAATAAGTATTTGACCCCCTCTCAATCAGAAAGATTTCTGGCTCCCACATGTCTTTTATACAGGTAACGAGCTGAGATTAGGAGCACACTCTTAAAAAGGGAGTGCCCCTAACCGCAGCTTGTTACCTATAAAAAAGACACCTGTCCACAGAAGCAATCAATCAATCAGATTCCAAACTCTCCACCATGGCCAAGACCAAAGAGCTCTCCAAGGATGTCAGGGACAGGATTGTAGACCTACACAAGGCTGGAATGGGCTACAAGACCATCGCCAAGCAGCTTGGTGAGAAGGTGACAACATTTGGTGCGATTATTCGCAAATGGAAGAAACACAAAAGAACTGTCAATATCCCTCGGCCTGGGGCTCCATGCAAAATCTCACCTCGTGGGGTTGCAATGACCATGAGAACGGTGAGGAATCAGCCCAGAACTACACGGGAGGATCTTGTCAATGATCTCAAGGCAGCTGGGACCATAGTCACCAAGAAAACAATTGGTAACACACTATGCTGTGAAGGACTGAAATCCTGCAGCGCCCGCAAGGTCCCCCTGCTCAAGAATACATATACATGCCCGTCTGAAGTTTGCCAATGAACATCTGAATGACTCAGAGGACAACTGGTGAAAGTGTTGTGGTCAGATGAGACCAAAATGGACCTCTTTGGCATCAACTCAACTCGCCGTATTTGGAGGAGGAGGAATGCTGCCTATGACCCCAAGAACACCATCCCCACCGTCAAACATGGAGGTGGAAACATTATGCTTTGGGGGTGTTTTTCTGCTAAGGGGACAGGACAACTTCACTGCATCAAAGGGACGATGGACAGGGCCATGTACCGTCAAATCTTGGGTGAGAACCTCCTTCCCTCAGCCAGGTCATTGAAAATGGGTCGTGGATGGGCATTCCAACACGACAATGACCCAAAACACACGGCCAAGGCAACAAAGGAGTGGCTCAAGAAGAAGCACATTAAGGTCCTGGAGTGGCCTAGCCAGTCTCCAGACCTTAATCCCATAGAAAATCTGTGGAGGGAGCTGAAGGTTCGAGTTGCCAAACGTCAGCCTCGAAACCTTAATGACTTGGAGAAGATCTGCAAAGAGTGGGACAAAATCCCTCCTGAGATGTGTGCAAACATGGTGGCCAACTACAAGAAACGTCTGACCTCTGTGATTGCCAACAAGGGTTTTGCCACCAAGTACTAAGTCATGTTTTGCAGAGGGGTCAAATAATTATTTCCCTCATTAAAATGCAAATAATTTTATAACGTTTTTCTGGATTTTTTTTTTGTTATTCTGTCTCTCACTGTTCAAATAAACATACCATTAAAATTATAGTCTGATCATTTCTTTGTAAGTGGGCAAACGTACAAAATCAGCAGGGGATCAAATAATTTTTTCCCTCACTGTATACCATCTCAGAGTTTTTATTATGATACATCTCTGTTCACACAAAGGTTATTGATTAGGCCTTTCACTCTTGAAGCTGCCAGTTAAGTCCTATGTCACATTCTAGCCCATAAAACATTTTGTATATACAACATTTACATATCTTAGTTTCATTTATAGTGATTCAGATAGCAATGGCAAGTCATCAGACTAAGGCGCCATCATTCAGGATGGAATTCAAACAAGACACATTGTTGACAATGTGCCTTTGTAAAAGGGCATTTCCCCTCGACGTTCGTGGAGAGATCGCATTCATGACAAACTCTGAAGATGCCAGCACAAACGTAAATATAAAGTCATAATTTAAAAGTCAAGTGCAATTACGCTTGTCGACAACACACCTTGGATTGAATTCTGGCCATGGACTTAATTAAGCCCTGAGGTGTTCCCCTTACATCTTAAGCCAATCTGACAACAAACAGACCACAATACAGACAAAACAACATTGGGGTTTCACAGATGAAATTGTTAATTGTAAGAAACTGTTCCAAGACATCTGTTGTGATGTGACAGTGTTATTGTGTTTGTTCTTCTCTTTCTGAGCTAAATGCCCTGTACTCCATAACTGGTGCTAACACTGACCACTCCGATCCCTTCAGCACAGACGAGTTCAGAGAGATTGCTTGGGGTTGTGTTAATAAGATTAGTTTAGTTGATCCAACCGGTCAGTCCGTCTTATTCTTGGCTGCTTCTGCCTTCTGTGCTTTCCTCCTGTTGCCCACCTCTTTCAGTCCCTCCTGTATCTGCTCCACTGCTTCTTCATCTCCTGCAGACTGGGCCAGAGCCAGGGCCTCCTTGTACACCTTCACAGACTCCTCATAAAGATCTAGGAGACGAGGATTGTGTTCATTATGGCACGAAACAGAAGAAAAACAGGTGGGATTACCTGTGATTGTGTATTTTTTGGAGAAGGCCACATTGTTGTTTTCTATTGCAAATAAAACGCTTTGAAGCGTTTTCTGTTGCACGCCCTAGTGAACACCACAGAGATGATCAACAGTCGTAAAAGTCATTAATGTTAATATCTGTACAGTTACTTATGCAGCTGCACCTACTCCAAATGCCGTATTCATCGACCTGGCTAAGGCTTTCGACTCTGTCAATCACAACATTCTTATCGGCAGACTCAACAGCCTTGGTTTCTCAAATGACTGGTTCACCAACTACTTCTCCGATAAGAGCTCAGTATGTCAAATCGGAGGGCCTGTTGTCCGGACCTCTGGCAGTCTATGGGGGTGCCACAGGGTTCAATTCTCGGGCCGACTCTCTGTATACATCAATGATGTCGCTCTCGCTGCTGGTGATTCTCTGATCCACCTCTACGCAGACGACACCATAATGTATACTTCTGGCCCTTCTTTGGACACTGAGTTAACTAACCTCCAGATGAGCTTCAATGCCAAACAACACTCCTTCCGTGGCCTCCAACTGCTCTTAAATGCTAGTAAAACTAAATGCATGCTCTTCAACCGATCGCTGCCCGCACCTGCCCGCCCGTCCAGCATCACTACTCTGGATGGTTCTTACTTAGAATATGTGGAAAACTACAAATACCTAGGTGTCTGGTTAGACTGTAAGCTCTCCTTCCAGACTCACATCAAACATCTCCAATCCAAAGTTAAATCTAGAATTGGCTTCCTATTTCACAACAAAGCATCCTTCACTCATGCTGCCAAACATACCCTCGTCAAACTGACCATCCTACTGATCCTCGACTTCAGCGATTTCATTTACGAAATAGCCTCCAACACTCTACTCTGTCACCAAAGCCCCATATACTACCCACCACTGTGACCTGTATGCTCTCGATGGCTGGCCCTCGCTTCATACTCGTCGCGAAACCCACTGGCTCCACGTCATCTACAAGTCTCTGCTAGATAAAGCCCCGCCTTATCTTAGTTCTCTGCTGCCAATGACTGGAACGAACTGCAAAAATCTCTGAAGCTGGAGACTCTTACTTCCCTCACTAGCTTTAAGCACCAGCTGTCAGAGCAGCTCACAGATCACTGAACATAGCTCATCTGTAAATAGCCCATCCAATCTACCTCATCACCATACTGTATTTATTTATCTCGTTCCTTTGCACCCTAGTATCTCTACTTGCACATTCATCTTCTGCACATCTACCATTCCAGTGTTTAATTGGTATATTGTAATTACTTCGCCACCATGGCCTATTTATTGCCTTACCTCTCTTATCCTACCTCATTTGCACATGCTGTATATAGATTTTTCTGCTGTATTATTGATTGTATGTTTGTTTATTCCATATAACCCTGTTGTTGTATGTGTCGAACTGCTTTGCTTTATCTTGGCCAGGTCGCAGTTGTAAATGAGAACTTGTTCTCAACTAGCCTACCTGGTTAAATAAAGGTGAAATTAAAAAAAATTAAATAAAAAAAATCCGTGCCAGGGGGATAACATGCAGTTTACCCACCTTCTGTGGAAATACATATTGAAAGTATGCCCATAGGGAGCGTTATTTTTATCACCGTGACCCAATTTTATTTTTAACCACAACATCACTGTATGCATGCAGTCATTTTTTAATATTTTTTTTTACTTATGCGTGGTTGCGGGAATCAAACCCACCATCCTGACGTTGCAAGAGCCATGCTCTACCAACTGAGTTACATTAAGTTATTTAGCGAATTCACAATAAAAGTTAATGTTGTGACACTGAAAACTGTCTTGTGTTGGAGGAAACCAAGGCCCTCCTAGAAGTTATCCTCATTTTCATCCCTCCTTACCATTGTGCAGTAGGATGCCTGCCATGTTTCCCAGCAGCACATGTTGGTCAGGGTGGCCGGCTTCTCTGCTCAGCTCCACAGCCTGCTTCACCAGGGGCAGAGCCTCGTCGTGGCGACCCTGCATGTCCAGGATGGTGGCCAGGTCACTCATCAGCACCAAGGACTGTAGTCAGGACAGCAGGAAACAATTTCCAGATAAATATATAAGTAAGAACAGATTAACTTCTAGGTTACAAAACATCAAGATGCATAACTACCACCTATACACTGGACCACTGCTACTCTAACTTCCGCGATGCATACAAGGCCCTTCCTTCGGCAAATCCGACCACGACTCCATCTTGCTCCTACCGTCCTATAAGCAGAAACTCAAAACCGGATGTACCCGTGACTAGAACCCGTGACTAGAACCATTCAACACTGGTCTGACCAATCGGAATCCACGCTTCAAGATTGTTTTGATCACGCGGACTGGGATACGTTCCGGGCAGCCTCAGAGAATAACATGACTCTGAGTTTATAAGTAAGTGCATTGGAGATGTTCTACCAACTGTGACTATTAAAACCTAGCCTAACCAAAAACCATGGATAGATGGCGGCATTCGCACAAAACTGAAAGTGCGAACCACCGCATTTAACCATGGAAAGAGGACTGGCAATATGGCCGAATATAAACAGTGTAGTCATTCCCTCCGCAAAGCAATCAAACAAGCGAAATGTCGGTATAGGGACAAAGTGGAGTCGCAATTCAACAGCTCAGACAAGAGACCTATGTGGCAGGGTATACAGGCAATCACAGACTACAAAAAGAAAACCAGCCACGTCACGGACACCGGCGTATTGCTTCCAGACAAACTAAACACCTTTGCCAGCTTTGAGGAAAATACAGTGCCACCGACGTGGCCCTCCTCCGTGGCCAACGTGAGTAATACATTTAAACGTTAACCCTTGCAAGGCTGCTGGCCCAGACGGCATCCCTAGCCGTGTCCTCAGAGCATGCGCAGACCAGCTGGCTGGTGTGTTTACGGACATATTCAATCACTCCCTATCCCAGTCTGCTGTCCTCACATGCTTCAAGATGGCCCCCCATTGTTCCTGTACCCAAGAAGGCAAAGAACTTAATTAAATGACTAATCGCCCATCACACTGCCCTATCCCATCAGGACAAGAGGAATACCTATGTAAGAATGCTGTTCATTGACTACAGCTCAGCATTCAACACCATAGTACCCTCCAAGGTCATCATTAAGCTGGAGGCCCTGGGTCTCAACCTCACCCTGTGCAACTGGGTCCTGGACTTTGACGGGCCGCCCCCAGGTGTTGAAGGTATGAAACAACATCTTCACTTCGCTGACCCTCAACACCGGGGCCCCACAAGGGTGCGTGCTCAGCCTCCTCCTGTTCACCCATGACTGCGTGGCCAAGCACGCCTCCAACTCAATCCTTAAGTTTGCATACAACAGGAGTGGGCTTGATCACCAACAACGACAAGACAACCTACAGGAAGGAGGTGAGGGCCCTCGGAGTGTGGTGTCAGGAAAACAACCTCACTCAACGTCAACAAAACAAAGGAGATCGTCTATTTCAGGAAACAGCAGAGGGAGCACCCCTCTATCCACATTGAAGGGACAGAAGTGGAAGGGACAGCAGTGGAGAAGGTGGAAAGTTAAGTTCCTCGGCGTACACATCACATACAAACTGAAATGGTCCACCCACACAGACAGTGTGGTGAAGAAGGCGCAACAGCGCCTCTTCAACCTCAGGAGGCTGAAGAAATTTGGCTTGTCACCTAAAACCCTGACAAACTTTTACAGATGCACAATCGAGAGCATCCTGTCGGGCTGTATCACCGCCTGGTACGCCAACTGCACTGCCCTCAACCGCAAGGCTCTCCAGAGGGTAGTGCGGTCTGCACAACGCATGACCAGGGGCAAACTACTTGCCCTCCAGGACACCTACAGCACCGGATGTCACAGGAAGGCCAAAAAGATCATCAAGGACAACAACCACCCGAGCCACTGCCTGTTCACCCCGCTACCATCCAGAAGGCGAGGTCAGTACAGGTGCATCAAAGCTGGGACCGAGAGACTGAGAAACAGCTTCTATCTCAAGGCCATCAGACTGTTAAACAGCCATCACTAACATAGAGAGGCTGCTGCCTACAGAGACTCACTAGCCACTTTAATAATGTTTACATATCTTACATTACTCATCGCATATGTATATATTGTATCTTATACCATCTATTGCATCTTGTCTATGCCATCGTGCATCCATATATTTATATGTACATATTCTTATTCCATCCCTAAAGATGTGTGTATTAGGTAGTTGTGGAATTGTTAGATATTACTGCATTGTCGGAACTAGAAGCACAAGCATTTCGCTACACTCGCATTAACATCTGCTAACCATGTATGTGACCAATAAAAATTGCTAGGTTACAAAACATCAGGACGCATAACTGCAAAGCATTTAGACTACATCAGTCTTCTGTGGGCAGGTCTCTCCCTGCTCTTCCTGGTAACTGTGAGCGGTTCTCTCCCTGCTCTTCCTGGTACCTGTGAGCGGTTCTCTCCCTGCTCTTCCTGGTACCTGTGAGCGGTTCTCTACCTGCTCTTCCTGGTAACTGTGAGCGGTTCTCTCCCTGCTCTTCCTGGTAACTGTGAGCGGTTCTCTCCCTGCTCTTCCTGGTAACTGTGAGCGGTTCTCTCCCTGCTCTTCCTGGTACCTGTGGGCAGGTCTCTCCCTGCTCTTCCTGGCCAACTGGTATCTGTGGGCGGGTCTCTCCCTGCTCTTCCTGGTCATCTGGTACCTGTGGGTGGGTCTGTCCCTGCTCTTCCTGACAGATCAGCAAGGCTTGCTTGTAGTCCACCACCGCCTGGCTCAGGCGGTGTATAGCGGCCATGTAGCGGGCGTGGGAGTCCAGGGTCAGGCCCAGCAGGAGCCGGGTCTCCTTCCGTAACTCCTCTGAAGAAGAGGGGGAAACACGAGGATGGATGCTGTCAGCGAGCAAGCTCAATATCAAAAGGTCACAAGTTGAATGCACACCATACTAAAAGCAAGGTTACACAACTTTTCAGAAGATAACGTCGCCCTCTTTATTTAAATGGTTCTGATTTTATTGACCAGATAGTGTGAGAGGGTGACCAAGGGGAAAGATATCCTCTCTCTCTACGTCACAGGGTATTAGGCCGGATTCCAGCCTATACCGTCACGGTACCTAATGTGAGCCTGAGACAGCACCACTACACCAGCCAGGCCACACAATCATTTCAAGCATGGTTGTGGCTGCATTGTGCAATGGTAATGCCTGTCATTGGCGGGGACTTGATTTGGAAGGATTAAGAATGAAAAGTAAAAAAAGGGACTGAGAAAAGCACATGGAATGTCCTAGAGGAAAAGCTACATCAGTCTGCTTGAGACATTCAGTTCACAGGGAGCAGCGTTTGTTGTGCTATTCTGTCACGCCCCGGATTACAGACGACATTATCAGGGTTTAAATATTGTAATTGGACAACATTTACAAAGAAAGGAGCACAAGGACAGCGCGCGCACACACACTCTCTGTACTAGAGAGAAGACACCATAGGGCCCAACACAGCTAGAGAAGAGGAGGCTAGGCCTGCACTTTACAATGAACTGACAGTCTGTTGTTTACTGAACAGTACAATGGACTGTCTTTTAAAACAAGATGGCGCTGATGATGGTCGCCCTGTTGCTAGCTCCCTGCCAATTTAGCACTCTTGATTATTTTAAAGTGTTTTTTTTTTTTTTACTTTATTTGATCAGTTTCTAGTATTATTCCCTATCACTGACAAGCAATTCTGGACATCAGATTGAGATTACTCAAAGACAAATTAGTCTTACCTGGAGAAGGATACTCCGTCTAGACTACCCAAAGCAGTTCCATTGTTTACGAGAGCCCTTTTTCAAAGAAGATGCCACCAGAGGAGGGGAAGGCCGAGCTAAAGTTCTATTCTAATTAAAACCACCCTCCCCTTTCTAGTATATCACCTGCTACTGTACAGTCCCTAGACAATAAACTTTGAGCTCAGATTTCCTATCAGATATACAAGACACAACCAAGTCTCCGTGAGACAGATTATGTTAATCAGAGGAGGTGCTTGATCGAGCTACACAGCCCACGGGGTTGTAGGTACATCACGCAGAAAAAGGTAAAAGAGCTTTGTGGGAAAAACTGTGGCACGGAAGAGTAGGTTTTATGATCAACAACTCATGGTGTGATTTTAGGAATGTACAAACCCTTAAGAGTATGTTCCCCTGACCGAGAATAGCTTACGATCAAACGAACGACCCCGTTATCTCCCAAGAGAATTTATAGCGGTTTGTATCATGGATGTGCCGAATATACTGACTCTGTCTCTGGGTTGGTTCATCAGGAAGTGCATGTTGTTCCTACAGTGACGATTTGATCATACTCGAGTTGTGGACTCAAGTCATATGACTTGGACTTGAGACTCGACAGAAAATAAAATAACTTGAGACTTGGAGCCTCAAGGCTCGGGACTTGACTGACTGATTACTTGAATTTTGTGGCACAGAGTGTCTGTGGATTACTCTCTACACAGCCAAAGACAGTAGCTGCAGCATCGCCCTTGCAACAGACTGGCTAGCGAATCGCACACTCAGCCCTCTGATTGGAACAGCAATATGTCAATCAACACAGGCAGGTCAGCGAGCTAGCGAACAGATTGCTGATTTGCTGTACAGATATAGGATGGGGTGCAGTGTCGGGGAATGCCAAAATAAATAAATATGCAGCTCCAAAAATTGTTTGGTGATCAAGAATAGTAATGGTTTACTTTGCAAGCTCACCAGAAATGGTGACATGTTAAAGTTGCTTGAAATTGATAATTTACTTATGAAGCTAGCATTTCAAATAAGTTAAAATGAATTAGTGGTGAAGAAATGATAAAGGTATAGATTGCACCTTTATGCATCTTATAACAAAACAAAAAAAATGTTCTTAGCATTAAAGATTTGTGTGTTGCTTTGCGGGTCAGACCAAGACCGTACTGTTTTGACTAAAATGTAAGCCTAGATTTGTGATAATGATGTGAGCTACAGGCAAGTTTGAGTCAAGTGATATGCATTTTTAGCAGACAGCATTGTGCCACACACACACACACACACACACACACACAGGAGCAGTGTTGGACAGGAGATAGACGAGGATCCTGATTAGGGCTGTGAAAATACCAGTATCGTGATAATTTTTTCAATTACAAAAAAGTCAACAAAACGAAGCAGACCAAACTATTTTGCCCTTTAAAAACCTTCTGTATGTAAAGTAGTGTGCCATAGCTTGGAAAATAAATCAAAATGTGACTCTGGATGACAACATAATGATGACATCATCCAGAGTCACACACACACACACAATCTTATGCTATTACAGCTAAAACTATTTTGAAGGTTTGGTCGTTAGATACCCGATTGCTCCTCGGCAGGAAGTTCCTTGAATTTCTCCAACTTGGCTTCAAGGGATTCAGTGCAAAACTGGAAACCCATCTTCGCCAAGTCATTCCTGAGAAGAAACAAACAGGTTACAGTTGGTAAATGGTGCACCGTGGTATGTAGAACCTGGGGGGGCAGTTCATGAAAATGTAGTCCTATAATACAAACGGGTTACAGTTGGTAAATGGTGCACCGTGGTATGAAGAACCTGGGGGGGGCAGTTCATGAAAATGTAGTCCTATAATACAAACGGGTTACAGTTGGTAAATGGTGCACCGTGGTATGTAGAACCTGGGGGGGCAGTTCATGAAAATGTAGTCCTATAATACAGGACTACAACCAACCGCAGAAGAAAAAAAAACATTCTCAACTGAAAACCTTTGGGTAGAGGCCTTCTAATGTTGTATAGGCACAATCTTCATCCACTAAGCTGGCTGGCTCCTATCAGAAACTTATTTGTATCTATTAAAAGTATACATCAAAAAGGTGCCTCCTAATTTAAATGATGTCCATTATTTAAGAGGTAAGGACCACTAGAACTAAGTTGGTTGCTTTAAACCTTGAAGCTGATTCAATTGCTCCAACGTCCATTTAAACCCACATGAAGACATACACTTTTGAAGTTCACTTACTTCTCCTGGCCGGCATATATGGTAGCGAGCTTCAAGGACATCTCAATGACCCCATTGTCATCCTTTGAACCCGAGGGAGAGGGAAAAAGACTGAAGTAGCAATATAGCATTGAGTGTCTGGACCACAATGCACCGCCAATGGTTTCTGAATTGACGGAGCTGAGCCTAAAACTATCCCAGACAGTCTTCCTTTCCTCAAATGAACAATAGATAGATTGTCCTCCTCATTTCAAAATCAAAAAGCTGCTTCAGTACCCAGCGACTCTACTGTCCAGATATCACAATAATTTTATTCCTCTACTATTAATAAAATATGCCATGTAGCAGACGTTTTTATCCAAAGTGACTTACAGTAATGCGTGCATACATTTTTATATATTTACCACGCTATTAACTAGATGTCGACCGATTAATTGGAATGGGCAATTAATTAGGGCCAATTTCAAGTTTTCATAACAAATCGGTAATCGGCATTTTTGGACACCGATCATGGCCGATTACATTGCACTCCACGAGGAGACTGCGTGGCAGGCTGACTACCTGTTATGTGAGTGCAGCAAGGAACCAAGGTTAGCAGCATTAAGCAGCATTAAACGTATCTTGTAAAAAACAATCAATCTTAACAATCACTAGTTAACTACACATGGTTGATATTACTAGTTTATCTAGCTTGTCCTGCGTTGCATATAATCGATGCGGTGCCTGCTAATTTATCATTGAATCACAGCCTACTTCGCCAAACAGGTGATTTAACAAGCGCATTCGCGAAAAAAGCACTGTCGTTGCACCAATGTGTACCTAACCATAAACATCAACGCCTTTCTTAAAATCAATACACAAGTATATCTTTTTAAACCTGCATATTTAGTTAATATTGCCTGCTAAGATGAATTTATTTTAACTAGGGAAATTGTGTCACTTCTCTTGCGTTCTGTGCAACAGAGTCAGGATATATGCAGCAGTTTGGGCCGCCTGGCTCGTTGCGAACTGTGTGAAGACTATTTCTTCCTAACAAAGACAGCCAACTTCGCCAAACGGGGGATGATTTAACAAAAGCGCATTTGCGAAAAAAAGCACAATTGTTGCACGAATGTACCTAACCATAAACATCAATGCCTTTCTTAAAATCAATACACAGAAGTATACATTTTTTTTAAACCTGCATATTTAGTTAAAAGAAATCCAGGTTGGCAGGCAATATTAAACCAGGGAAATTGTGTCACTTCTCTTGCGTTCATTGCACGCAGAGTCAGGGTATATGCAACAGTTTGGGCCGCCTGGCTCGTTGCGAACTAATTTGCCAGAATTTTACATAATTATGACATTACATTGAAGGTTGTTCAATGTAACAGGAATATTTTGACTTATGGATCCCACCCGTTAGGTAAAATACGGAACGGTTCCATATTTCACTGAAAGAATAAATGCTTTGTTTTCGAAATGATAGTTTCCGGATTTCACCATATTAATGACCTAAGGCTCGTATTTCTGTGTGTTATTATATTATAATTAAGTCTATGATTTGATAGAGCAGTCTGACTGAGCAGTGGTAGGCAGCAGCAGGCTCGTAAGCATTCATTCAAACAGCACTTTACTGCGTTTGCCAGCAGCCCTTTGCAATGCTTCAAGCATTGCACTGTTCAAGCCTATCAACTCCCGAGATTAGGCTGGCAATACTAAAGTACCTATTAGAACATCCAATAGTCAAAGGTATATGAAATACAAATGGTATAGAGAGAAATAGTCCTATAATAACTACAACCTAAAACTTCCTACCTGGGAATATTGAAGACTCATGTTCTGAGCAAGGAACTTAAACGTTAGCTTTTTTACATGGCACATATTGCACTTTTACTTTCTTCAACACTTTGGTTTTGCATTATTTAAACCAAATTGAACATGTTTCATTATATATTTGAGTCTACATTTATTTTATTGATGTATTATATTAAGTTAAGTGTTCATTGTTCATTCAGTATTGTTCTAATTGTCATTATTACAAATATATATAGAAGAAAAACAAATTGGCCGATTAATCGGTACCGGCGGTGAAAAATCATAATCGGTCGACCTCTACTGTTAACCTCTTACTTAGACACACAACCAACCCTCACCTGTGGTGTTCCTCCAGACAACATGAAACTCATGGCCACTTTGAACAGTTTCTCTGCCTGGGGGAGAAGAGCACAGGGGTCACTGGAAGTCAGCAAAACAACTCAAAACACAAACATAAAAAAAAAAATGTACAATCACATTAACCTCTGCTCAATTGTCATTTCAATGAATAATGTACAACAAATTCTTGAAGAAAATACTTATGAATGCCTCATGAGCTTAGTACAACTGAATGGTTTCAAAGGTAGACCCCACAATATGACATCATCTTCACCTCCAGCTTACAGACATCAACAAAAACAGGATAAAAAAAAAAATGCCAAGACTATTGGCTCTTCTCAATTTGTGCCCTCCTTTGAAGAACACATACATTTAGGAAACGTCAATAGTGGCAGTCCTCCTTGCAGATTTTAACTTTGATAAACAGGATTCCAAAAGTGGGACAGCAGGTGGGGGTTCACTGACGAGAGGAGAAAGAGTGGACACCTCTGCTATTACTCACATTATCCAGCTGACCTTGGACATAGGCAAGGTTCGCCATCTGTAGAGACCGGGGACAATAAAACAACAATGCTGTGCTGCTGAGTTTCTGTGGCATTAATGCCATGGCATTACATTCAAAAATGCTTACAGAAATTCCTGAGTAAGCACATTATTCCATCAAAGTGTATTGAGTGATACCTCAAAACTATCGTTATCACGACATGGATCAATGTGTGTGCAATATCACTATTGCAAGAGGCTGCGATTCTTAAATTCACTCTGTAATGCACAGCAGAAGCAAAGATCAATCACGTGTCAAATAAATCTAGTCAACCACGTGTCACCACAAGTTCACTGTGTAGGCTAATAACACTGTGTTTGAAGCACATTTGAACAAGTTAAAAACGTCCTGTTAAATAGTCAAGGCTTTTACCAAGCTGTAGGTGTAGATGATAGCTTGTGTATTGTTACTCTGGTGGGCTAGCGCGATGGCCTGGTGGAGGAATCCATTGGCTCCATGCAACTGCCCCCGCATCATACTGAGCTTTAACACAACACACACCAATGTTACTCAGACATAACATGTAAAGACATGACACTTCATCAAAACATAATGTCTAAAGACAGATATGACAAACATTTGGGTCTGAATTGAAACAATTAAAATGCTGTTACGTTGATGACACGTAGATTCAGAAGATTTCATATCATCTCTTGGCAAATACAGTTGCATGGTACTTTAGATTAAGATTCTAGGTAGAAACTGGATTGAGAAGTTACCTGCATCAATGACAATTAGTTACCTTGGCTCTCTTCAAAAGTAAAATAATCTCATCTTCTTTCTTCTGGGCATCAGTTCTGGTGTCCTCCTCAGCTTTACTGAAGAGAGAGAACGCTATGAACGAGAAGGGGGGGATGTGTATCACAAAACATTTAGATAATTCAATGACTCAAATGACCGGTTGTGAACGTTAAACCACGTTCTTGTAATGACATATTGAAGGACTCCATAATGATGCAAATCATATGCACATCAACGTAAAAGATTATCGATGATAGTCTCTTGGTAGAAGTGTCATGTACTGACAATGACACACTAGGGAATAGTATTTTAAACACATCTAACATGACTATAATTTACTTACCAATTACACTCCCCATTGCATAAGTCCAGTTACTAGTAGCGCGACTATTTTCCTCGCCATTGCTTTCGCAGCTGCGGTATAGCGGTGACCTTCCGTGCACAGTAGCATGGACAGCATTCGATTGAGAAGTCGTCCATTTCAGACATTTCAATGACTGTGTCCTCGCATGAACTCGACTACCTAAAGACAGGTTGCGGGAGCCCTCTGACATAAATTGCTTTATTTGATTCCTATTAGCAAAGACCGCACGAGTGACAGCTGGTAACGCCATTTTAAAATACAGTCGGGAAGTTTTGGTGGAAGACCAAAACACGTCACTCCTTGTAATCAAAAAGCGTTCAACATAAAAAGGGAATTTGTACATAACAATATTATTAATTATTTTCTTAATAATTACTATCTTTTCGCATATGTATTGAATACATCAATGTTTTTTATTTTCTAATTTTGAAGGGCAATACCAAAAAACGTGTGCCGGAAGTGATTCTCTGCGCTCGCGGTCAATACGACTACCTTCAGTTGATTTTGTTTATGAGCATCTGAAATGTACTTTTTCCCAAAATGTCTATAGTACAGCTGTTGAATGTGTTTATTACCGAGCGATTAACAGCAGTAGATGTTGAGTTATTTGGGACAGTGGGAAAGAAGGTTGCAGAGGAGCATCAGAAACGATTAAACAACAGTGTTTGATGAGATTTTCAGGGCAGTGGAAAAGACGACAGCAGACTTGCGTTACCAGGGTGATATCTCCAATTCAAAAAATGGAGAACAAAAACAAAATGCATTATAAATTACACAACCAATTAGTTTTTCTAAGCTATGTGGTAGCTACCCTCTGAAGCACCAGCTACCCACAAGCCTTTTGCCGCGTTCAAAACAACTGGGAACTCGGATTTTGATAAATCTCCCGACTTCAGTGCGTTCAAAACAACTGGGAACTCGGGGGGGACGACAACTGGGAAAAATCGATTTGAAAGGTCATCCAACTTGTGAACTCGGAACATTTCAGGAGCTCCGATCTGAAGGTCACTGACGTCATTATTTGACCTCGTATTTTTTTTTTCTTCTTCTGAGTTTCCAGTTGTTTGGAACATGACTGTTGCTGTACACTACAGGTGCATCAAATGTAAATCTCCGTTAGAAAATAAAACGTCTCACACAGTGCCCAACGGTGTCATAGTACATAGCTCGCGTTCACCGTGCCGTTTTCCTCACGCAGCCCACTCGCCCACGGTCCGCCGTTCTCCGGGTCAGCGACACTAGTGACTACAAATCAAATCCCAGTCAAATCTAATTGTATTGTCATGGCCTTGCAGACTTCTCACACAGTGCAATGGTGTCATATTAATAAAATAAGTAACATTGTAAATAACATACTAAAAAAAATATTAAATCAAGTACAAGAAGCATGCAGATAAAATATATGAATGCAATTAATCCATGCTTTTCTCGGAATGCTACAAAGTCTGGAAATTGTGGGCGAAACTAGAAAGTTGGCTGTCAAGTATTACAATGTAAATGTACTTTTAATCCGTCTGTCTGCATATTTCAAGACATGGCATATGAGGGTGTAGTGAGATACCCGATGGGCTGGACGATTCTCTTCTCATCACGAAAAAAAGGTATACTAGAAACTTGGAAGTCAATCAATCCGCCATCATTGAGACAATGGAAAAATCTAATGATTAATTCCTGAAATATTGAAATAGCTTGGAAAACAAATTGGGACAATTTAAGGCCAAGTGGCAAACAACAATGCCGGCACTAGGGATGGGCTGTGAGCATGCTGGTCTGGGAAGATGAGATGTAGTTTGAGTGTGTCTGTAAATTGTTCTTATGTAAACGGATTTTTTTTGTGTAAAAAATAAAAGTAATAAAATAAAATAAAGTTCAACATTCACCTTTTGCTACTATTTCTGTCAAGTCTTCGCATGCATTTTGACCACCTAGAACACCGAACACACTGCCTCTGCAACGCAATACTGAAAGACTAATGCAGCATTCCTTTGGAATTGAATGTACTTCGGGTGTAGCATATGAGCCAGTCGTGGGTGAAGCTAATCGCTGAAAACTGTAGGGAAAAGGCAGAATGCTGACAAGAGACTAATTACCAACATAACTGAATCATTTATTTTTTGTGCACTACACAATACACGTGTATTGTTCTGCCCCTGAACAGCTAACCCACTGAGCAGCTAACCCACTGTTTCCCTGTAAACTCATTGTAAATAAGAATATTTCTTAACTGACTTGCCTAGTTAAATAAAGGTTACATTTAAATTATGATAACAGTCAGCCCTAGAATGCCAGCTACTGTAGCAGAGATGTTAGCTAGCCAAGTTGTATTGAAAGCTAGTTAGATGGCTACATCTAGCCAGGACAAACATATTGTCACAGTTTCACTAATATAATGTAATGACCGCGGATATCGATTCTGCCGCTGGAGTATTCTTTTGGGGCACAGTCGAGGCCTGCTCCCTGTCTGTTTCATTACAATAATAACAATCAATAAATCATAGCATGTTTTTGGGCTCATTGGGTTGTTTTTATCTGATACAGTAGAATTCTGAAGAGAAAAAATCATGTTAAGTACCATTTATAGTCCTAAAACATACATTTCAAATTGTACTGTTGCTGCTTCCGGTTGTCATGGCTGTTTGATTTATGGCCGACAGTCAAAACACCGGTTTTAGATGTCCAAATTCCTAATCAATATGCTGAAATAAATCCTGATATTTTGAAGACGAATACATAAAAGTTACTCCCTACACACACTTGTGTTTAGATTAGTTGTATTTTGCTAAATTGGTACCTTATGAACTGCACACGAACCAATATTTACCAAGCGGCCACTCAAGAGTGGAATTGATTAACTTGTTCTACTATAATCAATAGCGTGCGCAAATGAATCACTCACATCAGTAGTGTATTGAAATCAATGGAACTGGGGCAACGTGTACATTTTGCGCCCTTCTAAGAGACAAACCTCAATGAACTTGGCTATACTACATATATCTGTATATAGATGACAACCTGTCGTAGCCATTTATCAACGTATATCTCTGTGAGAAAATTATTTCGGTAGATGGCCAATAATAATAGAAATAATAAGACCTTTATTATACACAGATTTAAAATAGCTATTGATAACAAATGTGTATTTTGTGGTTGTGACCCAGAAACTCTTGATCATTTATTTTGGGACTGTTCTTATGTCAGAAGATTTTGGAGTGAGTTAGAAGATTTTATTTTTTAAAGAAACGATTATTAATGTTAATCTGAGAGATTCTGATATTATGTTTTATTTTGAACCAAATGATATGGACCCTGATTTAACTTTCATTGTTAATTTGTTTATTTTTCATGGCAGATTCTTTATCCATAAAATGAAGTGTGGCAGAGAACAAACCCCTCTTCGCATTATTTAAGATATCATTTCAAAATTGTATTTAAATTCTCAGTAAATGTAAAAACAAAAAATCAATACGCACCATAAAACTTTTTGACAAATTTCAAATGTATCTCGATATGTAATACCCCTTTCTGTTAGGTTTATGTACTCTTGCTTGTATAGTTCTGTTTTTGTATTTGTTGTGTTCATTATATATATATATACTTTTTTTTAATAAAAAAAAAAACTAAAGGCCAGTACGGACAAGGAAACAACTTCAACAAATCACCACCTCACATCGGTTTTTAAATGGCGACAGGGGTTGGCTTTCATTTGAATGATAATTTAACCCTCAAATCCATTAATTCATGTGAGGCCAGAGATTTGTGGGAGAAGCGCCCGATTATATATTTTTTCTCGCCACCTTGGTCTGAAAATTACAGCTGCATTATGAAGTCCCACTATGGTTTGGCGCATATGACAATAACATTGGTACTAAACCAAAGATATTGATCTGTTTTAAACAATTGATTTTGTGAGATCATGATGAGAAACTTTACCTCAGATGTATGATGTTAGTATTAATCTTGTGGTGAAAACATTACTCTGTGTAATGTAGTATTCTGTCCACCATAGGGAAATTACACTGAGTGGCCAGTTTATTAGCTCATGTTTCACCACCTCGTTCACGAAAATGGTTATTTCCTACAGACAGTGAGACCCGTGGCTTGTTATATAAAGGAGGCAGACAGGTTTTGAGGCATACAGTTACTGGTCAATTGAATGTTAGAATGGGTAAAGCGACTGACCTAAGAAACTTTGAGCGTGGTATGATCGTCGGTGCCAGTATCTCAGAAACGGCTGGCCTCTTCACGCACGACAGTGTCTAGGGTTTACAACAGTGGTGTGCAGAAAGGCATCTCGGAAAGTACAACTTGTCAAGAATGGTTTATTGCAGCAGAGGAGCACACCGGTTCTGCTCCTATCAGCTAAAAACAACACCAACACTGGACAACTGAGCAGTGGAAAAACATTGCCTGGTCCGATGCAGTTTTCATGATTTTTGACCCCCCCATTGATTTAGTCACCCTAATTTTGGCAATCCTACAAGGATAAAAACTCCAATAACTTTTTTTTTTTTTACAGATTATAATAGCAACGTGAGGTTTGGACCATTTGGTATTTTTAGAGGATTATCTACACAATTTTACCCATTGGTCAAAAGATGCGTTTTTATTGAACACCCGGCATCGTATCAAACCCGTTGTCTGGTTAGCTTGCTAGCTAGGAGGAAATACCATTGCATGTTAAGCTAGCTAGCGTGTTATGCTAATGACAACGGTAACCATTAGCAAGCTAGCTACATCCTTATCCTATCAAACCTGTCTGGTGTGTTTGGTTACCCTGCTAGGTAGTAGGTAGTAGCCAATGTAGCCGACTCTTGGTCGACCAATACTTTATTTTTAGTCGGATAGCCCTGCAGAATATAGAAATTGCCATGATAAGCAAGGTTAGGAATTAAGCTAGCTAACTAGCCTGTTATTGCTAGCGCAGACGCTAACAGTTTAATATACATTGGCTAGCTAGCAATATGACAATTTCTATATTCTGCAGGGCTATCCGACTAAAAAGAAAGTATTGGTCGACCAAGAGTCGTCTGCTCTTTCGACCAAAATGATGAGTGTGGACAGACTGCCTCCGATTATACATATTGTGCCGTCTACTCTCTTGCTTCACCTAAACTAACCAGTTCCCACCAGCTTTATAGTAGCTACCTTTACCTGGTTAAGAAACACAAGCTCCTTTAAGAAATTAAAAAACAGCATTGAGTTTAATAGTAAAACAGTCAACCTATGTTTTTCTCTCCCTTGAGTAGGCTATAGAAAAGTAGACAATCTTTGAATGTGTATTCTCGTTCAAACCTTCCACTTTTCCCCACTACATTTCATATACAGGTTCTGTATCCAACATAGCCAAGTCTCCCACGTCTTGATTATTTTTTTTACATAGCTTGGAACTGAGAAGCATTTATTGCACATGGGACAACTGAAGTATTTCTCCCCTGTGTGACTCCTCATATGCCTGTCTAGTTTGTAATTACAGTCCAAGGGCTTTGCAACGATATGCTTTCTCCCCTGTGTGAATTCTCTAATGTCTTATTAGAAGGCTTGATTGTTTAAAACATTTAGGGTTTTAAAACGGCCTGTGGCATCGATGTGAGTCAAACATTAATTATAGAAACTAGACAGGCATATGAGTCACACAGGGAAGAAAGCATATTGTTGCAAAGCCCTTTGACTGTAATTACAAACTAGACAGGCATATGAGGAGTCACACAGGGGAGAAATACTTCAGTTGTCCCATGTGCGCAATAAATGCTTCTCAGTTCCAAGGCTGTAAAAAATGCATATAAAAGAGAGAGATCACACTGGGGAGAAATCATTCCAGTGCAAAGAATGTGACAAATCCTTTATTGCAGAGAGACACCTGGCCGTTCGTAAAAAGATTCACACAAGGGGGAAAAACACAAGTGTCCTGTGTGCATTGAATCCTTTTATGAGCATAAGCAGTTTGGATAAGCATCAGAGAATGCACACAGAGAGAAACCATATCAGTGTAAAGAATGTGGCAAATCCTTCAGATGTATGAGATTGCTGGTTGTTCATACGAAGTATCACACAGAGGAGAAAATCAAACAAATATCCTGTGTGCAGTAAATGCCTTTTCAGGGTCAGCGATTTTCAAAAGTAATCTGAGAATTCACACAGGTGGAAAAATTGTGGCAAATCCTTCAGAGTGCGTAACCTATTGGTCAATCAAATCAAATTGTATTAGTCACATGCGCCAAATACAACAGTGAAATGCTTACTTACGAGCCCCTAACCAACAATGCAGTTTCCAAAAAATATGTGAAAAAAATAAGAGATAAAAGTAACAAGTAATTAAAGAGCAGCAGTAAAAAAAAAAAAAAAATACAATGTATACAGTAGGGGTGCCGGTACAGAGTCAATGTGCGGGGGCACCAGTTAGTTGAAGAATCACACTGGAAAAATCATGTTGCTGCAATGAATGTGGCAAATTGATTCAGAGAAAAACCAAGTCTTAACAGGGCATATGAGGATTCAGACAGGGGAGAGGCCTTATATGTGAGAAATCCTTCATGTATTCTAATGTTCTAAAACTCCGCCAGTTAACTCACTCTTAAGAGAAGACCTACTGCTGCCATGAATGTGGCAAATGGTTCAAAACCAAGAAGTACCTGGACAGTCCTATGATGACTCACACAGGAAACAAATCATATTGCTGCCATGAATGTGGCAAGTGCTACAAAGTAAAGCAAAGTCTTTAACGGCGCACATGATGACTCACACAGGGTCGAAACCATTTTGCTGTCATGAATGTGGTAATGGATACCTGTATGCACATATGAGGACTCACAAAGGAAAGAAACCACATTGCATGTAGTGAATGTGGCAAACGCTACCATGAAAAGTAAAGTCTAACAAAGTGTGCGAATGAAAAATGAATAACAAAACGCATAAAAAAATGAATAACAAAACGCAAAACGCATTACTCACACAAGGGGAGTAATCATATGTGTGCCCTGCGTGTGAGAAAACGTCTTGTATCAGTTTCTGATCTAAATCACCACATTTTTTTGCAACATCTGTGGCAAATACTCACATGTGATCCCTCCAGAAAGAACGTGGACATGAGAGAAGCACCACACACTGTCCATGTGCTTTCTGGAGGGATCCCATCTTATGTACAGGCCAAAAAGAAGCTGAATGAACACCTATTGAGTTGATGGGCAGCATGTAGCATAAACACTTATGTGAACAATGCTTGGTGTAAAAGCTATTCCTTCCCAAAGTAAAAAAGTGTCTAAACAGAGCTATGGAGAACACATACCAATCCACTGCAATTTGTCAGTCAAAAGAGGGAAAAGCTAATTATTATATCTGACACCTTAAGAGAAAATTCACCCCAGGTTACAACTCTTGGTTGATTTTAGATGTGACAACTAGTTCAGGATTTGGGATTGTGGGAAGAGGTAGAGAAGTATGGTACACAAAAACATGTATTTATTATTATTTTTTGTTGACACATTGCCCATTTTTTTGTAACTTTTCTTAGAATGCACCTGTTTACATTTCAGTCATTATGCTTTATGTTGGTATCAATAAAAACATGTAAAACCCATATTGCTGTTTTTTCAGTGTCCCTATGATGGAATGTCACTCAGGACATCTGAAGCACTGAGTTCTGTCCATCTTTTTGTCAACCTATTTTCAAATGAGAAAAGGCCTAGGATCTGGTTTCAATGATGGACTCTTGGTATAGAGGACCTTATCCACTTGAATAAAATACTAAATAGTAGCTAGCAAGATGGAGATCACAGAGGTTATTTTAAATGAGTGCATTTTGGAAGTGGCTAGTTTGCATCAACTACCTTCACTAAAACCACTGCAAACTTCAAATCGTGACATTCTGGCATGTCTGCCTCGTGATTTGTTGGGAGAGTTTTTGTCACAATGTTCTGAACCTGACCCGTCCTTTTTCAACGATTCCTATTTTGCCCTGTCATTTCTTCTTCAGTGGTTTTGAAATGTAAAGGTACATTACCGCCACCAACTGGACTGGAGTGTGGACAAGAGACATGGAAGGTCTCTAGACCATGGGTATGTATATTCATTAGTCAGATTCCTACTAATGAATACCTAGACCCTACCTATTAATCCCAACTCCCTAAGGAAACAAAATACATCATTAAATATTGCATCAACTAAAGGTTTTCTCAACATTTCAATTAAACTGGTCTCTTCAATACCATTATTTCGTAGATCTACACTGAACAAAAATGTAAATGCTACATGCAACAATTTCAAAGATTTTACTGAGTTACAGTTCATATAAGGAAATCAGTCAATTTAAATACATTATTAGGCCCTAATCTATGGATTTCACATGACTGGGAATACAGGTATGAATATGTTGGTAACAGATACCTTAAAGGTAGGGGCATGGATCAGAGAGACAGTCAGTATCTGGTGTGACCACCATTTGCCTCATGCGGCACGGCACATCTCCTTCACATAAAGTTGATCAGGCTGTTGATTGTGGCTTGTGGAATGTTGTCCCACTCCTCTTCAATGGCTGTGTGAAGTTGTTGGATATTGGCGGGAACTGGAACACGCTGTCATACACGTAGATCCAGAGCATTCCAAACATGCTCAATGGGTGACATGTCTGGTGAGTATGCAGGCCATGGAAGAATTGGGACATTTTTAGCTTCCAGGAATTGTGTTCAGATCCTTGCGACATGGTGCTGTGCATTATCATGCTGAAACGTGATGGCGGCTGATAAATGGCAATACAATGGGCCTCAGGATCTCGTCACGGTATCTCTGTGCATTCAAACTGCCATTGATAAAAATGCAATTTTTGTTTGTTGTCTGTAGTTTATGCCTGCACATGCCATTACCCCACCGACACCATGGGGCGCTCTTCACAACGTTGACATCAGCAAACCGCTCACCCACACGTCTGCCATCTGCCCGGTACAGTTGAAACTGGGATTCATCTGTGAAGAGCACACTTTTCCAGCGTGACAGTTGCCATCGAAAATGAGCATTTGCCCACTGAAGTTGGCTACAACGCCAAACTGCAGTCAGGTCAAGACCCTGGTGAGGACAACGAGCACGCAGATGAGCTTCCCTGAGACCGTTTCTGACCATTTGTACAGAAATTCTTTGGTTGTGCAAACCCACAGTTTCATCAGCTGTCAGGGTGGCTTGTCTCAGACGATCCCGCAGGTGAAGAAGCCGGATGTGGAGGTCCTGGGCTGGCGTGGTAACATGTGGTCTGCGGTTGTGAGCCGGTTGCACGTACTGCCAAATTCTCTAAAAACCCTTACACAGCCTGGAGGTGTGTTAGGTCATTGTCCTGTTGAAAAACGAATTATAGTCCCACTAAGCGAAAACCAGATGGGATGGCGTATCGCTGCAGAATGCTGTGGTAGCCATGCTGGTTAAGTGTGCCTTGAATTCTAATTAAATCAGACATTGTCAACAGCAAAGCACCACCACACCTCCTCCATGCTTCACGGTGGAACCACACATGCGGAAATCATCCATTCACCTACTCTGCGTCTCACAAAGACACAGCGGTTGGAACCAAACATCTCAAATTTGGACTCATCAGACCAAAGAACAGATTTCCACCGGTCTAATGTCCATTGCTTGTGTTTCTTGGCCCAAGCAAGTCTCTTCTTCTTATTGGTGTCCTGTAGTAGTGATTTCTTTGCAGCAATTCGACCATGAAGGCCTGATTCACGCAGTCTCCTCTGAACAGTTGATTTTGAGATGTTGGTTACTTGAACTCTGAAGCATTTATTTGGGCTGCAATCTGAGGTGCAGTTAACTCTAATGAATTTATCCTCTGCAGCAGAGGTAACCTGGGTCTTCTTTTCCTGTGGCAGTCCTCATGAGAGCCAGTTTCATCATAGCGCTTGATGGTTTTTGCGACTGTACTTGAAGAAACTTTTCTTGAAATTTTCCGGATTGACTGACCTTCATGTCTTAAAGTAATGATGGTCTGTCGTTTCTCTTTGCTTATTTGAGCTGTTATTGCCATAATATGGACTTGGTCTTTTACTAAATAGGGCTATCTTCTGTATACCCCCCTACCTTGTCACAAAACAACTGATTGGCTCACACGCATTAAGATGGAAAGAAATTCCACAAATTAACTTTTAACAAGGCACAACTGTTAATTGAAATGAATTCCAGGTGACTACCTCATGAAGCTGGTTGAGAGTGCCAAGCTGTCAAGGCAAAGTGTGGCTACTTTAAAGAATCTCAATGATAAAATATTTTGATTTGTTTTACCCTTTTTTGGTTACTACATGATTCCATATGTGTTATTTCATCGTTTTGATGTCTTCAATATTATTCCACAATGTAGAAAGTAGTAA